>NC_052154.1:153315090-154012232 GCF_902713615.1 Scyliorhinus canicula | reverse complement strand
CCCCCCCCCCCCCCCACCCCGGCCCCTCTCTTTTGTTCATTCTCGCAGATGCTCGTGTGACGCATTTTGTGATATTTCATTACATTAAAGGTGCTATGTAAATGCAAGCTCTTGTAAGTAGGTTCCTTTTTGGCTTTGTGGCTCTGTATTCTATTGCTTTGTTTGCTTTTTTGCAGTACATGGGTATACTGAGTCCATAAACACACGAAGACCTGTTTCAAATTCGACCTGCTATTTCGACCCTATTTGTAGAGTGCTTACTCTGCGCATTTCTTTCCTGTGTGCAGTATTTTACACTTGTCCATATGAAATTTCATCTGCCACTGTTCCATTCTGTTACATATTTTGCCCTATCTGCCTAGCCTGTTCCTTTAAGCTACCCCTTCTGTTTTAGTATCTAGAAGTGTAGAACGATTGAATCTTTAGTGATATAAATCAGATGCAGAGTAGCCACATCACCAATCCCTAAGGCACTCTGTACGCCTTTCAAACCTCCTAATCATCAGTAACATCAACCTGCTGCTTCCTAGCCATTCACCAATTCCGCACTAATTTCTAGGTTGTCATTTCTAAATGATGAAGTTGGTCGGAACAAAATCTTTCTATTTTCTGTACAAAATCTTTCTGTACAAAACCTTGGTCAGGCCACATTTGGAGTACTGTGTGCAGTTCTGGTCACCTCATTTTAGGAAAGATGTGGAAGCTTTGGAAAAGGTGCAGAGGAGATTTACCAGGATGTTGCCTGGAATGGAGAGTAGGTCATACGAGGAAAGATTGAGGGTGCTGGGCCTTTTCTCATTGGAAAGGAGAAGGATGAGGGGCGACTTGATAGAGGTTTATAAGATGATCAGGGGAATAGATAGAGTAGATAGTCAGAGACTTTTTCCCCGGGTGGAACACACCATTACAAGGGGACATAAATTTAAGATAAATGGTGGAAGATATAGAGGGGATGTCAGAGGTAGGTTCTTTACCCAGAGAGTAGTGGGGGCATGGAATGCACTGCCTGTGGTAGTAGTTGAGTCGGAAAATTTATGGACCTTCAAACGGCTATTGGATAGGTACTTGGATTAGGGTAGAATAAGGGAGTGTAGGTTAACTTCTTAAGGGCAGCACGGTAGCATTGTGGATAGCACAATTGCTTCACAGCTCCAGGGTCCCAAGTTCGATTTCGACTTGGGTCACTGTCTGTGTGGAGTCTGCACATCCTCCCCGTGACTGCGTGGGTTTCCTCCGGGTACTCCGGTTTCCTCCCACAGTCCAAAGATGTGCAGGTTGGGTGGATTGGCCATGACAAATTGTCCAAAATTCTATGATTAACCTAGGACAAAAGTTCGGCGCAACATCGTGGGCCGAAGGGCCTGTTCTGTGCTGTATTTCTCTATCTATTTTGATTTGTTATTCACCATTTCCGTAGAAATATTTTTTGGTACCTGTAAGTTTCTAACTTCTGGAAGACTGTTATTGATTTTGAATTAGCTTGAGGTGTGTTAACACGGTGCCTAGGATTCGTATCTTTGCCGGCCACTTGGATGTTCACCATGCAGACTGTATTAAATTCATTTTGTGTACACCTCGAATTGTGAATATTAACTTATTAGGATATTTCTCCCAGTTTGAGGGTTATTGATTCCAAATCGCAGCAACACCCCAGAAAATTCAAATAGAGCTACCTAGGGAGTTTTAAACTCAACTAAAACAGTTATCTAAATCGTGTACGCTGCACATAATGACAGGACATGTTTGCACAATATGATTAACCTGTTGAGCGAAGTAATGCCCTTGAACTTCCAGTATTTTGGGATGATGGTAAAAGCTAAAGTGATGAAATTATAGCATTCTACTGAGTATTATCCAAGCTCATATTAATGTGTTGATTATTGCTTAATTAAGGACCTTTCACCAGTTTGTATAATAAAGATGCTTTCAGTTACTGCAGTGGGGAGAACCAAAACTAGAACCGTGAATATGATAGTTACCAATAAATCCATTAGGGAAGGAGAAACGTCACTACCCAAAGAATGCTGCAAATATGAAACTTGCTACTGCCTCGAGTAGTTGCTCAAAATGGAGTAGATTAATTTAATAGAAAGCTGTATCAACACATAAAGGAGGAAGGAGTAGAAAGATATTTTGATAGAATGAGATCAAGAGGGGTTGGGAGGGGGTTTGTGTGGACCATAAACACTGGCATTGAGCAGTTGTATTAAATGTGCTGTAATTACATGTTGATGCAAAATAGAAGTAAAACGTCACAGACCACAGTAAAGACTTTCTGTGGGCATCCTGTAAAACAAATCCACAAAATGTGAGCTTTATCTGTCAAAGCTGAGTAAGTAGTGGATTTCCGATGTGAAAACCTTGTTATTTTAGCTGCTATTATCCATCAGTGTAAGGGGTTGGGAAATTTGCAGTTTAGACACTTTGATGTTTTATTAGTGAGCTAGTATAACTGAGGGCCATAGTGTTCTGAAAACTGGTTATCCTTTTTATGCTTTTATTTGGGTGAACTTCTCTGCGTTCCTTAGGGTGAGGGATGTGTGGAGATGAGGCTGCAGTCAGAGCTTATTGAATGGCGGAGCAGGTTCAAGGAACAGAATGACCTACCTTTGTTCCTAGTTTATATGTTGGAAAATGAAAACTCAGTTGTAATGAGTTGACTGGTTTCAGTGCAGAGTGAATCTGTTTTGGCCCCAGCCTCAAGTGTTTCTCATATTTAATCCTGTGGCTCTTTTAAATGAGATTGTCCATTAGGCACAGATTATGCTAGGGCCGATGCTAACGTACAAACTATATCTGAAGTGAAACCCATGAAACCAACATACGGAAGTTCATCACACAATTCTGGGTTGAATTTGGATCAAAGTACCAGGTGTGGAAGGACAGTTTACTAACTCAACATAATTAAATTCCGTTCAATATTGTCAGTTATGGTATAGTTAGGATTTTGCAACGGTAGTAATGTCCATTGACAGTTGTTTTCCTAATCAATTGACACCACATAAAAATATTTAATAGTAAGTGCATGAGCTCTAGTTTGGTTGAAGTGCAGTCAATGCCAATTGGCTTGTGATTTATTTCAGGTAAGTACAGTTCAGTTTGTGACTATTCTGCCCTTCAGAATGGTGCCAAGTGTGACTGTATGTGCTGAAAAAGCAAAGTTCGGAATTGTTTAAAATAGGGTCGCACAGAGCGTCCTTTGATTTTATCACCAAGTATTGTAAGAGTTTCAGCTGTACAAAATATTTTTCAAAGGAAAAGTATTGAAGGAAGCCCACAAAAAGTTGATGAGACTTGCATAGATAGTTAAGCATTACTGTTTTTTTGTTATTTGTTTATGGGACACTTGCATGGCATCATTTGTTGCCACTCCCCAGTTGAGACGGTAGTGGTAGGCTTTCACTAAAGTGTTGCAGTGCCTGTACAAATGGTGCTGTTAGGTAGAAAATTGCGGCACTGTGGCACAAGGGCAGCATGGTGGCGCAGTGGTTAGTACTGCTGCCTCACAGCACCAGGGACCGTGTTCAATTCTGTTCTCGAGTGACTGTCTCTGTGGAGTTTGCACGTTCTCCCTGTGTCTGCGTGAATTTCCTCTGGGTGCTCCTGTTTCCTCCCACAGTCCAAAGATATGCAGGTTAGGTGAATTGCCCATGCTAAATTTCCCATGCTAAATTGCCCCTTAGTGTCCAAAAGGTAAGGATTACTGGGTTATGGGGATAGGGTCAGGACATGGGCCTAGGTAGGGTACTCTTTCCAAGCGTTGGTGCAGAATTGATGGGCCCGTACCAGCCTCCCTGAACAGGTGCCGGAATGTGGCGACTAGGGTCTTTTCACAGTAACTTCATTTGAAGCCTACTTGTGACAATAAGCGATTTTCATTTTTTAATTTCATTCACCTCCTGCACTGTAGAGATTCTATGATTCTATTTTCCCCTGTGACAGTAAAGGAATGGTGATGTGTGTCAGTTGCAGATGATGGTGTCCTATGTTATTTCTGCTCTAGTTCTTCTTGGTGGTCGAGTTCACAGAGCTGGAAGGTATTGCAATGGTAAGCTTGGTGGATTTCTGTACATGTGTTCTGCGGCCAAGTACGGTGGTGGCGCGAGGGTTGGATATTGAGTTGTGGTGATTAAGCACACTGGTTAAAAATGACGGCAATCACCTCTTGCATCAGCTTATCATCCCCATTACCTTGCTTACCCTCCCTTTCCCAATCATCACTACCGCCCTCTGACTAAAATAGTCAGTTATGATGTTGGTGCAACAAAGGCATCTTTTCATACTTTACTCCTTAGCTTAAATTTTTGTGGAAGTATGGTATGTTCTCCGGTAGGAGGATTAGCGCCTACCTTCCTGCCCCTTTTTTCCCCCGACCTAGAATCCAGTTGTGTTTGTTCATCTGCATGCTTTCAATCTTTAATTCAGCAAAAAAAATATAGATATTGATATGTTTCAACCAGCATGAGTTCTGACAATTATTCTGCAGAAATATGAGTGAGTTTGCGATTTCAAAAAACCTGAATAAGTTGCTGTTCTATACTGAGCCATTTACTAGACTGCAGTCAACCAAAGAACATACAACTCGTGGATTGCTGTAACTCAACAGGTGGGGTTTTTATTATATTATGCTGTGTGCACTTGTAGGTTAACTATAAGACTGGGCCTAAAGCCTGTACACCTGACTGATGATATCACCAGTGGTCGCTTGACTCATTTCTTAAAGGGACACTGCCCCAAAGTAACATACACCAACTATAATCCATAACAACCCCTCCCCAACTTTTTGAAACTTCCCCATAAGTGCAAACACCCGCTATTTATATAGACAAGTAAAACAGTTTCCAGTGGATACACAAACACGATGCACACTTACTAAGAGAGTAGTCCGGCAGGCACTTGTTTTGCGCTGTCTGTCTCCTTCTGGTACAGGATTGTTCCCCATTTTAGGGATACTGGGGAATTCTGGTGAAGATGGTTCATCCCTAGGGCAGACAGCGGCGGTATCTTCCATGACTACGGTGGTTTTCTCTGGGGATAGTATGCTGACTCCAGGTCATAAGGCGGAGGCCCCTTCTTGAGTGATGATGGGTGGTTTCAACAGGGATATGCTGCTAACAGCTGGTCATCATTTCGCCACCACATAATCCCGTCTCTGGTCTAGACCGTGTAGAATATGGGACCTGCCTGGGCCAGTACTGTTGCAGACACCCACTTGTGATTCGTGTTGTAGTCTTGGGCCAGTACTTGCTCACCATGACAGAAAGGATGCCTCTTGGAGTTCGTGTCGCTTTGTATATCTGGGTTAATTGGTTCCTTTTGACAATCTTGTGAGTTTCCTCAGGTGACAAAAGGTCAGAAGTGGTTCTTAGTTTCCTTTATAATATATGCAGGCGAGTTCTGGGTAGTGGCATGTATTTCGACACATGGCTGGGAAGCTATTGACGCGTTAAATTAATGATCCCTCACTTATTGAAGCTTTCAGTGAGTACTTTAATGATTGCATAATCTTTCTGTAAGACCATTAGCCAAGGGATGATAAAGCCAACTTAATGTGCTGTATGCTGTTCTGTTCCATGTAGTCCATGAATTCTTGCGTGCGGAACTGAGGACCATTGCCGCTAACCTCCTGTTTAGAGTTTCCAAACCTCACAAACATTTCATTGGGATTTTCGATGATCTGGTCAGCTGAAGTAAACTTCATTAACGTCGCCTTCGGCACTTAGAATGGGTATAAACCACCACCAGCAGCATTTGACCCTCACAGGGGCCGATGAAATCTATATATCTGTTACCATGGCATCTTGGGCCATTCCCAGCGGTGTAATGGCGACAATGGTGATGTGTTCCTCCTTTTGGTGCCAATTTGGCACAAGACTGGGTTTTCCTCAGTTTGCGCATCCAAACCTGGCCATCAAAAATAGCTCCGGGTAAGCTCCATCATTCTCACCACCCCTGGATGGCTCTATTGCAATTGTTCCAGCACTTTGGTTCTTCAGTTCGGAGAAATGATCACCCGTATCCCCCATAGTATGCATCCGTTCTGAACTGACAACTCCCACTGCCAGGACATATATGGCTTCAATTCTGGATGATACCCACCAACCCTCCCTTTCAGGACCAGATCCATCACCTGGCTCAGAACGGTGTCATTTCTGATCATTTGTTATTTGTGTTGCCGTTACCGGCACAAACATGCCACAAGATTGGGAGAAGTAGAGAATCTTCAACTCACTACTGGATTTCCAGCCACTCGAGGGCAGGGGCAGCCTGGACAATGCACCTGTGTTTGCGTGTCTATGGGACTGCCTGTATTTGATATTGTACGAGTGCGCTGAGAGGAGCAAAGCCTGCCTCTGAAGCCTACTGGCTGCCGTTGAGGGTATCCCGGAGTACAGGCCGAAGATGGACCTATAGTGGTAAAATGTTCTCTCACATGTCTAGTTGTGTGTACGTCGTCTCTGCCCTGGTTAGAGTGTACAAAGTGAAGACAATCTGCCTCTCCATTGAGTAGGGTGTGTGACCCACTTATGTCGGGTGAGGCATCATACACCAATTATAAGGCCAACGTAGGGTCAAAGTGAACCAAGACATCCGGGGTCTGAAGTGCCTATTTAACAGCACGATATCTCGCTCACAGTCCTAGCAAGCCCTTTAAAGAGTATGTCCTGAGGGTGCTAATGGAATCCTTGAGTGGCAGGTGTCTTGGCTTCTGGTCGTAAATTATATTGGGAATAAGTGAGAACTACTGCCCTGGTGTCCAACTCCATTTTAATGGTTTGTCCATTCAATTTAGGCACAACCCAAAATCTCTGCGTTTCACCCTGGATGTTCAATTTAACTTTCTCATCAGAAGGGTTTGATTCACTTACTACATCCATAGCATGGATTTTCTTCCTCAGGATTAATTGATTTTTCTTTGGTAGAGATTTTTCCGGACTTTCTAACGACAATACATATTCAATAATTTGGTTATTCAGCTTTGAGACCTTCTCAGCAAGCTGCCTTTGTCTTTCCCACTTCACAACATCAGCATCCAGCAGGAATAGTTCTGTTCATAGGAGGTGACCATCACTGACCAGGTCAGCATTTATCATGCATCATTATTGTTCTTGAGAAGATAAGGAGCTGTCTTTTTCAGCTGTTTGTTGTGTAGGTACATCCGCACTGCTGTTAGTATGGGATTTCCCAGCTTTGGGGCTTTAGTAGGTGAGTTACTCACCACAGAATTCCCAGTCTCTGACCCGCTTCTGTAGCTACAGTATTTATATGGCTGGTATGGTTAAGTTTCTGATCTGTAGTAACCCAGAATATTGGTGGGAATTCAGCGATGGGGATGCTGTGTAATGTCAAGGGAAGCTGATTACCTAGCACTTGTACAACAAATGTTTCTTGCTATTTATCAACCCAAACCTGAATGTTGGTCAGGTCTTGCAACAATTGCTCCAGTATCTGAGAAGCTGAAGGGAAGTGTGTGATAATCAGTAAACATGGTCACTTTTCACCTTATGATGGAGGGATGGTAGACACTGCCCTGAGGAATTTTTGCCGAACAGTCTTGACAGAGATGATTGGTTTCTAACTACCACAACTATCTTCCTTTGTGCTCAGTATGTCATCGAGTGGAGAGATTTTCCCTGATCCCCATTGACTCCAGTTTTGCGAGGGCTTTTTGATGCAAACACTCCAGTCGATGCTACCTTGTTAACGAGGGAAGTCACTTTCACCTCACCTCAAGCTCAGCACTTTTGTCCAGGTAATGAGGTCAGGGGCCAAGAGGTCCTGATGGAACTCAAACTGAGTATCTGTGAGCACAGCAGGCTCACTAAGTACGCCTAATAGCATTGTTGACCAAGCTTAGCTTCACTTTGCTGTTGATCGCGTGCAGTCAAATTGGTAATTGGCTGCATTCGATTTATCCTTTTGCTTTGTTGTGAACAGGAAGGACATATCTGGGTAATTTTCCACATTGTCAGAAAGATTCCAGTTTCGTTCATATGCTGGAAAAGTTTGGTTAGGGATGTGATTAGTTCTGGACCATAGCTCTTTACTTCTACCATTGTAATGTTGTCAGGGCACTTTCTCTGCCCTGTCCGGTGTCTTCAGCTGTTTCTTGGTAACATACTGAGTGAATCGAATGGCCTAAAGACTGGCATCTATGACGTGGATCTCAGGAAGAGGTCGTGATGCATCATCCAATCGGCACTTATGGCTGAAGATGGTTGCAAATGCTTCAGCCTTTTGCACTGCCGTGATGAGCTTCCCCCATCATTGAGGGTGGGAATGTTTACTGAACCTCCTCCTTCTGTTAGTTTAATTTTTCACCACTACTTGGGACTAATGTGGGAGGATTGCAGAATTTTAATCTCGTCTGTTGGTTGTGGGATAACTTTGCTTTGTCTATAGCATGCTGTGATATCAGCAGATAATGAGCTGCATTTGGAACCCTGGTATTTATCTTCAATTCTCCTTATTATCCTTTGTAAGTGGTGTAATGGCCACTTTTAAAAATTTCTCACGTATCTCCTTGCCAGGACTGAGTGTATTCCAGTGAACTGATTGTGCTGACGTTTTCATAAAAACCCTAATTTACTGATGTGATCCAGGAAAGAGCCACAAACTGTGATATATACTAGAAATTGGATACAAACTACTGGTAAGTGCATCAATAATGCAGTGACTACAAAGGCAAAGCAATTAATACTGCACCTTTATTTGTATTGAAAAACGTAGAAAGAACAGAAGCAAGTTCCATTTATATCGTACCACTCATGTCCTCGATGTCCCAAGTACTTCACAGTCAGTTTAAATATTTGTGAAGTCACTGTTCTAAGAAAGGCGAGGACAGCATGTAACCCAGGAGTGGGCAAACTTTTCCGTGCAAGGGCCACATTCAGAAATTCACAATTTTAAAGGGCCGCATAGTATATTAAGTCAAATAATTACTTCACCCGGTTATGATTCTGGGTGCCTCATATAGAACACAGAACATAGAACAGTACAGCACAGAACAGGCCCTTCGGCCCTCGATGTTGTGCCGAGCAAGGATCACCCTACTCAAGTCAACGTAGCCACCCTATACCAGTAAGTAACCCAACAGCCCCCCCCATTAACTTTTTTTTTTAAAATGACTTGGTGGGCCGCATAAAGACCTGCGGCCCGCGGGCCGTAGTTTGCCCACCCCTGATGTAACCGCATTTAATCAGGTCAGAGCTGATCTGCACCATAATATTAATTAGAAGTTGGAGGAGGCCTTTCCACTATTTAAGCCTGCTTCTCCATTTGACAAGGTGATGGATGATCTGATTGTGGTTTTACCTAATTTCCTGCCTCCAGCTGATACCCTTTGACCCTTAATAATCAAGAATCTATCTAAATTATCCTTAAGAATATTCACTCACACTGCCTCCACTCCTATTATAGATTATCATAGAATTTACAATGCAGAAGGAGGCCATTCGGCCCATTGAGTCTGCACCGGCTCCTGGAAAGAGCACCCTACCCAAGGTCAGCACCTCCACCCTATCCCCATAACCCAGTAACCCCACCCAACACTAAGGGCAATTTTGGACACTAAGGGCAATTTATCATGGCCAATCCACCTAACCTGCACATCTTTGGAATGTGGGAGGAAACCGGAGCACCCGGAGGAAACCCACGCACACACGGGGAGGATTTGCAGACTCCACACAGACAGTGTCCCAAGCCGGAATCGAACCTGGGACCCTGGAGCTGTGAAGCAATTGTGCAACTGCAATGCTACCGTGCTGCCCAATGTCCTCATTGGACATTTCACAGTGTAACATCCCTGTTGGGGAAAAAGAGTTCTCGTCATTATGAAATGGGAAAAACCCTTATTTTTATACTGGGTCCTTAACAAACATATCCTCTAGTTCTCTTTTCCACCTCTCGGCATTCCCGCCACCTTGTTACCACCTTGCCTCTTCCGCACCCCCTTCCCCCTCCCACACCCCCTCGCTCGCTCTCCCCACCTCTCTCACTCGCTCGCTCTCCCCACCTCTCCCTCCCGCTCGCTCTCCTCACCTCTCCCGCTCGCTCGCTCTCCCCACCTCTCCCGCTCGCTCGCTCTCCCCACCTCTCCCGCTCGCTCGCTCTCCCAACCTCTTCCCGCTCAGCTCGCTCTCACCACCTCTCCCGGCTCGCTCGCTCTCCCCACTCTCCCGCTCGCTCGTTCTCCCCACCTCTTACCGCTCGATCCGCCTCTCCCCACCCTCTCCTGCTCGCTCGCTCTCCCCACCTCTCCTGCTCGCTCGCTCTCCCCACCTCTCCCGCTCGCTCGCTCTCCCCATCTCTCCCTCTCGCTCGCTCTCCCCATCTCTCCCTCCCGCTCGCTTGCTCTCCCCATCTCTCCCTCCCGCTCGCTCGCTCTCCCCACCTCTCCATCCCGCTCGCTCGCTCTCCCCACCTCTCCCGCTCGCTTGCTCTCCCCACCTCTCCCGGTCGCTCTCCCCACCTCTCCCGCTCGCTCGCTCTCCCCACCTCTCCCGCTCGCGCTCCCCACCCCTCCCGCTCGCTCGCTCTCCCCACCTCCCTCCCCGCTCGCTCGCTCTCCCCACCTCCCTCCCGCTCGCTCGCTCTCCCCACCTCCCTCCAGCTCGCTCGCTCTCCCCACCTCCCTCCCGCTCGCTCGCTCTCCCCACCTCTCTCGCTCGCTCTCCCCACCTCTCCCGCTCGATCTCCCCACCCCTCCTGCTCGCTCGATCTCCCCACCCCTCCTGCTCGCTCGCTCTCCCCACCTCTCCCGCTCGCTCGCTCTCCCCACCTCTCCCGCTCGCTCTCCCCACCTCTCTCGCTCGCTCTCTCCACCTCCCTCCCGCTCGCTCGCTCTCCCTACCTCTCCCACTCGCTCGCTCTCCCTACCTCTCCCGCTCGCTCGCTCTCCCCACCTCTCCCGCTCGCTCGCTCTCCCCACCTCTCCCGCTCGCTCTCCCCACCCCTCCTGCTCGCTCGCTCTCCCCACCTCTCCCGCTCGCTCGCTCTCCCCACCCTCTCCCGCTCGCTCTCCCCACCCCTCCTGCTCGCTCGCTCTCCCCACCTCTCCCGCTCGCTCGCTCTCCCCACCTCTCCCGCTCGCTCTCCCCACCTCTCTCGCTCGCTCGCTCTCCCCCCCCTCCCCCGCTCGCTCGCTCTCCCCCCCCCTCCCCCGCTCGCTCGCTCTCCCCCCCTCCCCCCCCCGCTCGTTCTCCCCACCTCTCCCTCCCGCTCGCTCTCCCCACCTCTCCCTCCCGCTCGCTCTCCCCACCTCTCCCGCTCCCTTGCCCTCACCACCTCTCCCGCTCCCTCGCCCTCACCACCTCTCCCGCTCCCTCGCCCTCACCCCCTCTCCCGCTCCCTCGCCCTCACCCCCTCTCCCGCTCCCTCGCCCTCACCACCTCTCTTTCTATTACTCTGACCATTGTGGCACACCCTGCATTGCTAATATCAGTGCAGAATATCTGGAGTGAGGCTTTGGTGCAGGAGTACAGATCGAGCTGTGGCCAACACACTGCATCCAAGTTGTAGGGTTAGTTCCTTTTTCAGTTTAGAAAAAGTAAGCAAACACCGATACTGAAATTAGCCATGGTTTATATTTTGATTGTCAGTATGCAAATTAAATTGAATGCTATTGGCTCATGGGACAGGAAGTAGCCAGAACAACAATCCGTGGTATGAAACAAGGAAGTTAATTAAGTACTGTAACTTTAGTTTTCTTAAGGTGAACAAGTCTGGCAGCTGCTTCAACTTTCTGTTTGATTTCCTACAAACATCTAGTATCGCTTCCCTTAATAGTGCTGCTGAAAAGAAAATGGATGTTTTATTTGGTGACGCTTTGAATCCAAAGGATGTTTTATGGCAATACTGCACCATTTCTTCATTATATTGCCACTGAAAATTACTACTGATGCCATCCAACTGTGGAGACTCTGTTGTGACCTTCAACAGTAATCCAGGCCTTCTGTTTTGCGAAAGATTCGTAGGTCATAGCTTCTCTTGAATTGGCAGTGTGGGAATCCATAAGGAAGCTCACTGTGTGGACTACCGATGTTTAAGATCTTTGGAGATTTTTTAATGTCATTCAGAATCAAAGGAAAAAAGGGTCGTGCTCCGGATTCTCTGGTAAGTCTGTAAGGATCAACTGGGCCAGTGAAGGACAAAGGCCTGAATTGGTCCAATTAACTTCAATGTGTCCCATATTTTGCCAATTTACTTTATTTTGGTAACCCTTATTCGTAAACGTGAATGTTGGATTGAGTTTTGAAATGGTAACTATTAGCCTGCTGGAAATTCCCAGACCTGTTTGATTGGACTTGCAGGACAGCTAGATCGATGTGTTTGTAAATAATTTGGATTCCTGGCAGACCTAATTAGGATTAGACAATGTTAATTAAGAATAACTTGATTTAGAGAATTTAATAAGATTGGGAGTGGACCATTTTGTTTTCTGCTTCAAAAAATGCTACTATGCAGCGAAAATAACATTGTGTGATATCTACCGATGAACCATGAAACCGTTGTCATGATCTTGCATCAAAGTCTTTCTCTCCCGCCCCCTGCCAGAAAATAAAGCTGTTGAGACTAGGTCAAATGAAAATATCAAAAGTGAAACTGATTGATTTTTGTTAAGCAAATTAATTAAAGGTTATGGAACAAAGATGGCTTGTTTAGGGTATAATTAATTGAGTGACGAAGTAGCCGTTTGACACCTCCTGTTCCTGTGTTCCTACACCTTGGTCCATAAACGTACTTTCCCTTCAGCGTTTCACTAGACGCTTTGCAAAATGCCTGCCCCCTTATTGCCACATATCTGTACGACTATAAATGAAGAGCTTCCTGTTGCAGGGTGCTATTTTCATGATCTCTGTTGGATGGTAACAACCATTCTTTTAGTTTCCTTTGTGAGATTGTTCATCAGATGCTGCAAATGCCAATCAGTCGAAATAGATGAGATATTCATCAGTCGTGACGTATTTACTGATTATGCTGTTGAATATTTCCTGAGGTCTTGTACCCAACAGAGTTGACCCAGGTTTAGTGGCATCTAAAGACTTCCTTTGACTTATCAGCACACTTTGAACAGCATAGATGAGGTTTGATCCATTTTCTGATTGGTGTGTCCAGTATGGCCTTCTGTCAGGGTGATGGCCATTGCTGACCGGCCGTTTAGATAGTACTGAGTGTCACACTCAGCCAAGGTGGATAATGCAACAGTTAAGATCAAGTGATCATGTACATGCAGAGATATGTGTAGAGAAATTGAGGTTATATTTTGATAGACTTATTTCCATTGCTTAGTAATAACTGATGCATGAAACCTCAATATTATTTGTAGGTTGTAATTTCCCAGGTCCATGCTTAATATTTATTTTGAGTGAAATTGATTTCAGCCCACAGAGTACGTAGTTCAGTGTCTTGAAAGAATCAGGCATTTGGTCCGGATGTAGGACCTGTAAACAATTTTTATTCATTCATGTACTTTATGGTTTCTAAAAGTACAGAAGTGGTTGTTTCTCACATTATTCAAGCAGTGTTGAGCATTTTGGCTTTGCTGACAGAATCTACAAATATTTACCTGAATAATGATCTTTGTCAGTTGACTGATTTTCCTGCAATTGATTTTAGCTTGCGTTGATCATCACCCAATTGATGTTCTATTTAAATACTAAGAAAAGGAACCAAATTCTGGAATCATATAGAACAGAAGGAGGCCATTGAATCACTATACCCGTTCCTCCGGCAAGAGCTATTTAATGGTCTCACTGCACTTGCTGTTCCACAGTTCTGCAAATTTCTTTTTTAATGTTTATCTAATTGCTTTTTGAAAGTTCTGATTGAATTTGTTTCCACTGTCTTTTCGGGTAGAGTATCAGAACTCTTTTAAAACAAATCCTCATCATCTTTGGTCAATTTTCCAAAATCTGTGCCCTCGTTTACTGACTTTCTAACCAGTGGAAATTTCCTCATTTACTTTATTAAACACCATGATCTCGAGCACCTCTATTAATTATTTTCCCCCTTTTCCTCCCAAATCATCTTTGCTCTAAAGCGAACAATTCAAGCTTCTCTAGTCTCTCTGAAACCTTTGAATCCATGATTGATGATTTATGTTAGGCAATCTATGAATATATGAATCAGGAGTAGGCTATTCAGCCCTTCGAGTCTGCTCAGCCATACAGTATGATCATTATTGATCTAATAGTGGATTCAGCTCCACTTTCCTTCCTTCCTCTATCTTTTGACTCCCATGTCAATCAAGAATCTATCTAACTCAATACCCTACCTCCACTGCTATCTTGGAAGAGAATTCCATGGACTCACGACCGTCCTGATAGAAAGAAATTCTCCTCGTCTCTATTCTAAATGGGCGACCCCTTATTTTTAAACTGTTTCCTCCTAGCTCCTTTCTTTCCCCCAAGTGGAAATATCTTTTCAATGTCCACCCTGTCAAGGAGTCTTAAGGATCCTGTATGTTTCAATAAGATGGGGCAGCACGGTAGCACAAGTGGATAGCACTGTGGAAATCACAGCACCAGGGTCCCAGGTTCGATTCCCTGCTGGGTCACTGTCTGTGCGGAGTCTGCATGTTCTCCCCTTGTCTGCATGGGTTTCCTCCGGGTGCTCCGGTTTCCTCCCACAGACCAAAGATGTGCAGATTAGGTGGATTGGCGATGCCAAATTGCCCTTTGTGACCAAAAAAGGTTAGGAGGGGTTATTGGGTTATGGGGATAGGCAGTGGAAGTCAGGGCTTAAGTGGGTTGGTGCAGACTCGATGGGCCGAATGGTCTCCTTTTGCACTGTATGTTCTAAGATCACCTATCATTCTTCTAAACTCCAACGGATGCAGGCTCCAACTGTACAACCTTTCTTCAACAATATTAATGGTTACAGAACCAAGACAGGTAGGTACTAAGGATCCTGTATGCTTTCCTAACAGTCTTATCAACCTGTTCTGCTATATTCAAAGAATTATACTGGCTGAAAATGGTGTTAACAGCAACTTTAAGACACAAAAGACCAATGCAGTGTTGATATCATTAATTGTCATGAGTGTTTGCACGGAAAACCAATTTTGTTTGGCAATTTCTTTATTGAATGCAAGTTTATTTAGATATTCCTTGGTTTTAAAAAAGTTCTGGTTTGATTCTGTTTCAGTACTGAAAGTGTTGGTGATTTTCTTTAATCTTTTGGATGAGTGTTGTTCAGGCTGGGAAATGTAACACTTACACTTGCATTTAAAATGTTTGAACATCAAACACTCAAGTCAGGTTTGCACAACTATTTTCATAGCAACTCCCCTCCTTCACTTCACCCTGACAATGTTTCTGACACAACGCTGACTGACCTCAGCTTCCTATTGATTAGTGTGATGCTTTCCGGTTGATGATCTGTTTTTAGATTACTGTAATACAACAACAGCCAACAGCACGATCAGACAAAATTAGACACTGAGCTGTGATTGAAGTGTAGATTTTAAGGAGAATCATAGAGGGAGAGATTTGCGCAGTGGAGGTTTTTGGGGGAGTGAGCTCCAGGTATTAGGGCCTAGACTTTTGAAGGCACGACCATCAGGCATTAAAATTGGAGATGTTCAAGAGGCTGGAATTAGGGCATGGAGGAAATAGTGCAGTCGTAATATTACTGGACAAACAATCTATTGTTCTAATGCTATGGAGACGTGTTCAAAATTCCACCATGGCAGGTGGGGAAGATTCAAATTCAATAAATCTGGAATAAAAAGCTAGTCTCAGCGATAGTGATCACAAACTACAAGATTGTGTTAAAAATCCATCTGATTCACTCATGTCTTTCAGGGAAGGAGATCTGCTTTCTTGATCCCATCTAGTCTATGTGTAGTTCCATACCCATAGCAAAGTAATAGAATTTCAACTTCCTTCTGAAATGACTGAGCAAGCCACTCAGCTGTATCAAACTTGTCACAAAAAAGTAAGAATAAAACCAGACTGATGGTACAGCTTACACTTAAGCACCAGAAAGAATAAAAGCGCAAGCTGCCCAATCAACCCCATCAAGTCCTCTTCGTTAGTATCTAGGGCGAGCAGTCCCACAGACTAGTCAAACAACCATCTGATATAACCCACACAATACCGTAGAACCAATGCCCCAGATTTTTCTTGCACAATCTCTGGGTATGTCCTGCCGGCAGAACAGATACACCAGAGGTGGAAGCACAGTGGCAAAAGTCAGGAGGGAGTATCTCTGGAGTCTCCAACATTTACTGAGAACCTATGAATTCTTATGGCATTAGGTGGGCAAGGAGATTTTCTGCTGGTTACTGCCTAACTCAGCTGTGCAGCTATATGTTGAACATCACTTAGAAGAACTGAGGGTAGCAAAAGCACAAAAATGTACTCTGGATGGGGGACACTGGGAGAGGCTCAACAGCACCACTACTGACCAAACTGACTGAGTCCTGAAGGACATAGCTGCGAGACTGGGTGTGGGGAAGGTAGTGAGAGAACTAATGAGGGGCAAACCTATTTGTCCTCATCAGTACACCTGTTGTAGATGCATCTGTTCACCTACAAGCATAAGGGCAGCAGATGCAGGGGAGCACCCCCACCTGCTGGTTCTCGTATAAGTAAGGCACTGACTTGGAACTATATCATGGTTCCTTCACTGCCACTTGATCAGAATTCTGGAACTCTTTCCCTAACTTACGTACCAACACCACATGACTACAGCCGTTCAAGAAATCTGCTCACTGCCTTTCTAAAGTTTTTCAACTTTACCTTTATTCCTCTTTTTTGTCCACTGCGGCCAGTCATGTCATTTCTGTGCAATTAGTTCACATAAATTGTTCCCATTGTATATGTGGGCCCAAAAACCTGTTAGAATTTATAAGAAGGACAGACAGAATGCATTACTTTAAATTGATGGCTAAATTGTGTCAGTGCACCCTCATCTAATTCTGTAACCATTGTAAGCTTCCTTCCTGTTTGTCTCGGTTTAGTCCCTTATTTCCCCTTTTTTTTGTTTCTGCTGTTACATTTGTGGTCCATGGATGTTTAGTGGACTGTGACTTTAAGACAAAGCAGCCTTTAATTTAAAGAGGAAGATCCAAAGGCTGTGCTGTTTTAGACTGACATCAGTGATGACTCAGATTGATTGAATTGGCCTAAAGGGCGGTGCTCTGTCTGGTGACAGGTGGTGATTTAATCTGATCCTACTGATGTGTTTCTCAGAGTCACAAGGCTTGTTTTTCATTTCACTTTTGCTTCTGCAGTATGAGTGGTGGATTTAAACTAACTCTCTCCCAAAGGACCCAGCTAAACTCTTCGTAAGGTCTCTGGGGGGCTGAATTTCTCTCCAGCGAGACTGGGTGTCATTCTCTCTGGACTGCAAAGGCTTGAAGTCAAACCACGAGCTGGAAGCAAGTTTGATGTGAGATAGTGCCTCAAGAAAGAAATATCTTGAATGTGAACATAAGAACATTAGAACTAGGAGCAGGAGTAGGCCATCTGGCCATTCAAACCTGCTCCTCCATTCAATGAGATCGTGGCTGATCTTTTGTGGACTCAGCTCCACTTTCCCGCCTGAATACCATAACCCTTTATTTCTTTACTCTTCAAAAAACTATCTATCTTTACCTGGAAAACATTTAATGAAGGAGCCTCAACTGCTTTACTGGGCAGGGAATTCCATAGATTCACAACCCTTTGGGTGAAGATGTTCCTCCTAAGCTCAGTCCTGAATCTACTTCTCCTTATTTTGAGGCTATGCCCCCTAGTTCTGCTTTCACCCGCCAGTGGAAACAACCTGCCTGCATCTATCCTATCTATTCCCTTCATAATTTTATATGTTTCTATAAGATCCCGCCGTATCCTTCTAAATTCCAACGAGTACAGTCCCAGTCTGCTCAACCTCTCCTCGTAATCCATCCCCTGAACTCGGGGATTAACCTAGTGAGTTTTCTCTGCACACCCTCCTTCGCCAGTACGTCCTTTCTCAGGTAAGGAGACCAAAACTGAACACACTACTCCAGGTGTGGCCTCACTAACACCTTATACAATTGCAGCATAACCTCCCTAGTCTTGAATTCCATCCCTCTAGCAATGAAGAACAAAACTCCATTCGCCGCCTTAATCACCTGTTGCACCTGTAAACCAACTTTCTGCGACTCATGCACTAGGACGCCCAAGTCCCTCTGCACAGCAGCATGTTTTAATATTTTATCATTGAATAATAATCCGTTTTGCTGTTGTTCCTACCAAAATGGATCACCTCACATTTGTTAACATTGTATTCCATCTGCCAGACCCTAGCCCATTCACTTAAACTATCCAAATCCCCCTGTAGACTTCCAGTATCCTCTGCACTTTTTGCTTTACCACTCATCTCAGTGTCGTCTGCAAACTTTGACACATTGGACTTGGTCCCCAACTCCAAATCACACTTTGAGTTGATGGCCCAGTTTGATCAGAACTAAAGTGACTTTCCAAAAGGCCTGTTGCCTGTGTAAGTACTGTACTGAATGAATGTCTCCGCCAAGAAGCCCCTCAGCAGCTGTAATCCAGAGGTCTTAATCAAATAGTATGCAATGAGGAAAGCCTGCTGCAAAGAACTAATTTTACCCCTTTCCACTCCATTTCTGTCTGTCTTGTATATTAGGGTAGAGGGACAATTAATGTGGGGAGTAGGTTAGCTTGCTTGTTATCCAGCTGTAATTATTGCATATTTAATCTTTATTCTTGTTATAAATAAACAGTAATTGTGTTTCAAATTAAAATCCTGGTGGTTGTAATTACTGGGATCCATGGGCCGCAATTTGTGTAAGAATTATCTCTTTCATGTGACTCCGGGGCCTGTAGGGCTCGAATTGACTGCACGTTAGCCTAGGGTGTTATAACACCATTCTTTGCCTGAAGAAGACATTGAATAACCACTTGATGTTTAAACAGCTATGTTTCTCATTGGAAGATGCGAAGAATAAAAGGAACCATTAAGCACTAAATTTCTACAGTGCAAAAGGAGGCCATTCAGTCCATCGGGTCTGCGCAACCCCTCTGAATGAACGCCCGCTCCCCACCCTATCCATGTGATGCCATCTAACCTTTGGGCAATTTAGGCAGCCTTTGGACACCGAGGGACAATTTAGCATGGCCAATCCACCTAACCTGCACATTTTTGGACTAGGAGGAAACCGGAGTACCCAGAGGAAACCCATACAAACCTGGAGGGAATGTGCAAACTTGACAAAAACGGTCACCCTAGATTGGAATTGAAAGCTGTTGTGGGGCAGCAGTGCAAACAACTATGCCACTATGCCGCACTAATAAAACAAGAACATACATTTTCAATGTCAGTGCTGGTGTTTATGTTCCATATGGATCTTCTCCCATTCTATCTATTTCATCTCAGCCTTTCAAAATTACTTTCTATTCTATTTTCTATTAAATATTCACGTTTGAAAACATAGTCTTTTGATCTCAATTGCTTCCTGTAGTAAAGCGCACCACATTCTAACCACAGAGTAAAGACATTTTTTCTTGGTAGTTTTATTTATTAGTAAATATCTCCTACTTCTAGCCTCTAGTTTAGAATTCTCCAATAAGTGGAAGCATTCTCTCCAATGAAATGTGTATGTATTGTTTGGAAACGTCAGTTGGCCGGAACACACTTGAACAGAGTACTGATTTGTTTCAGACTTCAGGTAGATATTTACCTGATGTTTCTACAATGTTTCCCAGTTCATAGATTTGTGGTTTGGCATTCCAACAACATTCTACAATCCAGAAAATTCCAAAATCCGGAAATGATTTGGTTGCAAGCATTTCAGACTGGAGTGTTGCAGTGTGGTTCACTTGTGTTGCTAATTACCAGCACAGGGAAATACAGAATAATACAGGAGTCTGGAATGTTTAAAGAGTGCAATTGAACAGAAAAGTCTACGTCCCATTCAGATCCGTAAACTGTACGAATGTCTCGTGATTGATTCAAGTGAGTTAGTGTTTGAAAATGGTTGCTGTCATGAAAAAAATATTGAATTGAGCATCCACCGTGTATTTCTGCAAGGAGTCAGAATGCTGAGGTTGGAGACGTGATTTGGTTCTTTTCCTGACATACGAGGTTGAGGGTTATTTTGTGTGGACATCGCAAATCCTTCAAAGCTATCTACTTTGTTTATCAGTTTTGGTTTAATTTTGTAAAGAACTGAATGGAATCAAGTAGTGGATGTGACTGGGAGCCATGTGGAACTGATTTGGATGTGGTCTGCAAGTTTTTATTTGCTTTTACTTAAACCAGACCTTATTTCCATATACCTAAAACTTAATAAATTTGCTTTGCTGTATTGGGGAAGTTGTGATTTTTTTTTCTTTTTAACCAAAATGTGATTTTGAAGGCGACAAATTATTTTGGGCTGAAATTAGCTTGGCTGATCAAGGGTCTTTAAAATATATTTGCACAGCCCTGGTGGTTTTGGTCATTATTTACACTCTGCTTTTGATGTCATGTTTGTAGATAAAATTTTAAATAAACTAACTCTACACTATATACAACACGAGATTCATGGTGGACATGGAATTTATGAGCAGGCGTAGGTCCTTCAAGTCTGCTCCATCTTTCAGTAAGGTCATGGCTGATCTGGTTGTTGCCTGAATTCCACTTTGCTGTTTGTCTGCCATAGCCCTTGATCCTCTTGAGTATGAAAAATACAGTCTGGGACACAAATAAGTTTACTCTAATGATCTGAAATTCTGTCGATGTTCTTGCATATAATTTGCAACACAGAAACAGACCATTTGACACATTTGGTCCACATCAGGATTTGTCCTCCATACGAACCTCCTCCAGCTCTATTTCATTGAACCTTATTGGCATATCCGGTTGGAAGATGAGGAGGTTAAGGCCAAGTGGGCGAAGGAGTTGGGGATGGCGCTGGAGGAGGGACTGGGCTGTGAGGTGCTGCGGAGGGTGAACTCCTCCACTTTATGCACGAGGTTGGGGTTGATGCAGTTAAAGGTTACAGGGCACATTTGATGAAGTCAAGGATGAGCCGGCTGTTGGAGGGGCGAGGATGCTTGCGAATGGTGTGGGAGGGCGTAGGCTAATCAAGTGCACATGTTCTGTTCCTTCCCAGCTCCTGGTTGAAGATATTTTGGGGGTTTTTCACCACCATGTCGGTAATCCTGCAAGTGGATTTGGAGCTGGGTCCCCTGGGGCATATTCAGGGTGTCGGATCTGCCGGAGTTCCAGGCGGGAGTGGGGGCAGATGTTTTAGCCTTCGCCTGGTTGATTATTTGCAGGTAGATTCTCTTGCTAAAGGGGGCAAATTAGGGTTTCCTTAAGAGATGGGGTTGGTTTATTTTGATTTTTGGAGAACTGTATATAGAACTCTAAATGTAAACTATTCAATTTTGTCATTGGAATTTAGTTTAAAACCTATCACTTTGACCAAGGCTTTGGTCATACTGTGTCTGAATCTGCTCCTGTGAGAAAGAAGTCTTTAATATGTTACAGTCACTATATACATTCAAGCTGTTGTAAATGTGCTCTGTGATTGTCAAGGAATTCAACCAGAAGACACAAGATGAGCCACTGAGATGGATGCTGCCTTCTTAGTTAATCCAAAACTTTTACTGAGATTTTGACTTATTGAATTTACTTGAAAGTGCTTTAGTTTAGTTTGTTATATTCCTGCAGCTATTTCATAAAAGGAGATGTTTTTGTTTGTGAGAACTCTTGCAAACAAACAAGTGAGCAGGTGTTTGAGTTACGTAGTGCCTGCTTCAGCAGTACATAACTATTATCTGTTGTTAAAAATATGCCTAATCTGATAATACTGCCAAATTCACGGTGTGAGAATTAAGGCTGTAAGCAAAGCTGAAATACTTTTAATGTAATGCATAGTTATTTTTAGAAAGCTTATTGAAGCAGCCTGTAGCTTTAGTGATTTGATTGGTTATTTGAACTACTTGAGAACGTCAGGACAAATGAACTGCTTTATTATACCTGTGTCATGGTGTTAAGAGAATGGAAAGGCTAAAGTTTGTAGCAAATGTGATAATTGTGATATTAAGTGTTCTTAATCCAGTCCGCCCTCTGGTTGAAGCCACACTGGCATCCTGATTAGTGTGTGCAACACAAGCTACCTAAAAGCAAAAGAACAATTATTTTGTGAAGGGGTCTGTCTCTCACTCTCATGACTTGATGAAACTATGGTTAGATTTGGGTCACTGGCCGTTGTTTATTTTTGTTGGGAGTCAGAGCGATGGAACCAAGAGTGTTGGAATCTGGAAAATTTAGCAGTAAAGGAAAAGCATCTGCTAAATACAGATGTGCAACCAAGACTTATTTTCAATGGAAGGCAAGCGAGAGCTACTAATTTGTTGGATTACCTTTTCTATGTTGTAGTTGATGTTGGGTATTAAGAAATGCAATGATTTCAGTCTGGAGTTTGTGTATTGGCACTGGGTTCAGCATGTATAACTTTAGAAGAGGGAACTACTTTATCTGAACTACAGATGATTTGGTCTGAATTGAAAGTGTTTATTCAGTTCGGGTTGGTTTTTGAACTGCATGTGTGAAACCTGCTGGGGCACGCCTAACTAAATTGGAACTTGTAAAAGAGACACAAAAGCATATGTTGTGAGGGGGAAAATAATCTTTAACAAGATTAAAATGTTTACAAGTCACATGTAGCAGGAGAGACTTACCTCAAAAAAAAATTAAACGTGGGAGGAAATAATTAGACTATTTTTGGAAAAGAATGCAGGGAATTTACTTGAAAATGCGAAGACAACATCTAATTTTGACGTGCGGAAATATGCCTGATTTGGGGAATTATGATCCAGTAACATTTACCATGTGGGAAAATGTTTGTGGTATTTCATGGATTTCTGCACCCTTAACGACCTTAGAGTCGTAAAATGTATCTAAGGTGGATTTAGAACAGTCTCATAAGTCTTGCTGAGATGGTTTATTCTCACGCAGTGATTAACCAGTGGATGTAATTCTGATATTTAAGAATGTGTACTTTGCAAAATGCTTTAAAGGCAACAAGAAGAGGCAAGCTAGAATAAAGGTAAGTGAGATTGATTACTCTGGTAATAAAACAGTTGATGCTAATTGGCAATGGCCACTGCTGTTAACTGAAAGTTTGGCCTGGGTGCTCTGATGTACAGCTGTAGTAAGTACTCCTTCTAATGTATTGAAAATGCTGATGGTAGCAAACCTCATTGCTAGTTGATTAGCATGTTTGTGATTAATAACAATCAAAGCGACTAGGACTAGTTAAGTGGTTAGGTCAAAGTATGGGAGATTAATAATCTTTATTAGTTTCACAAGTAGGTTACAGTAACACTGCGATGAAGTTACTGTGAAAATCCCCGTCGCCACACTTCGGTGCTTGTTCGGATACACTGGGGGAGAATTCAGGGTTTCCAATTCACCTAACAAGCATGTCTTTCGGGACTTGTGTGAGGAAACCGGAGCACCCTGAGTAAACTCATGCAGATACGGGGAGAACGTGCAGACTCCGCACAGACGGTGACCCAAGCCGGGAATCGAACCTGGGTCCCTGGCGCTCTGATAATTAGTTGAACCTAAATCCTCTTTTCAACTTTAGCAATGGTTCAGAGTTTGTGATCAAGCCTAACAAATTCTTAGCATCCAATAATCCATATCTCTGAGCACCTGGAAAACGTTACTCCCCTGGGTCACCTTTTATTTCACCCTGTGCAGTATCCTGAATACCTCCTTGTAGCTCAAATTCCCAGTCTCGTATTAGTTTACTCTGCTCGTGCCAACATTGAGCTCACACCACTATTGACGACTACTGATGAAGTTTTTCCACAATCTTGCAGAACCACTGTTTTATACAAACTTGCTGCCAATCCTGGGACTAGTGTTCTATCCTTCACTTGCGTTCTAAGAGTAAGCCCACCTTGCAACAACAGTATAAATTTGGCGTTGGGACCTGACCTGACTTCAGACAGCAGTGCAGAATTAGTAAAGCAGTAAGTCTTAGATTATGTATTGCCAGTACAATGTCAGCATATATTTAAAAAGGGCCACTTGAGAAAGTAAGGGAGTATGGGGTGAAAGCTCCAGAAACAACAGCTACTTATGGTCTTACAGTACCTTTAACATAATAAAACATCCCAAGGTGCTACACAGGCCTTTTATAAAACAAAATGTGACACTGTGCCTTGTAAGGAAATATCAGGTAAGTTTACCAAAAGCTTGGTCAAAGTGGTAGGTTTTTCGAAGTGTCTGAAGTTAGAGGGGTGAGAGGTCTAGGGTGGGCATTCCAGAACACTCCTTCGGGGCAACTGAAGGCACAGCCACCAATGGTAGAACAATTAAAATTGGGAATGCACAAGAAGTTAAAATTAGAAGAGTGCAGATAACTCGGGTTTGTGGAGCTGGAAGAAATTACAGAGATAGGGAGGGGTGAGTCCATGGAGAGATTTGAAAACAAGGATGAGAACTTTATAATTAAGTTGTTGCTTAACTGGGAACTCATGTACATCAGCAAAGGCAAGAATGGGAGGAGCAACTTGCTGTGAACTAAGAAACAGGCAGCAGATTTTGGATAACCTCAAGTTTACAGAGGTAGAATGTGGGAGAAAAGCCATGCGTGCATTGGAATAGATGCATGTGTTGGATTGGATTTGTTTATTGTCACATGTACCGAGGTACAGTGAAAAGTATTTTTCTGCAAACAGCTCAACAGATCATTAAGTACATGGGGAAAAAAGGGAATAAAAGAAAATACATAATAGGGCAACACAAGGTATACAATGTAACTACATCAGCACCAGCATCGGATGAAGCATACAGGGCGTGTCAAAAGGTCTCCACGGGCTTCGGAGGATGTTCAAGCCTGCAAGAAAAGATAAAAGAGAGAGGTTAGTAATAATATTAGTCTTAGAATTAAATTTTAAAAGATTAGAACGAGTATAAGTTAAGTAAAAATGGATCTGGGGAGAGCTCGCAGAGAGTCGCCTTGCTCCAGTGCCATTTTGGGAGAACAAGAGGTAAAAAAGGCAGGAACGAGGGTTTCAGCATCAAGTGAACTGAAACAGAACAAAGTGGAGAGGCTTTAAGGAGATAGAACTAAATGGTGTTAGTGATGACATGAGTATGAGATTGATAGCAAGGGGAGGCAGTGGCTTAGTGGTACCATCACTGGATTAGTAATTCAGATATCCAAAGTCATGCTCTGGGGACCTAAGTTCAAATCCCGTCATGGCAGATGGTAAAATTTGAATTCAATAAAAATATGGAATTAATGTTTAGACGGTGACCATGGAATCATTGTCGCTTTTAAAAAAACATGTGGTTCACTAATGTCCTTTAGGAAGGAAATCTGGCCTACATATGACTAGATCCACAGCAATGTGAATAACTCTTAAATGCCCTGAGGGATGGGCAATAAATGCAGGCCCAGCCAGCGATGCCCACATTCCATGAACAAATTTTTAAAAAGTACTAATCTTGGGATCAAATGTGACAGAGGTTGCGAACAAACGGGCTTAATCTCAGATGGTTACCAGGGAGAGGGATGAGTTGGTGACTAGGGAACCAGTTTGGAAAGGGCACAAAACAAATGGCTTCATTCTTCAATATTTAATTGGAGGAAATCTCTGGATGTCAGACAAGAAGTCTGATAATTTACCACTGGTGGGCGAGTCAAGAGAGATTATGGTGAGATGTAGCTGGTGCATGTGTGAACTCATGCTTTGCCTTCAGATGATGTCACAGACAAGCAGCATCTAAATGAGAAATAGGAGAGAGCCAAGGACTGATCCTTGGGTACACCAGAGGAACTGCCTGGATAGTTTTTGAAGCTACTTCTATTCACTTAAAAATATTTAGAATTGGCCCTTTTATGCATTTAAATATCAATTGTTGGGGGAGGCACTCTCTATGAGATAGAATTGTTGTTTCAATCAGGAAATATAAATGGGTACTCGCCATCAATTCTCCTGCTGAGGCAGCCAAGCTTTTTCAGCGTTGGAGATTGCATTGAGCACATCAGTGATCTATCCAGATTCCTCACCCGAGTTGTATCCTGTATTACCATTTATTTTTCATATTCCACTTTGCTTATTTCCTTTATCATTATTTCAATGGCTTGTACTAATTGATATTGACATTTGCCACATGGGTCTAACAAACTCCTTCACAAAAACAATATACCCACGTATAATGGATGTTGGAAATGTGAAATCAAATGCTGCCAAAGCTTGGCATTGCTGACAGCTCCTTTGGAAAGAGGAAGATAAGGTCATACTTGTCCTCTCTACAGATGCTGCTTTGTGTGTTCCGTGTTTTCAGCAATTTCTCTTCCCTCTCTTATCTATTCCGATCTCTCTTTAGTTTGCTAGTTTTATATTGTTTCCAACACTCCTCCATTTTCCATTGCTAATGATGCTGTAGGGGCTCCACTGTGAAGGGTATCCAGGCAATCCTTGGACTTGCAGTATAACTGGTTCCTGAAAATCGCATTGTAAGTTGAAATGTCGTAAGTTGGAACCAATTTCCCCCCAGGAATAATGTCATAAACGAGGGATTGGTTTCTCAACCAAGGGCGGAAATCACTCGTGGGGCTCCCGGTGATGTTCAATGCTCTTTAACTGTTGCTCTCTCAAGTCACTGAAGCGACTATTGATGCCTGTACGCCTTAGCACAAGTTCCTCAATTAATATGGGGGATATAATGAAGCTATCGATCACTGTTGGTTGCCTGCCTAACCTTGAACATCTATGAATCTGAGCAGTTATTAAATACAACATATGTGTATAAGTGCATTAAAATCATGAAGGTTGTACCAAAAAAATTTAACGGAATAAAACACTTGTTTATAACCTAACAAAGAAATTTCAACCTGACCAGTCATACAGAGGTGTAACACAGAACATCATTGCGCATGTTTAAAAGTGCTGGCGAGGCATCGAAATGCGGTGTCAATTTATAAATGCTGTAAGTGTCATTGGTCGTAACTCAAACGTCACAATGTTGAAGACTGCCAGTACTGAAATTATATTTTGATTTTCTGTAGAGACCGTTTCCAATATAAATGTGGACATGGAAATTTATCATAAAAGTTGACATGTCATGCATATATTTTTGGAAACTCATCTCTGTCTTCTGAGCCACTTGTAGATTTCTTCTTAATTTTCCCATGCCTGGAAAAAAAAAATTTGTTTCCTTCATTCTCTCTACTTTATCATTGGATATATAATTTTGTGTGATGAATTATTTAAAGTGTATTGTCCCTGCCAACAATGAATTGCTATTTATTTTGCAATGTTCTGCTCATCCAAAAATTACTCTTATTAAATTTGAGAGTCTTCGTTATATCAATTTTCGCTGTCATAGCTAGGACATAGAACATACAGTGCAGAAGGAGGCCATTGAGCCCATCTGGCCTGCACCGACCCACTTAAGCCCTCACTTCCACCCTATCCCTGTAACCCAATAACCCCTCCTAACCTTTTTGGTCACTAAGGGCAATTTATCATGGCCAATCCACCTAACCTGCATGTCTTTAGACTGTGGGAGGAAACCGGAACACCCGGAGGAAACCCACACAGACACGGGGAGAACGTACAGACAGTGACCCGGCGGGGAATTGAACCTAGGACCCTGGCGCAGTGAAGCTACAGTACTAACCACTAATCTATGTTTTGTCAGGCAATGACCACCCCCACAAGGGATAATCTAATCATGCATTCCACGGCATTATCATCACTGAATTCCCCCACCACCAATATCCTTGTGGGGGGGTTTACCATTGACCAGAAACATAACTGGATCAGCCGTATAAATGCTGTGGATATAAGAGCTGGTCAGAGATTGGGAATTCTGAAGTGAAAAACACAACTCCTGACTCCTCAAAACTTTACTCCCATCTACTTGGCAAATGCCAGAAGTCTGATGGGATACTCTCCCCTTGCCTGGATGAGTGCAGCTCCAACAACATTCAATATGCTCAACAGGACAATGCGGCCCACTTGATCACCCCATCCCAAACCTTAAACATGAATTCCCTCCATGATCAGTGCAATGAGGAAGCTGTGTATACCTTCTGCAAGATAAAAGGCAATTTGTCACGCTTCCTTTAGCCGCACCTTCCACAGTTACAACCTCAGCCATCGAAAAGGACAAGGACAGCAGATGTATGGGAACCCCACCACCTGCAAGTTCTTCTCCAATTCACGCACACTCCTGCCTTGAAACTATGTTGCAGTTCCTTCGCTGTCGCTGGGTCAAAAACCTGGAAATGAAAATCGCTTATTGTCACAAGTAGGCTTCAAATGAAGTTACTATGAAAAGCTCCTAGTCGCCACATTTCGGCGCCTGTTCGGGGAGGCTGGTACGGGAACTCCCTCCCTAACAACTATTGTGGTTGTACATACACCAGATGGACTGCAGTGATTGTTTCTAAATAGATTCAGAATGCAGATGAAGCAATAGGAATATTAATAAAACATTCCCGCATACACATGCTGCCAAATCCATTGTTCAAATTGATTTTTGTAATTATTGACGAGCATTCCAATAACTCAACAACCACCAAATAAATTTGACAAAGTGTACATGGAAGTGACATTTGAAGAGAGATACGCTATGAAACTAAGCTCACCACTTGGGACAGCCCAATATCTGAACTCATAAAGAACTATCCAAACGGGAACAGAGTTGATGCAAAATTTGTCTTATATTCTCAATCAACATTGTTAGAAGCTGATAACTCAAAGTTTTATATGAAATTGTTTGGTATTCTGCAATAGGAAGATGTGTGGATGAAAAGCTTTTCAAATAATCCTCTGAAGCGGTGACAATGTTCGAGTTTATTTTGTATATGGCAGAAAGCTCCCTGCATTTGACCACAACCTAACATGAACATCTATCTAAATTCTCTTTCGTATATCCTTCCAGTTTCACTGTATCGAGTTGACAATTTATTTGGGGACATTGGCAGTTTTCAAATTTTGTCTTTTGTCTAGAGTTCATATGTTCAAATTAGACAAACATGAGCTATAATAGATTCTTTAATTATCCACTAAGGCTAAGGTTTGAGGGCCAGTCACCAAGTGGGTTAAATCCATTTTATAATTCATTCCCAGTAATACTTTCAAACTATCTCTGCTAGTTTTGAAGGTGCTGCCTAAGGAGCCTCAATGAGTTGCTGCAATGCATCTTGTAGATGGTGCACACAGCTGCCACTGTTTGTCGGCGGTGGTGGAGGGAGCGAATGTTTCAGATTTTGGAGGGGCGCCAATAAAGTGGGGCTGCTTTGTGGCGATGGTGTTGAGCTTTTTGAGTGTTGTTGGAGCTGCACTCATCCAGGCAAGTGGAGAGTATTACATCACACTCCTGATTTTGTACCTTGTGATGTTGGACAGGCTTTGGGTAGTCAGGAGGGAGTTACCACTGGGATCTCTTCCGGGGTAGGTGTGACCTGTACAAGAAGAATGGGTTGCATCTAAACTGGAGGGACATCAATATCCTGGCTGCGAGGTTTGCTAGAGTCACTCGGGAGGATTTAATCTAGTATGGCCGGGGGTGGGAACCAGAGCGCTAATTTGGAAGGTGTAATAACTGAAGGGGAAATAGAGAACAAAAATAAGAGAACAACATCACTCTCTGCTCAAACGCAGTGGTTTGAAGTGTATTTGCTTCAACACCAGATGTATAGCGGGAAAGGCAGATGAACTTAGAGCACTGATTAGCATCTGGAATTATGATGTGGCTATCACAGAAACATGGTTAAAGGAAGGGCAGGATTGGCAGCTGAACGTTGGAGGCTATAGATGCTTCAGGAGAGATGGGGGGGGGGATGTAAAAGGGGTGGGGGAGTAGCATTACTGGTGAAGGAGAATATTATATCCATAGGAGAACACTTCTGAGGGCTCATACAATGAGGCACTCTGGGTAGAGGCCAGGAACAGGAAGGAGGCAATCACAACGTTGGGAGTTTATTACAAGCCCCCCAACTGCCTGCGAAAGATAGAAGTTCAGATAGATAGAGAGATTTTCGATAGTTGCAAAAGTAAGTTTTATTACTCGATGCCCCGTTCAATGAAGGCAAGCATTCCATATGCTTTCTTGACTACCGTGTCCACTTGTGTTGCCACCTTCAAAGATCTGTGTGGACCTGTACGCCCAGATCTCTCTGACTTTCTATATTCCTAAGCGTTTCCTATTTGCTCGTCTGCTACAAAGAATTGGCAGTAGAGCTATGACAAATATACATCCCAAAGATTGAGATGAATTTTATATTAAATTCTCATGGTTTGACAGAATTTATGCAGGTAGTATTAATTCCTTAAAGCATGAAATGTGATACTGTGATTGAATTTCAACACTTGTAGCTGGTAAAATAATTCTGATCAGTGTGTTCTGTTGTTGGATGGCAATTTGGTTATCAAGGTTTTAACCTTTATGTTGATTTCATTGAACTTTGTTCAAACATTCAAAAATACATTACAAGCTTAATCATACTGTAATTTCATTATGTTCAAACATTCAAAAATACATTACAAGCTTAATCATACTGTAATTTCATTATGCCAGTCCAGTGCAGCAAAATTACCATCTTGTGTTTGTTTTAAAACAAAATGATGCTCACTCATCAAATTTTATTACAACAATTTTGCTTTGTAAAATTTCACTCCAGTCTAATCTCTGCTTACTTGGAAGTTTCCTGTTTTTTAATATTCTGGCATGCGTTTCCCATTGGGTACCTTTCAATAAAGACCTAAATTCTTATTTCATCAAGTTTGTAATTTCATGTATTATGCGTCTTAGGGGATGTTCTGGAGTTGCAGACAAAGTATTTTTGATGAAATGAAGAAAAAGTTCTCTCAGGTAGTATTGTATTGTATTGAATGGCAAGTGTAAACACTAATGATTGGCATGCTGCAATGTTACTTTGGCTATGACAGGCATGGTCTGGGTTTTGTGCTGTGACAGTCTTAATACTAATCCTGCTTCCTGTTAAATTTATGAATATATTGAAACTTGCTGAAACTTAATTGGACAAAAAGCAAGACCATATGCTCTCTGCCCCTTTATCATTCAGCCAATGATACCCTTGCTCCTGTATATATAAATTCCTGCTCCTGTAATAGAAATTCCTTCCCCATACACCTCTGAAAACTTGCAAGTACCAAGTATTTTGCTTTCCTAACCTGCTCATGTCAGACCTCTCGTAACATTTTAAAGGAAGCGTTTTGATGATTTCTGCTGTTTCCTTGCATCTGAGCTGCTTTTGCATAGTATTCCTGTTGGCTTCACCCTTTCACCTGGAAATGTGTGGTCTGTTTTGAATCTGGAATAGGCTCAAAGCCCAGCAACCCTTAAATAAGGTATAATCTATCTTTTTTTCAGGGTAAATAAAAGCTAGGTTTATTTTAAATTTGTGAGGATCAGACATGATAAATACTTGAGATAATGGGAGCGAGCAGGAGAGACTTGGTCTCTGACTCGACTCAATAATTCCAAAGTGGATATCTCAAATTCAACCCTGGTAATTGCAACGTACCTCGGCTGTATCCCAACAACCCAGGCTTTTTGAAAAAATATAATTTCGTTAAAATTTTTCAGTTTATAAAATACAAAATAGGAAAAAAAACAAATTTACTTACATCAACCATAAAAAAGAAGAAAAATAGAACAACCCCATCAGGAAACCTAAATTCCCTCTACCCCCTTAATAATTAGAGGTGACCAATTCCTTTAAATAAACAATAGAAGGTTACCATCTCCAATAGAACCCCTTGATTGCTCCCCTCATGTCGTACTTTTAACGTTCCAAGTGAGTAGTCTGATGATCAGGGGTTCTCTTCCCCCCCCCCCCCCCCCCAATCAAACCACCACCACCGATTCAGCCATTTCCACTGAGGAATTGTCCCATCCTTACTCTAAATTCCTGGAACCAGGACTTGCCCAAGATGGCCACTAATCAAGACAAAGAAAAACCTTTGGTCACTCTCCCGACAGCACTCTTACCCCCCCCCCCCCCCCCCCCCCCAAACCTATAAACATGAGCTACCTCCCAAAGAACAATGCTCCCTCTTCACCAATCCCCCCTCCCCCCCACCAAACAAATCGCTAGACTGATCAAAATCTGTCTAAACAGATCCAACGGGCCACAGCCCCTTATCCCCAACTCAGTCCGGTCCGCTAGCTGTGACATAACTGCTAGTGAGGTGGCTCCGCCAGGACAACGAACCAAGAAAAAAAAGAGTAGGTCCCCTCACCCGCCTCTGTTACAAAGGAATAACCGAAACCAAAGCCCTTGTAATTCCCAACACCCCACCATATGCCATGTATTATCCATGTTGCTGCCTTAGCCATTACCCCCGACTACATTGCGCCCGGCTATCTCCCAAACAATATATACACTGGACATTCCCCGCTCCCTCCAATACAGAATAAGAAGCCCAAATAACCAGAAATGTATACTGAAACATCCCCAAGCAAACCCTCCCATCCACAGCCATTAAAGACCCGTTCAAACCCTATCCAAGTCTTTCTTCCTTGATAAAAGCCTCCTCTTCTGATGTTTTTTTTTTAACATTTCTTTATTCTCCTTTTTCACATTTTCTCCCAAATTTACACCCACCAACAATAAACAATAATCAGTAACAAATATGTAAATCCCCATGTCAATAACAACGATCCCATCCCCACACCAAACCCCAAACAGTAGCCCACTTGTTCACATAAACAAATGACAAAAAGGAATCGGGAATCACCCATACTCACCATCAACACACACCGCCCCCCCCCAACCCTCCCAACTAATGTTCGATGTTATCCAGTTCTTGAAAGTGCATGATGAATAGTGCCCATGAATTGTAGAACCCCTCCATCCTTCCCTTCAGTTAAAACTTAACCTTCTCGAGAGTCAAGAATTCCAACAGATACCCCCGCCACGCCAGGGCACAGGGTAGAGAGGCTGCCCTCCATCCCATCAGGATCTGTCTTCGGGCGATCAACAAGGCGAAGGCTACAACATCTGCCTCCGCACTCGTTTTCAACCCTGGCTGGTCCGATACACCAAATATGGCCACCTGGGGGCCCGGGTCCAGTTTCATGAGCACCACTTTAGAAATTACCCTAAAAACCTCCTTCCAGTAATCCTCTAGCTTTAGACAGGACCAAAACATATGAACGTGATTAGCAGGGACACCCCCCCACAACATTCATGCACATCTTCTACTTCAAAGAATCGTGAGCTGTGCTCTGTATACCACCTTCAGCTGTATCAGCCCCAACCTCGCGCACGAGGTGGAGGCAATCACTCTTCGGAGCACCTCACACCAGAACCCCTCCATATCCTCTTCCAACTCTTCCTTCCACTTTGCTTTGATCCCTTCCAGTGGTGCCTTCTCCTCTTCCAAAATAGCTCTGTAAACCGCTGACACTACCCCCCCTTCTCCAGTCCCTCTGTCATAAGCACCTCCTCCAGCAATGTGGAGGCCGGCTCCTCCGGGAAGTTCTGTATTTCCTTTCTGGCAAAATCTTGAACCTGCATGTATCTAAACATTTCCCCCTGCTCCAGCCCATACTTCGCTTCCAGCTCCTTCAACCAGCAAACAGACCCCTAAGAACCAAATCTTTGTGTCTTAATTCCCTTCTCCTCCCATTTTCGAAAATTCCTCCTCTGATGTATCGAGAAATGATATTTCAAGGTGGATTTGGATTTGTTTATTGTCACGTGTACCAAGGCACAGTGAAAAGTATTGTTCTGCATACAGTCCAGACAAATCATTTCATGCATGAAAACAAACAAACAGGACATAAATAAATACACAATGTAAATACATAGACACAAGCATCGGGTGAAGCACACAGAAGTGCAGTACTACTCAGTAGACAAGATATGTGAAGAGATCAGATCAGTCCATACGAGGGTCATTCAGGACTCTGGTAACAGCTGGGAAGAAGCTGTTTTTGAATCAGTTAGTGCATGTTCTCAGACCTTTTTATCTCCTGCCCGATGGAAGAAGTTGGAAAAGTGAATAAGCCGAGTGAGAGGGGTCTTTGATTATGGTGCCCACTTTCCCAAGGCAGCGGAGGTGTAGACAGCGTCAGTGGAGGGGAGGTGGGTTCACTTGGTGGATGGGCTGTGTTCATGACTCTTGCGTTGAGCAGTTGCCACACCAGGCTGTGATGCAGCCAGATGGGATGCTTTCTATGGTGCATCTGTAAAGTTGTTAAGAGTCAACTTGGACATGCAGAATTCCCCGAGGAAGTATAGGCGCAGTTGTGCTTTCTTGGTCGTAGCGCTGATGTGGGTGGACCAGGACAGATTGTTGGTGATGTGCACATTTAGGAATTTGAAGTTATCAACCATCTCCACCTCGGCACCATCGATGCAGACAGGCATGTGTACGATACTTTACTTCCTGAAGTCAGTGACCAGTTCTTTAGTTTTGCTGACATTGAGGGAAAGATTGTTGTCGTTACACCACACCACTTGGTTCTCTATCTCCCTCCTGCACTCTGACTCATCGTTGTTCGAGATCTGACCCAATATGGTCGTGTCATCAGCAAACTTGGTAGATGGACTGGAGCCAAATTTTGCCCCACAGTCGTGTGTGTGTGTGTGTATGTGTGTGTGTGTATATAGAGCATATTGTAGGGGGCTAAGTACACAGCCTTGCGAGGACCCAGTATTGAGGACTATCGTGGAGGAGGTGTTGTTGTTTATCCTTACTGATTGTAATCTATGGATCAGGAAGTTGCAGGTCCAGTTGCAGAGTGAGGAGTCAAGTCTTAGGTTTTGGAGCTTTGATTTTTTTAAATATAAATTTAGAGTACCCAGTTCACTTTTTTCCAATTAAGGGGCAATTTAATGTGGCCAATCCACCTAGCCTGCACATCTTTGGGTTATGAGGGCGAAACCCACGCAAACACGAGGAGAATGTGCAAACTCCACACGGACAGTGACCCAGAGACGGGATCGAACCTGGGACCTCAGCACCGTGAGGCAGCAATGCTAACCACTGCGCCACCGTGCTGCCCTAGGTTTTGGAGCTTTGATATGAGCTTGGCTGGTATTATGGTGTTGAAGGCGGAGCTGTGGTCAATGAATAGGAGTCTGAAGTAGGAGTCCTTGTTGTCGAGATTCTCCAGGGATGAATGTAGGGCCAGGGAGATGGTGTCTGCTGTGATCTGGTTGCGGCGAATTGCAGTGGATCAAGGCATTCTGGGAATATGGAGTTGATGTGTCTCATGACCAACCTCTCAAAGTTATACGTAACTCAATTTCGCTGGGTACACCACTCAAAAATGCACTCCAGTCTTGTGTAGTGCCACTTTGCCTTATACAAGAGGAGTGCAGTCTTTAATAATACCTCCTCGCTCCCAGCACCCCCCACCTACTCCACTGCCGTGTGTGCTTTCCTAAGCATTTTGATGTGTGGAATTGATGACGGTAATGGACAAGAAGCTGATTTATTTTGCAGAGTTCATGTGAATATGCATTTGTGGCAATTAATAATAATAATTGCTTATTGTCACAAGTAGGCTTCAAGTAGGCTACTGTGAAAAGCCCCTAGTCACCCTGGCGCCTGTTTGGGGAGGCTGGTATAGGAATTGAACCCGCGCTGTAGCCTTGTTCTGCATTGCAAGCCAGCTATTTAGCCTGCTGTGCTAAATCAGCCTCTATAATTGAAAACCACTTCGAACTACCAACATTGCTTCCTGTAACATAGCAAACAAGCAGAAAGATTTCCCAACAGACTATTAATTTCTTGCTGTATTTACTTTTGTGCCAGCATCCAACTGGGAAAAACTGACCAACTACATCTTAATTCCCAACTGAGGCCTAGTTTTGTTGAGTTTGTTTCTCCAAATGTGTTTTCATTTGTTTTCTGTGACACTACTCGGGCGCAGAATATATGGAATTGTGAGAGTTCTCTGTTTCTATATTACAGATCACATGAGATAGTCAATTTGAGATTGTTGGGTCTTCTAAGCAAATCAATAAATAGGCACTGATGGGATGAATTTCTCCATGCTGCTATTCAGGTGGTGTTGATTTCTGGGCGTAGATCAATGCTATCTCATTTTCTGGATGCTTCCTGACAAATGCTTGAATTTGGTGGACAGTATTTGTAAAACAATACCTTGAATGCTTACTCAGCAGTTACATCTATTTTGAGCTACGTTGCGCATATATCCCTCTTTCATTTGAAGAAAATCACCTTTTAAAAAGGTTTTGCTATGTTAAACCCAAGATATTTTACTCCTTCCTATTGTAAAAGGTCTGTGAGACAGCCTTTGCTTTGTTTTATCAAGTCAGCTTGCCTTCCATGTTTAAAAATTTATTTTCAGCCTCTTTTCTCGTGATTTTGTGAGATCCTGCCGTTGCCCTGCAATGTGATCAAAACTAATCCCTCACTGACCCGTTTTGCTCCATTTTCAGTCATGCACTTGTATCTGAAAGGGTTAGCAGGCTACTAGTCAGTAGGCTTGTAAGAGGGAGTTGCCATTTTCATCTTCATTCTTCAAAGTAGGTGATATATGGAGCCCTGAGTAGAGCAATAAACCTACATTATGTTTGACTGTTGCCTAAAATGCAGTGTTTAAACAAGAAACAATAAAATCAAGTAATTCCATTGGTCAAATTTCTCCTTTTATGCAGTTACAGTTCAACAAGATGCAAGTTAGACATTAAGGGGAAAGGATCTATAAATTACACATGAACATAGGAGCAATGATGGAAAAGTAAAGACTCTCTGGCCTATCTAGCCTATCTCAGACAATTCTTCTCCTCCCCACTCCCCCAAACTTATAAAAATGGAGGAATTTCTCACCAAATGGTCTATGGCCCATTTCGGTGATCAGGAAGATCACTCTGACTCTGAATTCTCTGTGCTACCGACCTTTTGCGAGAAGTAATGTGTGTTCTAACCAGAGACTAGATCAGCTCTTGTGAGATGGCAAGCAGACATTCAATGTGTTGTAACTATCGGAACATTTTAGGAATATTAGCTTCTAAATACTTTGGGAAATTTCAGGCTTAAAGGCCCATGGTTAGAGTGTCTTTTATTACGATGGTCATGTGTTTGTTTGAATGGTTTTAGCAGCTAGCAGATGAAATTGACAAAGGAATGTGTTGTTCAATCTAGGCCAATGAACTGTGGTTTGACTGGGAACTCCCTGGGGAGTTAATATTCTTTTCCAGCCTGCAGAGATGATTTGTTTTTCGGTTTGGAGAGATGAGGTCATTACTGGGTGGAGCAAGGAATGCAGAAAGACATTTAGAGAAGCTGTGGAGAGAGGCAGTTTTGGAGAAAAGGCTTTTGAAAGACAAGACAAGAGGTTGAAACAACTGAGTAGAGCAACTATTTAAAGATAATCAGCCAGAGTCTGAAAGGGTTCTAAAAGAGCCAAATATCTGTTCTGTGTCACAAGTAGTTCTCTATCCTCTGCAAATTTTAGGATGGATTAGTAGTGTTTAAGGTGTAAATTGTAAGCTGTTCGTCTTGGGTGTGAAGTTAAAAGTTTAATATTGTAGTTATAATAAAGTTTTGTTTTCAAAATAACCAAGCCCCATTTCTTCATGCTATCATTCATGGAGTGAATCATTCTTTGCAAACACATTGAGATTTTGGTCCAGTAGCCTAGCCACTATTGGGATCAGGCCTGGAATCACCCAAGAGCACCCAGACCTCCAAACAATTAGTCTACCCGATCCTTCAGGCATCATCTACAAATCATGCATTGGACTTAAAGCCATCTCCGAGCTTGTGAAACTGGAGTGGAAGCAAGTCATCCTTGATTCTGAGGGACTGCATAAGAAACAGAAGACTGTGCGACTGGGAGCCTGGTCCAGAAAACTCTTCCCTGAGAGAAGAACCATCTTCTGATGTCTAATTTTGATTTCATTATATTATTTGAAGAGGAACACAGGTCTCCCACTGTGCTGGCCAACATCTTCCCCTCTGGGCTTGCATAACTTTGGTTGTGATGCTTGTTCTCCCTAATCTATTTATTTGCAATGCAATCTGTTAAATTAATGGTATTTTGAAAAAGCACATTGATGCAATAGGAAGTTGTAGCACTACTCCATTTATTAGCTTGTAGTGCTTTGCAGTGTTCTGTGGGTTAGCTTAGAAATGGGGAAATGTAGCTGAGGTGTTTCCAACCCTCGATCCTCCTGAGAAGTCAATCTCTCTCGGCTAAAGTTTGAGGTTGGATGCTTAGAAATTTAGCTGCTAGCGTTGTTGTATACAAATGTGGTTTGTTGAGAATTTCTCTTGGGTTTGCAATTAATACACTTGAGGAAAGAATGGAAGGAAAATGTATTACTGACCAATCTTTAACTTGTCAGCTTTGCTTGCCACACTACTGAAGTAGCTAATTATTGCTATTGACCTTTCAGTTTTGGTTGAGCGGACTAACATTTCACAGTGTAAAACTGCCTGTGATTATCCATTTTGTTCCTCTGAATTGTGGGACCTCCCGATTATAATACAAAAGGGTAAAGCTTTCACAGACATTGAGCCTTATCACCTCTCTGGAGAGTCATCTCCAGGCACTTCACATTTGGAAGTATAGTCTATTATATTGACAAAGTAGCAGCCAGTTTGCATTTGGGAAGGTTGTACTTCAGAGTCATCCAGAAGATCATGTTTGGAAATGTGGGGGCAGCACGGTGGCACAGTGGTTAGCATTGCTGCCTACGGCGCTGAGGACCTGGGTTCGTATCCCGGCCCTGGGTCACTGTCCGTGTGGAGTTTGCACATTCTCCCCGTGTCTGCGTGGGTTTCACCCCCACAACCCAAAGATGTGCAGGATAGGTAGATTGGCCACTCTAAATTGCCCCTTAATTGGAAAAAATAATTGGGTACTCTAAATTTATTTTAAAAAAATGTTTGGAAATGTTGGAAGAATTTGTTGGCAAATGTCCAATATTATTTTCTTATTTTTTTTTAATAAACATTTTATTGAGGTATTTCTTTGTTGATTTTGTTGCTGTTACAATGCCAATGTACATAACAAGAAAAATATTAACATAGTGCAAATATCGCCTCCCACTCCCGCAGGTTCTGCCATTGTTTACCCCCCTAATCTATACTAACCTAACCACCCCCCCCCCCCCCCTTCTGCTGACGATTAATTATCTGCGATGAAGTCGATGAATGGTTGCCACCTCCGGGCGAACCCTAACCGAGACCCTCTCGTGGCGAACTTAATTTTCTCCAGGCAGAGGAAGCTAGCCATGTCCGAAAGCCAGGTCTCTGATTTTGGGGCCAATTAATCCCTCAATGCTAGTAATATGCGCCTTCGGGCTACTAGAGAAGCAAAGGCTAGAACATCTTCTTTCCCCTCCTGGATTCCCGAATCCTGCGACACCACAAAAATCGCCACCTCTGGACTCATTGCCACTCTCATATTTAATACCATGGACATGGCATCGGCAAACCCCAGCCAAAATCCCCATAGTTTTCGAAATGCCCAGAACATATGGACATGGTTCGCTGCCCCCCTCCGCAGAAAGTCCTACACCTGTAAATATTGAAATGCATCCCCCCCCCCCCCCCCCCCCCCCCACCGCCGTCGCCAAAGCAAACTTTTCCTCCAGCGCCCTTATACTCAGGAAGCTTCCTTCTTTAAACAAGTCCCCCATCCTCTCTATCCCCGCTCTCCACCAAATTCTGAACCCTCTGCCTATCCTCCCCGGGCTAAACCGGTGATTATCGCAGATTGGGGACCACACCGATGCACCCTCTGCTCCCACATGTGTCAGGCCGGCTTTTGGCTCCGGAGCAGCGCACAGCACTCCAACGCCATTCTAGCCCCCGAGGAAGGGGAGAATTACTGGGCCCGGAGGTCTGTTGACACCGGCATTGTTCGCGCCGGTTTTGACGCTGATGTCAACGCATTGCCGCGATATGGGTGAATCTTGGCCAGGATTCTTGGCAGTGTGGAGGAACAGCGGGACCTTAGGGTCCATATACATAGATCTCTCAAAGTTGTCACCCAGGTTAATAGGGTTGTTAATGAAAGCCAACACACCATATGCCTTCTTAATGGGGATTGAGTTTAAGAGCCGTGAAGGTTTGCTGCAGCTTTATAAAACCCTAGTTAAACCACACTTGGAATATTATGTCCAGTTCCGGTTGCCTCATTATAGGAAGGATGTGGATGCTTTCGAGAGGGTACACAGGAGATTTACCAGGATGCTGTCTGGACAGGAGGGCATGCCCCATGAAGAAAGGTTGAGGGAGCTAGGGCTTTTCTCACTGGAGCGAAGAAGGAAGAGAGGTGACTTGATAGAGGTGTACAAGGTGATGAAAGTCATGGATAGAGTGTATAGCCAGAGACTTTTTCCCCAGGGCGGAAATGGCTGTCACAAGGGGACATAATTTTCAGGTGATTGGAGGAAGGTATAGGGGAGATGTCAGAGATAGGTTCTTTACACAGAGAGTGGTGGGTGTGTGAAATGCATTGCCAGCAGAGGTGGTGGAGTCGGAGTCATAAGGGACATTTAAGCAACTCTTGGACAGGCACATGGACAGCAGTAAATTGAAGGTTAGGTTAATGGTAGATTAGAATAAATGATCGGCACAACATCGTGGCCCAAAGGGCCTGCAGTGTGCCGCACTGTTCTATGTTCTATGTCTGCTCCACTGCCCCCAGACACTCTGGGTCGCCACCACCAATATTATTTTCAACAGAGTTGGTGTTTGCTTTCAGCCATTGCTTCCAACAGTTTATTGATGGATTTTACAAAGTCTTTGTTGTTTTCGAACTTACAGTTGGCCTATTTGAAGTAAATGGATTCACATATTTCACAAAAATATACAGCACAGAAAATGCCCTTTGCCCCATCGAATCTGCATCGCCAGAACGTGCAGACTTGTTGGATTCAGCACAACAAATTACTATTTCTATGAAAGGATAGTCACATTTTCTGGAGGTTGCAATACTACTGCAGAACGACGAGCATATTAAAAAGATGGGCAGCGTCATGATTAGGAGCAGGTGTACGGACCCTTGGAAATGTATACAAACTGGTATTTTGCTTCACTATCCTAAAGACTATAAGGCATGATCACAAAGTTTGTGCTGGAGCTTGTCCAGAGTAACCCAGATCACCTCCTGCTTAGTTTGTTTGCAAATATACTTGTAATCTACAGGATAATGGTTTCAATTTTGAAGCTGCTATTGTGTGAATTATTGTTCTTTAATTGCACCAATTGTAATTTGTTGCCACCACATACAAGTATTGTTTTGTCATGGAATCCATATAGTGCAGAACAAAGCCATTCGGCCCATCGCATCTGCACCAGCCTTTCTGAAAGAACACCCTACCAAGATCCACTCCCCCGCCCTATCTCTGTAACTCCACCTAACCTGCACATCTTTGGACCGTGGGAGAAAATCGGAGCACCTGGAGGAAACCCAAGCAGACAGGAGGAGAATGTGCAGATTCCACACACTGACCCAAAGCCAAAATTGAACCCGGGTCCCTGATGCTGTGAGGCAGCAGTGCTAACCACTGTATCGCTGTGTAAAAGTTGTTTAAGCCTCCAGATTCCTTGTTGCATGATTTATGGACTTATGTAGAGTGAGATTGTTGTATTTTTCTGTTACTGAAAATATTGTACCCATTTGTTGCAGTACAGTGTAATTTCTGTAGGTGAAGCTAATAGGCTAGGTGGGATCAAATAATTGAACATAGGAATTTAGCTACTGCAGTAGGGGTTTTAATCCTGTTTTTCAATTAACCCCAAATCAAACATTTAGAACTATGTTGATAGCATAAATCCTGTTGCTCTCTGTGGTCAGTCCCAATCTTTACCTTTGCCCAGTGTCAGGCTTTGAGCTCTCTGTAGCTGTACTTCCTGCCAAAGTTGCAGCCATAGAAGAATTTCTGTGACTACAGCATCTGTTGTCTCTCATCATCCAATTCAGATGAGAAGGCGGGCCCGATGTGATGGAAGATGACTGCGCAATAAACTGAAAATAGTCCCTGTTGGAGAGGTCAGGGGGGAAGAGAAAGAGGAAGTGTTGTGAAGAAGTGAGAGAAGTGTGGAAGGGGAGCGAGAGCATGTGCATAGTGCTGAAGGGGGAGCGGCAAAGGAAGACAGACTGCTGTTGAAAACAAATGAGAAGTACCCTATGAGTTAAGGAAGAGCCTGGATTATTTTGTGATAGGGCTTGAAAGAGAAAGATGATACATATACACTAATGTTTGCCAAGAAGGATTGTGTGGGGGATAAATACGAGGCAAACCCCGCAGGGCGAATGATGATGTTTGCTGGCTGAGGAGTGTCGGGTGGGGGCAAGGTCGGAAAGTAAACGCTGATTTGTAAGACATGACAGTGACTGGGAAAGGTTGAGGGGTTGCCCTGTGCTTTTAGTTATTTTGGATGTGTGGGTGACAGGGTGACGCAGTGGTTAACACTGCTGCCTCACGGCACTGAGGATCGGGGTTCGACCCTGCTCGGGTCACTGGCTGTGTGGAGTTTGCAGATTATTTCCGTGTCTCGTAGGTCTCACCCCCACAACCCAAATTGATGTGCAGGTTAGGTGGATTGGTCCTTGATTAGAAAAAAGAATTGGATACTCTAAATTTATTTTTAAAATATGATTGTTTACAATGAGCTACTGCCAAGGCTGTCAGTCGGCATGGAGGAGAGTGGGGTGACTGAGCATGATGGTGGTTTGTTGAGCATCTAGGTGGAGATTCTAAAGCAGATATCACCTGATATCAGTGACAAAATATGGGGTTTGGGGCTAGGATGTGAGATCTGTACCCAGTGTTGCCAATTCTGATTAATAAGACAAATGTGGAACACCCCTTAATATCGTACCCCAAACAATACCATGACAAATTGGTTTACAAAGTTGACTCTTTGGTAAATCATTGGGTAGAGTTTGGGAAAACTAGGAATGGAGATTTCCTCTTGGTATAGGCCAAGGTACATTAATAACATTTTTGTAAGTATGCAGGGGCTAAGTCACTTGTTGTAAGAAACTCGAGGTGTTAAATTAAGTAATGTGAGGTTTAATACAGTAGAGGCTTTCAAGGTCATAAAGGATAGAGTAAATCAGGAAAAAACTGTTGCAAGTGATAGAAGGGAGAACATTTATGTAAAACAGTTGAAAAAAGAACCAGAGGTGACATGAGCAAACATTTTTTGCACGAGATGTGATCTGGAATGTGCTGCCTGAGAGGGCAATCGAAACAGATGCAGTCATAATATTCAAAAAAGAACTGGATGAATGTGTGAAGGAAAACATACTCCCAGGGCTAGGGGTAAAGAACAGTGAGTGGGACTAATTGGATGGCTCACTGAAAGAGCCAGCAGAGGCATGATGGACCAATTGGCCTCCTGCCTGTAAGATGCCATGATTCTATGGTTCTATTGGCAGTACAATTTCTGAAAATATTTAATCTGCCTTCAGTTCCAAAGAGGTCATAATTGGTCAAATAATTTGCTTGTTCAGGATTTTTATTGTAGTCCTGTTATTCATAAAATTCTAGAATGGTGACCTCCGATTTTATGTTTCAGGCTAACTTTACAATCACTGTCCTTCATGCAGGTTTTGTGCTGTCAAATGCTCAGATATGCCATTCTGCCCAGGGTCTGACAAGTTGTTTACCCTGGCTGGGGATTCTAACAAATGGGGACACAGTTACAAGAAAAAGGGCTTATTATTTAGACTGAGATGAGGATATATTTCTTCACGCAAAGGGTTGTGAATCTTTGGAATTCTCCATCTCAGAGGGTTCCAGGTGCTTCATCACTGTATACAAGGATAAAAGATACTATAGCCAGATTGGCAGATGACGCTAAAATAGGTCGAGATAGTAAGCTGCAGTGATGAAATTTACAAATGGATATAGAAAGATTAGGCAAGTGGGCCAAAATTTGGCAAATAGAGTTTAATGTGGATAAGTGCGAGGTTATGCATTTTGGTCGGAAAAATGGAAAGGTTACTTATTATCTAAATGGATTGAAACTTCAGAGTGCTTCGGTGCAGTGGAATCTGGGTGTTCTCGTGCATGAATAGTGGAAAACTAACATGCAGGTACAGCAGGTAATAAGGAAGGCAAATGGTATTTTGGCCTTTATAGACGAAGGAAGAGTATAAAAGTAGGGAACTGTTGCTGCAACTCTACGAGGCATCTGGAGTACTGTGTACAGTTTTGGTCCCCTTATTTGAAGAGGGATGTAGTTGCATTGGAGGCAATTCAGAGGAGGTTCACTAGATTGATTTCAGAGGTGAGGGGTGTGTCTTATAAAGAGAGATTGAGCAGTTTAGGCTTATGCTCTCGGGTTTAGAGGAATGAGAGGAGATCTCATTGAGGTATATAAGATGATAAACGGTACTGGCAAAGTAGATGTAGAGCGGCTGCTCTTATGGGGCACTTTGAATGAGAGGTCATTGTTTTAAGATAATGGGTAGCAGATTTAAAACAGATGAGAAATTACTTCTCTCCAAAGGTCGTGAATCTCTGGAATTCATTAGCCCAGAGTGTGGCGGATGCCGGGACATTGAGTAAATTTAAATAAAATAAATTTAGAGTACCCAATTCTTTTTTTTCCAATTAAAGGGTGATTTAGCATGGTCAAGCCACCTACCCTGCATATCTTTGAGTTGTGGGGATGAGACCCACACAGACACGGGGAGAATGGGCAAACTCCACACGGACAGTGACCCAGGTCCGGGATCGACCCAGGTCCGGGATCAAACCAGGGTCCTTGGCACCGTGAGGCAGCAGTGCTAACCACTGTGCCACGACATTGAGTAAATTTGAGGAGAAGATTGACAGATTTTTAAGTAGTAATGGGTCGAGAGTTATGGAGAATGGACAAGAAGTTGTGTTGAGACAGACTTTTAATTCTAATGTGTTGAAGGGTTATGGAGCAGGAACTTGAGTTGAGACTGAGATGAGATCAACCATGGTTGTATCAAATTGCGAAACAGGCTCGAATGGTTGAATTGTGTACTCCTGCTCCTAGTTCTTATGTTCTTATTTAACGTTAAGACAGGTTTTTGGTGTCTCAGGGAATCGAAGGATATGCGGAAAATAGAGTTGAAGTAAAGATCAGCCATGATATTGAATGGCAGAGCAGGCCCCGTGAACCGTATGACCTACTCTTATTGTGAATTTTTGATTCTGTAATATGATTTGTAACGGTTGATTTTGTACAAATTTCTTCGTAGTCTGAGACTGCAGCAGATGAACCACGGGTGCTGTGCATTGTTCAGGACACCACCAATGCCAAGGCGGTCACTCAACGGCTCACCCTAAACCTTCCTGCATCAACTCCACTCAAACAACTGTTCGATGATGTCTCATCTAAAGCGGGCTATGTCAATGGCACCTTCGAGTTAGTCTGGAGCAATGGCCTAAACAATGCTGACCAGGTGAGTTTGAAAGTTAGCCTTGGGACAAGACGTATTAAAACTGTTGTCCTTGTTGCATTGATGAACAATGGTTCCTCCAGTGAGACAGACAGGCACCATCACAATTGGGGAAAACTCCAATGTAACTAACTCAAATAGAAAATGGCACGGGCTTGCAAGCTGATGGCCAAGATTGAGACACACAGTCAGCCAGCCACAGGCTGTCATAAGTGTGTACCTTACTTATATGTTTCCACATCAGGTTAATAAAACCGTCACTTTTAAAGACCCATTTTGCTTTGACTTATGGTGCTTCCTATGGTGCTTGCTCTCTCTATCCTTGCAACCTGCACCATAGTCCCTTTTCTCTTGTTCATTTTGAGGGCAAGAAGTGTAATGATGAATTAACTCTTTCTACTTGAAACTTTGCTTGGATTCCTGAGGAATATCAGGTTTCAAGGTCTTATCCTGTGTATGTATGATACATTGTTTTAAAATAAAATAAAATTGCAACATGCAATTTTTTTCTCTACTGAAATCTTTCTGTAGATTAATTTTTTTAATTCATTCAGAGGACGTGGGTGTTGCTGGCAAGGCAAAGAATTAGTTACCCTCATTTCTCCGCCACCCTATTGAATGGCTGTAATCTGTGGTGTTTATTACACTTTGACACAACTGATTGATAGTTAAGAGTAACCGCATTGCTCTGAATCTGAACTTGATATATATGATAGGCGAGACCCAGCTGCTTTCCTTCCCTAGAGAAATTAGTGAACCTGACAGTCCAGTAATTTCTTGGTCAACATTACTGACACGTTTTTTAATTTCAGGTTTTCTTCAATTGATTGAATTTAATTTCCCCAGCACCTCTGGTGGGATTTGAACTCTTGTCTCTGTGTTATAAATTCAGGCCTCTAGATTACTAGTTCAGTAACAACTAACACGGTACCTCATCTGGAATAGTGATTTTTATATTTCTCATTTTAATTAATTGGCCCTCTTTTTCAGTCTTCTCGGCATATTTGTGTTTGATATTTTTCTTTTCCTCTAACTCTTCACTGATACAGTGGTTATGAATTAGTGATAAAGTAAGAATTTACTCTAGATGTATCATGCTGCTATAAACAGCTCTTCATGGGAATCCTTCCCTGTATCTGAAGGTTTCTGTGAACAGTGGGCGGGAACATGTTCAGCAGCACAGTGGTTAGCACTGCTGCCTTATAGCACCAGGGACCCGGATTCAATTCTGGCCTTGGGTAACTCTGTGTGGAGTTTTTATATTCTCCTTATGTCTGCGTGGGTTTCCTCCCGTGGTCCAACGGTTGAACGAGATTGCAGGGAAAGGGCGAATGGGATTAGGTAGTGTTCCTTTCGGAGGGTTGGTACAGAATCGATGAGCCGGATGGCATCCTTTGCACTGTAAGGATTCTATGGGAAACGAAAGCGGCCAAATGAAAAGGTTTGGACCCCATTATCCCAACTCCCTTTAATCCACTTGGCTTTAATTAAATTGGATTCGGCACTTCTTACCAACAGAAGATAGAGTGGTGTGCGATGGGAATCATCTCTCTGGGATATGTCCTCTCGAGTGCCCCAAGGAATTAAATTGGGACTGTTACTCTTCTTGACATAGACAACCTTCCCAATAAGTAAACAAAAACTGGGCATGACTATTTGCAGATTACGGTGTATCTTACGCATCAGGGAAAACTCAAGATCATATCAATTCACTGCAAGATGATCATCTGGAATTGCAAAAATGGAAGGACCAATGGGAGATGGCATTTGATCCCAAAAAATGCTGTGTCATGTGCTACACCAACAAATAGCTTTTAAGATCTGAAATCAAATTCTCCCAACAGGTTGATAAACAGTCATACCTGGGAGTTCATTTTAAAAACAATCTTCAATGGGGGTTCCACATTCAGCAGAGAATATCTAAAGCAAACAGGATTCTTGGATTTCTGAGGCAGAATCTTTGGTCTAACAACAAAAATGCAAGACTTCTAGCTTACCAAACATTTGTTTGTTCAGTCCTGGAATGTGTGGTATCCTTGTATGGTGAAAGATATAAATAAGATTGAAATGATCCAAAGACATGCTGCATGATTCTGGATAAATCAGTATGGGAAATGCACTAGTATCAGACCTTTGATCAAAGATTTGGAATAGGTCATACTCTTGATCAAAGATTTGAGGGACAAAATAGACTGACCATGTTCCATTAATATCTGAATTGGACTGGTGGGAAGTGAGGTGCCCTCTGACAATGACGAAACACAAATTAGCCATCCGCACAAACCACAAAGACAACAGTTTTTCTTCCCAAGACAATCCCACAATGGAACAAGCTGCCAAAGAAAATAATTGCATCCCCATCACTTGAGGTCCATCTTTAGATTATTTCCATTTATAAGTTTTAATTAACAGGAATGCCATTTCAGCAGGACATGACTGGTTTAACTAATGCTACCCATATAAATGTTTATGGAATACGAATATTAGTCTGTGATGCCGACATAATTAAAGCAGAAGACCCTAACATCTCCACTGATTACTGCTAGATCCTAATAACACAGCAATACTATCAGCCTTCTATGTTCTGCCCCTGCTACTATTCCCCAGGGTCCCTGTCCTCAACACACACTTCCCCCTCCACCTGAAGATTTTCAAATTACCTCTATGTGCTTATAAGCTGCTGAATGGCATTGTTCCCTCATTCAGCCTGTGCCCCAGTGGGAGATTCCCTCTGCACACTGTGTGGTGAAATTGGGATTTGATTCTTTTTACATGGATTTACGTAAAGCTCACAGAAGAAATCCCCCTCCTGAGAGAGCTTAGTTGAGACCTGGAACGAGAGGTCACAGTATGAGTACGGTAATTTATAATCACATGCAAGATGTTGAATTTATTTTTAAATATGCTTTTTTGAAATATAGCAGGCTTAGTTTATGATTTAAGGCTAATCTGCATTCTTGTGAAAGTTTGTACAACACATCTTATGGTCCCTAGTAACCGCTATGAAAAGAAAATTAAAGTATACTCCAAAAAATATGTTTAATAAACATTTCATATAAAACAATCATTCAAAAAAATACAACCAGAGTTACACAGTAAACACAAAAAAACAAGATTAACAAGGAAATGCAGCTATTAACCCCAAAGCACTAAACACCTTAACAACTGATGGTCACTAGCTCTTTAAAGAAGGGAATGAATAACTGTCACCTTGGGTAGAACCCCTAATGGTGTACCTGACTTTATCCAAATGTAAGAGCGACGTGAGGTCACCCAACCAAGCCAAGGCACTGGGCAGAGTAGGAGACCTTCACCGAAGCAGAACTCATCTCTGGTCCAGCAACAAGGCAAAAGCGAGGACATCTGCCTCTTTTCCCCCTCCCGCCTGCAGTCTGGAGCACCGAGTCTGACATCCCGAAAATGGCCACCAGCAGACATGGCTCCAAATCAACATTGTGTATCTTTGACATGGTGTTGAAGAAAGAGACCCAAAAGCATAATAACTTGGGCAAGACCATGACATATGTGTGGTTAGTCAGGCACACTTGTCTTGCACCCAAGAGAAGAATCCGCTCATCCTCGCTTTAGTCCCTATTCACCAACTTAAATTGGCTCAGACGAAGCCGAGCACCTGAGGATGTGGAGTTGACCCTGTGAAGGGCCTCGCTCCACACCTCATCATCCAGAATGGAACCCAACTCTCCCTCCCATTTCACCTTCGCCTCATTCAACGGAGCTTACTCCGATGATAGAATGTAGCCATATAGGCATGATATACTACCCCACCAGACCTGTCCAAAGACAAAATCCATTTCAACAGGGTGTCAAAGAAAAGAGGGAAAAGTCTTGTGTGAAAAATCGCAAATCTGAAACTAATTGAAAAGACAGGAACCAGGCAATTGACGTTTCTCCTACAGCTCCTTCCAGCTGGCAAACCTTCCCTCCACAAACAGGTTCCCAAACCTCTCTGAGCTCTTCCCCTCCCATGATTTAAACGTAGAGTCCAAACCCGCTGGCATACTGATCGAGTGCAGCTGATAATACATTGCACATTATTAAGTTTCAGTAGGATTCAGTTATTAAATTCTTGTTTTACTTGTGGAAACTGTGCTTTTTGCTGTGAACATGAAACAAAAATGCTGAAAAAGTAAACCTGAATCATCATGCATCTATTTAACCATACCTTCTGCTTCTAATTATTGTGGCCATTCTTTTCTTTGTGCACTTTTATCTTTACTATCATAAACCCAAATTTGAACACCAAATCTGTTAGTGCTATTTCATGAAAATATTTTTTGAAAGGGAGAAATGCACTGGATCCTTTTGTCTAAATACAGTTTCTTGTAAGAATTCAATTAAGTTAATCAAGCGTTCAGGACAATTTTGAACTTTAGATAAAAAGGCAAATGTTTTCACATTTTTTATTCTTAGATTCACTGAATGTTTGTAACTTAATTTGAAAACACTCACTCATGATGATGGACATGTATGAAGCATTGAATTTGTGTTTTATATTCGTGCAATAAAGCTGCAAAGCTATACTTCAGTTTGGTGGGCATTTTTCCTTTGAAATGAAAATCCGGATTTTACTGCCAAAATAATGATTTTTGGTATCTGGATTACTAATTTCTGTTGAGAAAGATTGGCAGCTCTGTATTAGTCCCTCTCCCCAGCTCTTTTCCCATATTCTACAATTTTTTTTGTGCTTCAAGCATTTGTCCAGTTCCCTTCTGGAGGTGGCTAGAGCCGGTGCAGACTCGATGGGCCAAATGGCTTCCTGCACTGTAAATTCTATGATTCTATGATTGAATCTCTATCTACCACTGCATCAGGTAGTGCATACCCAATCCTAGACACTCGCTGCATTAAAAGGTTAAAACTCAGATGACGCAGAATTCCAGTTATGTTGAAGTAGTCAACCATTCCTGCTGGCAGAATAGCAAATCCTATAGAATGATGCCACTCAAGCCAAATTTCACGCTGGTAACTCTGGGTTACCTAAACTTGCCATCTGACCACACTGACTAATCAGAGCCTGTGCTGCAAAGGCTGTAGAAATGTTCTGGGATTTTGCATTGCAGCACATGAAAACATGATTGACTGCATTGACAACATATGGTGAATTGTATTGTGCGCATCCCGAAGACGGCATGCTAAGCAGAGAAAATTATGGAGTTGTTCCAGAACTACTCTCTACGTTTGTCAGAGTAAAGCTCCCACCTTTAAAAGATCAGGTCATTATAAGGTGTGAACAAATTGAATAGAGAGTTTTTCACGCATTTGCTCCTTTACTTTGTTTTCATTTGGCATTTGAAGCTATTTTAATATAGACCACATTTTAGGCATATCCAGTTACATAGAGATGTATTCATGGCAGAATGGGGCCTCCTCAGCTATCACAAAGCTCCATTAAACACAAACCTATGGGCGGATCTCCTGGGATTCAATTCAGCAGGGATTTGCTGTATTTGTAAGACCCAGGATCCCATATTCTTGAAGTGCTTTGTTAACCTTTGTTATATTCAATGATTTGTTCAGAAATATCTATTGGTCTCTCTGTTCCTGTATTCCCTTTAAGGTTGCACCATTTAACATGTCTAAACCTGAACTTTATTTTGTCTTGTTTCAGAGCCCCTTGGATTACACCAGTGAAAAGTCTCTCACTGATTCTGGATTTGAACCGGGAAAGAAAAATTTTCTCCATCTCACAGATAAAGATGGTGAACAGCCCCAGTTTGCATCGGTAGGTGGACCCATGACCAAAGGTTAATTTGCATCCTAGCTGACATTTAGAATTTTGTTCAGCTCTTACAGGCAGTTTTCCTCAAAAAAATAAATCTTATGTACCTGTGACTCCGACTGATATGAACAAGTAAACCAGACAAAGTCTTCAAAGAGTCCATTACATGTACAAAGCTTTGATAGCTGGAGAGATAAAATGTATTGACCACTTGCTTGAAATTCTGTGGATTACAAAATAAATCATAGTTTGACTTTACGCAGTGATTTTTTTTTTGTAATTTATTGCTATGCATCATCTTCAGTTTTGCTGTTAATGGTCTTGATCATTGTAGGCTAGTTGGAAAGTATCCAACTATTACTTGAATATACTATCTCTCTACAGGATGAGTCTGGTACAGCAGAAAGCAGTGGACATGATGACAGCACTCAAGAAAGGATTATTGGCCCTCAGCTGAGGGAAAGCACCATGGGCTGTGGGGAATACAGTGGTCAAAATTACTCGTATTCCCCTGTCCTGGGAAAGTCAGAAACTGGTGAGTGATGAATTACTGGACAGAATTTGTCCTCCGTCTGAAAATCTTTATTCTGCAGTATGTTTTCTGAGAAGCTACTTACAAGAAATTTGAAAAATAAAGTGAATGTTTAAATGGCCAGACAGGAATTCTGATTGAATAAGAATCTAGTTTAAAATTGTATGGTTTAATTAAGACTTAGGACCTGCACAGAAACTTTGAGTTTCTGCTGTGGTTCGCTCATGAAGACCCTTCTGTTTTTTTCTCAAGTTTTTCTTGTTGTCCTGCTTGGACCTGCCTCCTTTGAAGGTGATTGTTTTGTTCATTTAAATTTATCCATGTATATGGAAGATATTTTATTATATTTGGTATGAAATTAGAGATGCAGTCAGCCAGCCAGCCAGGTCATGTCCATATGGACAGTGGACAAAGGTTGTTTCCACATGGCAACCTGATGATTGTGTTCTGTTCCTGGGTAGCTTGCTGTGACGAGAGATTAAATACCATCAGCAGAATTGTGCGATTATACGCGGTGTCAACTGATTCCTACTTTTCGGCTGACCTTTTTAAGCCAGACTAGATCATTGGTGACTGCTTTTCTTTGTGTGTGCCTACGTGAGTGTGAACTATCTTTTCTGACTTAAAGGGAGAACTTTGTTATATTTTTCATTCCATTGGTGTCTTGATTTGCATTGTAAAAACCACAGTTTGTTAATGCTGCTTTTGATTTAAGTGCAGTTTATTGAATCTTGTACTTTAGAAGAAAGAGCTATTCACTTTGTTTGAGAAGAACCACCAGTTCATTCCTTAAGTGGGTAGCAGACCATTTGTTACTTACAGTGAAGCAAGATTGATATATCCAATATTCAATATTAACTTACACAGGGATTCAAGAGCAGCAGTAAGACCGATTCCATTAAAACTCTGACTAAATCAAAAAGATCCCCACCCCTTCTTTTGAAGTCAAATTGGGACATATAGTCAGAAAGCAGGATTCCTGAGTTTGACTGACACTGTCCTGAAGGCTCAGTCTGCTCAGAGAAATGCTGTCCCATGTGATTTTTGACAGAAAATGGATATGCTTTAATGTAGTAACTTTCATGTCCTAGGGGTATCTCAACGCACTTCACAGCTAATGAATTTGTTTTACACCGTAATTGCTGGGCAGATAGTTTGTGAACAGCAGTATTCCACAAAAGGCAATGTAATAAAAGACTGGCCAATTTAGTTGTTTTGGCAGTGTTGGCTGAAAGACAAATGCTGGATAGAAATTGGGATGGGGGGGAGACAGTGAATGAAGAACTCCCTACTGGTAAGATAGTATCTGTGTCGGCTTGAACAGGCTTCTGTTTAATTTCTCCTCTGAAAAACAGCACTTCTGACAATGCAGCACTTCAATACCTAGTTAATATGGCTCTATTATCTTGCATGGAAATAATTGTTCCCATTTGGTGCATTGCATGACATGGAACAGTACAGCACAGTACAGGCCCTTCAGCCCACGATGTTGTGCCGACCATTTATCCTAATCTAAGATGAACCTATGCTGCACCACAATTTACTGCTGTCCATGTGCTTGTCTAAGAGTCGTTTAAATGTCCCTAATGACTCTGACTCCACCACCTCTGCTGCCAGTGCATTCCACACACCCACCACTCTGTGTAAAGGGCCTACCTCTGACATCTCCCCTATACCTTCCTCCAAACACCTTAAAACGATGTCCCCTCATGACAGCCCGTTCCATCCTGGGGAAAAGTTTCTGGCTATCCACTCTATCCATGCCTCTCATTATCTTGTACACCTCTATCAAGTCACTTCTCTGCCTTCTTCGCTCTAGTGAGAAAAGCCCTAGCTCCCTCAACCTTTCTTCATAAGACATGCCCTCCAGTCCAGGCAGCATCCTGGTAAATCTCCTCTGTACCCTCTCCAAAGCATCCACATCCTTCCTATAATGAGGCGACCAGAACTGGACACAGTATTCCAAGTGTGGTCTAACTATGGTTTTATAAAGCTGCAGCAAAACCTCGCAGCTCTTAAACTCAATCCCCCTGTTAATGAAAGCCAACACACCATACGCCTTCTTAACAACCCTATCAACCTGGGTAGCAACCTTGAGGGATCTATGTACGTGGACCCCAAGATCCCTCTGTTCCTCCACACATCCAAGAATCCTGTCTTTAACTCTGTATTCAGCATTCAAATTCGACCTTCCAAAATGAATCACTTCACATTTATCAAGGTTGAACTCCATCTGCCACTTCTCAGTCCAGCTCTGCATCCTGTCAACGTCCTGTCGTAACCTGCAACAACCCTCAACACTATCTACAACTCCCCCAATCTTTGTGTCATTGGCAAACTTACTAACCCACCCTTCCACTTCCTCATCCAAGTCATTTAGAAAAACCACAAAGAGCAGAGGTCCCAGAACAAATCCTTGGGGGACACCACTAGTCACCGACCTCCAGGCGGAATAGTTTCCATTCGCTACCAGTCGCTGTCTTATTTCGGCCAGCTAATTCTGTATCCAGACAGCCAAATTTCCCTGTATCCCATGCCCCCTAACTTTCTGAATGAGCCTACCATGAGGAACCGTATCAATGCCTTACTGAAATCCATATGTAACACATCCACTGCCCGACCTCCATCAATGTGTCTCATCACATCATCAAAGAATGCAATGAGGCTTGTGATGCATGACCTGTCCCTATCTTTAATCAAACTATGTTTTTCAAAATAATCATAAATCCTATCTTTCAGAATCCTTTCCAATATTTTGTTCACCACAGAAGTAAGACTGATGGGTCTGTAATTCCCAGGGATTTCCCTATTCCCTTTCTTGAACAGGGGAACAACATTTACCTCCCTCCAATCACCCGGTACTACTCCAGTGGAGAGTGAGGACGCAAAGATCATCGCCAACGGCGCAGCAATATCCTCCCTCGCTTCCCGTAGTAACCTTGGGTATATCCCGTCAGGTCCAGGGGACTTATCTATCCTGATGCTTTTCAAAATTTCCAGCACAATTCCTTAATACTGTTTGAGTCTATTAATCTGGTTCACACTGTTCGCATGAGCAACAAGGTCTCTCTCTCTCTCTCTAGTGAATCCTGAAGCAAAATATTCATTTAGGGCCTCCCCTACTTCCTCAAACTCTAGGCACAAGTTCCCTCCACTATCCCTGATCGGCCCTATTCTCACTCTGATCATCCTCTTATTTTTTACATTAGTGTAGAATGTCTTGGGTTTCCCCTAATCCTTCCCGCCAGTGCTTTTTCATGCCCCCTTCTAGCTCTCCTCAGTCCATTTTTGAGTTCCTTCCTGGCTACCTTGTAACCCTCTAGAGGCGTGCCAGATCCTTGCTTCCTCAACCTTACGTAAGCTTCCTTCTTCCTCTTGACTAGAAGCTCCACTTCTCTTGTCATCCAAGGCTCCTACAGCTTACCATTCCTTCCTCGTCTCAGTGGGACAAAACTATCCAGCACTCACAGCAAGTGCTCCTTAAGCAATCCCCACATTACTGTTGTGCATTTCCACATATTGAGTCAGGAATCCTTCCTGGACACACCTGTCAAAATCTGCTCCATCCAAACCATTTGCACAAAGGAGGATCCAGTCAATATTAGGGAAGTTGAAGTCACCCATGACAACAACTCTCTTACTTCTCCACTTTTCCAAGATCTACCGCCCAATCTGTTCCCCTCTCTCTGCTGCGATTGGGGGGTCTATAGAAAACTCCCAATAAAGTGACTGCTCCTTTCTTGTTTCAGACTTCCACCCATATTGACTCAGTAGACAAACCCTCTTCAACTACCTCCTTTTCTGCAGCTGTGGTGCACTCTCTAATTAAGATTGCCACTCCGCCTCCTCTTTTACCCCCTCCCTATTCTTCTGAAAACATCTAACAACCATTCCTGCCCCTGTGAAATCCATGTTTCCGTTATGGCCACAACATTATAGTTCCAAGTACTGATCCATGCTTGAAAGTTCATCTCCCTTATTCCTGACACTCCTTGCATTGAAACAGATGCACTTTAACCCATTCCACTGAGTGAAACTTTGCCCTATCAACTGTCTATCCTTCCTTGCAGACTTGCTGCATGCTATTTCTGCCTGTTCAACAGCTACCCTATCCTCTGATCCATAGCTCTGGTTCCCACCCCCCTGCCAAACTACTTTAAACCTTCCCAAAGAGCTCTAGCAAACCTCCCACCCAAGATATTTGTGCCCGTCCAATTTAGGTGCAATCCGTCCTTCATGTCCAGGTCCAACCTTCTCCAGAAGATATCCCAATGATCCACATATCTGAAGCCCTCCAATCTGCACCAGCCCTGTAGCCACATGTTCAGCTGCACTCGCTCTCTGTTCCTTGCCTCATTTGCACGTGGCACCGGTAGCAATCCTAAGATCACTACTCTGCTTGTCCTGCTCTTTAGCTTCCAACCTCACTCCCTAAAATCACTTTTTAGATCCTCATCCCTTTTCTTATCTATGCTGTTGGTGCCTATGTGCGCCACGACTTCTGGCTGCTCCCCCTCCTGGTTGCTCCCCCTCCCCCTTAAGAATCCTGTAGACTCGATTCGATACATCCCTGGCACCCAGGAGGCAACATACCTTCCGGGTGTCTCGTTCGCGACCATAGAATCTCCTATCCATTCCCCTAACTATTGAGTCTCCTATCACTATTGCTTTTCTATTCTCCCCCTTCTCTTATGAACCACAGAGCCAGGCTCAGTGCTAGAGACATGGCCGCTAGAGCCTTCCCTTGGAAGGTCATCACCCCCCACCAGCCTCCAAAATGGTATACTTGTTTTGAAGGGGAACGGCCACGAGCGATCCCTGCGCTGTCTGCCCCTTTGTTTTCATTCCCTTGACTGTAACCCGACTACTCTTTTCCTGTACCCTAGGTGTGGCTACCTCCCTGTAACTCTTCTCTATCAACCCCTCTGCCTCCCGGATGATCCGAAGTTCATCCAGCTCCAGTTCCCTAACACGGTCTCTGAGGAGCTGGAGTTGGGTGCACTTCCCGCAGGCGTAGTCAGCGGGGACACGGGTGGTATCCCTCACCTCCCACATCCTACAGGAGGAGCATGCAACTGCCCTAGCCTCCATCCCCTCTGATCTTACAGAATGTAGCTGCGCTGTGAACCAACTGGAACTCCACCCTCCTCACTTAACTCCCTCAGTCACCAAACTCTCTCTATAGCACTCAAATGCACCCAAATTCAGTACTCAGTGCAAACCAAGTCTGCACTGTAAGCTGGCTCACTATAAGCTATACTGTGTGACTAGCCTCTGAAAACTGGCATGAAATCAAATCATGTGGAAAAATCTTTTCTCCTTATAGGTGAGATGTAAGAACAAGGACGCATCTACCTCCTTGGGCTTAAAAGACACTGCCCACCCAGGACACACATTGTAACACTAAACTCCAAATGAGGATGGCAGTTTATGCTGACATTGTTTGGGAGGGTGGTGGAGGTGGTCACTATTTCAAACCAGAGCTGGAGAATTCTCTCCTTGGCCCGAGCCAATATTTATCCTTCTATCGACATTGCAAAAACAGATGATCTGGTCATTGTCACAGTGCTGATTGTGGGAACTTGATGGTCAATGGCACACTTTTCCTATATTCCAACAAAAGAATGCTCTGAAGTGTTTTGTGGTTGTGAAAGATGCTGTATGAGCACAATGTTCTTTCAATCTGAATTAAATGTGGCATGTGCATCATGCAATTTAGTGACTACTTGGTTTCAGTGAAAGATGTCAAGATTCCAAGTTGCAGCAGTTGCCATCTCTATTCAGTATTTCGGCTATAAATAGTTGCCAGTAAAAGTACTGCCAGATACCTTTATAGTGCTGTTTATGGATACCACATAGTGTGATATTTATAAAGAATGATAGCATCATCTAGTGGTGGAAGGATTTTGTTGCATGAAAGCATTACAAAAATAAGATGGCCTCTTTCCAAAGTTGGAAGAATTTAAGAGTATTGAATAATTGCAAACTGGTGAATTCATCCAGAATTTAGCTGTTAAAGCTGCACATCAGCCTCCCTGAACAGGCGCCGGAATGTGGCGACTAGGGGCTTTTCACAGTAACTTCATTTGAAGCCTACTTGTGACAATGAGTGATTTTCATTTCATTTCAAGAACCCACAAATGCAAGTTTGCAGAACTTCTTTTTTTAAAATCCATAGATATGTTTTACCTTCATCCTTTGAAATAACTTTGCAAGAGCGGCCCGGTGGTACATTGGTTAGCACTGCTGCCTCATCGCTCCAGTGACCCGGGTTCTATTCCATCTCGGGTGACTGTGTGGAGCTCACACTTTCTCCCGGTGTCTGCGTGGGTTTCATCCATGTTTCATCCATCTGCGTAGGTGCCACAGTTTCCTCCCACAGTCCAAAGATGTGCAGGTTAGGTGGATTGGCCATTCCAAATTGCCCCTTTGTGTCCCAAAGGTTAGGTAGGGTTACGGGGATAGGGTGGAGGCATTAGCTTAAGCAGGGTGCTCTTTCCAAGGGCCAGAGAAGACTCAGTGGGCCGAATGGCCTCCTTCTGCACTGTAGGGATTCTATGATTCCTGATGAGGGAAAATGGCTTTGGTCCTAAACATTTCATGATTGGATGCCTGAACCAGTAATGTATATGTCCAGAGATACTTTGGAACCGGACTCTTTTATAAATCTACTGAAGCGATAAATCTGGATGCAATGTTAAAACATGGATTAAATTGTGCATTTGTAGTAGACAAAGGAGGAAGGGTGTTCTGGCATGGATACATGTATATGTCTTCTTCAAAGCCCTCCCCAAATTATCCTACCATCGCTCCACCTCCACTACCCTCCCAAACAATGTCAGATAGTCGTTCTGTTTTTTTTATTCAAAGTTAGTTTTGCTTTCACCTAAACTGCCATCCTCATTTGGAGTTTAGTGTTACAACTTGTGTCCTGGGTGGGCAGTGTCTATTGGTGGGCAATGTCTATTGGTGCAAGGTAGTATTATAGAATACCTACAATGCAGAAGGAGGCCATTTGGCCTACCGAGTCTGCACTGACCCTCTGAAGGAGCACCCAAACCAGGCCACCACCCTATCCTTGCAGCCCCATAACCCCACTTAACCTGCACATCTCTGACACAGGTCAATTTAACATAGTAATCCACCTAACCTAGTAATCCACCTAACCTGCACATCTTTGGATTGTGGAAGGAAACCGGAGCACTAGTGGAAACCCACGCAGACATGGAAGAATGTGCAAACTCCACACAGTTATCCAAGGCTAGAATTGAACCTGGGTCCTTGGTGCTGTGAGGCATCAGTGCTAACCACTGTTCTACTGTGCCGCCCTTATCAGCAGTTTAAATGATTCTTTTAGACTGCTAACTGTTGTATATTTAGCTAGTAGATGTATTTCCACGATTGGATAGGTCTGAAATGACCCTCCGACTAGTTCAAAGCATAGGGTCCCACAGAAACCAGTGATCTGCTATGTAACATGAGCACCCACATAACTTTTTTAACTGGGGTGGCTGAATGGGAAAGTAGAGAGACAAAAATCCCATTTGCCAGTATTTTCTACATTTTGAAATATTAAAACTTCAAATTAACCACTGGGTCTGTATTTTAAAAGGAAAAGGTGATGGAATGCTTTGAACAAAAGTATTGGTGGAAAATTTGCCTCTTAAATGCAATCTGTCACAAGTTTCAATTCGGCCTCAACTCCTAGTGAAAGAAAGTATACTTGTATTTATATGGCATCTTTCACAACTTCTGGGCATCCCAAAGCTTTTTGTAACCAGTGGACAATTTCACAGAATAGAATCATAGAATTTACAGTGCAGAAGGAGGCCATTCGGGCCATCGAGTCTGCACCGGCCCTACTCAAGCCCATGTATCTACCCTATTCCCGTAACCCATTAACCCCCAATTAACCTTTTTGGACACTAAGGGCAATTTAGCATGGCCAATCCACCTAACCCGCACATCTTTGGACAGTGGGAGGAAACCGGAGCACCCGGAGGAAACCCACGCAGACACGGGGAGAATGTGCAGACTCCACACAGACAGTGACCCAAGCCAGGATTCGAACCTGGGACCCTGGAGCTGTGAAGCAGCTATGGTAACCACCATGCTAACGTCCTACCCAAATATAAAACACAGTTGTAACATGGGTCAGTATGCACACAGCAAGCTCCCACAAACAGCAGTGACCAAATAATGAAGCAATAATACTGATAAGCAATGCCTACTGACCTTTCTGGCAATACCCATTTTGTGAGAATTCATAAAAAATTATTATGGGAAAAGTTTTTTTCAGTGAGCTAAGTTTAACATTTTAACCCTGACTAATAAAATTCTGGATTCTGTTTCTTGCAGGATATGTTGGATTGGTAAACCAAGCTATGACCTGCTACCTGAATAGTTTGCTGCAGACGCTCTTCATGACTCCTGAGTTTAGGAATGCACTGTACAAGTAATGACTCACTTAATTATTTCTATTTGCATGGCTAGAAACAGAATATGATTAACCATTTAAGCACAAGGCAGGTAACGCAGTGATTAGCACTGCTGTCTAACGGCGCTGAGGACCTGGGTTCGATCCTAGCCCCGGGTCACTGTCCTTGTGGAGTTTGCACATTCTTCCCATGTCTGCGTGGGCCTCACCCCCACAACCCAAAGATGTGCAGGGTAGATGGATTGGCCATGCTAAATTGCCCCAAAATTGGAAAAAAGATTGGGTACTCTAAATTTATCTTTAAAAAAGAACAAGACAGTAATATACCTGTAACACTGGAGAATTTGAAAACACTGATTTTTATTTGTAATCAAGATTTGCATCTGGACTTGCTTTGGAACACAAAGACCCAAGATTTTTTGTCATCATTAACTCCCTGGTACATACCATGGAGCCTCAGGGCCACATATTAAGCTAATGCTCCCATTAAACAGCTTTTCCAAAGCTGTAGATACCAACAGAGCTCGGCACTCTGATTTAGGATTTATCCACCAGAGGCCACAGGGGAACAGCCCTTTCCAAACTTCCAGGCCCACAAAATTCACATTTGAGAAATAGAATAGAATCATTTGGGTTACGATGGACCAATTTTCAAGCCCCAGAGACTAGAGATGTCGATGGGGGTGTAGTTTGGAAACTTTTGCTTTCGATTAAATATTTTCCAATGCAGAGCAGACTGTCTGGGAGAGAGCAGTAGGAGGAAAACTGCTTGGAGAAAGAAACTTAATTTCCACTAATATTTTGCTTGTTGAGAATATGTAATTTTTAATTTTATAATACCAGTTCCTGAGACACCCAACTCTTTTGTAATGCTAGTTCGGACCCAGATACATAACAGACCACACCTTGTCAAATAGTACATGTTCATATTGTTTCAGCAAATGTATTGGTCTCACTGTTTTATTGGTTGGCATGAAAATCATAGTCATACTTTAATCTGCACTTACCATAGCTGTATCCTTTACCAGTAGCCCCTCAACCATCAGTATAATGAAGCTCCTCAGCTGACCCTTCACAAGTAGATGAATTCTGAACCGTGAATATTCTGACCTCATGATTTACAAATTATTCCTGTGTGGATATATTCACAGATGGGAGTTTGAAGAATACGAAGAAGATCCAGTGATCAGCATTCCTTATCAACTCCAAAGATTGTTTGTCTTGTTGCAAACTAGTAAGAAAAGAGCAGTGGAAACAACAGATGTGACTCGAAGCTTTGGCTGGGATAGCAGTGAAGGTTAGCTGAACATGGGGCTAATTTCCTCCTTAGCTGCAAGCTGCAAGGGGAAAGAAAATATTCTCAAAGTTGTTTAATAGTTAAACTTTTCATTTGGCTTCTTAAGGCTTAATTAATATGGTTTTTCTCTTACTAGCCTGGCAGCAGCACGATGTTCAAGAGTTGTGCAGGGTCATGTTTGATGCACTGGAACAGAAATGGAAACAAACTGAGCAGGTAACTCCATATTCATTTTAACAGAACATCAACTGATAGGCTTGGCCTTACTTGAAGAGGGGCAAGATGAAACTATTATTTTCACTCCTACTGCTTCACAGGTAAAATTCAGAGCAGTATTTATTGTTACTGCAATTTAAAAGCGGGTGCAGCCATAGTGTGACCTTCTACACTTTGGCACTGTTAGAAATTGCAGTATTGAGTTGTATGTAAAAAGCATGATCCAGCAGTCTAATCTTGAATGCAGCTTTCATAGTCATAGAGTTTTACAGCACAGAAAGGGGCCCTTCGGCCCCTCATGTCTCTCCAGCCATCAAGCACCGATCTATTCTGATCCCATTTTCCAGCACTTGATTCGTGACCTTGTATGCTATGGCATTTCAAGTGCTGATTTAAATGCTTTTTAAATGTTGAGGGTTCAATCCACTACCACCTGTTCAGAAAGTGAATTCCAGATTTGAAACTGTGATTTTTTAAAAACAATTGTCTTTTAACCATCTTTTGGGTTACGTATTTTTGAAAACTAGAAAGATATGCATGATTTCTAATGTTCTGCTGGAAGAATTTGCCTTTATATAGCACCTTTCACAACTATGGGACATTTCAAGTCACTGCATCTAATTAAATATTTTAGAAGTATTGCAAAGTAGGAAACCCAGCACTCAATTTGTGCACTGCAAGGCCCCACAATCTGTTTTAGTGATATTGATTGAGGGGTAAATATTGGCCAGGACACCAGGAGAACTTTCTCTGATGAAGGAGCTGTGCCTCCAAAACTAGTGACTCCAAACAAACCGGTTGGGACTTTAACCTGGTGTTGTAAGACTAATTATTATTCAAATAGTAGTCATAACTGAAAGGGAAGACTGGGGCTCAGTTTTACTGGAAGCCAGCACCTCTTGATAATGCAGCAGTAGTACTGCGCCTCTCGTGTCAGCATAGATTCTGTGCTCAAGTCTCTGGAGTAGGACATGAACATCAGAACCTTCTGACTGCAAGGCAAGAGTTCGACCCACTTAGTCAAGTCTGACATCCGTTCATGTCCTTGTGCTAAATGAGGAAGTGGAATTTTGGCAAAATATTTTAATGGATTGTTGCCTTGTAGAAATGTCTGAATTTATTTCTTTGTTTTTTTAAATTCATAGGTGTTTTTCCTCCTTTTAAGTTATGAATTTTCAAAGTCTGTTTTCCTCCCCTGTTGTTACTGAGTCATACTGATGTCTAAGAGTTAATTAAGCTTTTTAAATGCAAATGTTATTTGCTGCAATTCTCCTGGAAAGAGTCATTCAAAGACCTAAGTTTAAATCGCATCCTGCGGCAACCTTGGTGGGTTTTGGTTTCTACTTAATTGATGATATTGTTAGGTTCATGCATCAATCTTTCACTTCTACTTGAAATTTGCTGCTCTAGAATTGAAGTCAAGTTATAGAATGTGTGAAACTGTATTGCTTCGCACTAAATTTCAATTGTGTTTTAGTGTTTATTCCAAGGAATCTTGCATTGTACTTCCTGTTTCAGGCTGATCTCATTAACCAGCTGTACCAAGGAAAATTAAAGGACTATGTCAAGTGTCTAGAGTGTGGCTATGAGAGCTGGAGAATCGATACGTATCTTGACATCCCACTGGTTATTAGACCATATGGCTCCAATCTGGCATTTAACAGTGTGGTAGGTGTTTCATTTTTACCCCAAATGGCACTTGATAAGGCCATGCAACAGAATGGGACTAATGAAATTCCTTTACAGAACTATTTTTTAAAATTTGAAATATTGGAAGTTGGGTAATTGGTACCAAAATATATATAATTTCTAAACAGTGACTTTATCTCCATGTGTCTTATGCTGATACTTACATGTCTAAAATGGGAAAGCTTATCATTTTCCAAGTAATGGTAAGTGAACTATTCACCAAAAATAGATAGTTCAGATGACTATTTTAGAATGTTAACTGCAACATGCATACAAAATAAGAATTGGAATATGAAACCAATTAACAATAAAAGAAAGGCAGGCTTGAATTTATCTAATGCTTTCATGTCCGGGGATGTCCTGGCAAGTAAATTATTATTAAATGTATTCACTGTTGTATGGGCAAACAACTGTGTGTACACACAAAGAGCAGCAAGATAAATGATCAGATAATCTGTTTTGGTGATATTGGTTGAGGGCTGGATGTTAGCCGAACTATGGATGAACTATCCTCTTATTAAAATAATGTGTTTGGGAGTTTTATATTCAGTTGAATAGGCAAACAAGTCATTGGTTTAATGTAATCAAAAAATAGCAGTTCAGAGAATGCAGTATTCCTATAATAATTGGGTCACTGTCTGTGTGGAGTCTGCATGTTGTCCTTGTGTCTGCATGGATTTCCTTGGGTGCTTCCGGTTTCCTTCCACAAGTCCCAAAAGACATGCTTGTTAGATGATTTGGACATTCTGAATTATTTCTCACTGTATCCGAACCACTGTAGTTCAGCAAACATATAACTAATACAATGTGTGTGGTGTATTAGAACGTTAGGAGCATCGTTTTGGATAACCACAGGTTTATAAAGGATAGAACGTGGGATGTCGTGAACTGCGTTAGAATGGTTAAGTATAGAGTAACAATGTAATCAACATCATAGATCATACAAACTAAACTGACAGATATTCCACTGGGAACCTCACCAAGAATCAAATTTGAGAACCACCAGATATTTGTTTGGGTTTGATATTACAGAGGGCTGATCTATACAGACATATGAACAGAGTGAAAATGGACATGTTCCATCCAGTGTTTCCCACACAGCTGCAAAACTGGTTAGCATTACTGCTTCATAACACCAGGGACCCGGGTTCGATTCCAACCTCTGATTACTGTCTGTGTGGAGTTTGCACATTCTCCCCATGTCTGCATGGGTTTGCTCCTGTGGGCCAGTGAGCCCAGGTATTGTGCTCTTTCAGAGGGTCAGTGCAATGGACCAAATGGCCTCCTTCCACATTGTTGGGATTCTACGGATTATTCCTTCAAAGAACTCCAGTAAATTGATTAAACATGATTTCCTTTCACAAAACCATACTGACTTCTTCCAGATTACCTTGAGTTGCTCCACATGTCCAGCCTCCTTAACGATGGATTCTAACAACTTCCCAATGACAGATGTCAAGCTAACTGGTCTATAATACCCTGTTTGCTGCCCCCCCTCCCTGAAAAGAGGGGTTATGTTTGCTATTTTCCAGTCTGATGGAACCTTTCCGTAATCTGGCAAATTTTGGGAGATTAAAGGCAACATATCATCTACTTTATTAGTCACCTGTTAAAGAGATCCACAATTCTCTCGGAGAAGAATCACGTCCTGACATTAACCGAGATCTGACTATACACGATTTAACGTTGGGACCTCTGCTCTTCCTCCACCTACATAATTGAAAGAAGCTGTCTACATGAGCATAGTCTTATTTCCTTATTTATATAAACCTTATTTCATTGGTAAGTTTGATTTGAATGTGCAGGAAGGTTTGTAATTGACAGGGTCCCATGATGTTGTGTTTATTTATATTTGTTTGTTCTCGCACTAGGAAGAAGCATTGCAAGCATTTGTCCAACCTGAAACCTTGGATGGACCCAATCAATATTTCTGTGAACGCTGCAAGAAAAAATGTGATGCGCGCAAGGTAACTAATTTCAGAGTGATGAAAACTGGCCAATGTGCTTTCCCCAAAATATTGAACAGAATGTGACTTGCAATCTCTTTCTACAGGGGCTGAAGTTCCTGCACTTTCCATACTTGCTAACGCTGCAACTGAAGCGCTTTGACTTTGACTATACTACGATGCACAGGATTAAACTGAATGACCGAATGACCTTTCCAGCTGAGCTCGATATGAGTCCTTTCATAGATGTAGAAGAGGAGGTATGTGCAACAATGCTGACGGTCTGGTTATTAGACATGGTCCAACAGTTTCAAAGTTCTGATATTTCCCAGTGACATAGGTCAGATGCCAATTGCAGAAGCTATAATTAGAACAAGAAGTGTAAAAGAACAAATACTAAAGATAGAAATAATTTCTGTTTTTGTAGTTTCTTTCAAGAGCCCAGGACATCCAAAAGCACTCCATAGCCAATGGGGCACTTTTTGAAGTGCAGTCACTGTTGTAATGTTGAAAAGTGGAAGCCTATTTATGCACAGAAACCCCTCACAAACAGCAGTCAGATAATTGCCAGATAATCTGTTTTAGTGATGTTGATTGAATGACATCAAACCTCCACACAAAAGTGGAGCATTTAATGATCATCAATCATGAGAGCATCCAGACTGTTAAAATAGTATCCCCTTTGTCATAATATACATACAAGTATATCATGGTGCATTGACACACACTGACTGACACACTGAAAGACCAATCAACACACACAACACAGCGGCCAATCACCAGACAGGGCAGGGTCACTATAAAGCCAGAGGACACTAGTTTTCCCGATCATTCGGGATGCAGCCTCTGAAACAACCAGAGCCCGTAATCAGTAGCACGAACATTTGCCATGTGCTAGCAGTATAGTCTGGTCAGGTTAGCCAGAGGTCTTCAGTCAACCTAACATAGTGTCGACCCACAGTGCAAGTATTTTTAACAGCTCATAGTTAAATAAAAGAGAGTTGTACTTCTACAAGTGTTGGTAGCCTGTCTCTTCTACTGCTCTGGTAAACGCAGTCATCACAGACCCAGCATACCCAACACATCACCCTGGTTCTTTAGATTATGTTGTCCTTTTATTTTAATAGACTACCTTAGACGGTTTTGCATCTAACAGACACCAGGGTAAATTGTTAGAGCTTGCTTCTGACAAACCTTGGAAAAGTAATTGTCAATTTTTAACAACGTAAGAAGTCTTACAACACCAGGTTAAAGTCCAACAGGTTTGTTTCAAACACGAGCTTTCGGAGCACGGCTCCTTCTTCAGGTGAATGGAAAGGCTTGTTCCAGAAATGTTTATATAGACACAGTCAGAGATGCCCCGGAATGCGAGCACCTGCAGGCAATCAAATCATCAAAGATGCAGAGAGAGAGGTAACTCCAGGTTAAAGAGGTGTGAATTGTCCCAAGCCAGTTCAGTCGGTAGGCCTCTGCAAGTCCAGGCTTGTTGGTGGGGGCCGAATGTAATGCGACATGAATCCCAGATCCCGGTTGAGTCCGCATTCATGCGTGCGGAACTTAGCTATAAGTTTTTGCTCAGCAATTTTGCGTTGTCGCGTCTCCTGAAGGCCTCCTTGTAGAATGCTGACCCGGAGATCAGAGGCTGAATGTCCTTGACTGCTGAAGTGTTCCCCAACTGGAAGGGAACAGTCCTGCCTGTTGATAGTCGCACGATGCCCGTTTATTCGTTGTCGCAGTGTCTGCATGGTCTCGCCAATGTACCACGCTTCGGGACATCCTTTCCTGCAGCGTATGAGGTAGACTACATTGGTCGAGTCGCACGAGTATGCGCCGCGTACCTGGTGGGTGGTGTTTCCACGTGTAATGGTGGTGTCCATGTCGATGATCTGGCATGTCTTGCAGAGATTACCCTGGCAGGGTTTTGTGGTGTTGTGGTTGCTGTTCTGAAGGCTGGGTAATTTGCTGCAAACAATGGTTTGTTTGAGGTTGCGCGGTTGTTTGAAGGCCAGTAGTGGGGGTGTGGGGATGACCTTGGCAAGATGTCCATCCTTGCTGATGATGTGTTGGAGGCTGCGAAGAAGATGTCGTAGTTTCTCCGCCCCAGGAAAGTACTGGACGACGAAGGGTACTCTGTCAGTGGTGTCCCGTGTTTGTCTTCTGAGGAGGTCGGTGCGGTTTTTTGCTGTGGCGCGGTGGAACTGTCGATCAATGAGTCGAGCGCCATATCCCGTTCGTACGAGGGCATCTTTCAGCATCTGTAGGTGTCTGTTGCGCTCCTCCTTGTCTGAGCAGAGCAATTTTTAACAAAACATTGGAGGACTTCGACAAAAATGTAGTTTTCTATCTTTTCGATGTACTCTAGAAAGTGTGCAAATATGTATCAAGACGTAGTTGTAGTGAATTACATAAGTGCATTTAAAAAGATACTAGATCAATACAAAAGGGAGAAATGCATAAAAGGATAGAGTAAGATGAAAAGTGGTGGGAAGTGACATGCACAGAATATATAAAGATGCCATGGACCTGTTTGGCCAAATGTCGTGCTTCTGTGCTATGATTCTCTCTAATGTTCAAAAAAAATGATAATGTTTTCCTAATTTAGTACTGGAAATGCAAGATGCCTGACGATCTACAAACTTTCTCTGCTAACAGCAGTTAAATTTTGGAGACCTTGGGGCATATTCCATGTAAAGATGGAGGGCAAAATTATCTGAGCAGTGGGCTTAAAGTGGAGTTTTTCAAACTTTTTTTTCCCGGGACCCACTTTTGCCAACGGACCAATCTTCAGGACCCACACCATGTTAGCTTACCTTTAATGAAATGTGCTTGGTCCTCACGACCTTATTTAAAGCAGGTTCAAAGGAGCAGAGGGAAATGTGCTTTTCAGGTGCAGATCTCAGACAGTTTCTTTGTGCTGCCTTCATCTTTATGAAAATGGATAATCCAACCTCTCACATGTAGGTTGTTGTGAAGGGCAATAGCAGAAAAATGTGTGTTTTACTCAGCACTGGATGCCTGGGAGATGCTACTCCAGAATACTGACAACCTCATGGGCTTTTGACGTGCTCTAAATTGATAACTAACTGTGGCCTCAACTCAAAAGGATTTTATCACCCACCACTTCTCTTGCAAACTCTGAAACTTCTCCTTTAATTTACCAGTACTTCCCTGCATATAACACACATGACCTTTGCATCTTTATTTGCATTGGCAGAATTGACAAAACTGTACCTCAAGAAATCATCTTTATACTGCTTTATCCCCGATTAAATTTCTCCTTTGTAGGCTGTTAACCAGAGGCCCTGGAGCTCTGTACACAGCTAACACTGCTCTGTCCTGCCCTAGACTCTTGTATTTTATTATTCGTTCAGGGGATGTGGGCATTGCTGGCTGGGCCAGCATTCATTTCCCATCCATGAGAGCCTTTAAGAGTCAACCACATTACTGTGGATCTGGAGTCACATGTAGGCCAGACTAGGTAAGGATGACATTTCCTTCCATAAAGGACATTACTGAACTAGACGGTCTTTATGACAATAAACAATGGATTCATGGTCGCCTTTAGACGTCTAATTACAGATTTTTATTGAATTCAATTTTCACCATCTGTCATGGTCATATTCAAACCCGGGTCCCCAGAGCATGACTCTGGGTCTCCCTCGTCCAGCGACAATACCACTACGCCACTGCCTCCTCTGGAGGAGCTCTCTCTAGTACATTCTGTTGTGAGATCCTGTCCAGTAAGTACACTGCCTATTTGAGTTTCTGGCCACCTCTAGTTTTAAGAAAAGGATCCATCTTCACAGTCCTCTTGCCAGCAACTGGAAAATGGAAGCAAATCTGGTCCGTGAGTTGGTACAAAATGAACTTGGGACTAGGAGGTGGGGACAGGGAAAAATAAGAGAGATTTGTGTTGGGATGGCACCACGATGCATTCCGGACGTTGAGGAATTTGATTGGGCTGCGGGTGGAAAGGCCACAGCCATGGCTTAAACTATTCCACTGGAAGGGTTTCTCCTCCCTTCTGAGGGGTCTTATCTAATTGTCCTCGTAATTATTGAATTGAATCCATGCCTCCAATAGCCATTTCATAGTCGCCAGCCTGCCTTATAAATGCCGATCTCACCTGTTGACCCTGTCGAGGCTCCAGAACTGTCTTCCCTCTTGGGCCGGCAGAATCAAAAACCTGCCCTCGATTATTAATAGGAAGGCAAATGAGGAAGCATCAGTTAGGCGGCTACCTCCTGGAAGGTTGAAAAACTGGTCTCGCTGCGAGCATGCGCAGGCTCACAGCTCCTGTTTGGTCCCAATGTTGCAGCCCTGAACAATGCAGGAAATGCAGCCCACTTTTCAGGTCGGTGAACCTTTGGAGCTGTCCTTTTTTTTAAATATAAATTTAGAATACCCAATTCATTTTTTCCAATTAAGGGACAATTTAGCGTGGCCAAGTTACCATTGAGCTATTTTTATGGCAGGAACAACTGGTTTTCAAACGAGTAGGTGGCCAATCCAGCCACCCTGCACATCTTTGGGTTGTAGGGGCGAAACCCATGCAAACACGGGGAGAATGTGCAAACTCCACACGGCCAGTGACCCAGAGCCTGGATCGAACCTGGGACTTCGGTGCTGTGATGCAGCTGTGCTCACCACTGTTTGGAGCTGTCCTGACCTGAAGAGTTGATTCTGTTTCGCTCTGCACAAATGCTGAATGTTTCCACTATTTTCTGTTTTCATTCTTGGAATCACAGCCATGTTCTAATGCCATGCAGACAAGTTAGACTGTAATTATCTATCAGTAATGTAATTATCTGTCGATAAAGCTTCAAGTTCACCTGCATTTATTGCTGCCTCTATTCTGTACCGGTCAGCAACCTATACTAACAGCTGACGTGTTTTTAAAAAATTTTTTGACTGCAATTCTACTGCATTGCACAAAGCGAAAAAGCAAGAGTGCAAAAGTAAAGATTGAGTGTCCAGATAGCACAATCAGAAGTCCTTGTTCTTCAAGGCATAAATGGTAACAGCTAAACTTATACCTGCATATTCTTGTCAGCAAAAGCCTAGCAAACTGGACCATTGATGTTCAGTTGCATCATTGTTGAGTTGCATTCTTGGTTATTTCAATTAAAGCCCATCACATTTTGCAACTTGATATTTTGCGACTGTAAGCTGAGACTAATGTGGTCAGTTTAGTGCACCAAATAAACTCACCACCCATCCTGTCAGGATGTGGGCCACACTTGACAGATCATGCTTCTTGCTTGGAGAAACAAAGTGACTGACGGTGCTGGAAGCAGGTTTAGTAACTTCTGAAAGGGAATACACAAAGGGGAAATGATTTGCGGGACTTTAGACAAAGACGGGAATGGGGCTAATTGGAAAGCTTGCCAAAGGCTGCAATGGGCTGAAAATAAGGATATAAGAAATAGGAACAGGTATGGGCCATTCGGCCACTCAAGCCTGCTTCACACATCACTAAGATAATGGCTGATCTGAAGAAGCCTGGGAAGAAAATATCATTTTTTTGATGAAGCAGGCCTGTGGGCGCTGTGTGCGCATGTGACTAATTAAGCTGAATTTAGTTAGTTTGCAAGTTTGAATCATCAAAAGGACTAAATGTAAAAGTAGACATTTAAAGTGGAGATGACCAAGTTAGAGGGTTACAAGTAAATCCAACATGAGTAAAGATTTACATAAGGAAAAAAGCTTTTTGCTTATTGGATTTTAGCTGTTGAATTTCAAAGACAAGTATAAAAGATTTACAACTGGCAAAGATCATAGATTAATGAAGAAAAGTTATTAAGTTTATTTTACCTGAAAGTAGTGCATTAGGGAAACACGATTGTTATAGTCTGGGAAAGGCAACTTCCAAAGAAATATAAGAACAATGAGTTTGAAGATGAAAGAGAAAAAACACATTTAAGGAAAGATTGAAATCCGTATTAGAGGAGTAGTCATGTCAAATCCTGCAGTGTGCTGCGCAGAGAGAGTTGTGAATAAAACAAAGTGAGCCGTCGCAAGAAACCCCAGAGAACTGTGTGTTTGTTTCAGAAAACAGTTTCTTTTAAAGAATTGTATTTCCACTGTTACGTGATCAGGTGCATGAAACCCTGTGAAATATCATCCCTCTCCGCAACAGTGGATGCCTTGTGGAAATATCCAATATCCAAGCTTGAGCTGAAAAGTGACCAGTAACGTTCACACCACACAAGTGCCAGGCAGTGACCATCCCCAACAAGACAGTCTAGCTATCGCCCTTGAGACTCAATTGTATTACTGTTACTGAATCCTCCGCTGTCAGCATGCTGGGGGTTACCATTCATCAGAAACTGAACTGGACTAGCCATATAAATACTGTGGCTACCAGAGCAGGTCAAAGGTTTGGAATCCTGCGGCAAGTAAGTTACTTCCTGACTCCCCAAAGCCTGTCCACCATCAGCAAGGCACAAGTCTGGAATGGAATACTCTCCACTTGCCTGGATGAGTGCAGCTCCAACAACACTGAAGAAGCTTGATACTATCCAGGACAAAGCAGCCTGTTTAATTGACACCCCATCCACAAACATTCACCCCCTCCACCAATGACAAACATTGGCAACAATGTGTACCATCTGCAAGACGCACTTCAGGAACTCGCCAAGGCTCCTTAGGCAGCACCTCCCAACCTACAACTGCCACCAGGGAGTTCCACTCCAAGTCACTTACCATCATAACCTGGAAATATATCACTTCATTCCTGTTGCTGGATCAAAATCCTGGAATTCCCTGCCTAACAGCACATTGGGTGTACTGTTAAGAATTGGGGAAAATTGAGATGGAAAAAAAAGTCGAATAGGCAGTTGATTTGAGGTTGATATTGGAGAAATGATGAGTTGTGACTTTGCCTATCAGTGGAAAACAATTATTTTACATATGTGAAAACAATGGGGCCACAGAGGAGGTGAAACATCAAAGTGGAGTGATAAGGAAATGGACACAGCTGCAAAAAGCCAACTCCATAGGGTGAATAATATCAAAAGGAAAGAAACAGTATAACTGTAGAACCCTAATTTAAACATGGAGAAAGAGGGGAAGCTAACAACAAAACCGCATCAAGTTGCAGATACAGTCTCCTGAAAGAAGTAACCATTTTCACCTTTGCTGAACCTGAACACTATCAGGTGGCCACTTAAACCTGGTTGTTGTAATTACTTGTTGGATTTAGCTTATATTAATGGTATTTGGGGAAAAGGGGTGTCTTGAGTTCAGGTAAACCTAGGGAGTTGGGGACCACGGGATAGTTTCATGTGTGTATAGTCATCAGTATGCTTAATTGTCACAGTGTATTATAATCCTTCTTGTAGTGTGTGTGTTGTCTTTCTTTGAAGTTAATAAATATTCCTTATTAATTGTTCACTGAGCGACTAGACTGTTCCTCACAGGGTTGTACACCATTCCTCATATTGTATTAGAAAAAACACATGAACCACTACGAACCTGTGTTCCAAGTTACCCTTCTGGATTTTGGGATACCCTTGCATTTCACATCAATGTGGTTCATGACATGCACTTACACATCAGGGACTACAGCAGTTCAAGGAGGGGGGGGGGGGGGGGGGGGGGAAGAGAGAGAATAGGGATGGGCAATAAATATTGGCCTAGCCAACAACACCCACATTCCATAAATGAATTTTTAAAAAGTATAGGGACTGTTGCCTAAAAAGGGGTGTTTAGTTGTGAGTTTAACGAAGTAGAAAACTTTTTCGGCAAATTATTGTAATGCTATTTTTAACTGAATGTAATCTTGTGTGCTTAAGTTTTCTTTCGTTAATATTTTAATTAAATATTTAAAATCTCCAAACACGGTATTGGAATATTTGATTCAGTGTACATATCATTTCCTAACAAAATACAAATTGTACATTGTTGTGAAACCTTATCCGAGTTTCCCTTTGGGATTTGGTCAGCCTAGTAATTACCTACAACTCTTGACTCCCATGTCAACAAAAACCTCTTTAATTTAGCCAATGATCCAACTTCCACTGATCGCTGCCAAATTGACTGACTGCCCTTGCCTCCGTCTGAATGTTCTGCAGAGTTCTGCGCTTGTCCGAGATCTGTTTCATGGAATAAATTTCTCCTCCACCTCTTGTCTTAAATGGGAGACTCCTTACTTTAGATTGTTCTAGATTCCCCCAAGAGGGGAAACATCCTCTCACCATCTAACTGGCTGACCCGCCCCTTTTTATGTTGTACTATTCAATGAGTCACATCGTGCAGGACTGGGAGGGATGTGAATCAGTTGGATTTTGAAGGTGATCTGATAGCTTTTATTTTCCTGGTGCCAGCCACAAGCTGCCACCCAACTGGTGACTGCTGGGTTGCCAGTTCAACACCATAACCACCATTACACTGGTGGCACATCTTTCTTTGGAATGCAATAACGTTTTTGGTGAATGTACAGAAAAACAGTGATCCTGCACAAATCACTTTATCATTACCATTTTTCCCTCATGAACAACAACTTGCATTTCTATAGCAGCCTGAATTTAGCAAAAACTTTCCACAGTCCTTCACGAAGTGTTTGAATTTAAAAACGAGTGCTGAGCCATAGGAGGTGTTAGAAGACGAATAACCAAATTGTGGGTTTTCAGAGAGTTTCTTAAAGGAAGAGAGAGAGAGAAAGCGAGAGATGTGAATCGAGGGGTCTGATTAGGGAGGGAATTCTATGGTGCATAACCGAAAACAGCTGAAGGAACGGCTGTCAGTGTGGAATGTAGAATGGGGTGAGGAGGCACATTAAGGGCCAACAAGGTAATTTTGTTTGAGTTACTCAAAACATCTTGTTTCCACAGAAGTCTCCTCAGACTGAGAGCTCTACAGATAGCGGTGCTGAGAATGAAGGGAGTTGTCACAGTGACCAGATGAGCAATGATTTCTCAAACGATGATGTTGTGGATGAAGGGATCTGCCTGGAGAATAACAGTGGGGGTGAAAAAACATCAAAAGCAGGGAATGAAAAGGTACATGGTATGATCAGCGATCTTGTTATGGGATTTACATCAATGCAAGTGATATTTATGTACGTTTTAAATTTTTATGAAAAATTGGTTAATCAGCGTATAAGTTGTATTATGTTCCTGTATACCATTTAAAAACGAATGAAACATTGCACTCCTTTTTAATCCTGCCGGACTCTGGAGTGTTCCAGTTTTGAAAGATAGAAAATAGGAGCAGGCGGAGGCAATTTGGCCCTTCAAGCCTGCTCCAATATTCATTACAATCATGGCTGATCGTCCAACTCTAGCCTGATTCCCCCCCCCATATCCTTTGATCCCCTTCGCCCCAAGTACTGTATCTGACTGCTTCTTGAAAACATACACTGTTTTGGCTTCAAATACTTTCTGTAGCGACGAATCCATAGGCTGACCACCCACTGGGTTAGGAAACTTCTCCTCCTCTCTCCTAAATGTTCTACCCCGTATCCTCAGACTGTGACCCTTGGTTCTGGACATCCCCACCATCGGGAACATCCATATTGCGTCTACCCTGCCTAATCCCGTTAGACGTTTTAAAGTTTCTATGAGGCCCTCCTCATTCGTCTAAACTCCAGCGAATGTAATCCTCACCAACTCAGTCTCTCCTCGTATGTCATCTCCTCAAATGTCAATCCTGCCATCCCAGGAATCAGTCTGGTAAACCTTCGCTGCACTCCCTCTATAGCTAGAACATTCTTCCTCAGATAAGGAGACCAAAACTGCACACACTATTCCAGGAGTGGCCTCGCCTGTATCATTGCAGCAAGACATCCCTGCTCCTGAACATGAATCCTCTCGCTGTGACGGTCAACATACCTGTTGCACCTACATATTTACATTCAGCGATTGGTGAATGAGGATACCCAGGTCTTGTTGCAAATTCCCCTCTTCTAATTTATGGCATTCAGATAATAGTCTGCCTTCCTGTTTTTGCTCCCAAAGTGGATAACCTCACATTTATCCAAATTATACTGCATCTGCCATTCATTTGCCCACTCACTCAACTTGTCCAAATCACACTGAAGGATCTCTGCATCCTCTGGGAGCTCACCCTCCCACCCAACTTTGTGTCATCTGCAAAGTTGGAGATATTACATTTCATTCTCTCATATAAATCATTCATATATATTATGAATAGCTGAGGTCCCAGTGCAGATCCCTGTAGTACCCCACTGGTCACTGCCTGCCATTTGAAAAAAGGCCAATTAATTCCTACTCTTTGTATCCTGTCTGCCAACCAGTTTTCGACCAATCTCCATAAACTACCCCTAATCCCATGTGCATTAATTTTACATGCTAATCTCCAATGTGGAACTTTGCTTGACTTTCGGAGTCTGTGTTGGTGATTTTCTTCCCTGGTGGAATGCAGATGTGAGAAGTGAAAGATTTTTTTTCTGATTACCTGAACTGCATGCACTGCACAGAGTTCCAGAGTGACTTTACATCCTATTGAATTTCTCTTCTCTGCCTCAAAATAGAACCTTGGGATCTTTTACACCCACACGAGAGTGCAGGCAAAAAAGAGGGTACACTCCCTCAGTACTGCTCCTTTGTCAGTGTAGCACTCCCTCAGTACTAACCCACCAATGATGCAGCACTTCCTCAGTACTGCACTGTCAGCCTCAATTTTGGACTTGGATTTCTGGAAGTGGGACTTGAACCCACAACGCATTGATTCAGGCCAGAGTACCAACCACTATGGTTATAGCTGGCGCCCTGAAGTGATGGCTTCATTATAGTGGACTTTACTTATTTGTTACCTCTTTGTAATTTTTTGACAACTTAACATAGTTCTCAAAATTGAAGGATTCTGAGTGACAGCAAAACAGGAAGTAAAATGCATTGAATTTTTCACTTTTAAATAAAAATTTGGAAAGTGCAGAATAAATGATTGGGACATGACATATGGGATTAAAGTAGAAATTAAAATATCAACAAACTTTTTCTGGAACAATCTTAAAGTGTGATTTTTTTTATCATAATGGAAGACTTTTACATCTCAAATGTAAAATTAGCTTTTTAGGGCCAGTAAGGGTGTTTAGCAGCAATGAGGAAGTTCACACATTGTTTTAAAAAAAAACAGTTATGCCTGATTGAACAAAGTGCCACTTTTTTTAAGTGTTTCACATTGAGACAAATAAAAGGGCAAGTTCTTATCAGTTTGATGATTTCTAATTGATTAGGTTCTCTGGGGATCTCAGCACACCCTTTGGAAAGCACAGAGCCACTGACCACAACATCTGAGTTTCTGTGTGACTCTGGAAGTGGCTGTCAATTTCAGTGGGGTTATGACAGCGAACACCGACAGTTTCACCATCATTACTGCTGCAAAATCCAGGCTTCTGTTTCTTTTTTACTAGCCCATTCTTTTGGTTGCTTTGTCAAAAACAATGTTTTCAGCATCATTGACATGACTTTCCTTTGAGTTGCTGTTTTTATCTATGTCCAAGGAACATGCTAAAATCAACAGAAAATTCTGAAGTGTATGGTTACTTGCAGGCGCCCATCTGAAAGGAAAACATGTGCGAGTCACTGGTTAACAGATTGGTGCTATAATTTCCTTGTGCTCCTACCTCACAGATATTTTCTGTCTTCTATTTTTTTGGGTAGGTGTCTGTGAGGGGAGGCGGTGGCATAGTGGTATTGTCGCTGGACTAGTAATCCAGAGACCCCGGATAATGATCTGGGTCCCGGGTTCGAATCCCATAGCAGGTGATGGAATTTAAACTCAATAAAATATCTGGAATTAAAACAACCATGAAACCATTGTCGATTATCGTAAAACCCTATCTGGATCACTAATGTCCTTTAGGGAAGTAAATTTGGTCTGGCCTACATGCAACTCCAGACCCACAGCAATGTGGTTGACTCTTAAATGCCACTCAGTTCTATTCAACTGCTACGTAAATACAAAAAAGAAATGAAACCCGACGGACCACCCGCATCAAACCAGACACCGGAAACGACAATGACAGTCCTGCCGACACTGCACAGTCCTCCATACTGACATCAGGGAACTTGTGCAAAGTTGAGAGAGCTGTCTCATAGACTAGTTAAGTCACAGCCTGACATAGTCATACTCACAGAATCATACCACACAGAGAATGTCCCAGACACCACTATCACCACTGACCGGCAGGGTAGCAGTTGTGAGGGAGTTGCCCTGGGAGTCCTCAACATTGATTCTGGGCCCCATGAAGTCTCATGGCTTCAGGTTAGCAATGAACCCTCCTTCTGATTACCACGTACTGTCCACCATCAGCTGATGAATTAGTGCTCCTCCATATTGAACACCACTTGAAGGAAGCAAGGATACAGAATATATAAGTGGGGGACTTCAAATCATAGAATTTACAGTGCAGAAGGAGGCCATTCGGCCCATTGAGTCTGCACCGGCTCTTGGAAAGAGCACCCCTCTTAAGCCCACACCTCCACCCTTTCCCGTAACCCAGCAACCCCACCCAACAATTTAGCATGTCCAATCCATCTAACCTGCACATCTTTGGACTGTGGGAGGAAACCGGAGCACCCGGAGGAAACCCATGCAGGCACGGGGAGAGCGCACAGACAGTGACCCAGGCCGGGAATCAAACCTGGGACCCTAGCTGTGAAGCCACTGTGCTACTGTGCCACCCAGTGTCCATCACCAAGAGTGGCCCAGTAGTACCACCACAGACCGAACTGGCCGAGTCCTAAAGGACATAGTTACTAGACTGGAACACCAGCAGGTGGTGAGGGAACCAACAAAAGAGAAAAACATACTTGACCTCATCCTCACCAATCTTCCTGCTGCAGATGCATCAGTCCGTGACATAGGTAAAAGTAACCACCGCACAGTCCTTGTGGAGACAAAGTCCCGTCTTCACATTGGGGATACCCTCCATCGTGTTGTGTGGCACTAGCTCCGTGCTAGCTGGGATAGACTTCGAACAAATCTAGCAACTCTAGACTGGGCATCCATGAGGCGTTGTGGGTCAGCAGCAGCAAAATTGTATTCAACCACAATCTGCAACCTCGTGGCCCGGCATATCCCCACTCTGCCATTACCACCAAGCCAGGGGATCAACCCTGGTTCAATGAAGAGTGCAGGAGAGCATGCCATGAACAACATCAGGCATACCGAAAAGTGAGGTGTCAACCTGGTGAAGCTACAACACAGGACTACTTGTGTGCCAAACAGCATAAGCAGCAAATAATAGACAAAGCTCAGCGATTCCACAACAAAAGCATCAGATCTAAGCTCTGTAGTCCTGCCACATCCAGCCGTGAATGAGGGGGTATCACAGTGGTTAGCACAGTTGCTTCACAGCTCCAGGGTCCCAGGTTCGATGACCGGCTTAGGTCACTGTGCGGAGTCTGCACTTTCTTCCCGTGTCTGCCTGGGTTTCCTCTGGGTGCTTCGGTTTCCTCCCACAATTTCCAAAAGACGTGCTGTTAGGTGAATTGGACATTCTGAATTCTCTATAAGCGATTTTCATTTCATTTTAATGTGGCGACTAGGGGCTTTTCACAGTAACCTTCATTGCAGTGTTAATGTAAGCCTACTTGTGACAATAACGATTAAAGATTATTATTATTATTATTATGGTGGACAATTAAACAAATCACTGGAGGAGAAGGTTCCACAAATATCCCCATCCTCAGCATAAAAGACCAGGCTGAGGCATTCACAACAATCTTCAGCCAGAAGTGCCAAGTGGATGATCCATCTCGGTCTCCTCCGAAGGTTCCCAGCATCACAGATGGCAGTCTTCAGCCAATAAGATTTACTCCACGTGATATCAAGAAATGGCCGAAGGCACTGGATACTGCAAGGGCTATGGGCCCTGACAATATTCCGGCAATAGTGCTGAAGACTTGTTCTCCAGAGCATGCCGCACCCCTAGCCAAGCTGTTTCAGTACAGCTACAACAGTGGCATCTACCCAGCAATGTGGAAAATTGCCTAGGTGTGTCATATACACAAGAAACAGGACAAATCCAATCCAGCCAATTACCGCCTTATCAGTCTACACTCAATCATCAGCAAAGTGATAGAAGGAGTCATCAATAGTGCTGTCAAGCGGCACTTATTCAGCAATAACCTGCTCATGGACGCACAGTTTGGGTTCCGCCAGGGTCATTCAGCTCCTGACCACATTACAACCTTGGTTCAAACATGGACAAAGGAGCTGAATACAGAGGTGAGAGTGACTGTCCTTGACAACAAGGCACCATTTGACCGAGTATGGTATCAAGGAGCCATAGCTAAACTGAAGTCAGTGGGAATTGGGGAAAACTCTATACTGGTTGAGTCATACCTGGCACAAACGAAAATGGTTGTGGTGGTTGGAGGTCAATCATCTCCGCTTCAGGATATCACTGCAGGAGTTCCTCAGGGTTGTGTCCTAGGCCCAACCATCTTTAGCTGCTTCATCAATGACCTCCCTTCCATTATAGGGTCAGAAGTGGGGATATTTGCGGCTGACGGCACAATGTTCAGCACCATTCTCGACTCCGCAGATAATTAAGCAGTCCATGTCCAAATGCAGCAAGACCTGGACAATATCCAGGCTTGGGCTGACAAGTGGCATGGTATATTTGCACCACACAAGTGCCAGGCAATGACCATTTCTTATGAGAAGATCTAACCAACCCCCTCATGACATTCAATGGCATCACCATCACTGCATCCCCCCCACAGTCAACATCTTGGGGGTTACCATTAATCACAAACTGAACTGGACTACCCATATTAATACTGTGGTTACCAGGGCAAGTCAAAGGCTAGCAATCCTATGATGAGTAACTCACCTCCTGACCCCCCCCCCCCCACAACCAACCAAAAGCATGTCCACCATCTACAAGGCACAAGACAGGTGTGTTATGGAATACTCTCCACTTGCTGAATGAGTGCAGCTCCAACAACACTCAAGAATTTCGACACCATCCAGGACAAAGTAGCCAGCTTGATTTCTCTGCCTTCGACAAACATTCAAACCCTCGACCATCGACGAACAGTGGCAGTGTGTATACCATCTATAAGATGCACTGCAGTAACTCATCAAGGTTCCTTAGTCAGCACCTTCCAAACCCAGGACCACTACCATATAGAAGAACAAGAACAGCAGACACCTGGGAACCCCACCAGCTGGAAGTCGCTTACCACCTTGACTTTTAAATATATCTGCATTCTTTCACTGTCCTGGAACTCCCTCCCTAACAGCACAGTGGATGTGCCAACATCTCAAGGACTGCAGCGGTTCAAGAAGGCAACTCACCCCCACCTTCTGAAGGACAACTAGGGTTGGGCAGTAAATGCTGGCCTAACTAGCGACGCCCACATCCCATAAACAAATAATAAAAATGCTTCGGGATTTTTTTTGACTGTGAAGGATTTTGATGGAATAAGCAAGAAGAAACTTTGGTGGTGGGAGAATAGGTAGATTTAAGGTGTCTGGCAAAGAAACAACTTTTTCCAATCTAGTTGCTGAGATCTGGAATATGCTGCTGAAAGGGTGGTGGAAACAGATTGAATAGTAACTTCCCAAAGGGAATTTGATCATATTTGAAGAGGAAATAATTTGCACGATGAAGAGAAGTGCAGCTAATTGGATAGCTCTTTCAAATAATCAGCACAGGAATGGTGGCCCTCCTGTGCTTTTGTATGCTTCTATGGAAGGCACTACAGCCTTACGTTGTGGCTCAGATCTCCGATGAGAATTCTTTGCTGCTCCTTTTCCAGTGCCCTGATGCCAACTGTCATATGGTGATTAGAACTGCCCACTACTCTACTTTACATGGAGATGAATGTCCTGCGATTTGTGTCTCTATTCTGTGCATTGTGCAACCCAAAATCCTGTTTGCCTGATTTACCATTTCCCTTTGCTAACTTTGCAATTTTTCACATTGAGTTTCATGCAACATATCTCAGCCCACCTTCCCAATTTTAATTCCTAGTTCAGCCTCGAAACCAACCATTTCATTCAGTCTTGGTGTGATCAGCAGGTTATGATATGTTCATCTCTGTTCCCACTTCCAATCATTGGTCTGGAGTGTGAGTAGCAGTAAAGAAAAGGCTTCCTTAACTTGAAATTTGGTGAAGTAGATGAATTCCAATCTTATTCGAGTAGAAAATATAATCAATTGCCTTTCTCTGATTGACCAAAGGCACTTTGTCTTTTTGTATCCATTCCATCAAATCTCTTCGCAAGCTACAAAACCCCTGTTGAATCTGCTCTTGATCTTCTCCACGCAAGTTTAAATAGTCCATCCTCTTTTCCCCACAGAGTTTTTTAAAGCTACAATACATGCCGAAGGAAACAGCAAAGTATTCCAGAAATAGATTGTCTTCCAATCCCTCATCTGTCTCAAACCTCTTATCTCTGTTAACTTCCTCCAGCCCTACAATCCAACAAAATCCTTGTGCTCCTCCAATACAGGCCTTTTGTTCATCCCTAATTTTAATAGCACTGCCAATGGTTACTACCTTCAGCTGCCTGGGTGCTCAGCTCTGGAATTCCCTTCCAACACCATTCCTCCTTTCAGATGGTCTTATAATCTACCTCTTTCACCCAAGCGTTTGGTCATCTATACTGATACCTCCTTAAATAAAAGCAAATTACTATGGATGCTGGAATCTAAAACAAAAGCCAAAAATGCTGGACGATCTCAGCAGGCTTGACAGCATCTGTGGCGAGAGACGGAGTCTGGATGACTCTTTCAAAGTCTCCAAACGTTAGCCCCTGTGGAGTGAGAACGGATCTAATATTTTGATTCTTTGAAAGAGTCATTCAGACTCCGTTCTCTCTCCACAGATGCTGTCAGACCTGCTGAGATCATCCAGCATTTTCAGATACCTGCTTATATGGCTGGGTGTGAAATAATGCTCCTATGAAGCATCTTGAGATGTTTTATGCTATAAAGATGTGCTATGTAAATAAATTATTTATTTTAGTTTGTTTCTTCTCTCCCCATTTGTTTGTTGACGGCTCTTATTTTTTCAGGGTACCTGGATTTACGAGCTCTTCTCGGTTATGGTTCATTCAGGGAGTGCTGCTGGTGGACATTACTATGCCTGTATTAAATCATTCAGTGACGGACAGTGGTACAGTTTCAATGACCAGCATGTTAGCAGGGTATGCAAGTATTTGCTAAGTGTCTCATGGTGTAGCTTGTATATTATTGTATATTATTGAAACTTCTTTTTTACATAGAACACCCTTCCTAATCTTGGTTTAGGGTTTGTTTTGTCCGGTATTTGTTGTAATGACCGAACCTGCCTTACATTGCAATATGTAACTATTTTGCATTCAGTGAATAAATATCTTGAAGGCGGTTAGTTGTGTATTTCCTCACACATTGGCTTCCTCAAAAGCTGGAGGCTCCAGTTGAGCATTAGCTGCACTCAAGTGGCCATTTTTCACAACTGAGCAGCCCAGTCATAGCATTCCATTGAATCCCGACAGTGGAAGGAAGCCATTCAGCTCATCAAGTCTGCATTGACACTCTGAAAGAGCACTCCACCTAGGCCCACTCCCCCGCCCTATCTTCATAATCCCGTGCATTGATCATGGCAAATCCACCTAACCTGCACATCTCTGGATTCCCCATGGCGCCCCACACTCCACTGCAGGCCCTGAAATGCTGTAATGCTTTTGAATGGAAGATCAACGGGCAATGGCACCTTCAGCAATCTTTTATTACAAATCTCTAGACTTTATGGAGTTTCAATCTCTCAGTTGAAAAAGTGATGGAATTAGATTCTAATGTAATTATCGAAAGACAGTTAGATAAATACTAAAGAGAGAATCTGCAAAATCATGGGGAAAATGCAGGTGAATACAAAGAACAAAGAAAATTACAGCACAGGAACAGGCCCTTCGGCCCTCCCAGCCTGCGCCGATCCAGATCCTTTATCTAAACCTGTCTCCTATTTTCCAAGGTCTACTTCCCTCTGTTCCCGTCCGTTCATATACCTGTCTAGATGCTTCGTGCCCGCCTCTACCACCTCCGCTGGTAAAGCGTTCCAGGCACCCACCACCCTCTGCGTAAAATACTTTCCACGCACGTCTCCCTTAAACTTTCCCCCTCTCACCTTGAAATCGTGACCCCTTGTAACTGATACCCCCACTCTTGGGAAAAGCTTGTTGCTATCCACCCTGTCCATACCTCTCATAATTTTGTAGACCTCAATCAGGTCCCCCCTCAACCTCCGTCTTTCCAACGAAAACAATCCTAATCTACTCAACCTTTCTTCATAGCTTGCACCCTCCATACCAGGCAACATCCTGGTGAACCTCCTCTGCATCCTCTCCTAGGCTTCCACATCCTTCTGGTAATGTGGCGACCAGAACTGCACGCAGTATTCCAAATGTGGCCGAACAAAGTCCTATACAACTGTAACATGACCTGCCAACTCTTGTACTCAATACCCCGTCCGATGAAGGCAAGCATGCTGTATGCCTTCTTGACCACTCTATCAACCTGCGTTACCACCTTCAGGGTACAATGGACCTGAACACCCAGATCTCTCTGCACGTCAATTTTCCCCAAGACCCTTCCATTGACCATATAGTCCGCTCTTGAATTTGATCTTCCAAAATGCATCACCTCGCATATGCCTGGATTGAACTCCATCTGCCATTTCTCTGCCCAACTCTCCAATCTATCTATATTTTGTTGTATTCTCTGACCGTCCTCCTCGCTATCTGCAACTCCATCAATCTTAGTATCATCTGCAAACTTGCTAATCAGACCACCTATACCTTCCTCCAGGTCATTTATGTAGATCACAAACATCAGGAAACTAAGGAAATTCGGCATGTCCACATTAACCCTTACCAACTTTTACAGATGCACTATAGAGAGCATCCTATCGGGCTGCATCACAGCCTGGTATGGCAACTGCTCGGCCCAGGACCGCAAGGAACTTCAGAGAGTCGTGAATACCGCCCAGTCCATCACACGAACCTGCCTCCCATCCATTGATTCCATCTACACCTCCCGCTGCCGGGGGAAAGCAGGCAGCATAATCAAGGATCCCTCCCACCCGGCTTACTCACTTTTCCAACTTCTTCCATCGGGCAGGAGATTCAGAAGTCTGAGAACACGGACGAACAGACTCAAAAACAGCTTCTTCCCCACTGTCACCAGACTCCTAAATGACCCTCTTATGGACTGACCTCATTAACACTACACCCGTGTCTGCTTCATCCGATGCCAATGCTTATGTAGTACATTGTATATATTGTGTTGCCCTATTAGGTATTCTCGTGTATTTTCTTGAATTCTGTTTAATTCCCTTTTCTTCCCATGTACTGAATGATCTGTTGAGCTGCTTGCAGAAAAATACTTTTCACTGTACCTCGGTACACGTGACAATAAACAAATCCAATCCAATCCAGTGGTCCAAGCACGGATCCCTGTGGAGCACCACTAGTCACCCTTCTCCAATTTGAGACACTCCCTTCCACCACTACTCTCTGTCTCCTGTTGCCCAGCCAGTTCTTTATTCATCTAGCTAGTACACCCTGAACCCCATACGACTTCACTTTTTCCATCAACCTGCCATGGGAAACCTTATCAAACGCCTTACTAAAGTCCATGTATACGACATCTACAGCCCTTCCCTCATCAATTAACTTTGTCACTTCCTCAAAGAATTCTATTAGGTTTGTAAGACATGACCTTCCCTGCACAAAACCATGCTGCCTATCACTGATAAGTCTATTTTCTTCCAGATGTGAACAGATCCTATCCCTCAGTATCTTCTCCAACAGTTTGCCTACCACTGACGTCAAGCTCACAGGTCTATAATTCCCTGGATTATCCCTGCTACCCTTCTTAAACAAAGGGACAACATTAGCAATTCTCCAGTCCTCCGGAACCTCACCCGTGCTCAAGGATGCTGCACAGATATCTGTTAAGGCCCCAGCTATTTCGACCCTCGCTTCCCTCAGTAACCTGGGTTAGATCCCATCCGGTCCTGGGGACTTGTCCACCTTAATGTCTTTTAGAATACCCAAAACTTCCCCCTTCCATATGACAACTTGACCGAGAGTATTTAAACATCCATCCCTAGCCTCAACATCCATCTTGTCCCTCTCCTTTGTGAATACCGATGCAAAGTACTCATTAAGAATCTCACCCATTTCCTTTGAGTCCACGCATAAATTCCCTCTTTTGTCTTTAAGTGGGCCAATCCTTTCTCTAGTTACCCTCTTGCTCCTTACATACGAATAAAATGCTTTGGGATTTTCCTTAACCCTGTTAGCCAAAGATATTTCATGACCCCTTTTAGCCCTCTTTATTGCGCGTTTGAGATTCGTCCTACTTTCCCGATATTCCTCCAAAGCTTCATAGGATGAACTGAATTACTCAGCCAAAGTCTGGCTGAAGGTCTTTCTTCTGTGCTATGTGATTCTCTTCTAAAAGAGGGGGAAAATGTGAATTTATTCGAATCTAGTCATCTGTAATTTTGGTTTTCCACCTCTCTTACATTCTGATCTGCTTGCCCGTCAGCTCTCCCCCACATTCATGGAAACTGGATTTACCCCTTGTGGTAAGAGACAAAGCTGCTTTTACATCATGGCAGGACTAGTGGGTGTTTGTGACAGCCCATCTCTTGGCTGTATTCCCTAACATCTGGAGCCAGCAGACACTTAACAGAGGCAGAGGGGGAATCAGCAAGCCAATCAGATGGTGTTGAGAAACATCAGATGTGGTGGTGCAAGGAGCAAGTGACATTGAAAAGAAAGAGTACTGAGCAGTGAAAACAAGAAAAAGAAGCAACTTTAAATTCTAGAGTGTATTACGATCCCAGACCAGACCCCAACAGTGGCTAGGATACTGGACCAAAACTCCCAATATTTCAGTTTATTTTATGCGGAAAGAATGATACGCTCCGGGTAGTGATTGCCTGAAAAAATCAGGCTTTGATATTTTTAAAACAAAACATTTTTATGAATACAATATTCAATGTTTAATTTCACATCTAAAAGGAACAGCTTGCAATTTTACCCTTAAACACAATTATACAATTTCCCATTAAACAACATCTCTCTCTCTCTCCAGCCAAACCACACTCCATTAGCCTAGACTGAAAAACACATTCCATGTCAGTTTCATCTGCTGTTAACAGAATTATTTTTAAGCAAACACATTCTAGCCGTAGGCGTTTGAATTGGCCACTACATTTATAATTCAATTTTCCTAACATCTTCCAATTATCCCAAGTGCAACCTTGGATAAATGATAAAAAACCATTGAATACATATGAATCATTATGCATTAGAAGTAAGAAATTTTAATTGTTTCTGTATTCTTACTGCTTTGAAGTACTTTTGTACCTATAAAGGAACAAATAATCAACTATGAGAGATAATAACTGTCCAGCATTTGAGAGTACTTTCTCAGCGAGTTGCCTGATGGAGTTTCAGCTTGTAAATTAATGTTACTTCCACTGTAACCTGTATGCTGTCCTTTTAACATCCAAAAGACATAACAAACCTTCACACAGGAGCACATCAAACTGAAACTAAAAAGCAGAAGTGGAGGTCAGCTCCACCCATACTCTGACATCACTCCAGTAACATGAGCAGCCCCATTTCTTAAAGATACATTTCTTAAACACACATTTATTAAAGGATACTCACATGACACCTTCCCCCATGGAAAGAAAATAAACCATCACCTTCAAGATGGTTTCATTTTTCACCCTTTCACCTGCCTTTAAGAAATGCACACAGTAGATATACATTTTTGTTTCAAAAAAGGCAACACACGCAAACGGGTATAATAATATAGTCCATTTTTTTCATCCTCCAACTGAAATCCTTCTCAATTAACAGTCTCTTTGAACAAGAAGGTCTCTGCACGATCCGTCCATTACTCTACGCCTCGGCATTTCTCTTTAAAGTCAAATGCTTTAGTTCAATCTGATCACAGAGTCCCTTGTAATTCTCCAACACAGGAGCATTGGTTATCACAGCTTTCAGGCAGTCAAATGCCTGTTGAAAGTCCACTGTCCACTGAAATTTTCAACGTTTCTTAAGTAAGTCCGTCAGTGGAGCAATCACGCTACAAAACTTTTGCACAAATGTTTGATCAAATCCATTCATGCCAAGAAAGCGCATAATTTCCCTTTGTCTCGAGGGTATCGAAAACTCCTCAAGGAAAGTGACTTGGGCTTTTCCAAATTCACTTTTGGCTAGGTTTATCACTAAACCTGCCTCCAGAAGTCGATCGAAGAACTCCATCAGATGTTTTAAATGTTCCGTCCCTGTCTGGCTGAAAATTATCAGATCGTCGATGTATACCGCACAATTGGGTAATCCTGAAACGACTTTGTTAGTTAACCGTTGAAATGTGGCGGGGTGTTTTTCATGCCAAATGGCATAACTTTGAATTGGTATATGCCATCTGTAGTCACAAAAGCTGAAATCTCCTTTGCCCTTTCGGATAAAAGTACCTGCCAGTAACCTTTAAGTAAATCCAGTTTGGAAATAAAAACTGACTGCCCCACTTTCTCAATGCAATCCTCCAAACGTGGGATAGGATAAGAATCTGTTCTTGTAATTGCATTAACCTTTCTATAGACCACACACAACCGTTGGGTACCATCTGGTTTTGGTACCATCACTATGGGTGAGCTCCATTGGCTGCAACCCACTTCAATTGCCATTTTTTAAGCATACTCTCAATCTCTTTGTTAACCTGTGCCAATTTTAAAGGGTTAAGTGGATGTTGTTTGATCGAACAGCATTTCCCACATCTACATCAAGTATAGCCATTTTAGTACTTCCCAATTTATCTCCACAAACTTGCCCATGTGATATCAATAACCCAGGTCGGTTTGTTTTTCCTCTGAAAGGCAACTCAACAATTTATCCCAATATTTAAGAACATCCTAATTTTCCAATTTAATTTGAGGTATGCAAATTCACGGTCATCTGGATTTGGTTCGTCGCTTTGCGTTAGAATCATTAAAACCTCTTCCTTTTTCTCTCCTTCCCTTTCAAAGTACCTTTTAAGCATATTCACATGACACACTCGGTGAGTCTTCCTTCTATCTGGCGTTCTTACCACATAATTCACCTCACTTAATTTCCTTTCAATTTGATACGGTCCACAAAACCTAGCTTTTAAAGGTTCACCTACCACTGGTAACAATACTAAAACTTTATCTCCAGTGGCAAAACTACGAACTTTGGATTTCTTGTCCGCTACCGGTTTCATCACATTTTGTGCAACTTTTAAATGCTGTCTAGCCAATTCACCTGCTCTATTTAATCGTTCCCTAAAATTTGACACGTAATCCAATAATGTAATTTCCGATTTCTCACTCACCAATTTTTCCTTAATCAATTTAAGTGGTCCTCTTACCTCATGACCAAAAATTAGTTCAAAAGGACTAAATTTGGTTGACTCATTAGGTGCATCGCTAATTGCAAACAGTACGAACGGAATTCCTTTATCCCAATCCTCTGGATAATCTTGACAATATGCCCTCAACATTGCCTTTAATGTCTGATGCTCCCTGCGATTCTGGATGGTTCACAGTTGATTTAAATTGTTTTATTCCTAAGCTATCCATTACTTCTTTGACTAACCTCGAGGTAAAATTTGATCCTTGATCCGATTGTATTTCTGTGGGTAGTCCATATCTAGTAAAGAATTTGAGTAACTCCGCCACAATCTTTTTCGCTGTAATATTACGTACTGGAACGGCCTCTGGAAACCTCGTAGACACATCCATTATAGTCAAAAGATTTAACTACATCTGTATGTAGTCCAGGGCAATAAAAATGTTTCTGGATTTTAGCTGAGGTTTTCCTTATTCCCAAATGACCTCCCACTGGTACCTCGTGTGCAACTCGCACCACTTCCTTTCTATACCCTACCGACAATACTACTTGATGAACTTCTGCCCACTTTTCATCCGCCTGCATATGTAAAGGTCTCGATTTTCTCATCAAGACATCACTTTTACGGAAATAACACTCTGGTATACAGGCAGATTCCTCTTCCGTGTATGCTTTCTGATACATCTGTTTTATTTCTATATCTTTTGTTGTAACTCCGCCAGTGTTCCTGAACTAAAAATATCTGCCTCATCCTCTACCTGTTCTTGTTCTTTTTCAACCATCTGATCAAAAATCGTTTCTGATAATTGCACTTCAGCGTCATCTTCACTCTTTGATTTCTCCTCTTGTCTTAACCTGTGACTTTGCGACCTTGTTACTACACAATCCAGAAAAATCACAGGATATTTGTCCTTCAACACTTCAGTTGTCTGATTTTCCACTGGCTCATCGCCACAGTAGGCATCACTCCCACTTGCGATCCAGCTATATCATTACCCAAGATAAACTGTATTCTTGGACAAGATAGTTTCTCTATTACTCCTACTACCACTTCACCACTCTTCACTGGACTTTCCAACCTTACCTTATATAATGGAACACTACTCTTCTCACCCTGAATTCCACATATTACCTCCTTTTCTGCCAATATTCTTCCCAAACTACATAACTCCTCATCTCTTACCATTAAAGATTGACTAGCTCCCGTATCTCTTAAAATTGTGACTTCTTTGCCTACTCTTCCTGATACACATTAGTAAACTTTGCCCACACAAGTAAATTCTTAAAGAGATCTGGCACCTTCTTATCAATCACCTCTTGATCATGCTGTACGATCTTTCGCATTTTTCAGATCTCTTCCACCCTCCTGGATTTCTTTTTTAATCTGAGGTACATTTCTTAAACACCCATTTCTTAAAGGGTACTCTCACATGACACCACTGTAATCCTTTTTTGCACAGTTTCCTTAAATTATTTTTCCCTTTCTTGAAAAAGGCCTAATGATGCACTTTCTGGATGAAAAACAGGAAAACAGTTTTTGATTTAACTGTGAGATTTGTGAAGATCAATTATTGAACTATTTATGGCCAAAAGATTTTTGTGCAGTCTTAAAAGCTCCTACGTTTTAATGGAAGTAAGAACAAAGTGGTTTTCCTTTCAGATTACTCAAGATGATATTCGAAAAACGTATGGTGGGTCTTCGGTAACCAGAGGCTATTACTCCAGCGCTTTTGCCAGGTAACCACATTGCTTATCCTAAACGTTATTGAGGACCTTTGTGACTGTTGGATAGAAATGTTGGCTAGAGCTGATTCTGCTGCAATAAACTTTTCCTTGAGTTCCGTTTTCAAGGACCATAAAAAAAATGTTGCTTCTGCAACCCCAGGGAAAATATGATTATCGGAAGAGGAGCATTCCGGTCAACCTCTATTTAATTCCATCTTGGCCATCTTGGAGCTGTAACCCTTAATATCCTTACCTAGTTTTTAAATAAATCTTATCGGTCTCAGTTTTGAAACATTTAATTGATACCGCCCCACCCATAGCAACCTTTTGGGGGAAAGAGTTCCCCAGAATTCTACTATCTTTTTATGAAGAAGTGCCTTCTGACATCATCCCTGGACAGTCTAGCACTAATTTTATATTCCCCACCCCCTCCCTCTCCCCAACCATTTTGTGCTGAGGAAATAGTTTCTCTCCAGCCACCCCACAAAATCCTTCAGACCCCTTAATTATCTTTCCATATTATAAAAGGTAAGCGAGAGGCTAAAATAGACATTGGGCCACTGGAAAATGTGGCTGGAGAAATAATAACAGGAAACAAAGAAATGGCAGAGGAACTGAATAGTTACTTTGCATCAGTCTTCACGGTGGAAGACACCAGTGGGATGCCAGAGCTCCAGGAGAATCTGGGAACAGAGGTGAGTGCAGTGCCAGAAGGCAGAGAGTGAGGATAAAGGGGTCTTTTTCCGGATGGCAGCCGGTGATTAGTGGTGTGTCTCGGGTCTGTGCTGGGATCACAACTTTTCACAATATACATTAATGATCTGGAGGAAGGAACTGAAGGCACTGTTGCTAAGTTTGCAGATGATACAAAGATCTGTAGAGGGACAGGTAGTATTGAGGAAGCAAGGGGGTGTAGAAGGATTTGGACAAGCTAGTCCAGTGGGCCATGAAGTGGCAAATGAAATACAATGTGGAAAAGTGTGAGGTTATGCACTTTGGAAGGAGGAATGGAGGCATAGACGTTTTCTAAATGGGGAAATGCTTAGGAAATCAGAAGCACAAAGGGACTTGGGAGTCCTTGTTCACGATTCCCTTAAGGTTAACGTGCAGGTTTATCGGCTGTTAGGAAGGCAAATGCAATGTTAGCATTCATGTCGAGAGAGCTAGAATACAAGAGCAGGGATATACTTCTGAGGCTGTATAAGGCTCTGGTCAGACCCTATTTGAAGTATTGTGAGCAGTTTTGGGCCCCTGTACTGGCTTTTGGAAAGGGTCCAGAAGAGGTTCACAAGAATGTTACCTGGAATAAAGTGCTTGTCGTATGAGGAACGGTTGCGAACTCTGGGTCTGTACTGGTTAGAGTTTAAAAGGTTGAGGGGGGATCTTATTGAAACCTACAGGATACTGCGAGGCCTGGACAGAGTCGATGTGGAGAGGATGCTTCCAGTTGTAAGAAAAACTAGAACCAGAGGACACAATTTCAGACTAAAGGGACAATCCTGTAAAACAGAGATGAGGAGGAATTTCTTCTGCCAGAGGGTGGTGAATCTGTGGAACTCTTTGCCGCAGAAGGCTGTGGAGGCCAAATCACTTAGTGCCTTGAGACAGAGATAGATATGTTCTTGATTAATAAGGGGGTCAGGGGTTACGGGGAGAAGGCAGGAGAATGAGAAAAATATCAGCCATGATTGAATGGTGGGGCAGACTCGATGGGCCTAGTGGCCTCATTCTGCTCCTTATGTCTTATGGTCTTACACTGGAGAACACACAAGCAAAGCCTGTACAACTTGGCCCAACAATTAAACTTTTTAGCACAGGAACATTCTTAGGAGTCTCCGCTCTGCCCCTTCTTAAGCCAAGATGTCCTTCCTGTTGTTTGATGCCCAGAACAAATGCATTGTTCCAGACAGCGGTCTAACTAGAACTCTGCGCCATGCTAATACTTAACCGTTCCCTTTAGATAACGGCCAAAACTCAAGTAACCTTTTTTTTCCACCTTTCATTTCATTTCACTAGTTTTTAGTGATTTGTGTGCTGCACTTGTTTCCCTAAATCTCCCTGCTCATCCTCAGTTTCTAGCTTTTTGCCATTTGGGAAATAGTTTGATCTATCTATCTTCAGTCTCAAGTCCATGACCTTACGCTTGACCTGTAAATCTATGTTTTTTATTAATATGCTGTTGAGTATATTTAATTAGAACTGGATATTTTTGCTTATGTTCGTCGAGCTGCAGGCTTGCATTGTACTCTCCTATTTAGTCATGGTATGATAATATGCACCAAATAGCAATGTGTGTTTTCTTGTGGTCTATACAATTTAGACCAAAGAATTTAATGAAATCAAATGCTTCTATATGTTATTTTGCGCATCTAAAGTAAACTGAGTCCAGGCCAACATTTCACTGTAGTATTGAGAAGTAGTGCAGGACTGTCCACAGAAGGGTCTAGAGCTGAGGGAACTCTGTTGTTGGCACAGTACTGAGCAATGCTGCATGTCGGTGGCCCAGTACGGAGGCGGCGCTGCACTGTCGCTGCAGTCGGTGGCGCAGTACTGAGGCAGCGCTGCACTGTCGGTGGCACAGTACTGAGGCAGAGCTGCATGTCAGTCGCCCAGTATGGAGGTAGCGCTGTACTGTCACAGTACGGAGGCAGTGCTGCACTGTCGTTGGTGCAGTACGGAGGCAGCGCTGCACTGTCGGTGGCGCAGTACGGAGGCAGCGCTGCACTGTCGGTGGCACAGTACTGACCAAAGCTGCAGACTGGCAGTCCGACCTATTGGAATTTCTCCAGCTAGAGAAAATCAAATTTGCCATCCGGGGTCTCAAGAAGGCTTCCACAAAATATGGGGGCCATTCATTCAGTTGTTCCAAGACCTGTTTGCAGCCACCGGCCAGAAAACCAGAGGGAGCTGAAAGCCACAACACAGTGCCAATGAAAAAGGGGGTGGAGGGTCAAAGAAACATAGAGCCCAAATAACATTATTAAAATACATGGCATCACACCGATCAGACACGATCTGAAAAGGAAAGAGGGCATATCAGACCGAAGAAGAAATTTTACATGAGGGCAGTTAGCCCAAAGGTCAGTTTGAAGATATCCCAGAGCAGGTTTCCTTACTCTGGAGAAGGGTGGAACTTAGGACGGTTCTCTGGTTGCAATTTATCTGGGGATAGGGGCTTTGGGGGTTTGAGAGAGCTAGTTGCAGTTAGGACCTGGTGTGGTTTGCAGTTCACTAAGTGCTAGCTGAAGTAAATGGTAGTTAGCTAGACCTGAGCTGCAGAAAGAGTATAAATGTGACTTGACACTCATTGTGTGGGGGTGGTGAGGCTTAATCTCTGTTTGTGAGGAAGCAGAAGCTTCAAGGTTGCTTAGTTTGAAACTAGTGGAACGTTCTAAAATTGCCCAGAGTTTTGTGCCAAAGAAAACAACAAGCTTGGATGTAATGAAAAGTAACCAGAGCAAGGGACTGAGGCATCACAGTCAAGAGAGTGTAAATTAAGGTTTACCTCTTGAGAATAGCTGGAATTGATGAAGTGAGTTCTCTCGAGGACTATGGTCTACTTGTGGCTGGTCTGTACAGAAGATGGACAATAGAATTGCTAGCCTTGCAAGTGATGCCCATATCTTGTGAAATTAAAAAAAGTAACTAACTTGAATTCTTGGGTGAAGTAGTAAACTTGACTGTGTAACATATGTAGTTATAAACTATATTGTTAGGGTAATAGTGGTTTTGTTTAATTATTTTATATGTACAAATTATTTCAAAATGTGAAATCTTGTGGCATAGTTCAAAGTTAGGCGTTCAAATTTATTTTTAAATGTTAATGGTCCCTAACCGGATGGTAACCTATGTCTTAGATTCAGGAGACTGGTGGAATGGGAAGACACGTGGCCATTGTAGATAAAATTTGGTGCAGAAGTGAAAAGTGAAGCAAATTTCAGGAAAGGTAATATAAACTAAATGGTGCAATTTGAAAAGAGGTGAAGTATTGAGAGACCTGAGAGTTCTGTATATAAATCTTTCAGGACAACTTTTAAGAAGACACTTTTTTTAAAGGCATCTGTGACTCTTGGTTTTAATGGAGAAAAAAATGAAGCAAGTTATGTCAAACCTTTATGAATCACAGGGAATGCCACAGCTTTGTGTTTTGTTCAATTCTGGCACCACAGTGTTGAAAGGGTGTCAAGGCCTTAAGAGAAATAACAGAAGACATTTACCAGAATCATACCAGGGATGAGAGCCTTAAGATTAATAAAAAACTGGAGAAAAGAAGTTTGAGGGAAGATTTGAAAGAGGCTTTCAAAGCTAGGAAGGGCTGAGATAAGCTGCTTCCGGTAGCCAGAGGACTCTGATCTAAGGTAATTGGCAGAAGAACCAAAAGTGATGTGAGTAGCTGAGGCTGGCTGTTCACAGGCAGTGATGAAATTGATGGAAATGTGCGCTCGGTATGATAACTGGAATTTGACTGTCCAGGCCCCGACTTGGAATTTTACTGATTTTTCAGTGGTGCGTGTCGCAATTTCCATCTGTGTTTGCACAAAAAAAACAAATCATGTTTGGTGCTGAATTAAAGAGCTACTTGATAACTGCAGTCTTTTTCAATTTCCTGTCTGCAAGGTGAAACTCCTCATTAGGCAATTTCTCCTGAAAAAGATTTTTTTTAAAACAGATTAAATAAATAGCCCCAGTGAATACTGCTTGAAAGAAAAATATAAATGAACAGTATGGTGATAAAGATACGGTAGTATTAATTGTTTTCCAATGTGATCAAATAAATTAGTAGTTTTCTCTCTGCTTGATGTACTTGCAATAATGTCGCAGCACAGAAGGATGTTGTTTGGCCTGAAAGAACTATTCATTTGGGACCTATTATCCAGCTCTTTGCATTCTCTGGTTATCACTCACTAACTAGTTAAAATAGTTCTTCCTGGTTTATATGATCAAAACCCTCCATAATTTTTTATCCTGTTGGTTATTTAAAATATCTGGACTTTCATGTTGCTTGCAGTTAATACAACATTCGCAGTTCAGTGTTCCCTATATATTATAATCCATTTTGCAGTACAATACTAGCTATTCAACACTATGTAGCTTCACTTCTGTGAACCTATTTTTTGACTTTGTTATAATGCTGTATTGTAATTGCAAACTTATTTGACCATGACATTGCAGTCTTCTGAATTACTTGAAAAATGGTTGATGTTTGCAGTAAGGGATTTTCACAGTAACTTTATTGAAGTGTTAATGTAAGTCTACTTGTGACACTAATAAAGATTATCATTATATTTTGGGTGTATATTCATGTAATAGGTGTTTGGAACTTGTGTCAATGTGACAAATTCATTGGTAAGACTAGAGTTGTGATTGAGAATTGATGTAGGTAACAACCAAACTTTTTCTCTTGCCAGCTCCACCAATGCATATATGTTGATTTACAGACAGAAGGAATCTACGAGAAATGCAAGTGAGTAATTTTATTTTAAATATCTTTGAATGCTTTTTTGTTGTTTGCAACACAAAGATAACTATCTTAAATTAAATTTTAGAGTAGCCAATTATTTTTTTTCCAATTAAGGGGCAACTTTAACATGGCCAATCCATCTCCACTGCACATCTATGGGTTGTGGAGGTGAGACCCACACAGACGTAGGGAGAATGTGCAAACTGTGCACTGACAGTGGCCCGGGGCGGGATCGACCCCGGGTCCTCGGCGCCATGAGGCAGCGATACAAACCACTGCGCCACCGTGCCGCCACAAAGATCTTTAAAAGTTTGACAAGATCATTGTATTGGTTTGTGGGAAGGACATGCTCATATGCAGCCAGCAAGCAACATTCATGTTGTCTTTGATCAGAATAACTTGATCCTATATCATTTTCATCATGTCATTCATCAGTTAATCTGTAAGAATTGCCACCTAAATTATGATACATCCTAAACTACCTGCATAGATATATACCTGAAGTATTCATAAATGGATCTCTTGCAGATGAATCGTTAAACTGTCTGCCTTGTCAGGTGGGCATCAAAGGCTTCATATCACTATTTTATGAAGAGCAGGGGAATTATCTTGGTGTCAAGGAATGGTTATTCCTCAACTAGCATCACTAAAAATGTATCTAATGATCTCATTCCCATTTGCTTGCAGTAAGCATATTGACTGCCATGTTGTCTGCATTACAATAGTGACTTCACTTTCAAAAAGTACTTACTTTAGGTTGTCCTGTATTAATGCAAGTCTTTCCTTTTAACTTTCCATATGACCTGATGTTGATTGGTGCAAAATCTTGACATAGGCATCAGTCAAAACTGGAGCTCAGGAACCTTAACATAATTCACAGATACCTGTAGTGTGAAAGTAAATTAGCACTTTTGCCCTTTAGATTCAAACCAAGAAATTTTGTGCCTATAGGAATGGAATGAAGGATGTAGAAATGAGCTCCATTATGGCATTCAAACTGCATGATGGATGAAAAGAACACCTGTGTTAATTTTTAATCACCAGCTTCATTCAGCTATAAACAGTCACAGATTTGAGCTTTGGAAAGGAGAAGATCAAAAAAGGCTACCCAGTCTATCTAATCAGCATAAAAAAATCTTGCATGTCTGTAATCATCAATCCTTCGGGTATTCATTTTTAGTGTTTTTTTCCCCACACTATCTGACTCTTTGGGGAATCCATTTAATGGCATCTGTGTCCCCTGATTCCAGAATTGCAAAGTTCAGTTTATCAATTCCCTTATGGATCTACAATAGGTCTCCATATAATGTCTCCAATTCACTTTCTCAGTGGAATAAACCATTTCATCTCCTTCGTACCCCTGAAGTCAATTGACTTCCCTTTCCAGCACTGCCTCCAGGGCCAGAATTGTGCTGAGTGTAATCCATGTATAACTGCAACAACTTGCATTGATATTGTCCCTATAATGTAACATATCCTCCAAAGCACTTCACAAGAGCAAATTCAAGCAAACGTTGACACAGACACCCGTAAGGAGATACTAAGGAGGTGACGAATAGCTTGGTCAAACAAAACTCAAAAGTACTAAGCTTGGTCAAACAAAACTCAAAAGTACTAAGTCACACGATCATGAAAGTTGCTGTATAAATGCACATTTTTCTTTTTATTGTCGTACCAAGTCCATTATCACGTCTTGCCATTGGTGTTCCAATCCTCTGGCTATAGATCCGAGGTTCCATTATCTTCTGCTGCACAATGCTTCACTATTTTCAATGAGCAATTTAAATTCTTAAATTGTTCTTGCACAATGACCCATAATATGAGAAGATGAACTTTTAAAAAATAAATAAAATACTTGGCTTTCTGTTTGAGGTATAGAGCCTAATTTTTCTTCTTTGATAGAGTTTTTGGACATCCATGAATTTCCTGAGCACATTAAACATCTGGTCCAGAAGGAGAAAGAAACAGAAGAACAAGAAAAAAGGCAGCGGGAGATTGAACGTAACACGTGTAAGGTATGCTGCATAGTCACGTCCAAAATTTAGTATTCCTTCAAACCTCAGCAAGACAACATGAGACATTGTCTGGTTTTATATGCTAAAGGAATGGATTGCCCCTTCATTAAGCATTAAAAAAAAGAAATTTTATAGTGTATAGTTAATTTGTGTTGCTGTGGTTTGAGCCATATCATCAAAGTTACGAGGAGATGGGATCTACAGGCACTGGTTCAAATCCCACCACGGCAGCTGATGGAATTTAAATTCAATTAATAAAACCTGGAAATTGAAAGCCAGCGTCCGTAATGGTGGCCATGAAACTATCATCAATTGTCATAAAAACCCATCTGGTTCACTAATGTCCTGTGGGGAAGAAAATATGCCATCCTTATCTGGCCTGACCTACATGTGACTCTAGATCAAAGAACAATGTGGTTGACTCTTAACTTAGCACAGCCATTCAGTTCCAGGGCAATTGGGGATGGGCAATAAATTCTGGCCTTGCCAACAGTGGCCACATCTGATAAAACAAATAAATACAAGCATCTAACACACTTCACCAGAGTTTTATAAGAACAAAGGTTGACACTATGTCTCAAAGTGATATGAAAATAGGTATCGATGATAATAATTATTATCATCGAAAAGCTTTGACAAGGAAGTAGGCTATAAGGGGCATCTTGAAGGAGGACGGGGAGGTTTAGGGAGGGAATTCCAAAGCTTAGGGCCTTGGCAGAGAAGGCATTGTGATCGATGATCAATAAAATCAGTGACGTGTAAGAAGCCAGAATTGGAGGAATGTAGAGATGTCAGGGTTGTGGGGCTAAAAGGAGCTACAAGTTTGTGTTGTCTGATGACAGCAATAGCCCCCCAAAATATCCCTCCATCGCAGTTTTGTGCAATTGCATCCAATTCTTATTTAAATAATGCTACAAGTGATCCCACAACCAACGGATCAGATCCAAGCTCTGCAGGCCTGCCCCATCCAGATGTAAATGGTGATGGACAATTAAACTGACAGGAAGAGGAGACTCCTCAAGCATCCTCATTCTCAATGATGGGGGAACTGTGCACATAATTCTAAAGATGAAGCATTTACAATCTTCCTCAGTTAGAATTGCGGAGGGATCATCTACCCTGACCTCCTTCAGAAATTCCAAGCATCGCAGCTGCCATTGTTTGGTTAACTCGATTCACTTCACATGATATCAAGAAATGACTGAGCGCCGAGAGCAGAGGCCGGGGTGGAGGTTTGACTCGGGGTTGTTGGCGGATGGAGGTTTTTGTGACAAGGTGCGGTTGGCGATTAGGGATTATGTGGAGTTCAATCAGAATGGGGAAGTGTCGGCGGGCATTTTTTGGGAAGCACTGAAGGCAGTGGTCCGGGGAGAAAGTATCTCATTTACGGTTTTTGCGAATAAGGAAAGGAGGGCGGAACATGACCGTCTAGTGAGTGAGATAGTGGAGGTGGACAGAGAATATTCGAGTGTGCCCACTCATGGAGGGATTGGCGAGGAGGATAAAGTTGCAGGGGAAATTTGACAGGCTGACAACAGGGAGGGCGGTAGGGTAACTGCATAGGGCAAGAGGGGAGCAATACGAGTATGGGGAGAAGGCGGGCCACATGCTGGCGCATCAACTGCGGAGGCAAGCTGCGTCCAGGGAAATATTGAAGATCTGGACTGGGGCTGGGATGTGGTGGATCGCAGGGAAGATAAATGAGGCATTTAGAGAGTATTATCAGGGACTTTGAGGCAGATCCAGTAGGAGAGGAGGGGGCATGGGGTGGTTTCTGGACGAGCTGGAATTTCCCCAGAAGCAAAGAGGCAGGTGTTGGAGGAGCCCCTGGGGCTAAGGGAGGTGCTGGATAGTATCAGGGGTAGGAAGTCAGGGAAGGCCCCTGGACCACCGGATGGGTACCCAGCAGAATTTTATAAGGAATTTGCAGCAGACCTGGCACCACATTTGTTGGGGTGTTTAATGAAGCACTGGAGAAGGGGGAGTTGCCAGAGACTATGAAGCAGGCAGTAATCACACTAATCCCAAAAAAGGGAAGGATCCGGTGGAATGTGGGTCACATAGACCCATATCACAATTGAACACTGATGTGAAAGTGTTGACTATGTTGTTGGCGGGGAGGATGGAGGGTGGTTGCAGAAGATCAAACAGACTTCGTGAAGGGCAGGCAGCTCGCGAGTAATATAAGATGGCTGTTGAATGTGGTGATGAATCCATCGAGAGCTGTGGTACCAGAGGTGGTGGTGTCCATGGACGTGGAGAAAGCATTTGATCGGGTGGAGTGGCGGTTCTTGTTCGAAGTTTTGGGAAGGTTTGGGTTTGGGCCGAGATTTGTGGCATGGGTGCGGTTGCTGTATGTGGCGCCAAGAGCGAGGGTGAGGATGAATGATATGAGCTCACAAAGCTTTGACTTAGACCAGGATACGAGGCAGGGGTGCCCGCTGATGCTGTTTGCTCTCAAGGGTCGGCAGAGTGGCAGGGGATAATGAGGGGACAGAGGGAGCATCGGGTGTCGCTGTATGCCGATGAACTCTTGCTGTATGTTTTGGATCCGCTGGTGAATATGGGAAGGATTATGGGCCTGTTGGGGAGGTTGGGAGGGTTCTCTGCATACGAGCTGAATGTAGGGAAAAGCGAGGTATTCCCGGTGAATGAGCTGGCACAGCGGGCTAATTTAGGGGAGATGCGAGGGATAGGTTTAGGTACTTGGGGATTCAGGAATGGATGGGGCTCCATAAGTGGAACTTAATGAAGCTGGTGGAGGAGGCCAGGGAGGATCTTAAGAGGTGGGATACACTGCACTTAACGTTGGCAGGGAGGGTCCAAGTGGTGAAAATGAATATTCTGCCGAGGTTCTGGTTTATCTTTCAGGCTTTCCCGGTCTTTATACCAAAGGCCTTTTTTCGGAAAGTGGACACAATCATCTCTGACTTTGTATGGGCGGGGAAGGTGCCAAGGGTGGGGAGGACCCTGCTACAGAGGCAGCCGGGGGGGTTGGTGTTGCCAAACTTGCTTCATTATTATTGGGCGGCGAATGTGGACAAGGTGCAGCGGTGGTGGGAAGGAGAAGGGGTAGAGTGGGTTAGGATGGAGAAGGAATCTTGTAAGGGGTTTACTTTTGTTATGAACAATTGTATTGAGGTATTTTTGGCATATAAACAATGACATTGTATAGTACTGTACAAAAAGAAAAGCAAATAACGCATAGCAAAAACCACAACTTCATTCTCTCAAGGACCTGCCTAAACCACCCTCTACTCTACCACACCCCCCCGCCCGCTGAGGATTAATTATTCGGGAAGAAGTCAATGAATGGCTGCCACCTCCGGGCGAACTCGATAGTGAACCTCTGAAGGCGAACTTAACTTTCTCTAGATCGAGAAAGCTCGCCATGTCCGATAGCTATACTTCGGTCTTCGGGGGCCTTGAGTCCCTCCATGCCAACAGTATTTGTCGCCGGGCTACCAGGGAAGCAAAGGCCAAGACGTCGGCCTCCTTCTCCTCTTGGACTCCCGGGTCCTCCGACACATCAATGATTGCCACCTCAGGACTCATTACCACCCCAGTTTTCAAAACCCGGGACATGATGTCCGCGAATCCCTGCCAGTACGCCCTGAGTTTAGGGCACGACCAGGACATGTGCATGTGATCAGCCAGCCCACCGGCGCATCTGGCACACTTGTCCTCCAGCCCAAAGAATTTACTCATCCACAGTCATGTGGGCCCGGTGCATAACCTTAAACTGGATCAGACTGAGCCTGGTGCATATTGTGATTACTCTGTTCAGAGCGTCTGCCCAAATTCCGTCCTCCATCTCTTCCAGATTTGGGTCCACACTGATGCTCTCACTTCCCCTATGTGCCTCCTCCACTGGCCCCAGATCCGAAGAGCTGGTGGAGTACCATGCCGGCGGGAGCGGCAGAGGCGCTGTAACCAGGGCTGCCAAACTGGTGCCCCTCCACGAAGCAGCCTCCATCTGCTCCCAAACCGACCCCATACCCACCATCCATTTCCTTATCATCGCTATGTTGGCCGCCCAGTAGTAGTTAAAGTTCGGCAACACCAGCCCCCCCTTCCCCTCTGCTCCTTTCGAGCATCACCTTCCTCACCCACGGGGACTTTCCCGCCCAGACGTATCCCAGGATAATTTTATTCAGCCTCTTAAAGAAGGACCTCGGGATGCAAATGGGGAGACACTGAAACATGAACAAGAATCTCGGGAGGATCGTCATCTTAACAGTCTGCACCCTCCCCTCTAGGGACAGTGGGAGCGCATCCCAACTCCAAACCTCCTCCCTCACTCATTCCACCAGTTGGGACAGATTGAGCTTATGCAACCTGCCCCAGTCCCGTGCCACCTGTATCTCCCAAGTATCTGAAGCTTTCTCCTACCAGCCTGATAGGCAACCCCTTCAGCCTACTCTCCTGCCCCCTCGCCTGAATTACGAACAACTCGCTCTTAGCCATGTTCAATTTATATCCTGAAAACCGGCCAAATTCACTCAGGGTTTCCATGATACCATCCATCCCCGCCATTGGGTCCGATACGTATAACAGCAGGTCATCCGCTTATACTGAGACTTTATGTTCCACTCCCCCTCCCCACCGAACCAGAACTTTCCAATCCCTTGAAGCTCTCAGAGCAATTACCAGGGTCTCTATGGCCAGCGCGAACAGCAGTGGGGAGAGAGGGCAACCCTGTCTTTTCCCGCGGTGCAGTCTGAAATAATCTGATGTCATCCTATTCGTCTTTACACCAGCCTCTGGGGCCTGATATAACAGCCTAACCCAGTCAATGAACCCCTCCCCGAACCCAAACCGTCTGAGCACCTCCCACAGATAGTCCCACTCGACCCGGTCAAAAGCCTTTTCAGCATCCATGGCTACCACTATCTCTACCTCCCTACTCTCCGGGGGCATCATAATCACGTTGAGCAGCCTTCTTAGATTGGCCACCAGTTGTCTACCCTTTACAAACCCGGTTTGGTCCTCTGCAATTACGTCCGGTACACAGTCCTCAATTCTAGTCGCCAAGATCTAGGCCAATAACGTAGCATCTACGTTGATCAAAGATATCGGCCTGTAAGACCCAGAGGGTCTTTACCCCGTTTCAGGATAAGCGAAATAGTGGCCTGCGACATTGTCGGGGGTAGAACCCCTCTGTCTCTTGCCTCGTTGATAACCCTGACCAGCACCGGCCCCACTATCTCGGCAAACTTTTTATAAAACTCCACCGGATACCCATCCGGCCCCGGGGCATTACCCGACTGCATGACCTTCAGGCCCCCAATACCTCTTCGATCCTGACCAGGGCCCCCAGTATGTCTACCAACCCCCTACCCACTCTTGGGTAGGTCAATCCATCGAAGAATCGCCTCATCCCCTCTGGTCCCCTGGGGGGGTTCCGAAGTGTACAGCTTACTATAAAAGTCCTTAAACACCTTGTTCAGCCCTGCCGGGTCCCCCACCAGATTTCCCTCCCCATCCGCTATCCTACCTATCTGTCTAGCCGCTTCTCTCTTCCTTAGTTGTTGCGCGAGCATTCTGCTGGTTTTTCTCTCCATGCTCATATATCTCGCCTTTTGCTTTTCTAAGCTGCTCTACGGCCTTGCACCCCGAACCCGGCCTGCAGCCTCTGTCGTTTCCTGAGTAACTCTGGCCTCGGGGACCCCTTGTAGCTCCTGTCCGTCTGTAAAATTTCCTTAACCAGTCGGTCCGTTTCTGCCCTATCTGTCCTGTCCCTATGAGCCCGGATTGAGATCAGCTCCCCTCTCACCTCTGCCTTCAGTGCCTCCCAGAGCACCGCTGCTGAGACTTCTCCAGTATCATTTACCTGCAGGTAATTCTCCAGAGCACCGCTGCTGAGACTTCTCCAGTGTCATTTACCTGCAGGTAATTCTGCATGCATCTCCTGAGTCTCTCACACACCGCCTAGTCCGCTAGCAATCCAACTTCCAGCCTCCATTGTGGGCGCTGAAATCTATCCTTACAAATCTGTAGTTCTACCCAGTGCGGGGCATGGTCCGATATGGCAATTCCTGACTATTCTGCCCCCACCATCCCAGCCAGCAAGTCCCTACTTATGACAAAGAAATCGATTCGGGAATACACCTTGTGGACTTGGGAGTAGTACAAAACTCCCACGGACGGCTAAATCTCCGTGGTCAGCTCCCCCCATTTGCTCCATGAACCCTCTCAGTTCCTTTGCCATCGCTGGCAGCCTGCCTGTTTTTGAACACTACCGATCCAGGCTTGGGTCCAGGACTGTGTTAAAGTCCCCACCCATGATCAGTTTGTGCGACTCCAAGTCGGGGATCTTCCCTAGCAACCTCCTGATAAAATCCACATCGTCCCGATTAGGGGCATACACACTAACCAAGACTACTCTCACCCCTTCAAGCTTACTCCTAACCATAACAAAACTGCCGCCCCCATCTGCAACTGTACCCTCCGCCTCAAATTGAACCCTTTTATTAATCAGGATTGCAACCCCCGTAGTCTTGGCGTTGAGCCCTGAATGAAAGACCTGACTAACCCAGCCCTTCCTTCGCCTAACCCGGTCTGCCACTTTCAGGTGCGTCTCCTGCAGCATGACTACGTCCGCCTTCAGAACCCGCAAATGCGTGAACACACGCGCCCTCTTCACTGGCCCGTTTAGCCCTCTGACGTTCCAGGTGATCAGCACTTCACCCCCCCCTCCCTCCCTTTGCCAATCAGCCATCCCTTTCCTTGGCCAGCCCCCCAGCTATGTGTCGCGTGTCTCCTGGCCGGCTCTACCCATGACCTCCTCACTGTTGCCATATCCAATTTCCATCCTCGTCAGCAGATCAACTCTCTTTCCCCTCCCCAAGCAACACCATCCTACCACCTAACCTCTGCTCGAATCTAACTATATGAACACCCCCCCCACCCGGCTTCTGTTGACTAGCCCACCCAGCTAGCCTGGTGGCTCCCAGCTTGGGCGCCAGTGTGTCTCTCACCCATTGGTCCCTGGCTGCCCCCCCCCCCCCCCCCCCCCCGTCCCATCCATACCACCTCCCCAAACCAGCCCTGCTTAACCAAAAACTCGATACAAGTCAGACACATCCCCAACAATAGTGCAATTTAAATCAAACAAATAGAGATAAGAAGTACCAGGCACTCTCAGCCCTTCTTGGTAAACACGCCGGGTGCTATTGTCCCAAGTACAGCTTCATGTGCTCTTGGCCATTGCAGAACCGGCTCCTTGTCCAGGTACCTGTGGAACCGGACCACCATCGCTCGTATGAGACCCCCTCGTCGTGGCTGCCTCACCTGCACTCTGTGTGCCCTGTCCACCGCTGGCGGACAATGGAACACCTTGTTTCCCCAACAGCTTCTGAAACATATCCTCCACATATGCAGCAGCATCCAGCCCCTCAGCCCCCTCCAGGAGGCCAACAATTCTTACATTCTGCTGGCGAGATCTGTTGTCCAGGTCTTCGAGCCTTTCCAGGAGCATCTTTTGCTGATCCCTCAACCTCCGAATCTCCATGTCCGCCACCGTTTGAAAGTCGGCCTGCTCCTCCACCGTGTTCTCCAGCTGTAAAAGAGTCTAGTTTGAGGGCTATGGTGACGGCAGCATTGCCAATTGCTCCGAGTAGGTATTCAGGGAGCCCAGTGGTGCAGTCCATGGTGAAGATATGGAATCAGCTGAGGAGACATTTTAGGTTGAAAGAGATGTCGGTGCTAACGCTGCTGTGCAAGAATCATGGGTTTTAGCCGGTGGGGGGGGGGGGGGGCATGGATAGTGTATACAGGAGGTGGAGGGAAGTGGGGCTGGTCAAGGTGAGGGATTTGTATTTGGAGGAAGGGTTTGCCAGTCTGGAGGAGCTAAGGGAGAGGGTAGAGTTGCCGAGGGGTAGTGAGTTCAAGTATCTACAGGTTAGGGACTTTGCACGCTAGGTCTGGAAGGGGTTCCCTAGATTGCCGGGATACACCCTGCTGGAGCGATTGCTGCTTCCGGGTGTGGAAGGGGAGGGAAGAATTGGGGATATATACAAGTGGCTGGGGGAGCAAGGAGGCGAGCGTGTGGTGAAGATCATGGAGAAATGGGAAGCGGAGTTGGGAATGGAGGTCAATTGGGGAATATGGAGTGAGGCACTGTGAAGGGTAAACGGGTCCTCCTCTTGTGCAAGGATAAGCCTGGTGCAGTTTCAGGTGGTGCACAGGGTGTATATGACTCAGGCGAGAATGAGTGGGTTCTTTCAGGGGGTAGCAGATGAGTGTGACAGGCGTGGGCGGCGGCCAACGACTCATGCGCGCATGTTTTGGGATTGTGAAAAATTGGGAAGATTCTGGGCGGGAGTGTTCGCGGTCTTAGCCAGGATAGTGGAGGAGGGAGTGAACCCGGACCCTTTGGTGGCGATATTTGGGGTTTCAGCGAAGCCGGAGCTCATGGAGAGGAGGAAGGCCGATGTCATAAACTTCGCCTCTGATTGCACGGCGACGAATTTTGCTGGAGTGGCGGTCGGCATCGCCACCGGGGGTAGCAGCTTGGTTGGGTGACCTGTATGACTTCCTGCAGTTAGAGAAGATAAAGTATGAGTTAAGGGGCTCAGCAGGGGAGTTTGAGAAAAGGTGGGGGATGTTTGTGACTGTATTTGAAGAGTTGTTCGTCGCAGGGGAGGGGGGGTTGGAAAGGGAGAAAAATCTGTATAAACTGTATAGTTGATTGTTGGAAAGAATGTTTCCCAGGGTATTTATTTGCTGTAACCTATTTTGATACAAGTTAGAATAAAATTTGTTTATATAAAAAAAACGAAATGACTGAGTGCACTGGATGCAGCAATGCCTATGATCTCTAACAACATCTTGGCTGCAATACTGAAGACTTGTACTCCAGGATTTGTCATGCTATTAGCCAAGTTGTTCCAGCACAGCTACAACACTGATGATTACCCAGCAATATGGAAAATTTCTCAGCATGTCCTGAACGCAGAAAGCAGGACAAATCCAATCTGGCCATGTACCACCCCATCAGTCTGCCCTTGATCATCGGCAAGTGTTGGAAGTATCCTCAACCATGCTATCGTGCAGCACTTGATTCAACAATAACCTGATAATTGATGCTCAGTTTGGATTCCGTTGGGCTACTCAGCTCCTGACCTCATTAGAGCACTGGTCGAAACAGGGACAAAAGAGGTGAGTGTTGACTGCCCTCAACATGATGTGCATATTTAGTTGAGTGTGGCGTCAAGGAGCCCTAGCAAAACTGAAGTCGATGTGAAACAGGGGAACTAGATTCAAAAAAGGCAGCTTACCTCCACCCTCCTGAAGGACAAATGCTGGCCTCGCCAGTGATGCTCACATTCCATGAATTAATAATAAAAATTCCACCATCTGTTCCCTGAATCCTGACAGCCCATTTCACATATTCACTGGCATGTGCATAAAACGTGTGACGAAACTGTGCTTTTGCCCATCTTCTATAATTTGTAACTGAAGTTTATTTCAATCATCCTCTGGAATTGTGCCTGGGAGGTCAGCATTTTTTTGCCTCGGTTCCCAGCTTGGATCAATGTGTGGAGTCTGCACGTTCTCCCCATGTCTGCATGGGTTTCCTCTGGGTGATCCGGTTTCCTCCCACAAGTCCCAAAAGACGTGCTTGTTAGGTGAATTGGACATTCTGAATTCTCCCTCTGTGTACCCAAACAGGCGACGGAGCGTGGCGACTAGGGAACTTTCACAGTAACTTCATTGCAGCCTACTTCAATGTAAGCCTACTTCAATGTAAGGCAATAATAAAGATTATTATTATACAAATTAGCGACATACTTGATCACTTCACAAGCAGTTAATAGCCAAACCATGTCGATGTGGGACTGGCATGCGTCTCATTTATCTACATTCGGTCGTTTCCGTGAGCAATCCATTAACTTTGTTTTCCTTTGATTAATGAACTAAAAGTGGCTAGTTGTACAACTAAGCAAAGTTTACAAAGCACCAGGAGTGATGGGTGAACGTGACTTGGTGCAATTAAGTACAAAGGCAGCAGAGTTTTGGATGAGCTGAAGTTAATGGTGAGAGGAAGATGAGACTGCCCAGGAGTTAATTGAAATAGTTAACTATAGAAGTAACAAAGACATGGGTGAGGTTTTCAGCAGCAGTGGATGAGCTCAGCCAGGGAAGGAGTCGAGCAATGTTACATCTGTGGAAATGTGGTTGGCAGCTCATTTTGGGATTACGAACAGTCTGGTTCATCCTGAAACAGTTACTGATGTGAAGGATGGAGTTGGTCACAAGGGAGTGGAATTGCCAGAGAGGCAGACAGATGGTGAGACAGCCAGTCAAAGAAAAATCTATTGTGTGCCAATTCTAGTGAGTTCAATTTTGCAACACAGCTTCAATTGAAACCATAAAATAATAAAAAGCAGATGCTTACTTAAAGTTTCAAAATTTATATATCAAGACTTAAAAGGTATTTTGTCAGGTACAATTGTAGCAAAGTAGATTGAATGGGCATTGAACATTTCACTGTTTCTATTACAGCATTGTTCAATAGTGTGTGATTGCAGTTTTGATTTCTGATTGCAGTTTTAAGAAAATGTGCAATTGTTATGGATGCCAGACCAGTTCCCAACAGTGGCTTAGATACTGGACCAGAACCTCACCTTTTTTTGTATTTTTAAAGACTGTGCGGAAAGATTTATTCACTCCAGGAGTGATTACATGAGAATTGGGCTTGGTTATTTCTACAAATAAAACTTTATTATAACATATGAAAAACAATATTTAAACTTTTAAACTTAGTACCTAACAAGAACAGCTTACATGTATTTCTTAACCCTAACACATGGTTTCCCATTAAACAGCACATAAAATGCACATACAGCTCTCACCACCTACACAGGCAGGCAAAAATGATACTTTCTTACAGAACATATTCCTGCTGGTACTGAGGCTCTTTCAGACCTTGTCCGAAAGCCTGTCACTGGTGCAGCTTTTCAAGACCGCTCTCGATTGCTTTACGAATTCTTCTGCCTCCCACCTGTTTGAAATAATTTAGAGTACCCAGTTTTTTTTTCCCCCAATTAAGGGGCAATTTAGCGTGGCCAATCCACCTAACCTGCACATCTTTGGGTTGGGGGGGTGAAAACCATGCAGACACGGGGAGAATGTGTAAACTCCACACTTTTCCCCGGGTGAAACAAACCATTACAAGGGGACATAAATTTAAGGTGAATGGTGGAAGATATAGGTGGGGTGTCAGAGGTAGGTTCTTTACCCAGAGAGTAGTGGGGACATGGAATGCACTATCTGTGGAAGTAGTTGATACATGGATTACGGTAGAATGATGCGGTGTATATTAATTTGTTCTTAACCTAGGACAAAAGTTCGGCACAACATCGTGGGCCGAAGGGCCTGTTCTGTGCTGTATGTTCTATGTTCCACATGGACAGTGACCCAGGGCCCAGGATTCAAACCCGGGTCCTCAGCGCCGTAGTCATAGTGCTAACCACTGCGCCACCATGCCGCCCCTGTTATCAAACGTAATTTGCCACCAAACCACATAAGAAGACATTGGGAGAGGAAACCTAAAGCTAGGTCAGAGGTGGAATTTAAGGAATGTCTTAAAGGAGGAGAGGGAGGTAGAGGTGTTCACTTCCTGGGTGCCTGGATGGTGAGGGGAATGTTTAAGTAAATATGAAATGAAAGTTGCCATACTCCCCGAGGGCCATAGGCTGCTCTCCCTTTTGAGAGAGACTGATGTTGGTAATTTAACCTGACACCACAGGCGAGGGGCAAGGTTAAGAAGGCGGGGCCTTCATGAATAACCCAGCTGGTACGAGAATTGAACCTGCTCTGTTGGCATTGCTCCACGTCACAAACCAACCAACTGAACTATTTTATCCAAGTGTCCACGGGTTTTTAATTAAAATGGGCATGTGCCTGAAATAGCAGAATGGCTGCCTCGCCTATGGTTGGTCAGCTATTTCTCTTTGAAAACATTGATCAAAGATTTCGCAAAGTAAAATGTTAGTTAATTCTCAAACAGTTTGGGTAATTTTCAAGAAGGAACCATTTAAAACTATTTTACTATCACAGATCAAGCTGTTCTGCATGCATCCCACCCGGCAAGTAATGATGGAAAACAAGCTGGAGGTTCACAAGGACAAGACGTTACAGGAAGCTGTAGAGATAGCATACAAGGTATGTGGACTTGAGGGAGGAGCTTTTTAAGATGACTAGAGGTTTTGGTAATAGTAAATAGGGGGGGAAATGGTCCCTTTAACATGTAGCTCAATAATCAATAGTCATGGATTCAAAATCATTGGAAAAAGGTTGGAGAGGAGATGGGGGTATATTATTTCACTCTTATGTCAGAACCTACGATACTTGACCTGGAAAAGGTGGTAGAAACTGATTCCAAAAATAATTTTGGAGGGAGTTTGTGCAGGTAATTGAGCATGCAGAAGTTAGAAGCTTACAGACAAAATCAGCGGTGTGGGAATAAATATAACTTCACTCTGAGAGAGCCAGCAGACACAACAGGCCAAATGGCCACCACCTGAGCTGTATGTTTCTAAGCTTCGTTTTACTCGCTTCGAATCAGTCTCCTAACAAATAGATGTTATAATACTGGTATTAACAGCTAAGTGACAGCTTCTCTGTGCCTTCTGTTTGAAGCTCATGGATTTGGAAGAGGCAATTCCACCTGACTGCTGCCGCTTGGTCAAGTATGATGAGTTCCATGATTACTTGGAGCGCTCTTACGAGGGAGAGGAGAATACCCCAGTGGGGATTCTCCTTGGTGGAGTTAAATCATCTTATATGTTTGACTTGCTCCTGGAAACGAGACAACCTAATCAAGCTTTTCAGCCATATAAATCAGGGGGTAAGTTTCTTTCATGACCGCCAGGAAAATATTTTAATTTCAAAAGTAAGAGTTGAGAATGTACTTGGAACCTGTGAATTTTCTTAGCTAAAATTGCATTTCCGCTCTCGTACGTTTCCACCACCAAATCAGACCAGTCCAACTACCAGCAATAGTGCAGTGCTCCTTCTGCACTGCCCTTCCGACAGTCAGGCACTCACTCCGTGCTGCTCCTGTGACACTGCTGTACTTTCTCAGTGCTGCCCCTCTGACAGTACAATGCTTCCTCAATGCTGCCTCTCTGACAGTGCTGCCCATATGACAGTGCTGTACTTTCTCAGTGCTGCCCCTCTGACAGTACAATGCTTCCTCAATGCTGCCTCTCTGACAGTGCTGTGCTCCCTCAGTGCTGCCCATCTGACAGTGCTGTGCTCCCTCAGTGCTGCCCATCTGACAGTGCTGTACTTTCTCAGTGCTGTCCCTCTGACAGTGCTGTACTTTCTCAGTGCTGCCCCTCTGACAGTACAATGCTTCCTCAATGCTGCCTCTCTGACAGTGCTGTGCTCCCTCAGTGCTGCCCATCTGACAGTGCTGTGCTTTCTCAATGCTGTCTCTCTGACAGTGCTGTGCTCCCTCAGTGCTGCCCATCTGACAGTGCTGTGCTTTCTCAGTGCTGTCCCTCTGACAGTGCTGTGCTTTCTCAGTGCTGCCCCTATGAGCTCCCTCGGCACTCTACCTCTGACAGTAAAGTCCCCCCCACCGCCACACTAGCACTAGACTGGCATATTGGCTTGGATCGTGTGCCTGAGTCCGCAATGATCCCAAAGCTTCCTAACGCAAGCAAATGTGCTCCCATCTGAGGCTATTATAAAATAATGCTGGTCTATGTCAGTACCAGAATGAAAATGTCATTGCCAGTTGCCCATCTCATTTTGATATGTTATGTTTCTTTTAGAAGTTATGGTGAAAGTGCACGTGGTTGACCTGAAAACAGAAACTCTGATTCCGCCCGTCAGTGTCCGTGCTTACCTTAATCAAACTGTGGCAGAGTTCAAGCAGCTCATTTCCCAGGTAGGAGGTGCAGGCCATTTGGGTAATTAGTTTATCTGCTTTGGTGAGTTACTTTGAATTTGAAGAGTTGAATGCAATATTGCTCCTATTGCAAGCCTTAACAAATCTTGATATCATTTGCAGCAGAAGTTAGTATGAATGCATGGCCAATCTAATTTTGATATTTAGCTTAAATCAAATAGTCTACAAACCTAGATGGGGAAGGTACAAATGTGGAATATTGACTGTAGGATATCGAAAAACTGAGTAAAGGCTTTGTTGGGTAAAGGGCAAATATGAAATTGATCACATTTTTAATTTATATTATAGTTTTTAAAATGTTAACCCACATTAGTGCATTGATTTGATATAAAGAAAGCAGTTTATTAATTTTGCAACTGCAATATGCAATCATCTCAAACAGACCAAGTCTCTGAGCATAGAAGGAGGAAACATCATGAAACATGTTGTTTCATGTGCCACATCTGTCAGAACTGAAAAGATGAGCAAACTCTTCAAGTGAAGACTTTGGGTGTTGCAATCATAAGTTGTTGACCAGGAGGCTGAATGGCTGTGTGCTGCTCAATAGAGCCTGGTAATGGGTTTAAAAGCACATCACTGTGAAACAAATCAAAAGCATGTGAAAATAAGAAAGGAGATTAAAAAGGCAAATCCACCCAAGTGAGAATACCAAACAAAAACTGAAGTTACAGAAACCCTGAAAGGAAAATATTGTGTGGACTGGAAACCCAGGTTGTTCATTGGTACACCTGAGGAAGGAGCTGCGCTCCGAAAGCTAGTGATTCGAAACAAACCTGTCTGACTTTAAACTGGTATTATAAGACTTCTTACCGTGCCCACCCCCGTCCAACGCCGGCATCTCCACATCGTAGTGTGGATCATCAGATTGTATGTGTTCACATCCCATGTAGGTCTGTCATTTATATAGTTAGAGCATAACTATATTTTCTAGTATAAAAACAGGAAATGCTGGTAAGACTCAGCAGGTCTGGCAGCATCTGTGGAGAGGGGCACAGAGTTAACATTTGAGATCCAGATGACTCTTCAGTGATGGTTTCTACTTTCATTCGCCTGAGGAAGGAGCGGCTCTCCAAAAGCTAGTGATTCAAAACAAACCTGTTGGACTTTAACCTGGTATTGAAAGACTTCTTACTGTGCTCACCCCAGTCCAACGCCGGTATCTCCACATCATGGTTTCTACTATTACTGCATTTCAAATTGTGTAAGCTTAAAGGACCAAGTTTGCAAATAATAGCACAGTGGGCTAAATAGCTGGATTGTAATGCAGAACAATGCCAGCAGCGCGGGTTCAATTCCCGTATCGGCCTCCCCGAACAGGCGCCCGGAATGTGGCGACTAGGGGCTTTTCACAGAAACTTCATTGAAGCCTGCTCGTGACAATAAGTGATTATTATTATTATTATTTATTATTATTAAACCAAACTTATCTAACCACTCAATACCCCTCACCCTTGTTTCAGTGAAGGAGGTGGAACAGCATATAAGCAGAGCTCCTTTGTTACTGTGTCGATTTCTCAATAATGTCCCTCCGTTACCTCCACATAGACGAAATATAACAAGAAGTTTATGGGATTTTCCTCGGCTTTCAAATAATGTATTGCTTGCCTTCATAGGCTGGGGTATCGAGTATAAAAGCTCAAAAATAATAGTTATATAGAACATTGGTTAGGCCACATTTGGAATACTGTGTCTAATTCTGGTCACCACACAACCAGAAGGACATGTAGGCTTTGGCGAAAGTATAGAAAAGGTTTACCAGGAGGTTGCCTGTATCGAGGGTATTAACTATGAGGGGAGATTGAATAAACTGTGATTGTTCTCCCTAGAGAGACGGAGGCTGAGGGGCGACCTGATAGAAGTTTATAAAATTGTTAGAGGTATAGATGGGGTGAACAGTTGGAGGCTTTTTCCCAGGGTGGAAATGACAATTACAAGGGAGCACAAGTTCAAGGTGGGGGGGGGGTTCAGCAGAGATGTGCGGAGGAAGTTTTTTATACAGAGGGTGGTGGCCTGGAATGCACTGCCAAGTGAGGTGGTTGAGGCAGATGCGTTAGCGAACTTTAAGACTTAGCTGGATTGGCACGTGAACAGACGAGGTATAGAAGGATACAGGCGGTTGGTCTAGATAGAACACATGATCGGCGCAGGCTTGAAGGGCCGAAGGGCCTGTTCCTGTGCTGTATTCTTTGTTCTTTGTATTCTGAGAGTTGTCTGATGGGCCGCGGATGTGCTGTTTCTGTGTATCCCAGGCGACAGGACTCTCCGCTGAGACAATGCGTATTGTACTGGAACGCTGTTGCAATGACCTGCGGATGCTTTCCGTGCCCAACAAAACACTGAAGGCAGAAGGGTTCTTCAGGAGTAATAAGGTGAGTTCGTAAAATAAATTTTGCAATAAAATAGATGAATGGTATTTTGCAGAACTAACTAGAGGGTGCTGGATTGCTGAAACCATTCCAGGTGATGAATCAGCATTTGTGATCCATTCCAATTTAATACCAGCAGGATGTGTACAGAAACACAGCTTCAGTGTGAAAAAACATAATTAATATGCAGAGTGAAGTAATTGAATATAGCTTATAAAATATTGTCTCTCTGAAGAAAAATTGAATTTTTAAACTAAAACATAATATGTTTATTTGGCTAATCCCATTTGTGATTAAGTTGAGTGGTAGCTAATTATCTATCACATACACGGAATTATCTATATTATTGTACAGTTTAAATGACAAATTTATATTGGGGAAGTCATTAATCGAGCGTTTGTACCATAAATTAGATGCATTTGAAAAGATGGAGATTTATCATGAGATGTTTTTGTGTGATTTGTAGAATTCAAAGCATTTGTTGTTTTTTGCTGAATTTTGCCTCAAACAGAATGCAGACATGTAAAGAAGGAAGACTTACATTTTTTAGCACCATTTCTTGACCGCAGGACATCCCAAACGCTTTACAGCCCATGAAGTACTTTTGAATGTAACCACTGCTGTTGGATTGTAGGAAATCTGGCAGCCAATTTGTGCACCGTCCAACAGACGGCAGTGTGATAACGACCAGATAATCTGATTTAGTGATGTTGTTGCAGGGATTGTTGAAGGAAGAACTCCCTTGCTCTCTAAAAACAGTGGAGTGGGATCTACTACATCCAACCGAGAGAGCAGGCTGAGCCTCACTTTAACATATCATATGAAAGACTACACCTCAGCCAGTGCAGCATTCCCTCAGTACTAACACAATGTTGGCCTGGATTTTGTGCTCTAATCTCTAGAGAGTAGGGCTTGAGTGCAGAACCTTTTGCCTCAGTGGAGCGAATGCTATCAACTGAGCATGGCTGATACCTCTATGTTAAGCACGTGAAGTGTAATATTTTGTCATCAAATCTGTATGATTTTAAGGATTTGTGATAATTTGTCTTGCAGTTCATTTATTTTATTTTCTGTAGAACAATGATTTAAATCTCTTCTAACCTGAGTTTTAATTTGTTCTAGATATTTGTTGAAAGCTCAGACATCCAAGATAATCAAGCAGCCTTCACTGAGTCACAACTGTGGCATCTACTAGACCAGCATGCCAATACCATTCGACTATATGTTTCATTACCAGAACAATCGCCAGGCTCCCAAGGACTAAGGTGTCTCTACCAAAAGGCCGCTGGGGATCCAGGCAGCCAAGAAGACAGCTATGAATGTGCAAAAGGGTCCTCGATGCACAGGAAACCTGTGGAAGCCATTTTGGAGGAAAGCACTGAGAAATTGAAGAACTTGTCACTGCTGCAGCAACGGCAGTCGTCCTGCACTCCGGGAGAAAATGGCGACGGTCTCAAAAGTGCAGAAAGCAGTGACTTTGAAACCATTGAATCGCCATCACAAGAGGCAGACTCATCGGCCTCTGTGGACAACAGGGAACTGGAAAACCGGATTCCCTCCTCTGATCCAGAGACCCCACTCCAATCGGAAGAGCGGTCAGATTCTGATGTAAACAATGACCGGAGCACGAGCTCCGTAGACAGTGACATCCTCAGCTCCAGCCACAGCAGTGATACTTTGTGCAATGCAGACACAGCTCCTATCCCCCTGACCAATGGGCTGGACTCTCACAGCATCACACACAGCCGTCGCTCAAAGGCCAACGAAGCGAAGAAGGAAACGTGGGATACAGCAGAGGAGGATTCTGGGACAGATAGTGAATATGACGAGAACGGGAAGGGTAGAGGGTTGACACGATACCTGTATTTCAAAGCAGAGCAGTGCACTTCTGAGGATGGATCAGGTGATGGACAGCAAAGTATGTTGTGTTTTGTTTCGGGTGCATGTCAAAGGAACTTTAATACGTGTTCTTTGGTGGTAGAATTGCCAAGTATGCTTTCTGTCACCATCAACCTCCTAAATAATGGCTAGTTTGATTTCAAAGAGCGAAATTCCTCCAGTTATTTATGTAGACTCAAGGCTAGCATATGGTAATCCTGCTGCTTATTTGTTTCAACAGCAACATCCCATGTAACATAGAACAGAAACAGCCTATTCAGCCCAATTGGTCCATGCCAGTGTTTATGCTCCATATGAGTCTCCTCGCTTCGAACCCCACTGCTATATCTTTCATAGAATCTACAATGCAAAAGGAGGCTATTCGGCCCATCGAGTCTGCACCAGCCTTTGGAAAGAGCACCCTAGTTAAGCCCACACCTCCACCCTATCCCCGTAACCCCATCTAACCTTTTTGGACACTAATTTAGCATGGTCAATCCACCTAACCTGCACATCTTTGGACTGTGGGAGGAACCCACTCTTTTTCTTCGCCCGTGACCTCATTATAACATAAAATTCATAAGAGACTTGACAGGGTAGATGCTAGGGATTGATTCTTCTGGCTAGGAAATCCGAACTGGTGTTTAAAGCTTCAGAATAAGGGATTAACCATTTAGGACGAAGATGAGAAAAATTATTTTCACTCGAAGGTTAGTTTGAAATACAGTACCCCAGTGAGATGTGAATGCTCAATGGTTGTGTATATTCAGGACCAAAGTGGATAGAGTTTTAGATACTATGGGGAAATAGGGAGTACAGGAAGGTGGAGCTGAAATACAAGATTAGCAGTGATCTTGTGAATGACAGAGTAAGCGCAAAGGGCCAATAGGCTTCCTACTCTAGTTTTGTGTTCTTCTGATCTTAAATGCATCTGTGCTGTTTGCCTCAACTGTTCCTTATGGTAGCAAATTACCCATTCTTACCACTGTGGATAAAGAAGTTGCTCCTGAATTGCCTATAGAATTTATTAGTGCCTCTTATATTGATGGCCTCCAATCCTGGCTTCACTGACAAGTGAAACATTTAAACATCTTCCCTTCATCTATCCTTTCATCATTTCAATTAAAGATCTCTCATCAAGTCTCCCTCAGTCTTCTCTGTTCTAGAAAAAAGTATGTCAGCTTTTTCTGGTAGCTGTAAACTCTCAGTCTGGTATCTTTTCTAAAATCCTTTTGAATCTTCTCCAGTGTCTTGAAACACTTGTTATAATATGAAAGCCAGAACTGTTCACAGTACTCCCAAGTGTGATCTAATAAAGAATCTATGCCAGTTTAGTGTAACTTCTCTGTTTTTAAATTGTATCTCCAGAAATAAACCCCAGTGCTATGCATGCATTTTATTAATCTGTGTACTTATTATTAATGATTTCTGTATCTCTGCCAGATTTCTCTGCTACCAAAGGCATCACATTACTCTTACAATGAATTTAATTTTCCAGTTAAATTCCCATTCTGCAAGCTTATTCTAAATGTAGTCTAACTCAATTTCTCAGTGGCAGCTCCAAACTCTGGTAGACCAAGTTGGACTTAAAAATTTCAAATAAAATTGGTCTTTATTTGAATAGTGTGCTCCATGAGGCTTAATAGTACTTTAAATGTGCACTTAAAAAACGTATTACAGTTCCTTTAGTGCTTTGTATAAAAATATATGCCATTTGCGTTTTTTTTTTAAAGTTTAATTTAAGTTTCTTCCTCAGGTTGTGCATCATCCCAGCCATGCAGTTGATGCTGAATGATTGGTGCTTGCACGAGTGGCTTAATGTATTATATCTTCGAATTTGCAGCCAGTACTTGCACATCCCCACAATGGGATATCTGAGATCAATAACTTGGTGGATGCAACCTTAAGCACAATCGCACATCCTGCTACTTCTTTTTCATCCCCTGCACTTCTGATACTCCTCGTGCTTTATCCATTAAACTACCATTATTTTACTCCGTAAGCTACCATTAGTCCCTTTGTTTTTTTCAACTTTGATACAGCAAGCACTTAGCTCTTGGGTGCAAAGCTGTAAAACTGGTTCCCTGAGGGAGGGAAGGCCGCTTCTGAAGGTCGGTTTTGTTCTCTGCCTCTGATAGTTAAGCTCTTGTGACCAGGATTGCAATTACAATTTTTAAGTTAATTGCTTATGCGCAAGTTCTGCTTTTGCAGCAGATCACTAAATATACCACACCGTTTGATGGGGTGAATTTGGAACTTCAGAAGCCACAGTGTAGAAAGCATGTAACAATCAAGTGGTAATGGCTCAAACTGTCTTAGAGAAATTGCATTCAGTTTGAAAGGATCGCTACTTCCAATGTTTTCCATCTTCCTCAATTCCATTGAACTAAAATTCTTGCAGTATTTCTCAAGGATGCAGAACCTTATAAACCAATCACTAAATTAATGGCACCTGTTGCAAGTAACCTGAATCTTAAATCTCTTTATTAGTGACAGTACGGTGGTGCAGTGGGTTAGCACTGCTGCCTCATGGCGCCGAGGACCCAGGTTCAATCCCGCTCTGGGTCACTGTCCATGGGAAGTTTGCACATTCTCCCCATGCTTACGTGAGTTTCGCCCCCACAACCCAAAGATGTGCAGGTTAAAGAGGGTAGGTGGATTGGCCACGGTAAATTGCCCCTGAATTCGAAAAAATGAATTGGGTTCTCTAAATTTAAAAAAAAAAGTAAATCTCTATTAAACCACTTTAAATTAACATTTAAATGAAAGCATCCATGATCTGCTGGGCAATTAGCAGAATAACTAGTGGACTGTAGGGCTTCATCTGCTTCCTAACTTGTGCTGAAGAAAGGGGTTGTACCTTTGTACATAGAACATAGAAAAATACAGCACAGAACAGGCCCTTCGGCCCACGATGTTGTGCCGAACCTTTGTCCTAGATTAATTATAGATTATCATAGAATTTACAGTGCAGAAGGAGGCCATTCAGCCCATCAAGTCTGCACCGGCTCTTGGAAAGAGCACCCTATCCAAGGTCAACACCTCCACCCTATCAGTTGAAGAAAAGTATTGGCAAACAAATTATAAACCTTGCCATCTGAAACTGAATGTTTTGTTTTTACACTGTTATTGCCGATCTGGCATGCCCATCGCAGCTTAGATGTTAAAAAGAATTGAAGAAACTCTAAAGCTGGTCATTTTGAAGACTTAAAAGCAGCGGTCAATCTAGAGAAAACTCTCCCAATGACGGAAAATACCCTCTCACTATGCTCAAATTTGCTGCGGTTGGACAGTGACCTTAGCGATCGGCCATAGAGTCGTACAGCGCAGAAAAGGGTCATTCATGTCTGCACTGACAGTAACTACCCCTAATCCCATTCACCAGAACTTGTCCCATATCCTTGCGTGTGACGGTGTTTCAAGTGCTCATCCAAGTGTTTTTTAAAAGTTGAGGTTTCCAGCCTCCTCCACATTCCCAGGCTGGGCATTCCAGATTCTCACCACCTTCTTAGTGAAAAAATATTTTCTCAAATCCCCTCGGAATCTCCTGCCCCTAACCCCAAAACCCTTGTGATTGACTCCTCATCCAAGGGAATCAGCTGCTTCCTATTTATCCTGTCCAAACCACTCAATCATCTCAACCATATTCACCTCCTCGGCCTGCTCTGCTCAAAAGAAAACAATCCAAGCCTACCAGTCTCTCCTTGTAGCTCAGAATCTCCATCCCAGGCAATATCCTGGTGAATCTCCATTGTACTCCCACCAGTGCAATCACCACCTTACTATAGTGAGGTGACCAGAAATGTGCACACAACTTCAGCTGTGGCCCAACCAATATTCTGTACAGCTCCAACTTAACCTCCTTGCTCTTACATTCTATACCACACCACAACTGATAAAGACAAGTGTCTCATTTGTCTCTTGACTACTCTATTCAGCTGCTCTGTCACTTTCAGGGATCTATGTACAAGTACCCGAAGATCCATCTTTTCCTCTGAGCTCCCTACTGTCCTGCCATTCATTTCATACTCCCTTGTCCTGTTTCTTCTTCCACAGTGCATCACCTCACACTTATCAGGGTTAAAGGCCATCTGACCAAACCATCTATATCTTGGCGGCACGCTAGCACATTGGTTAGCACTGTTGCTTCACAGTGCCAGGGACCCGGGTTCGATTCCAGGGGGGGGGGGGGGGGGGGGGGGGGGGTTGGAGAATGTCTCCCATTAGTTATCCTCCAGTCCTATGGCACTTCCCCTGTGGCCAGAGAGGAATTAAAAACTTGTGTCAGAGTCCCTGCAATTTCCTGCTTCATTTCCCACAGCAGCGTTGGATGCAATTCATCCAGGCCTGATGATTGTCTATTTTTAAGGCCATCAAAATCTACTATAGTTTAGACAGGCATCAGGATCAGCGCAGGCTTGGAGGGCCAAAGGGCCTGGCCTGTACCTGTACTGTACTGGCCTTTGTTCTAATACCTCCTCACTTGCTATGCAAACTGCTCAAGGTCTTGACAGTCCCATTTCCTGAATTCTGTACCTATGTCCTCCTCCTCCTGAGTGAGGACCAATGAGAAGAATTAATTTAACACCCTAGCAATTAAACATCTTGGCAACCGAATAATATATATCGTTGATTACACAGTATAGTGCTCTTGCCTCAAAAGTTAATAAAGCCAATTCATAATACCCTCTAATGTTCCTATACTACAGAAATTTTGTACCCACTGTACCGTTTAGACTCCCGCGTGTTGAAGCTTCTATTAAAAGTATGAATAAAAGGGGCAGCACGGTGGTGCAGTGGGTTAGCCCTGCAGCTTCATGGCACCGAGGTCTTAGGTTCGATCCCGGCTCTGGGTCACCCCCCCCCAACCCAAAGATGTGCAGTGTAGGTGGATTGACAATGGTAAATTGGCCATTAATTGGAAAAAATGAAATGGGTACTCTAAATTTATTTTGAAAAAGTGTGAATAAACAATGCTGTTCAAAAAAGTTTGCAATTAATAGAAGTTATATCACTTTGAGTTTTACTGGAGTGGATACAGGGAACCTATTTGTACTGGCAGGGTGTCGATAACCAGCAGGGGGACACAACCATACAGTGCAAAAGGGGCCATTTGGCTCATCAAGTTTGCATCGACCCTCTGAAAGAGCACCCCACCTAGGCCCACTCCCCTGCTCTATCCCCACAACCGTGCAACCACACCTAACCACATCTCTGCACACTAATAAGTCAGCTAAGACTGTAAAACCAATGATCGTGGAAAGTCAGTGCATTAATGACCCAGATTATGCTGCCAAAATAACGGTGAGATTAATGGTGTCTGCTGTTTATTAGTGTGTAAATCGGCAATTTAGGGTGAGGAAGTGATGGCTAGTGATTTGTGAATCACCACAAATTGCGGCAATTTATGCCTCTCTACTAATAGTATTATTCAAACAGTAGCTCGCCCACAACATTGATGCGTTTGTGCCTCAATGACCTGTTAAACTGGCTGTAAAATGGTTTGTTCCGGCAATGCCTCACGAATTCTCCAGCCCAGAATGTTAACAATCAGTTTCAATTCCTGTAGGTAGCAAATTTTTAATTTTCCTTTCTTGCTTTCCCTCCTTTAACTCTGCTTTTATTTCCTACTCTATATTTCTCTTTCTGCACCTAATTATCCAGATCTAATTCACCCAATTTCCTTTTCCATGATTCTTTTTTTTTTCTCATCAGCTTTCAAATCTCCGTATTGTGACTGACATTAATTTGGAAGCATGATGTGGAGATGCTGGTGTTGGGCTGAGGTGGGCACAGTAAGAACTCTTACAACACCAGGTTAACTTCCAACAGGTTTATTTGGAATCACTAGCTTTCAGAGCGCAACTCCTCATCTGGTGAGTAGACTGGTGTTGGACTTTAACCTGGTGTTGTAAAACTCTCTTACTGTGATCTGGAAGCAGTATAGTAAGGCACATTTGTAAATTAGTTAAAATGTCTGATTCTGCAGTTTTTAAGAAGGCTTGAAAAGTTTTAAGAGTTGGCATCAATTGCAATTTTCTTGGATAATATGGAATACTGGCCCATGTGACTTGGTGACCCTTGATCTGTAAGTAGTACCAATGGGAAGAAAGTTAAGACCATGTATGGTTGCAAAAAGAGAAGATCAGCAGAGAGGACACAAAAGACAGACAGAGAAAACGGCTTTGGTAAAGAACAAGGAAGTGCTGCAAGAGGACACAGTTATCAAAATTCTGGTGTGTTGCAAGAGAAGAAAGAGAGATGGAGCTGAAAAATCTCAACTGAGCATGAGTTCTGGTTATGTGAACTTGTGTTAATGCGAAGTATGGCTGACTCACAGAAAACAGCTCTTAATTTTAATTTGGCAGAGAATTCCACAAATTTGAATTGACTGGAAGTGTATTCATTCTTTTAGCAGGGTACTTGTGTGATTACGAGGAAGTAAAGACTGCTATACTGAATGCTTACGAGTTGCTGCTAGAGTCCTGTAGGCAGGAATTTAGAAATTTGAGAAAGGGCATAGGCTCTGTAATATTTGTCATAGCAAAGGAACTGGTGCTTGATAGATGGTATAGGTTGTTGGTGGAAGCAATCAAAAATAGTGATCCTTTAGGGCTAAGGTCTCACCTTGAAACACCACAAGGTTCAAAAAACAAGGGAAGTCTTGGTAATAGCAGATGACCCATAGGATGATTATCAACAGGTTCCCACTTTGGAATTTCCCAGAGAAATTGGCATGAAAGGCAGGCTGATGATAAGAGGTCAGGCCCTGCTGAGGAGAAGGGGAGGGAGGAAAAGACCCCAGTCTTTGAGAGTTTATAGAAGTGAAGATTACGAGTGCAAGTGTAGTTCAAGGGAACCAACATGCAACCTAAAATGATCCTCACCTTTATCTGGTGAGGCAAGCAAATTGGTTATTATCCATAGAAATACAGGATCAGCACAATCACTGTTGGCAGGTGATATGAAGCTCTCTCCAAAAGGTTCGCTGAATAAAAAGATATTGAATCAGGGTATTGAGGGAAATTGTTTGTAGAAGGTTAATTTTAAATGTGGCTTAGGCACCAGTGTTACCTTGGGTGTCATTTACCTGTTGGAGATGTTGGTTTCTTGTTAGGAAACAACTTGACTGGAGATATGGTATTGCTGTCTTCATTGGTTTCAGGGAAAGACTGTTGAAACTGAAATTGTACAGGAAAAGCCAAGTGAATTAAAAGAAACATAACTATCTGTAAACCTGCTGTGAGAATTGATGGTTCAAACAAAAGTGCCCAAAGAATCAAACTATGGCTGCTAATTGTAAAGAATGTTGGCCCATCAGAAGGGAGAAGTTATCTGGGGACGATATAAAGCCATCTGAGTTATAAATGCAGGGACTCTTACGAGCAAGATAATGGAAAGCAGCCAACAATTGTTTTTTATTCTTTCAGGGTATGTGAACATCGCTAGCTGGGCTTGCATTTTTATTGTCCGTTCCTAATTATCCTTGCGAAGGTGGTGGGGGGCCGTTGCCTTGAATTACTGGAGTCCCATGTGGGCTACACCCACAATGCTGTTATGGAGGGAGTTCCAGGATTTTAACCCGACAACAGTGAAGGAACCATAATATCCCAAGTCAGGATAGTGTGTTGCTTGGAGGGCAATTTACAGACGGTGGTATTCCCCATGCGTCTGCCTATGTCTTTCTAGATGGTATGATAGTGTTTGGAAGGTGCCGTCGAAAGAGTCTTAGTAAGCAGGGCACCTTGTAGATGGTACACACTGCTGCAACTTCATTGGTAGTGAAGTGAGTGGATGTTGAAGGTGGTGGATAGGGTATTAATCAAGTGGGCTGCTTTGTCCTGGAGGGTGTCGAGCTTCTTCAGTCTTGTTGAAGCTGCACTCATCCAGGCAAGTAGAGAGTATTCTATTCCTGACTTCTGCCGTGTAGATGGTGGACAGGCTTTGGGGAGTCAGGAGATTAATTATTTGCCACAGAATTCCCAGCCTCTGACCGGCTCTTGTAGCTGCAGTATTTATACAAGTCTATAAAACATAGGAGCAGAAGTAGACCATTCAGCCCATCGAGTCTGATCCACCATTCAATGAGATTATGGCTGACATGATATAATCCTCAATTCCATTTTCTTGCCTTATCCTCATAACCCGTGATACCCTTACTGATTAAAAATCTGTCTACCTCAGCCTTGAATATACTTTACAACTCAACCTCTACAGCTCTCTGCGGTAAAGCATTCCACTGATTCACTACCCTCTGAGAGAAGAAAATCCTCATCTCTGTCTTAAATGGGTGACCCCTTACTCTGAGATTATGCCCTCTAGTCTTAGACTCTCCCACAAAAAGAATCGTCCTCTCCGCATTCAGCTGTAAAACCACCCGAGAATCCTGTATATCACAATAAGGTTGCGCCTCATTCTTCTAAACTCCAATGAGTACAGGCCCAACCTACTTGACCTTACATAAGAAAATCCTTCCAGACCTGGGATCAATCCAGTAAATTTCTTTGGACTGCCTCCAATACCAATACACCCTTCCCTTGAATAAGGAGACAAAAACGGTTCACAATATTCTAGGTGTGATTTAACTACTGCTGTGTACAGTTTTAGCAGGACTTCTCTACTTGTATACTCCATTCCCTTTGAAATAAAAGCCAACATTCCATTTAGCTTCCCAATTACCTGCTGAACGTGCATTTTGTGCTTTATGCATGAGGATCCCCAAATCCTTCTGTGCTGCAGTTTTCAGCAGTCTTCTACATTTAAATAATATTCAGCTCCTTTATTCTTCCTACCAAAGTGCATAACTTCACATTTTCCTACATTATGCTCCATCTGCCAGGTTTTTGCTCATTCACCTAACCTGTCTATATCCCTCTGTCGACTCTGTGTCATCCACACCACTTGCCTTCCCACCTATATTTTTAATCAGCCACAAACTTGGCAATAGTGCATTCACTTCCCTCATCCAAGTCATTGATATGTATTGCAAATGAATACGACGGGCAGCACGGTGGCCTAGTGGTTAGCACAACCGCCTCACGGCGCTGAGGTCCCAGGTTCGATCCCGGCTCTGGTTCACTGTCCGTGTGGAGTTTGCACATTCTCCCCGTGTTTGCGTGGGTTTCACCCCCACAACCCAAAGATGTGCAGAGTAGGTGGATTGGCCACGCTAAATTGCCCCTTAATTGGAAAAAATAATTGGGTAATCTAAATTTATTAAAAAAAAGTAAATGAATACGACCTCAGTATGGATCCCTTTGGCACTCCACTAGTCACAGGTTGCCATCCTTTTTTATAAATTTAGAGTGCCCAATTTTTTTTTCCCCCCAATTAAAGGGCAATTTAGCGTGGCCAATCCACCTACCCTGCACATCTTTCGGTTGTGTGGGTGAGACCCACGCAGACATGGGGAAAATGTGCAAACTCCACACAGAGTGACCCGGGGCCAGGATCGGACCCAGGTCCTCAGCGCCATGAGGCAGCTGTGCATTGTGTCGCCCACAGGTTCCTACCCTGAAAATGCCCCCTTACCCTAACTTTGTCTTCTACCGGTTAGCCGATCCTTAGTTATGCTAATATACCATCCCCAACACATGGGTTTATCTTAGTAAGTAGACTTTTGTGTGGTACCTTATCAAATGCTTTTTGGAAATCTAAATATATTATTCTACTGGTTCCCCTTTATCCTGCCATTACCAGGGGCTCATTTAGCTCACTGGGCTAAATCACTGGCTTTTAAAGCAGACCAAGGCAGGCCAGCAGCACGGTTCAATTCCCGTACCAGCCTCCCCGAACTGGCGCCAGAATGTGGCGACTAGGGGCTTTTCATAGTAACTTCATTGAAGCCTACACGTGACAATAAGCGATTTTCATTTAATTCATTACCACAAAGAATCCTGACGAATTTGTCATGCAGGATTTCCCCTTTATCCAGCCATGTTGCTTTGCTTGATTATATTGTGCATTTCTAAATTACTACTACATCCTTCATAATGGGACTCCCTAGGGGGAATATTTGCTGATGGCTGGGAATAACAAAGAACAAAGAAAAGTACAGCACAGGAACAGACCCTTCGGCCCTCCGAGCCTGTGCCGACCATGCTGCCCGTCTAAACTAACATCTTCTACTCTTCCTGGGTCTGCATCCCTCTATTCCCATCCTATTCATGTATTTGTCAAGGTGCCCCTTAAATGTCACTATCGTCCCTGCTTCCACCATCTCCTCCGGCAGCGAGTTCCAGGCACCCACTACCCTCTGTGTAAAAAACACTTGCCTCGTACATCTCCTCTAAACCTTGCCCCTCGCACCTTAAACCTATGCCCCCTAGTAATTGACCCCTCTACCCTGAGAAAAAGCCTCTGACTATCCAAATCCTATGCAAAGAGTCAGTGGTGGTGGGGAATGAAGAACAAAAGACAGTTAAGGGAATAAGAAAAGTGATTGGCAGAGAAATCAAAAGGCCAGATCAAACAGGGCCTCAGTGAAAAATAATGGGAACGGGATAAGTAATGTTAAAAAGACAAGCTATACGGCTTTGTGCCTTAACATGCAGAGCATTTGCAACAAAGTGGATGAATTAATCATGCAAATAAAGTAAAAGGGTATGACATAGATGAATTTATGGAACGTGGCTGAAGGATGACCAGGGGTGGGAACTGAACATCCAGGGGTACTTGGTGTATAGGAAGGACAGACAAAAAGGTAAAGGCAGAGTTGCATTACTGATTAAAGAGGAAATTAACAAAAGTTGGGATAAGGAACCGAGGTTGGGGGGAGGAGTTTACAAGAGGAAATGGAGGGGAGGAGTCTGGGGGGGTGGGGGGAGGGTGTCTACAATTCACAGGTGTCATTCACGGTACTCTTTCGGGGATTGGATGGCGTTGAATATTAGGGGGGTTGGGGGGGGGGGGGGGTGGACTATATACGTCAATGGTGACTATAGGCGATTCCTGATTTTTTTTTTTTCCTTTTTTCCACCTTGGGAGGTTTTGTTTCATTTGATGCTTATATTGCCAGGTGGGTCGTTGTGTGGGGCTGATGGGAGGATGGGATCGTTGTTAATAAGAGGATTGACATTGTATTCGTTACCGTTTACTGCTTGTTGCTGGGGTGTAAATTCTGAAGAAAATGTGAAAATGGAGAATAAAAATATTTTTAAAAGAGTGGAAATTAACACCGTGGTGAGAAAGGATATTAGCTCCACGATGTGGAATTTGTATGGGTAGAGCAGAGAAACACAAAGGGCAACAAATGTCAGTGGAGATTGTGTATAGACCCAGAAGCTGTAGTGGTGATGTTGGGAGTAGTATTAAACAGAGATGCATTCAATAAAGGAACATCTGTAATTGAGTGCATACAGATTTGGCAAATCAAATTTGTAACAATACTGTAGAGCAGTGTCTTTCAAACTTATTTTCCTGGGGCCCACTTTGCCAACCGATTGACCTTCCGGACCCACACAGTGGACATTCGCGACCCACATGGGCCAACATATGCCAAGTTTGCTTCCTTTGATGCAAAAGGGGAGCCTGCTTGATCCTCACAATCTCACTCCAATCAAGTTCACAGGAGGAGAGGGCAATGCACACATCTGGTGCAGACTTCAGCCATTCCTTTGTGCCATCTTCACTTTGTGAGAATGGAAAATTAACCTCATGCATGTGGGTCGTCGTGAAGGGCAATAGCAACAAAATCTTGATTTACTCAGCATTTGATATGCCTGGGGGAAGCTACTGCAGAATGCTGACAGCTTCATTGGCTTTTGCCATGTTTCTAAGGTGCTGCCACAGGTCAGGTACAGCACCATCAGCTTTTCATTCGATGTCTGCTATAAATTAATAACTTAATCGGGGGTCTTAACCTCAAAGGGATTTTTAACTTCTCTTTCAAAATCTGAAACTTCTCTAGTTTTCCAGTACTTCCCTGCATATAACATGCATGGGCTTTGCATTCTTATTTACATGGTACAATTGACAAAAACCATACCTCAAGAAATCATCTTTATACTGCTTTGTTCCCAAGTTATGTTTCTTCTTTGTTCACGAGTTAAGTTTCTCCTTTGTAGGCTGTTAACCAGAAGCTCTGGAGCCCTCTACAGAGTTAACACTAGTACTGCTCTGTCCTGCCCTAGACTCCCCTGTGCAGTTCTCTCCAACAGATTCATATGTGGGATCCTGGCCAGTAGGTATACTGCCCATTTGTGTCTCTAGACGACTCTTACTTACTTTTCACAGTCCTCTAGTCTTGCTTGCTGGCAGCTAGAAAAAGGAACAAGTTCTCCGTCATGTGGCACCAAAAGCACATATATACAGGGTGCTGACCAGCTCCGTGCTGCTACTTCTGGCCAGACGACGGCACACAGCCTAATTTCCTCATTTAAAAGATGGCAGCTGCCAATATTCTCAATAAAAATGCTAGTAGTGGCCATTGGGCGTTTCTGTTTGGTCCAGACCAGATTGCCCCTCCAGCAATCTGGTCTGGACCACAACAGAAACGCCGTGACACATCACTCTGCAACCACCCTGACATCTGCGTGTCGCTCATCCACTATCGCAGTTTGAAAAATCCTGCCGTAGAGGAAGAATTCCTGCATTGTTCACATGATGGTTTTCTGGATCAATACATTGAGGAACCAACTATAGAACAGGACACCCTAGACTGGATATTGTGTAATGAGAAAGGAATAATTGGCAATCTAGTTGTGCAAGGCCGCTTGGGATTAGCGACCATAGTGTAACAGAATTCTTCATCAAGATCATAGAATCATAGAATTTACAGTGCAGAAGAAGGCCATTTGGCCCATCAATTCTGCACTGGCTCTTGGAAAGAGCACCCTCTCCAAGGTCCACACCTCCACCCTATCCCCATAACCCAGTAACCCCACCCAACACTAAGGGCAATTTTGGACACTAAGGGCAATTTAGCATGGCTAATCCACCTAACCTGCACATCTTTGGACTGTGGGAGGAAACCGGAGCCCCCGGAGGAAACCCACGCACACACGGGGAGACAGTGACCCAAGCCGGGAATCCAACCTGGGACCCTGGAGCTGTGAATTGTGCTATCCACAATGCTACCGTGCTGCCCTGATGTACAGTAACGTAGTTGATTCTGAAACTGAAATCTGAGTTGGCTACGATAGGCAATGGCAAACATCCAAAGAGCTCATGGGTGAACTGCAATAATTGTTTATTCCAGTCTGGCTCAAAAGTGGAATAGTGGCTATATCACTGCTCACAAGAGAAATTAGAGATGGTATTAGATCCAAGGAAGAGGCATACAAGTCGGCCAGAAAAACAACAGACCTGAGGATTGGGAGCAGTTTAGAACTCAGCGAAGGAGAACAAACGGATTGATTAAGAAGGGGAAAATAGAGTATGGGAGTAAGTTTGTGGGGAACATAAAAACTGACTGTAAAAGCTTCTGTAGGTATGTGAAGAGAAAAATGATTAGTGAAGATAAATGTGGACCTCTTACAGTTAGAAATATGAATTTATGATGCAGAACAAAGAAATGACTGACCAGCTAAATACATACTTTGGTTCTGTCTTCTCAAAGGAGGACACAAGTAACTTACCAGCAATATTGGGGAACATAGGGTTTAGTGACAGGGAGGAACTGAAATAAATCAGTATTAGTTGGGAAACAGTGTTTAGGAAATTGATGGGATTGAAGGCTGATAAAGCCGCAGGGCCTGATAATCTACATCCCGCTGTACTTAAGGAATTGGCACTGGAAATAGTGGGATGCATTGGTAGTCATCTTCCAAGATTCTATAGACTCTGGGACAGTTCCTACAGATTAGCGGGTAGCTAATGTAACTATTTAAAAAAAGAAGGTAGAGAGAAAACAGGGAATTATAGATCAGTCAGCCTGACATAGATAGTGGAGGAAATGCTAAAGTCCATTATAAATGATTTAATGATGTGGAGATGCCGGCGTTGGACTGGGGTGAGCACAGTAAGAAGTCTTACAACACCAGGTTAAAGTCCAACAGGTTTGTTTCAAACACGAGCTTTCGGAGCGAGCTCAAGCTCGTGCTTGAAACAAACCTGTTGGACTTTAACCTGGTGTTGTGAGACTTCTTAAAATAATTTAATAGCAGAGCACTTTGAAAACAGTGGCAGGATCGGACAGATTCAGCATGGATTTATGTTAGGGAAATCTACTGGAATTCTTCAAGGATGTAACTAGTAGAGTTGATACGGGAGCCAGTGCATGTGGTTTATTTGGAATTTCAGAAGGCTTTCGACAAAGTCCCACATAAGAGATTAACATATAAAATTAAAGAGCATTCAATTGGGTGTAGTGTATTCAGATGGATAGAAAACTGGTTGGCAGATGGTAAACAAAAATGGGGATAAATGGGTCTTTTTCCGAATGGCAGGCAGCAACTAGTGAGGTGCCGCAGGGATCTGTGCTAGGTCCTTAGCTATTCACAATATATATTAATGATTTGTATGAGGGAATTAAATGTAATAACTCCAAATTTGCAGATGGCACAATGCTGGGTAGAGGGTTAACTGCGAGGAGGGTGCAGAGATGCTCCAGTGTGATTTGGACAAACTCTGAGTGGGAAAACGCATGGACAGATGCAGTATAATTTGGATAAATGTGAGACTTTCGGTTTTGGTAGCAAAAATAGGAATCTGGCTATTTATTGAGGGAAGGGTATGTGCAAAGACCTTGGTGTCCTTGTACACCAGTCGCTGAAGGTAAGCATGCAAGTGCAGCAGACTTGAAGAAGGCAAATGATATGTTGGTCTTCACAGCGAGAGGATTGGAGTACAGGAACGGGGATGTCTAGTTGCAATTGTACAGGACCTTGGTGAGATCACACCTGGAATATTGTGTGCAGTTTTGGTCTCCTTATCTGAGGAAGAATGCTCTTGCTGTAGAAGGAGTGCAGCAAAGGTTTACCAAACTGATTGGCAGGACTGACATATTAGAAGAGATGAGTCGGTTAGGATTATATTTGCTGGAGTTCAGAAGAATGATAGGGGTTCTCATAGAAACCTAGAAAATGGTGGCATAGTCCAGAATCAGAATGGCCTATTCCTGCTTCTATTTTCTATGTTTCTATATTGTGGAATTGTGTAGCAACTTGATGCAGTACATTCAGAAGGGAAATACTTGTGTAAGGTGTATCTTTGTTGTATTGTCTATTGAAAGTAAAATTTAACTTTATATTTGATTAATCATTTGCCTGTTAATTCATGTTTAATTTAAATAAATAAGGATTTGTGCTAAGTTAAAGTTACAAAAGTGAAATCTTGTTGGACATTTTTTTGGGGGATCATTTGGTAAATTTGGTTATTTTGGTTGAAGGTTCCCTCAAGGGGTCGTAACAGATTAAGGAAATAAATTGTTGGTCGTTCGATTCACTGAGGTGCCCGTTAACCAATTGCACTCACTGTGCTGAATCAGCAACTTACAGGACAGAATGTTTTTGAGCTGAAGGATGGAGGAAAATAAATGATTATCTCATGTGGTATGCTGTAAGGTGCCCCACTCCAGCAAAATCTGAGTCAACAATGCTTTTGTTAAATTGTGTTTTCCTGGTCATTGCAAGTCTGCAAGTTTATTTTGGTATTGATAATGACTATACCAGGACTGAGAAGTGCAGACCATCAGCATGAGCAGGATTTTAAAAATGCCTTCAGGGTCTTTGATGATGAAGGATCTCTGTCATGGTAGCAGTAACTTTGTAGCAAGGTGCTCTGCAATTGGGATTCTTACTACTCTTAGCTTACACAACCCTAATGATGTCCTTAACTATGTAAATAAATGCAAGTGATTTGAACAAATTGGTTAAAATTGCATTAATGCAATGCAGTGAATTACTGTTAGCATGCCAGATTTTTATACTAACTTTATTCTTGCAGGTTTGTTGGTGTTTGTTGATAAGCGCATCACACTTGCTGCCTTCAAGCAGCAGTTAGAGCCATATATTGGAGTTCCATCATCCCAGTTTAAAGTCTTCCGGGTCTATGCTAACAACCAGGAGTTTGAGAGTGTTCGATTAAATGAGACTCTGTCCTCATTTTCTGATGACAACAAGGTGAGAAATGTTACACGTTAAATCTCTACAGTGAATTCCGTAATCTCCAAATGACTTCATCCTTCACTATTACATAAATATTTTTTATCAGAATGAAACATTTAAATGTTTATTTATTTATAAAGCATGATGCTGTGAATGTTGGAAATCTGAAATAAAAATATTTTGCTGGAAATGCATAGCATCTGTGGAGAGAGATTCAAGCTATCGCTTCAGGTTGATGTCCTTTTTATGAGACCTGGGAGTTTAAGAAAAAAGTTTGAACTTTCTGATGACTAACCTGCAGATTGATTGGGGAGATATTGAGGAGATAGGCTGTTGACCCTGTCTTCCACTGAGAACGTACATGTTCTTAACATATCTAATTTATAAATACTCGAGGATAATGGTAGGTGATACGCTGCAGTATTTGAAGATTTAATGTTTGTAAACAAATTGGTTGAAATTTTAGTGCCGCTTATTCTATTAACCAGTGATCTGTAGGTTAGTGTTTTTAAAGTTCCGTTTACATTCTTACTCGGGGAACTTAGAACATAGGATCAGCAGCAGATTATTCAGCACCTCAAGCTTTTTCCATCACTCGATTAGATCATGGCTGCTCAGTGCCTCAACTCCATTTAGTCTGTCCTGGATACTACAATCACCTGCTCTTCTCGAAGCAGTAAAGAGTGTTTATGGCATCATAGAAATTTACAATGCAGGAGGCTGCATTTTGGCGTGTTTTGGCTGTCCTGGCAATTGTTCTCTGGAATATCTTTCCTTAGTGTCTCTGCCTCTCCACTTCTCTGTCAACCTTTAAGATATTCCTTAAAACCTATCGCTTTGGCCACGATTTTGATTACCTGCATTAATGCCACCTTATGTGTCTTGGGGTTAAATTTTGCCTTGTAGTGCTCCTTTGAAGTGATTTGGGATGATTCAGAACATTAATGGTACTACATAAATACACGTTGTAGCCACAGAGAACTGCATTTTTGTCCATAGCTCTGTAAGTTCCTCATCCTGAAGTATCTGTCCAACTCTCTTTTTAAATTGTTTATGGAATCACCTACCACAACCACACCAGGAAGAGTGTTCTACGTCTTGACTAATTGCTCCTCACATCCATCCCCTTTAGAACGTTTTCCAATGATTTGGAATTCATGACTTGTAGTTATTGGCCCACTTTCCAGAAGGGGAATATATTTTCCTCCGTTTACTCATTAAAACTTCACATCATCCTGAAAATCCCTGTTAGCCAAATCTTTACCTTCTTAGTAGTGTTCTTGAAAATTGTTCCTTCTGTTCCCAGGTTACTAAACTCCTGATCTCAACCCTGCCTTTGCAGGGAGATTCCAACAGACACTGAGACTATGTTGCTGACTTGCAAACTCACTTGTAAATACCAGCTGAGTGTCCTTTCTCCAGAACACCCGGGACCGATTGCATTTTGGTTTTCGGATATTTTCAGTTTTCAGATGTGATATCCCCTAACGTACTGAGTATAGTCAGGATGAAGAAGTAATGACTTGTATAAACCAAGCTAGTAATGAGGGGTTGAAGAAAAGGTTTTGTTCTCTCAATGGTATGATGCATGTTAAGCAGTTGATGAAGCAAGGAAAAACAGCCGATGGGAGATCAGACTTGGCACTCAGATCCATTCTTGCAAAGACTTGCTGATTCCACTTGGATCAGGTATCATTATGTGGCTTAAGGGCATTGTTTTCTTGGTTGAAGTTAATTGCCATGGTAGGGATGGGTCAGAAGCAAAAACCCTCGCAGCAGCTGAACACAAAAGTAAGGCAAACAAGTAGATTTCCCGAGCTAAAGATTGGGTGTGGTCGGCGAAGTGCACCTTAGCTCGGGTCAGGGACTTCCCGTGCTAACGGGCAACGAGGTTCAGAAAAAGTGCAGTTTTTGGATTTACAGATAAAGAATACTTGACCTGTAGTGAAAGTGACGGGAAACAGTCAAAGGGAGAGAATAAAATTGAAATACTGTAAGGAGGATAGTTTGCCTTTGGGGGGGGGAAAAAGTCGCGATGATTGCTTTTTAATTCACTTGCTTAGATATTCAGCACGTCGTAGAATGAAGAGAATGGTTGAAATTCATGTGACACAAAAACTCATTTCTACTGCACTTTTTTAAATGTTTCTAAATTTTTAATAAAATGGGCTGTATCAACATTTTTACATGAAGTTGCAACCCTACTTTATTATTTCTGTATGGTAAAGATGATCATTAATGGGTAATGATCACTTTGCAACACAGGCAGTGGTGCTGGTATCAAAAGTGTCTGTAGCTTGGTTTGCAATTGAAAAATATGGCCAACGTTGTCTTTTATGTTAGATTATACACTCTTTGCCCACTAGTGCTTTTTCACTTACTGGCACATTCCAGAAAAGGCACAACTTCTAACTATCCAGTGTAACTCTGGAACAATTTGTCTCTATAGGGTACATTCAATGCAGTAAATTATTCCAAAGCACTTCACAGGAGTGATTATCCAGTAAAATGTGAGATCAAACCGCATAGGGAGATATTGGGACAGGCAACCAATAGCTTGGTCGAAGAGGTTGTTTTTGAGCAGCATCTTAAAGGAGGAGACGGAGATGGAGAGGTTTTGGGAAAGAATTCCATAATTTAAGATACTAGACAGCTAAAAGCACAGTTGGCCAGTGGTGTAGCAGTGAAAATTAGGGATGAGCAAGAGGCCAGATTTGGAGGAGCATTGAGATCTCGGAAGGTGGGAGGGCTAGAGGAGAGATAGAAAGGGGCAACTTTCTGGAAGATTTGAACAGAAGAGTGAGAATTTTAAAATCAAGACATTGGCAGAATGTTGACCAATATAAGACAGTGAGCACAGTGGTGGCAAATGGGACTTGTTAGGTACAGGCAGCAAGGTTTTCAACTGAAACATTTTGCGGCGGAATATTTTCATGACAAAATTACGGATAATGTCACTGGGTCAGTGACTTCTATCTCCCTGAGGTAGAAATGACAGTTGTCCATGTGTTCATGCACAGAGATATGGGGAGGAGAATTATCAGAGCCCATTGAAAACAGAGCTGAGGAGAAAACACTTCTTCCAGTGGGTTCTGAATCTGTGGAATTTGCTACCCCAGAGTGCGGTAGATGCTGGAACCATGAGTAAATTTAAGGAGGAGTTAGACAGATTTTTAATTTGTAAGGGGTTGTCGGGTTATGAAAAATGGGCAGGATGTTGGAGTTAAGGCCAGGATGTGATCAGCCATGAGTGAATGGCAGAGCAGACTCGATGGGCCAAATGGCCTAATTCTGCTCCTATATCTTATGAATTTATTTCATAAGGGGCAGCACAATGGCATAGTGGTTAGCACTATGGCTTCACAGCGCCAGGGTCCCAGGTTCGATTCCCGCTTGGGTCACTGTCTGTGCGGGATCTGCACGTTCTCCCCGTGTCTGCGTGGGATTCCATTCTCCCCGTGTCTGCATGGGATTCCTCCGGGTGCTCCGGTTTCCTCCTAGAGTCCAAAGATGTGCAGGTTAGGTGGTTTGGCCATGCTAAATTGCCCTTGGGTTAGGTTGGATTGTTGGGTTACAGGGATAGGGTAGAGGTGTGGGCTTAAGTAGTGTGCGCTTTCCAAGAGCTGGTGCAGACTCAATGGGTCGAATGGCCTCCTTCTGCACTGTAAATTCTATGATTTGACGCAGGCGCAAATCCCGCTATGATTGCTAACTCCCGCGAGAATGAGATCTTCGCCAGTGACACAATCGCGTTCACACCCAATGAGGAACGGTTGCAAAATGCGTACCCCCTACTTTTTTTGGACAAAGTGTAGAAGCTCTGGAGCGAAGACCTGCCCGCTATTCTGGGGAGAAACACGCTGATGTTCAGTGAGAACCTGACACTGCCATTTTGGGGGGAAATTCTGTCCCTTGTGGTCCGCACGAAGGCTCAACCTTCTCCCCCTTCTCATATGTAGCCAGTTACATCTGCGCACAAACATTAGCTGCAATTTTTTCATTACATAAGCTATAGCATTGTATAAGTTGGAATTAATGTTTAAAAATAAATCTACAGGTAACTATTCGACTTGGAAGAGCTCTACGGAAAGGGGAATATCGTGTTAAAGTGTACCAACTACTTGTGAATGATCCAGAGGTAAGTAAGACTGTTTACTTGACTCTATTATACTCGACTCTATTATACTCAGTGAATAGTAATTTTGCATTTGGCCTTAAACCTGGGAATGGAAAGCTTAGATTCTTTGCTCAGGTTTCTGGAGTGTGGCTTGAACATGCCCCAAGGAATAGAAGCAAGAATACTGTGTGGTCCCTCAAGCCTGCTCCACCATTCAGTTAGATCAGGGGTGGGCAAACTTTTCCGTGCAAGGGCCACATTCAGAAATTCACAATTTTAAAGGGCCGCATAGTATATTAATTAATAGTCCCGGTTGTAACCAATTAGCGTGCGGCATATACCTCAGCGCTTCCCCCGGCGGCATCCTGCCTTTAGCCCTCTTTTTCTCTACTTTTCAAAAATGGCGCTTCACCCGGTTATGATTCTGGGCGCCTCATATAGAACATAGAACATAGAACAGTACAGCACAGAACAGGCCCTTCGGCCCTCTATGTTGTGCCGAGCAATGATCACCCTACTCAAGTCAACGTATCCACCCTATACCAGTAACCCAACAACCCCCCCCCCCCCCCCCCCCCCCCATTAACCTTATTAAAAAAAAAATTTTTTTTTAAACTTGATCTTGGTGGGCCGCATAAAGACCTTTGGCGGGCCGCATGCGGCCCGCGGGCCGTAGTTTGCCCACCCCTGAGTTAGATCATGGCTGATCATCTGACTCAAAAGGTGAGAGTGCTACCCACTGAGCCATGAGCGACACGACCTGTAAGTCAATTAAAGATAGGTGAAGTAATTTTCTCTTTTTGAAAAAAAATAAAATATTGGAATAGTTTAAACTATCTCTGCAATGGATCATGTTAGAGTGAATGTTAAAAAAGGTGATTTCAGTGTTGTGTAATGGTATTTTTCGCTATACTTGACAGTCTTTTATAAGTGCCTCATAAACCATGTCTTACAATAGTCTGACCTGCAGTGAAATGTAACCTGTGGCATGTAAAATTGCAGCAAATGCAACCCCAAGAAGTTCATTTAAAAATACCCATTAGGATATTAAAATGAAAAATGTAGCTGAAGTAAATCTACAAAGTACTTGCCTCAGAAGTAGTGGGGATTTTTGCAGTTTTCTTTGTGCCTTTTGGGAACCACATATCACCCTGTAAAATAACATTCCAGTGTCATGGATTACTTGAGAATACTATAAAAGGCTGCTTGTAATAGCTCATAACACTGTCAAGCATCAAACACAAATTAAAACTGTGCAGAGCTAGGTGGCTTCCTTTGAACTCTGCCTGATGCAACTTTGTCAGTAGGCTGCTCCAAAAGTTTCAAATTACCATTGGATCACAAGCAGAAGAGGTTGTGGGAATACCGGTATAGATATGATGGGCTAAGTGGCGGCCCCCGTGTCGTTAAATCTTTGATTTACTGAGGAAGGCAAATTTTCTGCCTGTCCCCACGAAAAAATTTTCTTTAACTCACTACACAAAGCCTGTTTGGAACGGTATCCATTGAAATAGAAAATTATGGGGAACTAAGAATTAGGGAAGATTTTTTTTTAAATGAAATCGGGATAAAATATTTTAAAAGGTAGTGCAGCACAGTGGCGCAGTGGTTAGCACTGTTGTCTGACGGCGCCGAGTCCCAGGTTCGATCCTGGCACTGGGTCACTGTCCATGCAGAGTTTGCACATTCTCCCCGTATTTGCGTAGGTTTCACCCCCACAAGTTATTGCTAAACGGGCAGCTGGTTAAGATCCGAAACTCGAATCGAAAAGATTTTGCCTTTGCTGAAACTAAAGATGGTTTTCTCAAACTTGGCCAAATAATCTCTGTGTGGTAATTATCTGTTGGATTTCACTCCGAGTTATATAATATTTGATGTTGTTTGGGAACAAAGGGGTGTCTCAAACTTCAGGAAACTTAAGTAGCTGGGACACACAGGGTAACTTCATGTAATACTGTGTGTGTTTGGCCATCAGTGTAATTAAATGTTGTGGTATATTATAGTCCTTGTGTGTTTTTTATTCCTAAAATTTATTTACTGACTGATCACACAATGACTGGACTATTCTTCCCTGGTTCACATATCTTTTTTCTCCGTATACCACATTAGAAATATACATCACTAAGAACTAGTGTTCCAAGTTACCCTTCTGGGTTTTGGGATACCCTCGCATTTAACACTGGCAAGGTTCTTAACAATAGTTAGTCAATTTCACACTAGACTAGCAAAGTGAGTGTTCAATTCCCATCAGTGTATCAATAACTTGTGGACATGCACCCATAGAATAACCTTGAAAAACTACTGTATTGTGACTAAACCACCTGACTGGTAGCACAGTAGCTCAGTGGTTAGCATTGTTGCTTCACAGCATAAGAGTCCCAGGTTCGATTCCAGGCTTGGGTCACTGTGCGGAGTCTGCACTTTCTCCCCGTGTCTGCATGGGTTTCCTCCTGGTGCTCCCGAAAGACATGCTATTAGGTAATTTGGGCTTTCTGAATTCTCCCTCCGAACAGGCGCCGGAATGTGGCAACTAGGAGCTTTTCACAGTAACTTCATTGCAGTGTTAATGTAAGCCCACTTATGACAATAAAGATTATTATTATTATTCCTCTTGTACAATAGGCTTTTGAATGTAATTGCTTCCTGTTCCACACCATTGCTGACTTTTCGTGCCTCTGGACAACTAGGGATGGGTAATAAGTACTGTTGTCCATGTTCCACCAGCAAGTTCTAGAGCCTATTTTCCTGTTGCATCAGGACAATTATAGGTGTATCTGATGAACGTGCAAATATATTTTGGTAACTGGAAAAATTTAAACCTGGGAAGTGCAATACTCTTAGCCCTCATGACGTTCCAATGAACGAAGAGTGTTTAAATAAAAGATTGTTGTGTGTATACTCTACTTGTGCTCTTGTATTTCAGCCCTGTAAATTTCTGCTCGATGCTGTGTTTGCTAAAGGCATGACGGTGCGCCAATCAAAGGAGGAGCTCCTGCCTCAGTTGAGGGAGCAGTGTGGGCTAGATCTTGGCATTGACAGGTAGGAATTGGCATTAGCTTGTCCTGTAATCATTTGAAGGAGCTGGATGCCAACCAGGGCTTGTTTATAGCGTAACACCTGGCCATATGAGGTCACATAGGAGGCCATTCATCCCATCTTGTCTTTCCCAGCATATTATAATTCTCTTGGTCCCTGCGGGATTTACATCTTGATCTTTAATGATCTGAATTTTATATTTTAATGTATCAATTGCTTGGTAACATGAAGGCAGACTGAAAAATTATCTAATTAAAGTGCATGTGCTTTCATCAGCTCAGCATTCTTCTTTTTCTTCTTTCAATCAGTGATTCCTATACCAGCAGGACTAAAATTTCCAATTTAACCTCGTAAAGGGATTTCCAAAAGTATACATAACTGAATTGCAATTCCATCAGTCATTCCTGGCTGAGAATGTGTATGACTATCCCGATTGATTTTTAAAAACTTTTTTTGGTAATGGTAAATGGTGCTCCGGTTTCCTCCCACAGTCCAAAGATGTGCACGTTAGATGGATTGGCCATGCTAAATTGCCCAGGGGTTATTGGACTAGGGCAGGGGAGTGGACTTGGGTGGAGTGCTCTTTCAAAGGGTCAGTGTAGACTTGATGGGCCAAATTGCTCCCTGCACCGTAGGAATTCTAGAATTCTGTTTTGAAAAAACTAGTCCTGCATTAATTGCAGGAATCACTGATTGAAGGAAGAATGCTGAGTTGATGAAAGCACAGGCAGTTTAATTAGATAATTTTTCAGAAAGCCTTCATGTTACTACGCAATTGATGCATTAAAGCGCTACATCTCTGCGAGAAAAGCAGGCTTCCCATCGTTAACAATCTCTTTTGCATTTTGACAGGTTTCGACTGAGGAAGAAAACCTGGAAGAACCCTGGAACAATCTTTCTCGACTATCACATCTATGAGGAAGACATCAACATCTCCAGTAACTGGGAAGTTTTCCTTGAGACACTTGATGGTAATGCTACTTCAACAACAACTTGCCATTTATGTAGGAGCTTTAATATAGATAACCATCCACAAGTGATTCACGATAGAAGACCAAAATCTTGTTCACAAAAGTAGAGGGAATTAAGAAGAAAAGTTTGGAGCTTTAGGCCCTTGGCAGCTAAAGGCAAACGGTAGGGTGATGGAAATCAGGATCGTGCAAGATACCAGAATTGGAAGGGAGGAAATATTTTGGAGAGTTGCAGAGGTGGGAAGTGGTAAGGTAATGCAGAGATTTGGCAAGTGAGAATTTGAAAATCATAGTATGGCAATGAGGAAGCCTCTAAGTCAGTGAGCACAAGGGGATAATTGGGTACTTGACACAAGTTAGACTGCAAGCTTCAGTTTTGGGTAAGGATGACAAATGGGAGAGCAACCATGTAGCTACATCTAGAGATAACAAAGGCATGGGACATACAATGTTCCAGAGGTGATGTAGTCAGATAATGGAACAGTTGTGGGATCACATAGCCTGCTGATATCACAAGCAGTCAGGTTCAGCCTCAATCCAGTCATGATGGGGAGTGATGGAGTCGATGGCGAGGAAAGTGTTTGTGGTGGGTACTTTTTGATCTGGGCGATATGTGCGGCACGGTAGCAGTGGTTAGCATTGTTGCTTCACAGCACCATGGATCCAGGTTCGATTCTCAGCTTGAGTCACTCTCTGTGCGGAGTCCGCACGTTCTTCCCCCTGTCTGTGTGGGTTTCCTCCAGGTGCTCCGGTTTCATCCCACAAGCCCTGAAAGACGTGCTGTTAGGTGATTTGGACATTCTGAATTCTCCCTCAATGTATCCGAACAGGTTCCGGAGTGGCAAGTGGGGGATTTTCACAGTAACTTCATTGCAGTGTTGATGTAAGCCTACTTGTGACACTAATAAAGGTTATTGTTATCTTCGCAATATTTAATGATCTGATGATTTCCTATAATTGAAATATTAAGGATCATTGAAACTGATTTCGTTGGTGAGATGATGGCTCGACTCATTCTTCCCACTTGTCCAAATTCTATAAGTATTGTTGGGCTGGAGGAGGTTACTAGGATGAGAAGTAACAAGTATATGGTGCGATTTAAACATTAGACTAGAAATTTGATGCTTTAGGGGACCAGGAGCTTCTGCAGGTCAACATGAACAGGACTGTTGGGTGATCGGGCCTCCATACCATTGGGAGTGATTCAGTGGACTTTAATTATATCACCTGTCAGATTTTGTGCATGCTTCACCATCTGGTCTGGATTTGAATGACCATGGTGTTAGAGAGAGAGTTCATGACATGACATTTAGAAACAGGAGCTGGAGTGGGTAATCTGGCGCCTTGCCTGCTGCACCTTGAACATGATCACGGCTTCTGCCTCAATCCTACTCTCCTGCCTACTCCCCATAACCCCTGGGAGATCAAAAACCTATATCGCCCAGGCTTCATTATGTTCAACAGGTGAGCATCCACAATCCACTGCAGCAGTGAAATCCAAAGATTCTCAACCCTGTGAAGACATTTCTCATTTTAACCCTGAATGGTTGACTTCTTTCTAATGTCTCATTTTTAGAGCGAGAGCATTCTTTATGTCCTGTTGGGAAGAGAAAGGAATGAATCCTGTTGAGACATGTTAAAATAAGTCGATGAAGATACAAATTGGGGTGAGAAGCCAAAACAGTAATAACAGGCACAGCAGCAAAATAGAAATTAGGATACCAAGAAATTGCATTAACAAATCTTTTATTGATTCAGGTGTCGCTGGCAAGATTGGCAATTATTGCCTGTCGTCTCTCATTGACACTTGAGAAAGTGTCAATGAGCTGCTTTCTTGAACCATTGCTTTACTTGTACTAATGATGCTTCCACAATGGTATGAGGCTGGAAATTGACCAACTGTCGAAGGACATCACTCCCAACACCAGACCCTCTTCCCACAGCACCTTCCTATGCAATCACAGAAGGTGTAACACCTACCTCTTTACTTCCTCCCTGCTCACCATCTCAGGCCCTAAATACTCTTTTAAAGTGAGGCAGCACTTCATGTACACCTCCTTCAATTCAAACAAATGAACAATCATTTGTTCCCAATGCAATCTACTCTATATTGGAGAGACTGAAAGCAGATTGGGTGACCACTTTGCAGAACACATCTGGTCCGTCCGTAAGCAGGACCCAGACCTTCCAGTCACTTGCCATTTCAACTCACTGTCCTGCTCTCACATTCACATGTCCATCTTTGGTCTACTGTACTGTTCCAGTGAAGCCCAGTGCAAACTGGAGGAACAGCATTCATCTTCTGATTAGGCACGTTACAGCCTTCCAGACTTAACATTGAGTTCAACAACTTCGAACTCTCTCCTCCGCCTTCACCCTATTTTCATTTTGATCAATTTATTTTCATTTCTTTCATTGATCTGTTTTTCCCTCACCATTGTTCTCCACCCCCCCCCCCCCCCCCCCCCCCCCCCCAACTCTACTTGGAACAGCTGTTCCTAGCTGCCCTTTGACACTGCTCACCTTTGTTCTGCCACTCATACATTCTAATCTCTTTATGTGCCACTCTCAGCACCCGTCTTACAATTCCTTTTGTCATCTGCCCTCGACATCTTTGTCAATCTCCACGTATCACTGGCTCCCATCCAGGCCCCCCGCTTCACGCACCCCCTCACTGCAGTATAAATCTGACCCCATTTCCAGTTCTCTCAAATTGACAAAGAGTCATTTAGACTCAAAACATTAGCTCCCTTCTCTCTCCACAGATGCTGTCAGACCTGCTGAGATTGTCCGGTTTTTCTGTTTTTGTGTCGAAGGAATGGTGCTGCATGAGCTCTTCGGCATGAGTAATTTAGAGGGGAGACTTGGAGATGCCAAGTTTACACTGGCTTGCTGTCCTTGTCCTTCTCAGTGAATTGCATCAACTGGGATATGATGTTGAACAAAGTTTGGTTATAGCTGTAGTGTTGTTGGTAGAATGTTGCATACCCATAATGCTCCAGTGTAAAGTAAGTGTGTGGTGGAAAAGTAAGCCAGCTGTTGGCTCACCGATCTCTTTGCTGATGAGTATTATACCACCTGAATAATATGCAGCTCTAATCTGAAGTTTAAAAAGAGTGGTGACCGGGCCCCTGCTGACATTTCTCTGACATTCTTTTGGTCTTTCCTTCAGAGCCTGAGAAAATGAAGTCCTTGTCACAATTAGCAGTGTTGACCAGACAGTGGCAGCCATCCCGCATGAAGCTGGAGCCCTTCCAAGAAATCGTCCTGGAGAGCAGCAGTGTTGAGGAGCTGAAAGAAAAGGTCAGTCACTTCAAGCAGCCATCCTTTTTTGAGCAGGGAGAAAGTGTCTCAATATTAATATGATGGGATGCTTTATTAGATACTGAAAATTTTTCCAACTTCATTGTTCTTGGGCTGAATCTTGCTGAAAGAATAATAGTTAACAATGCATGTCGACTTCCAGTGGAGGCCATGGACTAAGCGGCCGCATGCGGGGCAGTTCCCACTTAAAGACCTCATTTTAAACCTATTTTTCCCCGGAGAATGACACTGCAGTTGGAAAGGGGCAGATTAAATTGATCGTCTTCTTCAGCTCTGTCGGCTAGCGGCAGCAAAAAACTGAAAGGAAAAATAATTAGAGAAACCCCGTTCCAGTCTTGGAGGAGCTGCGTGGCGGCACGGAAAAAAGACATGGTGGACTTTTACCAGTTGTCGACGCTCGCCCTGTCCTCCACTGAGAAGCTGATGGCTTTTATTACGGGTGAGTTCAAGAGCCACAGACAGGCGGCGAAGGAAGTTCTGGCCGCAGTGATTAAGACGGCGATAGCACCTCTGCATATCACTGGTAAGGGTGGAGCAGCAGCTGGAGTCACAAGGCGCGACAATCCGGGAGATAGAAAAGGTGGCCTTGGAACATGAAGAACGGATTGCCTTATTGGAGATAGAAACAGCGACACTGGTGCTGGCTCAAAAGGTCCTCCAGGCAACCAGAAGAATAGGTTTAGGTGCCAGAACTTACGGTTCGTCGGGTTACCGGAGGGTGTCAGAAGTAACAGCCTCACTGATTATGTTCAGGGAGCTGGTTGGTGAGGGGGTCTTCACTAAAACCCCCCCAGGGTGAACCGAGCTCATTGGTCGCTGTAACAGAAGCCAAGAGCTGGGGATCTGCCGTGACCAGTGATCGTCCGTCTTCATAAATTCCAGGACAAGGAGCACGTTTTGAAAAGGGCAAGGACACCATGTCCTGTAACTGGGAGGGGCACTCTGTCCACATATATCGGGATATTGGGCATGGCCTGGCAGAATTTTAACAAGGCCAAGATGGTGTTATTTAAGGGTAATATCCAATTTGGAATGTAATACACGGCAAAACTTTGGGTTATGTTTGAAAACAAAGAGCATTTCTTTAACACGTTGGAAGAGACGAACGACTTTATAACGATAAAATGGGCTGGGAGTGAGTTGAGTGCAAGTGCACAAAGTTATGGAAATTCTGTGTTGTTTTGGTACATTAACATTTTGCTGTTGATACAGTGCTTGATGGTTTTGCTTTTATATAGTTCCAGGCTGAACCATATAGATGCCTGTTGAAGGGGCTTATTTTGGCCTTTTCTTTTATTCCTTTACTCCTTTTTCTTTCCTCTGGCACAGGTGACTGTGGATGGGGAAAACAGGGTTAGGGGCACACAGGTGTTTAAGGAGTTGAATGAGGATGGTGGCCATCTTGGATGTTTGGGAAAAGAGATTGACCTGGGCATGCGGAGGCCTATCCACGAAGTGGATATGGCTGGCACTAATAGAGGGGGAGTTGAGAAACTCATCGTCAGGACTATCACCTGGAACGTGAGGGGTCTAAATGATCCAGTCACGACCGTCCAGGTGTTTGCCCACCTGAAAATTCTGGAAGCTGACAATCTTTACACAAGATGTGCATTTGAGGACCAGGAATCAGACAAGACTATGGAAGAGCTGGGTGGGGCAAACATACCAATCAGATTTTGACATGAGGGCGAGATGGTTGCCTATCATTTTCAATAAGAGGGTGGTCTTCACGGCGGCCAACATGGTAACAGACCTGGTGGGGGTGGCGGTGGTGGTGAGAAGATATGTAATGGTGAGTGGGGTTCTGGAGAATACACCGGTAGTGCTAATGAGTTGGAACACTGTTGACTTCATTAAGAAAGCACTGGCAGCAATCCCCAACCTTAACTCTCATCAACTGCTATAGGGGGGTGACTTCAACTGCGTGCTGAACCCAATGTTGGACACGTTGAGCCCATGTCTTTTGTCAGACCGGAATGGCAAGGGAATTGGCAAAATTCATGGAACAGGTAGGAAGAGAGTTGGACCTCTGGAGGTTCAATCATCCAAGAGAGGGAATTCTCCTCCTCACATCCATTGGGTGTACTCTCAAATAGATTTGTTTGAGGTGGTAAAATCAGTGCCTCCGGGAGTGCAATATTCAGCGATTGTAATTTCAGATCACGCATCACATATGTGGATGTGAGATTGGAGTCGAGTTGGACACGGGGCCCTCCTTCAAGGCTGGATATGGCACTCCTTGCAGACAACGGCTTCCATGAGAAGATGACCTTGGTCATAGGAAATTACGAGAATGATAATAAATGGGGGTTTTTTGCCCTCTACATTCTGGGAGGCACTGAAGGCAGTGATCAGAGGAGAGACAATCTTGTATAAGGCTCATAGGGACAGGGTGGAGAGAGTGGACAGACATATGTTGATTGGCTCCATTCTGGAGATGCACAGGGAGTATTCCGAAGCCCCGATGACAGAGTTGCTAGTCGAAAGAAAAATACAAGATATGTATTTTGAGCAGGTTTCAGCCGGGTAGGTTGTGAACCACCTTCATCGCTCAGGAGGGGCCTTTTACGAGTATGGTGACAAGGCCAGCCACCGCTGGCTCACCAGTTGAGGCAGGCATGCAGCCACAAGGGAGATAGTCTAGGTTAAGGAGGATGAGGGCCAGCTGGTCACTGCTCCGGAGGAGATTAATGGAGCCTTTTGGGCTTTCAACAGGGGGCTGTACAAATCTGAGGCACCAGAGCGGGACTTGTGTATGAAGCAATTCCTGGACAGGCTAGATTTTCCAAGGGTACAGGGGACGAGGGAGCAGTGATTGTTGAGACTGGAGTAGGTTATGGACGGTATAAGCTCTATGCATCGGGTAAGACACTGGGACCGATGGTTTTCCAGTAGACTACTAAAAGCGATTTGCTGCAGTGTTGGTGCCACATCTACTTGGGATAATAATAATCTTTATTGTCACAAGTAGGCTTACATTAACAATTAAGTTACTGTGAAAAGCCCCTAGGCGCCAAACTCTGGCACCTGTTCGGGTACACTGAGGGAGAATTCAGTATTTCCAATTCACCTAGCAGCATGTCTTTCAGGATTCAGGACTTGAGAGGAAACCGGAGCACCCGGAGGAAATCCTCGCAGACACGGGGAGAACGTGCAGACTCCACACAGACAGTGACCCAAGCTGGGAATTGAACCTGGGATCCTGCTACTGTGAAGCAACAGTGCTAATCACTGTGCTATCGTGCCGCCCATGTTCAAAGACTTACTGTCCCCTGGGGATTTTGCTGCCCACATTAGCACAGGTATCAATTTCACTGATCCTGAAAAAAGACCAAGATTTGGCGGAGTGTGGATCATTCAGACCCATCTACCTTCTGAACACCGATGCAAAACTGCTGGCCAAGGTTCTGCCGAAGTGGCTGGAGGGTTGATTGCCAGCGGTGATTGCAGAGGACCAGACCAGGTTGTCTCGGGCATAGTTGTCAGCCAACCCCAGGCTACTGTTATGTGTGGTCATGTCTTCATCCAGGGAGGAGATACCTGAAGTGGTAATTTCCACGGATGCACAGAAGGCCTTTGATCGGGTGGAGTGGAGGTACCTCTTAGAGGTCCTAGAAAGATTTAGGTTTGGACCAGCATTTATTGGTAAAATTGCTATAGTATGTTCCCATGGTGAATGTCCAGATAAACGTGGTGAGCTCAGGCTATTTCAGGCTGAACAGAGGCATGAAGCAGGGATGCCAGTTGTTCCCATTACTGTTGCTCTGACGATTGAACCTTTGGTAGCCGTACTTAAGTCATCGAAGGGCTGGAGAGGCATTGAAAGAGAAGGCAGGGAGCATTCTCGCCGGACAGGTTTACGAGGCGCCCCAGTGGTGGTGGCATTGCTGAGAATCTGGAGCCAATTCAGGCTACCTTTTAAACTCTGGGATATGTCCTTATAATAATAATCTTTATTGTCACAAGTAGGCTTACATTAACACTGCAAATTAAGTTACTGTGAAAAGCTCCTAGTCGCCATATTCTGGCGCCTGTTCGGGTCCACGGAGGGAGAATTCAGAATATCTAATTCACCTAACAACACATCTTTCTGGACTTGTGGGAGGAAAAGGGGGCACCCGGAAGAAACCCACGCAGACAAAGGGAGAATGTGCAGACTCTGCACAGTGACCAAGCCGGGAACCGACCTTGGAGTTGTGAAGCAACAGTGCTACCCTGTATGCTGCCCATGTGCCAATATGCAGTAACCCACATATTCATTCCATGTGAGATGGATGCAACTTCCAAAATGTGGTTGACAAGAGGGGTCGCGAGATTCAGGGACCTGTACGTGGACGGTAGGTTTGTGGGGTTGGAGGAGTAGATGGAGAAACTTCAACTCCCGAGTAGGAGAACATTCCGATACCTGCAGATACGGGACTTTCTTCGCTGGGGAATTCTGCGTTCCTCCAGCTGCCGAAACCTACACTACTAGATGAGATGCTCCTTTTCTTTACGCGATATTACCAAAGTTAGTTTTGTTAAAACAGAAAATGACAAACTTTTGCATTTGATTGTTCTGATGGTGTAGATGAGTTGTTGTTTTGCTACATTTGGAATAAAAATATTTATTTTTAAAAATGTGTGTCAATATTAATGCACAAGCCATTCTGTTCAGGGGATGAAGAGATACACCATGAGTTTGTAAATCTGCAGAATTTGCTGGTCAATTTACATTGCTCCTCTGTTAGCTTCACACAAAATTCTGTCCTTGTTGGATTACCATTTTAAATAGCCATTAAACACCACAGAAAATTAGGGTTTACAATTAACAACTCGAGTACCATTTTAATATCAATAATTGCTAAAACAATGGCAATTAACCTCCCTGGCCTACAAAGGTGCTCATTTAACCATTTGACACCATTCAACCTCATCCCTACAGGTTGTCAATGGATTTTAAAAGATTTCGTACTTGTCTTTTATCCCTTTTGTCTCTCAACCTAATCTTTCTTTCCCTCTTTACTTCTCTTTCTACACCTGATTTAATGCTAATTAACTCACCATCGTTCCTCTGTTTCTTTCTCAATCCTTTCTTCTCATTGATTAACAACTATTGGTGCTGTCGCTCACTGAAGTTGACTATTGCCGCTCACTCCCAGGAAGTTACGCCACATTATGTATTGTTTCATTCTTACATTGGGCAAATTGGAAAATAAGCTATGAAGGAAGCAATGCCATCGATTGTTGTGAAAGGTTATAAATCATGGTTACGGCAGTCAAAACGTGATATTAAAGCACGGGAGGGGAGGGCGATATCTGCACACTCAACAACAACTTGTCGGAAAAAAGTCACAAAGCACTTAGTGGATACTTTCACTGCTTTCGTGCAAGGTGTATTTCATCTCCACATTTCTCTTGCATTTTATTTCAAGATTTGTTTTCTAATTAACGAAATAAGGAAACAAATTAGAGGCCGGAGAGCTCAATTGGGAATGGATATGGGATAGAGAACAGGAGAGTGGCCAATATGTTTCTCAATTCCTAAAAAGAGAGAATTTGGATAATTTAACATCAGTGGTGAGAAAGATTTTCGACTCGCAAATTACAGTGGATTCCAAAAGGGACAATTGTGTGTTGTAGAATTCTTTGAGCTGCTGACCAATGAGTTAGATGAGGGAAATGCAGTACATGGACTTTTGGGAAAGATAGAGGTTTAGACAAAGGGGCTGTCGAAATTGGCAGAATCGGAATGCAAAAGCAAACTTTACTGTGGGTTCATGGGACATTAAAGGTAGTGTTGTCTCATTCTCCAAAATGTTAAATTATGAAAACAAGTTTGTAATTTGCAGAAAATCTAACCACATAAAGGAAACTGATGAAGTTTTCAAAAATCAAAGTGGGTTAAGAACAAGGAGGTGGGAATTAGTGGATAGTCCTTTCAAACAGCCAAAACAGGCAAGGTGAGCCAAATGTTGAACGGATAGGGAAATTGAACTGAGAGGCACCTCAGAGGTCTGCTTTGGGTGCGTTGGGCTGGTTGAATGACCCCTTGAGGTATGAACATGAGAGATTGTGGAATATATGTTTAAGCCCATGAGCTGTTAGCTGTGGCCACTGCTGTTCCAGATACATCAGCGTGCAGATAATATAATCCCAAATTCCCAAAAAGATCAGTGTTTTCAGGTTGCATTAATGCCATTTTAATAACTCTTCCCTGTCCAATTCTGACGACACCTGGTGCGAGTAGTTCAGCATTTAAATCTGATCGAGTGGGAGAAATAATGGTAGTGCAAGGTGACCAAGCCAGTTGTGAAATAAAATTCTGTAGTAATCGTGCATATGGCAGAATTCTGGTAAACACCTTGCTGTGTTTTGGCTGATGATCTTTTGTGTGTTTTATGTTTTTCACAGTTACATGCAATAAGTGAAATTCCCATTGAAAACATAGAATTTGCTAAGGTGAGTACTTTAAAAGAAACACCTCAAAGTAATCATTCAGTTATTCTGAAATGTAATTCATTATAACAGTATAGTTTTTAAAATGTGTTTATGGGATGTGGGTGTCCCTGGCTAGGCCAGCATTTATTGCCCTTCCCTAGTTGCCCTTGAGAAAGCTGTGGTGAGCTGCCTTCTTGAACCGTTGCAGCCCCTGAGGGTGTCGGTGCACCCACAGTGCTGTTAGGGAGAGATTTCCAGGATTTTGATCCAGCAACAGTGAACGAACAGCGATATATTTCCAAGTCGGGATGGTGAGTGACTTGGAGGGGAACCTCCAGATGGTTGGTGTTCCCAGGTATCTGTTGCTCTTGTTCTAGATGGTAGTGGTTGTGAGTTTGGAAGATGCTCCCTAAGGAACCTTGGTGAGTTCCTGCAGTGCATCTTACAGATGATGCACGTGGCTGCCACTGTTCATCGGTGGTGGTGGGAATTAATGTTTGTGGAAGGGGTGGCAACCAAACGGGCTGCTTTGTCCTGGATGTGTCAAGTTCTTGAGTGTTATTGAAACTTCACTCATCCAGACAAGCGGAGAGTATTCCACCACACTCCTGACTTGATGGCTTTGGGGAGTTAGGAGGCGAGTTACTCATCGCAGGACTAGCCCCTGACCTGTTATTGCAGTTACAGTATTTATATGGCTAGTCGAGTTCAGTTTCTGATTAATGGTAACCTCCTGGATGGTGATAATTCAACAATGTAAGGGAGCGATGGTTAGACCTTCTCTACTTGCCGATAGTCACTGCCTGGCAATTGTGTGGCATGAATATTACTAGCCACTTGGTCAGCCCAAACTGACAGTTTTGTCACTTTTTTATATTGCATAGAATTTTACAGCACAGAAACAGGCCATACAAGAAACCGACCTGTTCTGGTATGAAGCTCTTCTCATCCTACTTCATCTCGCCCTGTTGACAGATCATAAATTGATTATTGCAGCGATTCTCAGCATTTCAGGTTTTTCACTCTGCGAAGCAGTGTGAGAGGTGCTCTGGCATGCTACCTATTTTGGAAAAAGTAGACAAGTTATCAGAAAATATTTCCTCCTCCCTCAAGTCCTTCAATCTCCAGATACCTGCCGCAATAAGCTTCTTCTACAAATGGCAGTTTTCAACAGGTTGATTTAATGGCTTCTGTTGACACAAAGGAGTATCGCTGATAATTCGTTAATGCTGCTTCATTTATTGTATTGTGCAGGGCAGGGGAACGTTTCCATGTGATATTTCAGTACTGGAAATTCACCAGGATTTGGACTGGAATCCTAAAGTCTCAACTTTGAATGTCTGGCCACTTTACATCTGTGATGATGGAGCAGTCATCTTTTACAGGTAAATGGATTCGCCAAACTATGCGGCAATCTCATTTTGTCATCTTTAATACAATACCACTGATCTATTGAAATAATCATCGTCTGGGTCAATAGAAAAAGACAGATTTTCATATGTATGGCACTATTTGCGACTTGAAATTCTGAAAGTGCTTTACAGCCTCCTCAGTGCTACACTGGAATGGCAACCTGGAATTTTGTGCTCCGAAAATATAAAATAATCTTTATTATTGTCACAAATAGGCTTACATTAACCTTGCAACGAAGTTACTGTGAAAATCCCCTAGTAGCCACATTCTGCCGCCTGGTCGGGATATTGAGGGAGAATTCAGAATGTCCAAATTACCTAACAAGCACATCATTCAGGACTTTTGGGAGGAAACCGGAGCACCCGGTGGAACCCACGTAGACACGGGGAGAACGTGCAGACTCCGCACAGGCAGTAACCTTGCGGGAATCAAACCTGGGACCCTGGCGCTGTGAAGCAACAGTGCTAACACTGCTACCATGCTGCCCTCAAGTCACCAGAGTGGGACTTTAACCCACAATCTTCTATGAATTTATTACAATGTGTTGGCGATCTCCATTGAAGTTGCTGATGGACCTTGCCCCATCAGACTTTTTGAGTGAATCGTTTTTGAGATCAGATTAAAAGTTTTGTGTTTGGATTAAGATATTTAGAAATACATTTCTGTAAATTATTTGATACATTTCTTTAAAATGGCTTCCTTATTGGGGTGAGTGCAATCATAACAAGATATCATCCCAATACGTGCCTTTAGGAAAATAAATTTATGGCCGCATTTGGAGTATTGCGTACAGTTCTGGTCGCCTCATTATAGGAAGGACGTGGAAGCTTTGGAACGGGTGCAGAGGAGATTTACCAGGATGTTGCCTGGTATGGAGGGAAAATCTTATGAGGAAAGGCTGATGGACTTGAGGTTGTTTTCGTTAGAGAGAAGAAGGTTAAGAGGTGACTTAATAGAGGCATACAAAATGATCAGAGGGTTAGATAGGGTGGACAGCGAGAGCCTTCTCCCGCGGATGGAGGTGGCTAGCACGAGGGGACATAGCCTTAAATTGAGGGGTAATAGATATAGGTCAGAGGTGGGTTTTTTACGCAAAGAGTGGTGAGGCCGTGGAATGCCCTACCTGCAACAGTAGTGAACACGCCAACATTGAGGGCATTTAAAAATTTATTGGATAAGCATATGGATGATAAGGGCATAGTGTAGGTTAGATGGCCTTTAGTTTTTTTCCATGTCGGTGCAACATCGAGGGCCGAAGGGCCTGTACTGCGCTGTATCGTTCTATGTTCTATGTTCTATGTTCTAAATCCCAAGGTCCATCATTCTAAATAAGCGTATTCCTGGCAGCCTGTTAATTAATTTGTTCCCCTGCACCTTTTCGCTGTAGAGACAAGACTGAAGTTCAGATGGAGATGACCAATGAACAACGCAACGGGCTACTGAAGAAAGAAAGCAGCCGGCTGCAAAAATCAGGCCACCGTGTGAACTACTCACCTCGCAAAGAGAAAGCACTGAAAATCTATCTGGACGGCGGTCCCAGCAAAGACTCCAGCCAGGAATGAAACCTGGCCCAGCTTGGGTCATCCCTGGAACCAAAATCTGATTCACCACTGCTGTGTAGAACTCCTGTGGCTGTCCCATTCATCATTAGGTGTACCTAATGACACCAGCACTGATTGGCTTATTGCCCACCAATCAGAAGCCCAGTGCCCAGTTGGGGGTCACTGTCTGACTTTGAATCATGTTGTGCACTATAGTCTATTGTACTGTAAAGTTAAAAGGGATGTGCAAAAAATGGGGTTAAAACGATTGAAGATAATGCGGACTCTGCACAAATTCGCGAGAAATGCTAGACCCCTCTACCCAACGGGGATTTTGTAGCTGAATAAAAGCTGTGCACAGTCCTAAGAATTTGTCATTTATTTTATTCATAAGTGTGCACATACCTCATTGATGAATTTTTAAAAATACCTAGTATATATGGGATAGGGAGGGGAGGTATTAATGTAAGTGGAGTGCCATCAGAATTACAGAACAAGAGGCAATTATTGATTATAAATCGAATTAATGTTATGAGCAGCTTTTACTTGGCCTGCGTGTGGTTTGTAAATCTGCGCAAACTCATGTTACCAGAGGCGTAGTGACTGTAACTGATTGACTTTTGTTTCCCAGGTCATGGATTTTGAGGTTCCAGCACTTGTATGTTTCAGTGAATGTAAAGACACTGACATAAGCTGCAGCTTGGCGTAGGTTACCATGGTGAATACATTGACTATTGTTTGCCTCAGGCGTGTTCGGGTGTGCATATATATATATGGCGGGTATGCCGTAAGCCACAAAGAAACATACCACATGCCCAGGTACATGTAACACGCATGCGCACATGCCACACACAGGAACGTGGTACAGTGTTAGAGGGCTGCTTGAACTGTTGCATTTTTAGAAGCTTGCTTTCTTGTCAGTTGCTATTTTGGCATCAATCATTTTTAATGCCTTTGTTCAAAATTTTGTTTTTGGCTTTTGCCTACCTTAAAGGCATCTTTGGTTCTAATTATGTATATTGTACTTTTGTCATCCTGTATCAAAAGGTTTAATTACTTTGTGAATCTTATTCCATGAAGAAGCACAGAATGATTTTAATTTTCTGCTGTATTTAATTCACTTGACATAATAGATCATCTTCAGTGAGAATTTATTTGCAACCAATTCAAAAGAAATTTTTAAAGAAAGCAGTTGGAACGATAAGCTTGTTTCATGGCTAGATTCACTTCACTTAATCAAAGAGCACTTGGAAGTGGAAACTTTAACTGCAGCACAAATCACATCACCATTTTCCCTCTAGGATTTCCCCGGAGACCTCTCAATTTTTAATGAGATGGATCATCAAAAATGTTTTTTTGGTGAAAATATTTTTTCATGGCCAATGCTGTTCACAATTGAGTAACATGTCAATAAAACATTTATTCATTCTATTTTGATTCTGAAGTTTACATTTTATGGTGGCAGATTCAAGCTGCCTCTGACTAAGATATGACATTTATATTTTTTGCAAGTATTTGGATATTATGGAAGTCTGTTTATATATAAATATTAGATTTTGCACAGAAAATATGAGATTTAATGAAACACCAGCACCAAATGTTCACTCTAATTTTTGTAAGTGGACCAATTTGGAGAAGAATATGCGTTAAATCACTTTTCTAAACTGCTGGTTAGGTCTTAGCTGAAGTAATGTATCTAATTCTGGGCACCACGTTCGGAGAGAAATCAAGGACTTAGTGAGGGTGCAGAGGAGATTATTGAATGGTAGCAGGGATGAATGAGGGACTTCAGTTCTCCTTGGCACAGAGAAGCTATGGTCCATGGGATACTTTTCTTAGCTGAGATACAGATTATAGTTGTTCGGAAGATAGGCTGGAACTGTATAAACACTGGACAGTCTTGAATACTCAGCACAGTTCTGGTCACTGCATTACAGGAGGGATGTGATTGCACAAGAGATGCAATCACAGCATTGATTTAAGATATTATTGGGAATGGCAAACTTTAGCTCGGAGGAAAGATTGGATAGGTTGGGAGTTGTTTGCTTTGGAACAGAGGAAGCTGAGGTGCATCTTGATTGAGGTGTATAAACTGAGGAGATTTGATAGTGCATAGAAACACACAGGTTAAGATCCAGATGGCATGGATTTAATGTAATTGGCAGAAGAATTGGAAAGGAATGTTGAAAAGATTTCTCTGAGGGGGGGTGAATTCTGGAACTCCCTGCCTGAAAGGGTGGTAGAGGTAGAAACCCACATCAAATTTAAAAATGATACTTGGATTCGCACGAGGTGCCCTAACCTGCAGAGCCATGGACCAAAAGCTTGAAAGTGGGATTAGAATGGATTGCTCTCAGATAGTTCGAACATGGTCGCCCACATTCCTTCACTATAGATTCTGGTTAAGTTGGACGGTTAAGTGGCATTTTAAAGAGGCACTGAGCATTAGGGGTTCTGATGGAGTGAGCAAGGGGAATCCTCCAGTGGATGGGAAGTTGGTAACCAGAGGGATATAGCTTTAAACTGACTGCCAGAACAAAGGCAGAAAGATGATTGTGTTATGATCTGGAATGCATTACCTGATGGAGCAATGGAAGTAGATTCATTAGTACCTATCAAATGGGAATTGGATAAACAATTGAAAAGGAAAACATTTGAGTGCTATGGGTAAAAGCAGGAGTGGGGCTAATTGGGAAAACTCTTTTTCAAAGAGCAAGCACTGGTATGATGGGCCAAATGACCTCCCTCTGCACTGCATAGTTCTATAATCCAGTACCTGCATTCTTGATGGTTATATCCCCAGGGGAAGAGAGAAATTTATTTTAAATCAAAGTGTGCTGAGTACCATTTCTTCTGTTTAGCATCTCCATTCATTACAGGACCAATCAGAGGGGAGAGGCTTGTACTCAATGGAATCAGACAGTCCTCAATAGTCACAGATGAGAACATGACTCAAGTTGTGATGGAAATCATTGGGAGAGTGTCCCCTACGACTTGATTGAATTCTTAAATAACTCGGGGAATGAAGTTCCTTGCTGGACGTTGTTTATCTCCATTTCCAAGAGGCACTCGAAGCAGATTTGAATTGGTTGGTGAATGGGCCCATTTGGTCACTGTGTATATAGGGGCAGCATTAAGGAGCGAGGAAAACAGTTCCTCCCTATCCAGACCCCTCATGATTTTGAACACTTGTATCAACTCTTCTCTTTAGATTGTATTGAGCCCAAATGATTTGGTTGAGGCAATCAACTATTCATGTTAACTGACAATACAAAGGTAGGTGGAAAAATAAGCTGTGAGGAGGACACAGGCCGCAACGGTTTATAAAACAGTTAAGTGATCGAACCAGAAGGTCGCAGATGTTGTATAATGTGGGGAAACATGAAATTATCATCTTTGGAAGAATATAAAAGCAGAATATTTTTAAAAGATGAGACTTGTAAATTTCCGAGGAATTTTGAGCTTTCCTGTGCATTAATCAGGCAGTTGATATGCAGACACGCAAACACAAGCAATTAGAAAAGTAAATGGCATCTTGGCCTTTATTAAAAAGAGATTGCAATGTAAGAGTAGGGCAGTCTGGGTGATATAGGCTACAGCTGGCATGCCAGAGACCACTTTTGATCTTACCTAAAGGATGTTCATTAGATCCTGGGATAGGAGGACTGTCCTGTGACAAAAGATTGAGCAGAATGGGCTGATACTCGAGTTTAGACAATGAGAAGCCCGATTGAAGCATTTAAATTCTTAACGGACTTGACAGGGTACATGATGAGGGACTGTTTGCCCTGGCTGGAGAGCCTAAAACTAGGAGGCACAGTCTCAGGATAAAGTGAGATCAGAAATTTCTTCATTCAGAGGGTTATGAATCTTTGGAAATCTCTACCCCAGCAAGCAGTGGATGCTCAGTCATTTATATTCAATGTAGATCAATAAAGTTTTTGAGGGACTTTCGGTGGTCGCACATTTGGTAGCTCCCGCTTGTGGCAGTCGGTTTTTGGCTTTTTTCCCGGTTTTCAAGTGGAAGTTTGACGGAAAAAGGTGTAGGAGTGTGGGTAGAGGAGATTGACCCTCTAGTTTATGGAGCTGAGGACCAGTAGTGCTCCAAAAAGAAGGAATAAGTTGGTCGAAGCGGTTGTGGAGCTGGCAACGCATGTGGAGATGGTGGAGGGGCAGGGAATGGTCCTGTCAGCTCAATGGGCAGGGCCATGTTGCTGGTGAGTTTCTTGAATGAGAAGTTCACCCAGCAACTAAAGGACAGTCTGGAGGACCTGGCCAAGGCAGTGAACTCTATCGAGGCAGTGGTCGACCGTGTGGAGACGAGGCTGCAGCCCAGGGACAGGCAATCCAGAAGCTGGAGGAGGAACTCTGCTGTCGCCTCGATGGTAGCAGAGATGGGGCTAATGCAGGACCACCTGAAGCAGCTGGTGGAGAACCGGTCACGCAGGCAGAATTTTCGGATCATGGATCTGCCGGGAAGGGTGCGAAGGAACCGATGCTGGCGCTTACGTGGGGAAGATGCTTGAGAAGTTGCTTGGTGAAGGTGTGTTTGACCGGCCGTTGGAGGTGGACCGAGCGCACAGGGCATTGCTGAGGCCCCGGGGAATGAGCCGCCGAGGGCGATGGTGGTGTGGTTGCAACGGTTCCTTAATAATGAGCAAATCATGAGATGGGCCAGGCAGGCGAGGCACTGCACCTGTGTGGGCAGTGAGATTCGTGTATACCAGAACCTGAGTGCAGAGCTGGCCAAGAAGAGTCAAGTTTTAATAAGATCAAGGTGGCCCTTTACAAGAAGGGAGTGAAATTTGGACTCTTGTACCCAGCGCGCTTATGGGGGCTGGGAGCTGTATTTTGGATCTTCGGAGGAGGCAGCGGAGTTTGAGAGAGCCAATGGACAGGCAGAAGGTGGACCTTGAACTCTGGTGGAGGAGTTGTGATGCTGCTGTAAAACCTTTGTCCGGGGCCATTTCTTTTTTCCCTTGTGTTTGTTTCCAAGTCTTTTTTTTTGTTTTTTGTGAAGGGATGGGGGGTTGGTTTCTTTTTTTCTGTTCTGGATCGCATGGTGGGGGGGGTTTGTGGATCACATGGTCGGGGGGGGTTCGTGGAGCACTTGGGGGGGGGGGGGGGGGGGGGGGGGGGGGGTTAGATTCGTGGAGATTTGGGTGGCCGAGGGGGAAAGAATTTTCATTCTACTCCCATGTGCACAAGGTGTACTCCCAAATAGATTTCTTTGCTGGATAAAACGCTACTGCCAGAGGTTGAATATTCAGCAATAGTGGTGTTGGGCCACAGCCCGCATTGGCTGGACCGGCGAGTGAGCAAAGGAAGGGCCCAGCGCCCACAATGGAGGCTGGATGTGGGGCTGTTAGCGGAAGAGGAGAAGGTGTGTGAGCGGGTGAGGGAAGCCATCTGGGCGTATATAAAGATCAACAATACAGGGGTGGTGTCGGCAGGTACGGTATGGGAGGCACTAAAGGCAGTTATCAGGGGGGAATTTATTTCTATTCGGGCACACAAGGAGAAGGCGGAGTCAGTGGAGACAGAGAGGCTGTTGGGAGAAATCCCACAGCTGGACAGGAGGTATGCAGAGACCCCAGAGGAAGGGCTTTTGAAGGAACGGCAGAGGCTACAATGGGAATTTGGTCTCCTATCCGCGGGCAAGGCGGTGAGACTGCTGAGGAGAGTGAGAGGGGCGGTGTACGAGTACGGGGAAAAAGCGAGCAGGATGCTGGCGCATCAGTTGAGGAATCAGGAGGTGGTGAGAGATCGGGAAAGTGAGAGATACAGGGGGGAAGGTGGTCTTGGATCCGGCGGGGGTGAATGGAGTGTTTCCAGATTTCTACAGCAAGCTGTATAAATCGGAACCCCCCAGTCGGGGATGAGGCGATCTTTGGGAGGGCTGGAGTTCCTGAAGGAGGATGGGGAACTGGTAGAGGGCCTTGGGACCCCAATTGAGTTTGGGGAGGTAATAGAGGAGCTAGAGGCGATGCCATTGGGGAAGGCCCCAGGACCAGACAGGTACCCGGTGGAATTTCATAGGTTTTCGGGGATGCTGGGACCATTATTGGTTAGAGCCTTAAATGAAGCAAAGGAGTTGGCAGTGCTCACCCCAACGTTGTCGCATGTGTTGATCTTTCTCAGTTTGAAGAGGTACAAGGACCCAGAAAACTGCGGGTAATATAGACCAATCTCCTTATTGAATGTGGATGCCAAACGGCTGGCAAAGATCCTGGCCACACGGATCGAGGATTGTGTCCCTGGGGTAATAGGGGAAGATCAGGTGGGGTTTGTTCAGGGGTGGCACGTGGCGACCAATATTAGGAGGCTCTTGAATGTTATCATTTTTTTTTAAATTTAGAGTACCCAATTATATTTTCCAATTAAGGGGCAATTTAGAGTGTTCAATCTACCTATCCCTCACATCTTTGGGTTGTGGGGGCGAAACCCACGCATACACGGGGGGAATGTGCAAACTCCACACGGACAGTGACCCAGGGCCGCGATTCAAACCCGAGTCCTCAGCGCCGTAGGCAGCAATGCTAACCACTGTGCCACCGTGCTGCCCCTTGAATGTTATCATGATGCCTACAGAGGGACATGAGGTCGGGTTGGGCAGGGATTTGTGGACTGGCACCGGTTGCTTTATCAGGTGGCAAACGTGCTCACTAATGGGGTGAGGTCGGAGTTTTTTAGGCTGTTTTAGGCTGTACCGAGGCACGAGGCAGGGATGTTCACTCTCCCCACTGCTGTTTGCCCTGGCCATAGAGAGCCTTTGGCAATGGCGCTGTGGGCTTTGAAGATCTGGCAGGGGATAGTGCGAGGTGGGGTGGAGCATAGGGTCTCACTCTGTGCGGATGATTTGCTCACATAGCAGACCCATTAGGGGATTGGTGGGATTATGGGGACACGAGAGGAATTCACACGGTTCTCGGGGTAATAATTGAATATGGGCAAAAGTTAGGTTTTTGCGATCCAGGCAAGGGGACAGGAGAAGAGATTGGGGGGAGATGCCATTCAAGGTGGTGGGAGGGAGCTTTAAGTACATGGGTATCCAGGTGGCATAGGAATCTGGTCAGCTCCACAAATTGAATCTGTGTGGGCTAGTAGAGCAGATGAAAGGGGACTTCCGGAGGTGGGACACGTTCCCGCTGTCTCTGATGGGGCGGGTACAGACTGTGAAAATGACATTCCTCCCGAGGTTGCTGTTTCTTTTTCAGTGTCTCAGGGCGGCGAATATATCAATGGTCAAGAAGTGGGGGAGGGGTTGGTGTGTGTGGGGGTGGAGGCGGCATCCTGTAGGGCACGAGTTTGAGGGCATTGTTAAGGGCACCTCTGCTGTTCTGGTACTCCACAAGCCCGGTAGTAGAGGCAGCACCAAGGGTGTGGGGACAGTGTGGGTTTGATCACTCCGGGGGAGCTGGATGGGGGGGCTTCGGATCGCTCCAGGGGAGCTGGATGGAGGGATTCGGATCACTCCGGGAGAACTGGATGGGGGGGTTTTGGATCACTCCAGGGGAACTGGATGGGGGGTTTTGGATCGCTCCGGGGGAGCTGGATGGGGGGGTTTTGGATCGCTCCGGGGGAGCTGGATGGGGGGGCTTCGGATCTCTCCGGGGGAGCTGGATGGAGGGTTTCGGAGATGGCAGCGAGCGGAGATCAAGAGATTTGGGGAAATCTTTTTTGATGAGGGTTTTCTGAGTTTGGAGGAGCTGGAGGAGGAGCTTGAGTTGCCAGGTGAGAACGGGTTCCGGTACCTGCAAGTGAGGGATTTTGTTCGGAGGCAGGTCTTGAGCTTTCCACACCTCCCGCAATGGGAGTTACAGGATAAGGTGATGTCGAGAACAGGAGTTGGGGAGGGGAAGGTCTTGGAGATCTATAAGGAGCTGATGCAATGGGAGGGAGCCCCCAATAGGGGAGGTGGAGAGAAAGTGGGATGAGCTATGGGGGGCCAGGGGGAGTTGGAAGCTGGGTTATGGGAGGAGGCCCTGCGGAGAGTTAACGCATCCTCATCGTATGTCAGGCTTAGCCTGATCCAGTTCAAGTGATCCATAGGGCTCATATGACTGTGGCCCAGATGGGCAGGTTCTTTGAGGAGGTGGAGGACAGGTGTAGGCGATATGGGAGAAGTCCTGCGAATCATGGACACGTTCTGGGCATGTCCGAGGCTGAGGGTTTTTTGGACGTCATGTCAGAGGTCCTGCAAGGGAGGGTGGCGCCGAGTACAAAGGTGGCGATATTTGGAGACGGATTTTACTGGGATGGACTCTGAGCCCCCGAAGTCAGGGGTTTGATTTAGCGACATGCCGGGGTTTCTCAAGTTTGAGAAAATTAAATTCGGCTCAAGAGGTTTGTTACAGGGGTTCGCTCGGAGGTGGCAGCTGTTCATCAACTTCTTCGAGAAAAATTAGACTGTCAGCTGGTTGTGGGGTGGGGGGTAAGGGGTGGTATGGAAGTGACAAATAAGGTTAGGAAAACCAATGGCAGGAGGGCCGGGAAGGGCTGATGGTGTGTTTTTATAAGCCATGTTGGTTTGGGTTTGGGGGGTTGATGGTTATTTCGTTGTGTGTTCTGCTGGATGTTATTGATGAAAAGTGTTAAAATTATTAATGCCTCAATAAAATATTTTCTAAAAAATATAAAGTTTTCGAGGCCAAGGAAATTTAAGGATGTGGCGATAAGGTGGGAAAAAAAAGCTGAGGGAAATTTTAGCCATGATTTTATTCAATGGTGAGGTGGTCACATTGTGCATTGATCTTGTATTCTAATACTATACTTGGGCTGTGATACATCTGCACTTTGTTGTTTAGGCTGTTTGAGTTCTGAGTGTCTGGTGTCAATGAGAAGAGGCAGGCGGGGTGAACGCGAGGCAGGCAGGGTGAGCGCGAGGCAGGCGGGGTGAGCGTGAGGCAGGCAGGGTGAGCGTGAGGCAGGCAGGGTGAGCGTGAGGCAGGCAGGGTGAAGGCGAGGCAGGCAGGGTGAAGGCGAGGCAGGCAGGGTGAAGGCGAGGCAGGCAGGGTGAAGGCGAGGCAGGCAGGGTGAAGGCGAGGCAGGCAGGGTGAAGGCGAGGCAGGCAGGCAGGGTGAGCGCGGGGCAGGCGGGGTGAGCGTGAGGCAGGCAGGGTGAGGGCGAGGCAGGCAGGGTGAAGGCGAGGCAGGCAGGCAGGGTGAGCGCGGGGCAGGCGGGGTGAGCGTGAGGCAGGTGGGGTGAGCGTGAGGCAGGCAGGGTGAGCGCGAGGCAGGCGGGGTGAAGGCGAGGCAGGCGGGGTGAGCGCAGGGCAGGCGGGGTGAGGGCGAGGCAGCCAGAGTGAGGGCGAGGCAGCCAGAGTGAGCGCGGGGCAGGCGGGGTGAGGGCGAGGCAGGCGGGGTGAGGGCGAGGCAGGCGGGGTGAGGGCGAGGCAGACGGGGTGAGGGCGAGGCAGACGGGGTGAGGGCGAGGCAGGCGGGGTGAGGGCGAGGCAGGCGGGGTGAGGGCGAGGCAGGCGGGGTGAGGGCGAGGCAGGGCGGGGTGAGGGCGAGGCAGGCGGGGTGAGGGCGAGGCAGGCGGGGTGAGGGCGAGGCGGGCGGGGTGAGGGCGAGGCGGGCGGGGCGAGGCAGGCGGGGCGAGGCAGGCGGGGTGAGGCAGGCGGGGCGAGGCAGGCGGGGTGAGGGCGAGGCAGGCGGGGTGAGCGCGGGGCGAGCGTGAGGCAGGCGGGGCGAGCGCGGGGCAGGCGGGGTGAGCGCGAGGCAGGCGGGGTGAGGGCGGGGCAGGCGGGGTGAGGGCGAGGCAGGCGGGGTGAGCGCGAGGCAGGCGGGGTGAGCGCTGGGCAGGCAGGGTGAGCGTGAGCGCTGGGCAGGCAGGGTGAGCGCGAGGCAGGCGGGGTGAGGGCGGGGCAGGCGGGGTGAGCGCGAGGCAGGCGAGGCAGGCGGGGTGAGCGCTGGGCAGGCAGGGTGAGCGCGAGGCAGGCGGGGCGAGCGCGAGGCAGGCGGGGTGAGCGTGAGGGCGAGGCAGGTAGGGTGAGCGTGAGCGCTGGGCAGGCAGGGTGAGCGCGAGGCAGGCGGGGTGAGGGCGGGGCAGGCGGGGTGAGCGCGAGGCAGGCGGGGGCGAGCGCGAGGCAGGGGGGGCGAGCGCGAGGCAGGCGGGGTGAGCGCGAGGCAGGCGGGGCGAGCGCGAGGCAGGCGGGGCGAGCGCGAGGCAGGCGGGGTGAGCGCGAGGCAGGCGGGGCGAGCGCGAGGCAGGCGGGGTGAGCGCTGGGCAGGCAGGGTGAGCGTGAGGGCGAGGCAGGTAGGGTGAGTGTGAGGGCGAGGCAGGCGGGGTGAGGGCGAGGCAGGCGGGGTGAGGGCGAGGCAGGCGGGGTGAGGACGAGGCAGGCGGGGTGAGGACGAGGCAGGCGGGGTGAGGGCGAGGCAGGCGGGGTGAGGACGAGGCAGGCGGGGTGAGGACGAGGCAGGCGGGGTGAGGACGAGGCAGGCGGGGTGAGGGCGAGGCAGGCGGGGTGAGGGCGAGGCAGGCGGGGTGAGGGCGAGGCAGGCGGGGTGAGGGCGAGGCAGGTGGGGTGAGGGCGAGGCAGGTGGGGTGAGGGCGGGGCAGGTGGGGTGAGGGCGAGGCAGGTGGGGTGAGGGCGAGGCAGGCGGGGCGAGGGCGAAGCAGGCGGGGCGAGGGCGAGGCAGGCGGGGCGAGGCAGGCAGGGTGAGCGTGAGGCAGGCGGGGTGAGGGCGAAGCAGGCGGGGCGAGGCAGGCAGGGTGAGCGTGAGGCAGGCGGGGTGAGGGCGAGGCAGGCGGGGTGAGGGCGAGGCAGGCGGGGTGAGGGCGGGACAGGCGGGGTGAGGGCGGGGCAGGCGGGGTGAGGGCGGGGCAGGCGGGGTGAGGGCGGGGCAGGCGGGGTGAGGGCGGGGCAGGCAGGGTGAGGGCGAGGCAGGCGGGGCGAGGGCGAAGCAGGCGGGGCGAGGCAGGCAGGGTGAGCGTGAAGCAGGCGGGGTGAGGGCGAGGCAGGCGGGGTGAGCGCGAGGCAGGCGGGGTGAGGGCGAGGCAGGCGGGGTGAGGGCGAGGCAGGCGGGGTGAGGGCGAGGCAGGCGGGGCGAGGGCGAAGCAGGCGGGGCGAGGCAGGCAGGGTGAGCGTGAGGGCGAGGCAGGCAGGGTGAGCGTGAGGGCAAGGCAGGCAGGGTGAGCGTGAGGGCGAGGCAGGCGGGGTGAGGGCGAGGCAGGCGGGGTGAGGGCGAGGCAGGCGGGGTGAGGGCGAGGCAGGCGGGGTGAGGGCGAGGCAGGCAGGGTGAGGGCGAGGCAGGCGGGGTGAGGGCGAGGCAGGCGGGGCGAGGGCGAAGCAGGCGGGGCGAGGCAGGCAGGGTGAGCGTGAGGCAGGCGGGGTGAGGGCGAAGCAGGCGGGGTGAGGGCGAGGCAGGCGGGGTGAAGGCGAGGCAGGCGGGGTGAGCGCGGGGCAGGCGGGGTGAGCGCTGGGCAGGCAGGGTGAGCGTGAGCGCTGGGCAGGCAGGGTGAGCGTGAGGGCGAGGCAGGCGGGGTGAGGGCGGGGCAGGCGGGGTGAGCGCGAGGCAGGCGGGGCGAGCGCGAGGCAGGCGGGGTGAGCGCTGGGCAGGCAGGGTGAGCGTGAGGGCGAGGCAGGTAGGGTGAGTGTGAGGGTGAGGCAGGTGGGGTGAGGACGAGGCAGGTGGGGTGAGGACGAGGCAGGTGGGGTGAGGACGAGGCAGGTGGGGTGAGGACGAGGCAGGTGGGGTGAGGACGAGGCAGGTGGGGTGAGGACGAGGCAGGTGGGGTGAGGACGAGGCAGGTGGGGTGAGGACGAGGCAGGTGGGGTGAGGACGAGGCAGGTGGGGTGAGGACGAGGCAGGTGGGGTGAGGACGAGGCAGGTGGGGTGAGGACGAGGCAGGTGGGGTGAGGACGAGGCAGGTGGGGTGAGGGCGAGGCAGGTGGGGTGAGGACGAGGCAGGTGGGGTGAGGACGAGGCAGGTGGGGTGAGGACGAGGCAGGTGGGGTGAGGACGAGGCAGGTGGGGTGAGGGCGAGGCAGGTGGGGTGAGGGCGAGGCAGGTGGGGTGAGGGCGAGGCAGGTGGGGTGAGGGCGAGGCAGGCGGGGTGAGGGCGAGGCAGGCGGGGTGAGGGCGAGGCAGGCGGGGTGAGGGCGAGGCAGGCGGGGTGAGGACGAGGCAGGCGGGGTGAGGACGAGGCAGGCGGGGTGAGGGCGAGGCAGGCGGGGTGAGGGCGAGGCAGGCGGGGTGAGGGCGAGGCAGGCGGGGTGAGGGCGGGGCAGGTGGGGTGAGGGCGAGGCAGGCGGGGTGAGGGCGAGGCAGGCGGGGTGAGGGCGGGGCAGGTGGGGTGAGGGCGAGGCAGGCGGGGCGAGGGCGAAGCAGGCGGGGCGAGGGCGAGGCAGGCGGGGCGAGGCAGGCAGGGTGAGCGTGAGGCAGGCGGGGTGAGGGCGAAGCAGGCGGGGCGAGGCAGGCAGGGTGAGCGTGAGGCAGGCGGGGTGAGGGCGAGGCAGGCGGGGTGAGGGCGAGGCAGGCGGGGTGAGGGCGGGGCAGGCGGGGTGAGGGCGGGGCAGGCGGGGTGAGGGCGGGGCAGGCGGGGTGAGGGCGGGGCAGGCGGGGTGAGGGCGGGGCAGGCAGGGTGAGGGCGAGGCAGGCGGGGCGAGGGCGAAGCAGGCGGGGCGAGGCAGGCAGGGTGAGCGTGAAGCAGGCGGGGTGAGGGCGAGGCAGGCGGGGTGAGGGCGAGGCAGGCGGGGTGAGGGCGAGGCAGGCGGGGTGAGGGCGAGGCAGGCGGGGCGAGGGCGAAGCAGGCGGGGCGAGGCAGGCAGGGTGAGCGTGAGGGCGAGGCAGGCAGGGTGAGCGTGAGGGCAAGGCAGGCAGGGTGAGCGTGAGGGCGAGGCAGGCGGGGTGAGGGCGAGGCAGGCGGGGGTGAGGGCGAGGCAGGCGGGGTGAGGGCGAGGCAGGCAGGGTGAGCGCGAGGCAGGCGGGGTGAGGGCGAGGCAGGCGGGGCGAGGGCGAAGCAGGCGGGGCGAGGCAGGCAGGGTGAGCGTGAGGCAGGCGGGGTGAGGGCGAAGCAGGCGGGGTGAGGGCGAGGCAGGCGGGGTGAGGGCGAGGCAGGCGGGGTGAGGGCGAGGCAGGCGGGGTGAGGGCGAGGCAGGCGGGGTGAGGGCGGGACAGGCGGGGTGAGGGCGGGACAGGCGGGGTGAGGGCGGGACAGGCGGGGTGAGGGCGGGACAGGCGGGGTGAGGGCGGGGCAGGCGGGGGTGAGGGCGGGGCAGGCAGGGTGAGGGCGAGGCAGGCAGGGTGAGGGCGAGGCAGGCAGGGTGAGGGCGAGGCAGGCGGGGCGAGGGCGAAGCAGGCGGGGCGAGGCAGGCAGGGTGAGCGTGAAGCAGGCGGGGTGAGGGCGAGGCAGGCGGGGTGAGGGCGAGGCAGGCGGGGTGAGGGCGAGGCAGGCGGGGTGAGGGCGAAGCAGGCGGGGCGAGGCAGGCAGGGTGAGCGTGAGGGCGAGGCAGGCAGGGTGAGCGTGAGGGCAAGGCAGGCGGGGTGAGGGCGAGGCAGGCGGGGTGAGGGCGAGGCAGGCGGGGTGAGGGCGAGGCAGGCAGGGTGAGCGCGAGGCAGGCGGGGTGAGGGCGAGGCAGGCGGGGCGAGGGCGAAGCAGGCGGGGCGAGGCAGGCAGGGTGAGCGTGAGGCAGGCGGGGTGAGGGCGAAGCAGGCGGGGTGAGGGCGAGGCAGGCGGGGTGAGGGCGAGGCAGGCGGGGTGAGCGCGGGGCAGGCAGGGTGAGCGTGAGGCAGGCGGGGTGAGCATGAGGGCGAGGCAGGCGGGGTGAGCGCGGGGCATGCAGGGTGAGGGCGAGGCAGGCGGGGTGAGGGCGGGGCAGGCGGGGTGAGGGCGGGGCAGGCAGGGTGAGGGCGGGGCAGGCAGGGTGAGGGCGAGGCAGGCAGGGTGAGGGCGAGGCAGGCAGGGTGAGGGCGAGGCAGGCAGGGTGAGGGCGAGGCAGGCAGGGTGAGGGCGAGGCAGGCAGGGTGAGGGCGGGGCAGGCAGGGTGAGGGCGAGGCAGGCAGGGTGAGGGCGAGGCAGGCAGGCGAGGCAGGCAGGGTGAGCGCGAGGTAGGCAGGGTGAGCGCGGGGCAGGCAGGGTGAGGGCGAGGCAGGCAGGCGAGGCAGGCAGGGTGAGGGCGAGGTAGGCAGGGTGAGGGCGAGGCAGGCGGGGTGAGGGCGAGGCAGGCGGGGTGAGGGCGAGGCAGGCGGGGTGAGGGCGAGGCAGGCGGGGTGAGGGCGAGGCAGGCGGGGTGAGGGCGAGGCGGGCGGGGTGAGGGCGAGGCGGGCGGGGTGAGGGCGAGGCGGGCGGGGCGAGGCAGGCGGGGCGAGGCAGGCGGGGTGAGGCAGGCGGGGCGAGGCAGGCGGGGTGAGGGCGAGGCAGGCGGGGTGAGCGCGGGGCGAGCGTGAGGCAGGCGGGGCGAGCGCGGGGCAGGCGGGGTGAGCGCGAGGCAGGCGGGGTGAGGGCGGGGCAGGCGGGGTGAGGGCGAGGCAGGCGGGGTGAGCGCGAGGCAGGCGGGGTGAGCGCTGGGCAGGCAGGGTGAGCGTGAGCGCTGGGCAGGCAGGGTGAGCGCGAGGCAGGCGGGGTGAGGGCGGGGCAGGCGGGGTGAGCGCGAGGCAGGCGGGGCGAGAGCGAGGCAGGCAGGGTGAGCGTGAGGGCGAGGCAGGTAGGGTGAGCGTGAGCGCTGGGCAGGCAGGGTGAGCGCGAGGCAGGCGGGGTGAGGGCGGGGCAGGCGGGTTGAGCGCGAGGCAGGCGGGGCGAGCGCGAGGCAGGCGGGGCGAGCGCGAGGCAGGCGGGGCGAGCGCGAGGCAGGCGGGGCGAGCGCGAGGCAGGCGGGGCGAGCGCGAGGCAGGCGGGGCGAGCGCGAGGCAGGCGGGGCGAGCGCGAGGCAGGCGGGGTGAGCGCTGGGCAGGCAGGGTGAGCGTGAGGGCGAGGCAGGTAGGGTGAGTGTGAGGGCGAGGCAGGCGGGGTGAGGGTGAGGCAGGTGGGGTGAGGACGAGGCAGGTGGGGTGAGGACGAGGCAGGTGGGGTGAGGACGAGGCAGGTGGGGTGAGGACGAGGCAGGTGGGGTGAGGACGAGGCAGGTGGGGTGAGGACGAGGCAGGTGGGGTGAGGACGAGGCAGGTGGGGTGAGGACGAGGCAGGTGGGGTGAGGACGAGGCAGGTGGGGTGAGGACGAGGCAGGTGGGGTGAGGACGAGGCAGGTGGGGTGAGGGCGAGGCAGGCGGGGTGAGGGCGAGGCAGGCGGGGTGAGGGCGAGGCAGGCGGGGTGAGGGCGAGGCAGGCGGGGTGAGGGCGAGGCAGGCGGGGTGAGGACGAGGCAGGCGGGGTGAGGGCGAGGCAGGCGGGGTGAGGACGAGGCAGGCGGGGTGAGGACGAGGCAGGCGGGGTGAGGACGAGGCAGGCGGGGTGAGGGCGAGGCAGGCGGGGTGAGGGCGAGGCAGGCGGGGTGAGGGCGAGGCAGGCGGGGTGAGGGCGAGGCAGGTGGGGTGAGGGCGAGGCAGGTGGGGTGAGGGCGGGGCAGGTGGGGTGAGGGCGAGGCAGGCGGGGCGAGGGCGAAGCAGGCGGGGCGAGGGCGAGGCAGGCGGGGCGAGGCAGGCAGGGTGAGCGTGAGGCAGGCGGGGTGAGGGCGAAGCAGGCGGGGCGAGGCAGGCAGGGTGAGCGTGAGGCAGGCGGGGTGAGGGCGAGGCAGGCGGGGTGAGGGCGAGGCAGGCGGGGTGAGGGCGGGACAGGCGGGGTGAGGGCGGGGCAGGCGGGGTGAGGGCGGGGCAGGCGGGGTGAGGGCGGGGCAGGCGGGGTGAGGGCGGGGCAGGCGGGGTGAGGGCGAGGCAGGCGGGGCGAGGGCGAAGCAGGCGGGGCGAGGCAGGCAGGGTGAGCGTGAAGCAGGCGGGGTGAGGGCGAGGCAGGCGGGGTGAGGGCGAGGCAGGCGGGGTGAGGGCGAGGCAGGCGGGGTGAGGGCGAGGCAGGCGGGGCGAGGGCGAAGCAGGCGGGGCGAGGCAGGCAGGGTGAGCGTGAGGGCGAGGCAGGCAGGGTGAGCGTGAGGGCAAGGCAGGCAGGGTGAGCGTGAGGGCGAGGCAGGCGGGGTGAGGGCGAGGCAGGCGGGGTGAGGGCGAGGCAGGCGGGGTGAGGGCGAGGCAGGCAGGGTGAGCGCGAGGCAGGCAGGGTGAGCGTGAGGCAGGCGGGGTGAGGGCGAAGCAGGCGGGGTGAGGGCGAGGCAGGCGGGGTGAAGGCGAGGCAGGCGGGGTGAGCGCGGGGCAGGCGGGGTGAGCGCTGGGCAGGCAGGGTGAGCGTGAGCGCTGGGCAGGCAGGGTGAGCGTGAGGGCGAGGCAGGCGGGGTGAGGGCGGGGCAGGCGGGGTGAGCGCGAGGCAGGCGGGGCGAGCGCGAGGCAGGCGGGGTGAGCGCTGGGCAGGCAGGGTGAGCGTGAGGGCGAGGCAGGTAGGGTGAGTGTGAGGGCGAGGCAGGCGGGGTGAGGGTGAGGCAGGTGGGGTGAGGACGAGGCAGGTGGGGTGAGGACGAGGCAGGTGGGGTGAGGACGAGGCAGGTGGGGTGAGGACGAGGCAGGTGGGGTGAGGACGATGCAGGCGGGGTGAGGGTGAGGCAGGTGGGGTGAGGACGAGGCAGGTGGGGTGAGGACGAGGCAGGTGGGGTGAGGACGAGGCAGGTGGGGTGAGGGCGAGGCAGGCGGGGTGAGGGCGAGGCAGGCGGGGTGAGGGCGAGGCAGGCGGGGTGAGGGCGAGGCAGGCGGGGTGAGGACGAGGCAGGCGGGGTGAGGACGAGGCAGGTGGGGTGAGGACGAGGCAGGCGGGGTGAGGGCGAGGCAGGCGGGGTGAGGGCGAGGCAGGCGGGGTGAGGGCGAGGCAGGCGGGGTGAGGGCGAGGCAGGTGGGGTGAGGGCGGGGCAGGTGGGGTGAGGGCGAGGCAGGCGGGGCGAGGGCGAAGCAGGCGGGGCGAGGGCGAGGCAGGCGGGGCGAGGCAGGCAGGGTGAGCGTGAGGCAGGCGGGGTGAGGGCGAAGCAGGCGGGGCGAGGCAGGCAGGGTGAGCGTGAGGCAGGCGGGGTGAGGGCGAAGCAGGCGGGGCGAGGCAGGCAGGGTGAGCGTGAGGCAGGCGGGGTGAGGGCGAGGCAGGCGGGGTGAGGGCGGGACAGGCGGGGTGAGGGCGGGGCAGGCGGGGTGAGGGCGGGGCAGGCGGGGTGAGGGCGGGGCAGGCGGGGTGAGGGCGGGGCAGGCAGGGTGAGGGCGAGGCAGGCGGGGCGAGGCAGGCAGGGTGAGCGTGAAGCAGGCGGGGTGAGGGCGAGGCAGGCGGGGTGAGGGCGAGGCAGGCGGGGTGAGGGCGAGGCAGGCGGGGTGAGGGCGAGGCAGGCGGGGCGAGGGCGAAGCAGGCGGGGCGAGGCAGGCAGGGTGAGCGTGAGGGCAAGGCAGGCAGGGTGAGCGTGAGGGCGAGGCAGGCGGGGTGAGGGCGAGGCAGGCGGGGTGAGGGCGAGGCAGGCGGGGTGAGGGCGAGGCAGGCAGGGTGAGCGCGAGGCAGGCGGGGTGAGGGCGAGGCAGGCGGGGCGAGGGCGAAGCAGGCGGGGCGAGGCAGGCAGGGTGAGCGTGAGGCAGGCGGGGTGAGGGCGAAGCAGGCGGGGTGAGGGCGAGGCAGGCGGGGTGAGGGCGAGGCAGGCGGGGTGAGGGCGAGGCAGGCGGGGTGAGGGCGAGGCAGGCGGGGTGAGGGCGGGACAGGCGGGGTGAGGGCGGGACAGGCGGGGTGAGGGCGGGACAGGCGGGGTGAGGGCGGGGCAGGCGGGGTGAGGGCGGGGCAGGCAGGGTGAGGGCGAGGCAGGTGGGGCGAGGGCGAAGCAGGCGGGGCGAGGCAGGCAGGGTGAGCGTGAAGCAGGCGGGGTGAGGGCGAGGCAGGCGGGGTGAGGGCGAGGCAGGCGGGGTGAGGGCGAGGCAGGCGGGGTGAGGGCGAAGCAGGCGGGGCGAGGCAGGCAGGGTGAGCGTGAGGGCGAGGCAGGCAGGGTGAGCGTGAGGGCAAGGCAGGCGGGGTGAGGGCGAGGCAGGCGGGGTGAGGGCGAGGCAGGCGGGGTGAGGGCGAGGCAGGCAGGGTGAGGGCGAGGCAGGCGGGGTGAGGGCGAGGCAGGCGGGGCGAGGGGCGAAGCAGGCGGGGCGAGGCAGGCGGGGTGAGGGTGAGGCAGGCGGGGTGAGGGCGAAGCAGGCGGGGTGAGGGCGAGGCAGGCGGGGTGAGGGCGAGGCAGGCGGGGTGAGCGCGGGGCAGGCAGGGTGAGCGTGAGGCAGGCGGGGTGAGCGCGGGGCATGCAGGGTGAGGGCGAGGCAGGCGGGGTGAGGGCGGGGCAGGCGGGGTGAGGGCGGGGCAGGCAGGGTGAGGGCGGGGCAGGCAGGGTGAGGGCGAGGCAGGCAGGGTGAGGGCGAGGCAGGCAGGGTGAGGGCGAGGCAGGCAGGGTGAGGGCGAGGCAGGCAGGGTGAGGGCGAGGCAGGCAGGGTGAGGGCGAGGCAGGCAGGGTGAGGGCGGGGCAGGCAGGGTGAGGGCGAGGCAGGCAGGGTGAGGGCGAGGCAGGCAGGGTGAGCGCGAGGTAGGCAGGGTGAGCGCGGGGCAGGCAGGGTGAGGGCGAGGCAGGCAGGCGAGGCAGGCAGGGTGAGCGCGAGGTAGGCAGGGTGAGCGCGGGGCAGGCAGGGTGAGGGCGAGGCAGGCAGGGTGAGCGCGGGGCAGGCTGGGTGAGCGCGGGGCAGGCGGGGTGAGCGCAGGGCAGGCAGGGTGAGGGCGAGGAAGGCAGGGTGAGGGCGAGGCAGGCAGGGTGAGGGCGAGGCAGGCAGGGTGAGGGCAAGGCAGGCAGGGTGAGCGTGAGCTTCATGCAGCAAACAGCTTATTTTAGAGTTAATTTTCAAACAATGAACTGCAACAAACAATTCAGGACTGCAGAATGTTGATTGTCTCCTCTATTTCTCTAGCAAAGTGCACAAGTGGAGGATTGTTACACAATATAAATCAAAGGTAATCAGTTAACAGCAATGTGGTCTCCACCATGCACGATTGCTGGGAGAATCATCAAATCATCTCCATCCTGAGAATAATGCTGCCATTGTATGCAACCTTTGACTTACTGTGACCAATTTTGGACATGCACTTGAAGATGTTGAGGCTGTGAAGTGAATGCAAAGAGATAACAGGACAATACCAAATCTTTGAACTCTTGTTTACGAGGATAGGCTGTGAGAGTCGACGCTATCGTCTTGAAGTATAAGCTGAGAAGGATATTTGATTTTTTTAATGATTAAGGGATGGTTGTTAATGGAAGGGATGGTAGGACAGGAGGCAATGCCTGCAGATACTGAAGTTTTGACGTGTTAAGTCACCATCCTCTGAAATAACAGCCTTTAACTCACAGTAAGTGCCATTTCCCTATCACCCCTGTGCTCACTGCCCTACACTGACTCCTGGGCAAGCAAGTCTTAATTTAAAAAAATTATCATCCTTAGCTTTCAAATCCCACCCTTGCCACTCCCTACCTCTAATTTCCTCCAACCTCACAACTTTTGGAGATCTTTGCACTCTCTCTCTCTCTTTCTCTCCCTCCCCCCTTTTTGTGCATTCCCAATTATAATTGCGACACCATTGGTGGCTGTGCTTTCAATTGCCTCGACCCCAAGCTCTGGAATTCTCTGCCTGCACCTCTTTACATCGCATTCCTCCTTTAGGGCACTTATTAAATCTACCTCTTTGACCAGCTTACCTATAATCCCTATATGTGACTCAGCGTCATACTTTTTATAATACTTCAATGAGGCATCTGTGCTTTGTCTTTCAGATACTATCCTGGCAACACCATACACTGAACTGCTGAGTACAGTTTCTCCAGCTCATCCCTCAGCCTCTGTGCACAAAGCAAATTGATGGTCAAGGTACAAGTGGTGAGGGTTGGTTAGTTAGTATTCCTCCCCCACACCCTCATTCTAAACTGCTTAACAAATTGCCCATAGCAAGCTCCCACAAATAGAAATAGAGGGTGTAGTGGTATTGTTGAACTAGTAATCCAGAGACCCAGGGCAATGTTCTGGGGCCCTGGGCTCGAATCCCACCATGGCAGGTGGTGCAATCTGAATTCAATAGAACTACAGAATTAACAGTCTATTAATGACCATGAATTTACTGTCAATTGTCGTAAAACCCCACCTCGTTCGCTAGTGTCCTTTAGGGAACGAAATCTGCTGTCCTTGTCTGGTCTGGCCAACATGTGACTGGAGACCCACTGCAACGTGGTTGACTCTTGTATGCCGTAGCAAGCAACTCTGTTGGAGGACAATTTGGGATGGGAAATGAATGCTGACCTAGCTAGTGACACCTCCACCCCTTGAACGAATAATAAAATAGAAATTAGATCAATTACCAGTTCATGTATTACTGTTGGTTGAGGGAAAATATTGTTTGGACCCGAGGAGAATCCCACACAAACTCTTCAAAGTTATGCTAAAGAATCTTTTTGAAAGGGCAGACTGAGCCTCAGTTTGGCAGCACCTCCAACTGTGCAGTCAAATCTTTGGAGGACTGAAAGAAAGCAGCATTGTTAACTGATGACCTGGCTGTATCCTCGGGTGAACATGAACCTGCAGAGTCAATCTGGATTATGTTCTCCGCTCTTTTCCCTCAGCTTCTTTTTCCCACCTTATCGCACATCCTTAAATTTCCTTGGCCTCGAAAACTTTATATTTTTTAGATTGCGAGAGATTTTTTTGATATACAGGTGAGAAAGAGGCAAGAATGGCCATTGGACCACGAACATGAGGCTGGAGTAGTCGTGATAGGGACAAAGAAATGGCAGAGGAACTGAACAGGTACTTTGCATCAGTCTTCATGGTGGAAGACACCAGTCATACCAGAACTTCAAGAGAGTCAGGGGTCAGAGGTGAGTGTAGCGATCATCGCAAAGAAGGTGCTGGGGAAGCTGAAAGCTTTGGTGGTGTACTTTCAGGAATCACTGGAGGCAGGGAGGGTCCCAAAGGAGTGGAAAGTGGCTAATGCAACACCCCTGTTTAAGAAGGGGAGGCAAAAGATGGGAAATTATAGGCCGGTTAGCCTGACTTTGGTCATTGGCAAGATTTTAGAGTATTATTAAAGATGAGATTGTGGAATACTTCGAAGTGCATGATAAAATAGGGCACGTCAGCACGGACTCATAAAGGGGACGTCATGCCTGACAAATCTGTTAAGAGTTCTTTGAGGAGGTAACAAGGAAGTTAGACAAAGGAGAGCCAGTGGATGCGATCTGTTTGAATTTCCAGGCCTTTGACCAGAGATGTACTTCTGAGGCTGTACAAGTTTCTGGTCAGACCCCATTTGGATTATTGCAAGCGGTTTTGGGCCCCAAATCTAAGGAAGGATGTGCTGGCCTTGGAAAGGGCCCAGAGGAAATTCACAAGAATGATCCACGGAATGAAGGGCTTGTCATATGAGCAGTTGAGGACTCTGGGTCTGTACTCATTGGAGTTTAGAAGGATGAGGGGGGATCTTATTGAAACTTACAGCACGGCTTCGTCAAGGGGAGGTCTTGTCTGACAAATCTGTTAAGAGTTCTTTGAGGAAGTAACAAGGAAGTTAGACAAAGGAGAACCAGTGGATGTGATTTATTTAGATTTCCAGAAGCCTTTGACAAGGTGCCACATAGGAGACTGTTAAATACGTTAAGAGCCCATGGTGTTAAGGGTAAGATCCTGGCATGCATAGAGGATTGGCTGACTGGCAGAAGGCAGAAAGTGGGGATAAAGGGGTCTTTTTCAGGATGGCAGCCGGTGATTAGTGGTGTACCTCAGGGGTCGGCACTGGGACCACAGCTTTTCACAATATACATTAATGATCTGGAGGAAGGAACTGAAGGCACTGTTGCTAAGTAAATAGTATTGAGGAAGCAAGGGGGCTGCAGAAGACGTGGACCGGCTAGGAGAGTGGGCAAGGAAGTGGCAGATGGAATTCAATGTGGAAAAGTGTGAGGTTATTTACTTTGGAAGGAGAAATGGAGGCATAGACTATTTTCCAAATGGGAAGATGCTTAGGAAATCAGAAGGACAAAGGGACTTGGGAGTCCTTGTTCACGATTCTCTTAAGGTTAATGTGCAGGTTCAGTTAGCAATTAGGAAGGCAAATGCAATGTTAGCATTCATGTCGAGAGGGCTAGAATACAAGACCAGGGATGTACTTCTGAGGCTATATAAGGCTCTGGTCAGACCCCATTTGGATTATTGCGAGTAGTTTTGGGCCCCGTATCAAAGGAAGGTTGTGCTGGCCTTGGAAAGTGTCCAGAGGAGATTCACAAGAATGATACCTGGAATGAACAGCTTGTCGAGGAACGGTTGAGGACTCATTGGGAGTTTAGAAGGATGAGGGGGGGATTTTATTGAAACTTACAGGATACTGCGAGGCCTGGATAGAGTGGACATTTTTCATTTGTAGGTAAAACTAGAACCAGAGGACACAATCTCAGACTAAAGGGACGATCCTTTGAAACAGAGATGAGGAGGAATTTCTTCAGCCAGAGGGTGGTGAATCTGTGGGACTCTTTGCCGCAGAAGGCTGTGGAGGCCAAATCACTGAGTGTCTTTAAGACAGAGACGGATAGGTTCTTGATTAATAAGAGGATCAGGGGTTATGGGGAGAAGGCAGGAGAATGGGAACGAGAAACATATCAGCCATAATCGAATGGCAGAGCAGTCTTGATGGGCCAAATGGCCTAATTCTGCTCCTATGTCTTATGGTCTCTGCAGTGTAAGCACTAAGAATAATACACCAGGGTATCATCCAATGTCATATCTGTAAGGTGTCCTTTTATTGATTAATGCAACTGTTACACACACACTTATGAAAATATTTTCTTTAGGAAAAACAGCAAACTGTTGGCAGTTAAAATATATTTCTGAAAAAAGCATTGGAGAAATGGAATGTACTAGAAAAGTCAAACCAAACCATACTCAATCCTCTGATAGTCTGTGATGCTCCAAATATGACAAACATCCAATGCTAATGTTTCCAGCGCGACAATAAAAAACACTCCAGCCCAATTCGTTAACACATCTGGGGCAGAGTTACAATCCAAAGGGAGAAGTTACAATAAAAGGTCCAGTGTAGCGAGAATGCCAATTAGAACAACACTTTTTTTCAATGGATTGTAAAAATAAACCAACTACTAAGCCTGTAAGCGCTCTTGCTGTTCCCATTGCTTAGAAACAAGACTTGGTTTGGATGAAAGAGCAATGTTAGCTTTGTCAGTCCGATTCTGTTCACTTCCTACACCATCCTCAGCCCGGGCAATATTTCACACAGTGTCGTGCTCGTATTGTTCTGCATTTCTCTTGTCCAAGAGACCATTCACTGCAGGCCGCACCTCTTCCATATCTGGCTTCATGTCGGTGTAACTCTCCCCATTCCCAGGACCCTCCAGGGCAACGACTGGAGGAAGCAGCATTTCTTCCATTTCCACATACTGAGGAGGGTCTGTTGTGACTGTTCCCATCTCAGGATCCTTACACACGGACAGCAAGGCTTTACTGAGGAAAATGGTGAGAGAATGAAAGAAGATTTTAACAATCTCTTTGCATAATGTACATGATGTGACCATCGCTTCACACGACACGTGGTTGGAAGTGAACAGTGGTTTTAATAGTCTTTCAACAGAGCCTGCCTGCGACGAGATGAACTGGCAGCAGGCTCACGACTGCCAAGCTTTATACATCCAGTTAGTGGGAGGAGCCATGGGCAGAGCCAAGGGTGGAGCCCAGTACAAACTCCTCATCTCCCCCTATGGGCAGAGCCGCGCAACTGCTCGGATACCGAGCTTACATTGACACAGTACATCATACATAACAGTGTGAATTACACAGACTGTGATCCACCACAGTATACATATATATTATACATGTGCATCTGGCACATCCCAAACATGGCGACAGGAAGAAGAGTCAACCATTCCGTATTCCATTTAATCCCTTCTCTCCGTATCTCTCAATACCGTTACCCACTACAAATACCACTGAAATTACAAAAAAAACCGACAATTGCCTGGGTTTAGAAACAGATTCCTGTTCATCAACTTTGTGGAGTGCTTCAAGACACTTCTGACATAGAAAAGACACAACGTAAATGCAAGATGTTGCTGAAAACTTACATGTTATCACTTGCAAATATTTTTAAACAGAGAAACCTTGTTTAGTGAGCAGCTCAGTTGTCAGAATGTGGAATGAATTTGGTCTTTTTTACGATTGCAGCTTTAGTCAAATGTTTTGAGTATTTATTTGCTCACTGGAAGTTTGTGTCTATATTAAAGGGAACTTTAAATGATTATTTTTTTTAATTCACTCTTAATTGAGGTCTACAAAATTATGAGAGGTATGGACAGGGTGGATAGCAACAAGTTTTTCCCAAGAGTGGGGGTGTCAGTTACAAGGGGTCACGATTTCAAGGTGAGAGGGGGAAAGTTTAAGGGAGATGTGCGTGGAAAGTTTTTTACGCAGAGGGTGGTGGGTGCCTGGAACGCTTTGCCAGCGGAGGTGGTAGAGGCGGGCACGATAGCATCATTTCAGACGCATCTAGACAGGTATATGAATGGGCGGCAACAGAGGGAAGTAGACCTTGGAAAATAGGAGACAGGTTTAGATAAAGGATCTGGATCGGCGCAGGCTGGGAGGGCCGAAGGGCCTGTTCCTGTGCTGTAATATTCTTTGTTCACTCGGTGTTGGTGTCACTAGCAAGATCAGTATTAAATGCCCATCCCTTCCACAGCTGAGGGACTTGCTACATTATTTCAGAGGAGAGTTAAGAGTCAACCATGTTGTGTGGGATAGGAGCTACATACAGACTTGATCATGCTGGCAAAGATGGCAGGTTTCCTTCCCAAAAGGATATTATGAAACCAATTTGCTTGTTGTGCAATTCAACAGTTTCCTTGGCCACTTTTACAGAGACCAGCTTTTCTATTCCAGATTGAAAAAAATAATTCAAATTTTCAAACTGCAATCCAAATGAAGGCTCCTCCGACAGTGCAGCGCTCCCCTGGTGCTGGCCCACCGATGGTGCAGCGCTCCCCTGGTGCCAGTCCTCCCGCAGTGCAGCGCTCCCCTGGTGCTGGCCCACCGACAGTGCAGAGCTCCCCTGGTGACGGCTCTCCGACAGTGCCCAGCGCTCCCCTGGTGCTGGCCCTCCGACGGTGCAGCGCTCTCCTGGTGCCGGCCCTCCGACAGTGCAGCGCTCCCCTTGTGCTGCCCTCCCACAGTGCAGCGCTCTCCTGGTGCTGGCCCTCCAACAGTGCAGCGCTCCCCTGGTGCTGGCCCTCCCGCAGTGCAGCGCTCCCCTGGTGCTGGCCCTCCGACAGTGCAGCGCTCCCCTGGTGCCGGCCCTCCGACAGTGCCCAGCGCTCCCCTGGTGCCGGCCCTCCAACAGTGCAGCGCTCCCCTGGTGCTGGCCCTCCCGCAGTGCAGCGCTCCCCTGGTGCTGGCCCTCCCAAAGTGCAGCGCTCCCCTGGTGCTGGCCCTCCGACATTGCAGCGCTCTCCTGGTGCCGGCCCTCCGACAGTGCAGCGCTCCCCTGGTGCCGGCCTTCCGACAGTGCAGCGCTCCCCTGGTGCTGGCCCTCCGACAGTGCAGCGCTCTCCTGGTGCTGGCCCTCCCACAGTGCAGCGCTCTCCTGGTGCTGGCCCTCCGACAGTGCAGCGCTCCCCTGGTGCCGGCCCTCCGACAGTGCAGCGCTCCCCTGGTGCTGGCCCTCCGACAGTGCAGCGCTCTCCTGGTGCTGGCCTCCCACGGTGCAGCTCTCCCCTGGTGCTGGCCTCCCGCAGTGCAGCCCTCCGACGGTGCAGCGCCCTCCCGACAGGTGCAGCGCCCTCAGAAAAGTGCAGCGCTCTCCTGGTGCTGCCCTCCACGGTGCAGCGCTCTCCGACGGTGCTGGCCCCTCCCACAGTGCAGCGCTCCCCTGGTGCTGGCCCTCCCACAGTGCAGCCCTCCGACGGATGCAGCGCCCTCGACAGGTGCAGCGCCCTCAGAAAGTGCAGCGCTCTCCTGGTGCTGGCCCTCCCACAGTGCAGCGCTCCCCTGGTGCGGCGCCTCAGACAGTGCAGCGCTCCCCTGGTGCTGGCCCTCCCGCAGTGCAGCGCTCTCCTGGTGCTGGCCCTCCCACAGTGCAGCGCTCTCCTGGTGCTGGCCCTCCCGCAGTGCAGCGCTCTCCTGGTGCTGGCCCTCCCACGGTGCAGCGCTCTCCGACGGTGCTGGCCCTCCCACAGTGCAGCGCTCCCCTGGTGCTGGCCCTCCCACAGTGCAGCCCTCCGACGGTGCAGCGCCCTCCGACAGGTGCAGCGCCCTCAGAAAGTGCAGCGCTCTCCTGGTGCTGGCCCTCCCACAGTGCAGCGCTCCCCTGGTGCCGGCCCTCAGACAGTGCAGCGCTCTCCTGGTGCTGGCCCTCCCGCAGTGCAGCGCTCTCCTGGTGCTGGCCCTCCCACAGTGCAGCTCTCCCCTGGTGCCGGCCCTCCGACAGTGCAGCGCTCCCCTGGTGCCGGCCCTCCGACAGTGCGGCGCTGCCCTGGTGCTGGCCCTCCGACAGTGCAGCGCTCCCCTGGTGCCGGCCCTCCCACAGTGCAGTGCTCCCCCGGTGCCGGCCCTCCCACAGTGCAGCGCTCCCCTGGTGCTGGCCTCCCACAGTGCAGCGCTCCCCTGGTGCCGGCCCTCCGACAGTGCAGCGCTCCCCTGGTGCCGGCCCTCCGACAGTGCAGCGCTCCCCTAGTGCTGGCCCTCCCACAGTGCATCGCTCCCCTGGTGCCGGCCCTCCGACAGTGCAGCGCTCCCCTAGTGCTGGCCCTCCCACAGTGCAGCGCTCTCCTGGTGCCGGCCCTCCCACAGTGCCCAGCGCTCCCCTGGTGCCGGCCCTCAGACAGTGCAGCGCTCTCCTGGTGCTGGCCCTCCCGCAGTGCAGCTCTCCCCTGGTGCCGGCCCTCCCACAGTGCAGCGCTCCCCTGGTGCTGGCCTCCCACAGTGCAGCGCTCCCCTAGTGCCGGCCCTCCGACAGTGCAGCGCTCCCCTGGTGCTGGCCCTCCGACAGTGCCCAGCGCTCCCCTGGTGCCGGCCCTCCCGCAGTGCCCAGCGCTCCCCTGGTGCCGGCCCTCCCACAGTGCAGCGCTCTCCTGGTGCCGGCCCTCCCACAGTGCAGCGCTCCCCTGGTGCCGGCCCTCCCGCAGTGCAGCGCTCTCCTGGTGCTGGCCCTCCCGCAGTGCAGCGCTCCCCTGGTGCTGGCGCTCCGACAGTGCAGCGCTCCCCTGGTGCTGGCCCTCCGACAGTGCAGCGCTCCCCTGGTGCTGGCCCTCCCGCAGTGCAGCGCTCCCCTGGTGCTGGCGCTCCGACAGTGCAGCGCTTCCCTGGTGCCGGCCCTCCCACAGTGCAGCGCTTCCCTGGTGCCGGCCCTCCCACAGTGCCCAGCGCTCCCCTGGTGCCGGCCCTCCGACAGTGCAGCGCTCCCCAGGTGCCGGCCCTCCGACAGTGCAGCGCTCTCCTGGTGCCGGCCCTCCCACAGTGCCCAGCGCTCCCCTGGTGCTGGCCCTCCCACAGTGCAGCGCTCTCCTGGTGTTGGCCCTCCCACAGTGCAGCGCTCCCCTGGTGCCGGCCCTCCCACAGTGCCCAGCGCTCCCCTGGTGCTGGCCCTCCCACAGTGCAGCGCTCCCCTGGTGCCGGCCCTCCGACAGTGCAGCGCTCCCCTGGTGCCGGCCCTCCCACAGTGCAGCGCTCCCCTGGTGCTGGCCCTCCGACAGTGCAGCGCTCCCCTGGTGCCGGCCCTCAGACGGTGCAGCGCTCCCCTGGTGCTGGCCCTCCGACACTGTCCAGCGCTGCCCTAGTGCCGGCCCTCAGACAGTGCAGCGCTCCCCTGGTGCCGGCCCTCCCACAGTGCAGCGCTCCCCTGGTGCCGGCCCTCCGACAGTGCCCAGCGCTCCCTTAGTGCTGGCCCTCCCACAGTGCAGCGCTCCCCTGGTGCCGGCCCTCCCACAGTGCCCAGCGCTCCCCTGGTGCTGGCCCTCCCACAGTGCAGCGCTCCCCTGGTGCCGGCCCTCCGACAGTGCAGCGCTCCCCTGGTGCTGGCCCTCCCACAGTGCAGCGCTCCCCTGGTGCCGGCCCTCCGACAGTGCAGCGCTCCCCAGGTGCCGGCCCTCCGACAGTGCAGCGCTCTCCTGGTGCCGGCCCTCCCACAGTGCCCAGCGCTCCCCTGGTGCTGGCCCTCCCACAGTGCAGCGCTCTCCTGGTGTTGGCCCTCCCACAGTGCAGCGCTCCCCTGGTGCCGGCCCTCCGACAGTGCCCAGCGCTCCCCTAGTGCTGGCCCTCCCACAGTGCAGCGCTCCCCTGGTGCCGGCCCTCCCACAGTGCCCAGCGCTCCCCTGGTGCTGGCCCTCCCACAGTGCAGCGCTCCCCTGGTGCCGGCCCTCCGACAGTGCAGCGCTCCCCTGGTGCTGGCCCTCCCACAGTGCAGCGCTCCCCTGGTGCCGGCCCTCCGACAGTGCAGCGCTCCCCTGGTGCCGGCCCTCCGACAGTGCAGCGCTCCCCTGGTGCCGGCCCTCAGACGGTGCAGCGCTCCCCTGGTGCTGGCCCTCCGACACTGTCCAGCGCTGCCCTAGTGCAGGCATTCCGACAGTGCGGTGCCCCCTCAAGGATGCCCTTCTGACAATGTAGCATTCCCTCAGGATGCAAGAAATGCGTAATATTTAATTGGAGGAAGTTTCTGCTCATGCAGTGCTGGCTGTCGGACGAGCAGTCTGATAATTTAACAACATTAGAGGAGGGGAGAGAGGATGGGACTGGGTGCCATCAGTGTATGTATGAAAATTAAATCTAATAGAATCATAATTTTTCAAAGGAACGAACAATATATTTGAAGGAAGAATATTCAGGGCTTCAGGGATTTGGGACTAATTGTATAACTTGCCAAAGCCCTCCGAGGCACATGGGGCCGAATGGCCTTCTATACTGTAAGGCACCATGAAGTTATATTGATGTTTACATTATCCATACCACTGCTGCCACAATAATAAAAATAATTCTGGCAATCTAATTACAGCTCAGTGCCTGCCCTTAAAGACTCTTTAAGTCTATACACTTGAAGAGTTTTATAAATAGACTGCATTGATGATGACTTTGCCAATGAGAGGCATAGATAACAGCCATCTATATATGTGCTGAGCAGATGTTTTTCCTCAGTTTACTAATTGCCCTTTTTATCTGGGGTGGTGAGGGGGAGGGGAAGTTTAATACGGAAGGAACATGGAATTGTACATCAATTAAAGCTTTCACTGGATTAAATAAACCCTAACATAAGGCACCATTTAAGTTTGTCTCTGAGCCCAGGGTTCTGATTGAGAGCTTTTAAGTTTTATCCATCCCCCAATCAAGGGACAATTTAGCATGGCCAATCCACTGGCCCGGGCTGTGTTTGGCATGGGATGGTGGGGGGGGGTGTAATATGTCCCAGGGTGGGTGCGATATGTCCCAGGGCTGGGACAGAGCCAGGGTCCTCGGCACCATGGGCGAGCAGTGCTAACCACTGTGCCACCCGACTATTTTCAAAAGCAACTTAAAGCCTATTGGTTAGATTTTGCTCTTTCTGCACAACATTTCAAATCCCGCTAGTTCCCGCTGTGTCCACCTATGTGGAGATTTTCTTCATCAGATTAGTGTATGCATTTTATAAATTCGTAGCCTTCAACCCGTTACGTATTTGTGCAATCCCTTTTTTAAAATGCCCTCCTACTGATTCTGATGGAATGAGGAGGACTCCTTGGAACCTTCTTTCTGTGGGCATGTGCTGATAGGAAGTTGCTTCCCAGTGCTTCCTTGCCTTTTTTCCTTCCATGAGCCCATGCCTAATTCCTCTTGAACTGAGTGGCTTGCTCTGCCTTTGCTGGGGGTCTGGAATCACATGTAGCCCAGACTGGGTAAGGAGGGCAGATTTCCTTCCCGAAAAGAACCAAACTGGTTCTTTACAACAGCCAATGGATCTTTCATGGCTGTCATTACTGAGGCTAACATTCAGTTGCAGTTATTTTTATTAATGACATTTAAATTCCATCAGCCGTGGTGGGATTTGAACCCCTGTCCCCAGAGCATTAGCCTGGCCCCCTGGATTACTAGCCCAGTGACATTACCACCACACCACTGGATCTCCAGTTGCAGATCCTATCAAGTTGCCTGGAGTTTCCCTGCAAGCATTTCCAAATGACCTTTCTCTGCCACAACATTGTACATTGGGGCTCGAGGAATGCAGGAGCCCAGAGTCCCTCCAGCAGCTCTTTTGTCTTCACATTGCTAAAAACTCCTTTATTCTTGGTCATGAGGAGCTGGAATCCTACTGCTGAGCCAAGAGCTGATTACGTGCAGTCAACACCCGAATTATTCCCTGATATAAATGCACTTTGACTTGGCGACGAGAAGGATACAATTTGCTCTGCATTAATGATCTAACTTTACTGAAGCCCTTTTTTCCCCCCCCCATTGTCTTCCCACTTAAATGATTTTGATCATTTAAAAAAACAAATGTACATCCAGAACTTCATACCAAATAAATTAATTAAGGGCAACTTTTTTTAATGTAGGAAACTGCAGTTGTAAACCTAGGTTTCGAGTTAAAATCAGACCCATTCTCATCATACCAACACCAAAGCAATCCCGGATGCACAGACACCTACCCTTTAGGTTGACACATCAGACCCTTCGAGCAGGGACAGTGCTCTAAAGCTCCTTCTGGCTCCATCTCCCAAGTGATGAGGTCCAACAATCGGTGTCTCGGATCATGGCAGGGTCGTCCCTTGGTGGACAGAGGGATGCACACAGGAAACAACAGATCTGAGTGAAATCAAAAGACACTTTCTGACAATGTCAGTGAAGATTTGGACAACAGCCGTTTAACAAATACTCAAACCTCTCTTAACATAGCTGGCAAACAAACAAACTTGACTTTTCGGAGTTTACTAATAATGGAGATAGGTATTTACAAAGGTTCCATTTATTGTTCATTCCAGGTCAGATCATGAACAGTTTTGGGATGGACAAAAGCATTAAACCATAAAACAAAATGTATTTTGGGGTTGGCCTGTCCCTTTAAGTCTACTAAATGTAATTGCTGTAAGCAGACACAATCCTCGGCCAATCACGGTTTAACAGGTGAGATGAGAGCGACTGCCCTCGACATTAAGGCCACATTTGACCGTGTGGTATCAAGGAGCTCGAGCAAAACCGGAGTGAATGAATGAGAGTCGGGTGGGGAAAAACCTTCACTGGTTTGAGCCATACCTAGTATAAAGGAAGATGTTGCGGTTGCTGGAGATCAATCATCTCAGTCCCAGAACATCGCTGCAAGAGGTCGTCAGGGTAGTATCCTAGTCCCAACCATCTTCAGCTACTTCATAAGGTTAGAAGTTCGCCGATGATTGAACAATGCTCGGCACCATTCGCAACTCTTCAGATACTGAAGAAGTCCTTGCCCATGTGCAGCATGACCTGAACAACATTCAGGGTTTGGCTGATAAGTAGCGAGTTGTATTTGTGTCTCTACAAATGCCAGGCAACCACAACCTCCAACAAAAGAGAATTACCCATGACATATAAGGGCATTACTATCGCTGAATCCCCCCTTTAAAGGCCCTGGGATCTATTGTTGACAAGAAACTGAACTGGACCAGCTATATAAATACAATGGCTACAAGAGCGGGTTAAAGGCTGGGAATTTGGCAACACGTAATTTCCTCGTGCCTCCCCGAAATCCGTCCACCATCTATGAGGCTGAAGTCACGATGGGATACTCTCCACTTGCCTGAATGAGTACAGGTCCAACACCATCCAATAAGTTCTACACCATTCATTACAACCCATGTGTTCGCACTCCACCCACCAGCTTAAATATTCATTCCATCCTCTAACAATGCACAGTTGCATCAGTGTGTACCATCTACAAGATGCACCGCAGGAACTCACCAAGACTCCTTCAATAGCACCTTCCAAACCCATGACCTTTACCACCTGGAAGGACAAAGGCAGCAGATGTATTTGATCACCATCACCTGCAACTTCCCCTCCAAGCCACTCACCATCCTGACTTGGAACTGTATTGCTCTTCCTTCACTGTCACTGGGTCAAAATCCAGGAACTCCCTTCCCAACAACACTGTTGCTGTACCAACATCACATGGACTACAGCAGTTTCACCACCACCTTCTCAAGGATCATTAGGAATGGCAATAAATACTTGCCGAGCCAGTGACAATAATATGCCATGAAATAAGTTTTGAAAACTGCTGTAGGGTAGTCATTGGGGAGTGGTGATGGAACAGAGTGGGAGAGGTGGAGCATCGGAGTTGCAAGTATGAAAACCTACCTCGGGCATTCCACTGAAACAAAAACAAAACTGAAAAGTGACATCACAGGAATCTGCACTAAATTTGAAACAAAAAATGAAAACCAAAATGAACTAAGTAGAGGAGTAACTAAGCCAGAAGGTGAAGATTAGTGTATTTAACATTTAATATTTACGGTAGAAATCTAGCACCAGGGACCATATAGTTAATTGTAACTGTTTGATACTTATTTATTTTTTAATTAATTAATTAGTGCTAGAAATGTCAGTCAGCAGTGTAAATTGCTTTATCTGTGAGATGTGGGAGATCCATGACGCTTCCAGCGTTCCGGAAAATTACCTCTGCAGGACGCGTACCCACATGGATCGGTTGGAGCAGCAGTTGGATGCACTTCAGGGTATGCTGGTGGTGAAAAGCGTCATAAGCCAGGAGGTCAAACCCAAGGGGCAGGCAGATAGATGGGTAACCGCTAGAAGGAGCAGGCAGTCAGTGCAGGAACCTTCTGTGGCTGTCCCCTTCTCTAACATGTACAGTTTTAGATTGGTTGGGGGGGGGGGGGGGGGGAAATCGCCTGTTAAGGGGAAACAGCAGCAGCCAGAGCAATGGCTCCACGGCTGGCTCTGTTGTTCAACAGGGAGGGTCAAAGCTCAGCTGAGCAATAGTTATAGGGGACTCTATGGTAGGGGCACAGATAGGCGCTTCTGTGGATGTGAAAAGGACTCCAGGATGGCACATTGCCGCTTTGGTGCCAGGATCAAGGATGTCTCTAAACGGACACGGGGAATTCTGAAGGAGAGGGTGAACAGCTAGAAGTCGTAGTACACATAGTTACTAACAACATAGGCAGGACGAACAATGAGGTCCAGCAGAGGGAGTTCAGTGAGTTAGGTAGCAAGTTAAAAAACAGGACCTCTAAGTTTGTAATCTCGGGATTACTCCCTGTGCCACATGCCTGCGAGGCTAGGAATAGGAAGATAGTGCAGCTAAACATGTGGCTGAAGACCTGGTGTCGGAGGGAGGGTTTCAGATATCTGGACCATTGGAATCTCTTCCAGGGCAGATGGGACCTATCCAAGAAGGACACGTTGCATCTGTACTAGAGGGGCACAAATATCCTGGCCGGGAGATTTGCTAGCGTCACTCGGGAGGGTTTAAACCAGTGTGACGGGGGGTGGGACCTGGAGCAATAGGTCAGAAGGTGAAATAACTGAGGGGGAAACTAGAGAATAGGGCCAGTAAGACTCAGTGGATGAGCAAGTAGGAAGATGTTGCTGAACACAGCAGGACTGGTGGTATGAAGTGCATTTGTTTCAACATGTAGTAGGTAAGGCAGATGAATTTAGAGCTTGGATTAGTACTCGTGACTATGACCTGCTGTTATTAATCCAAAGACATTTTATATGCATATAAAGAGCAAGAGGGTAGCCAGGGAAAGGATTGGCCCACCAAGGACAGAGGAGGGAATCTATGCGTGGAGCCAGAGGAAATGGGCGAGGTACTAAATGAGTACTTTGCATCAGTATTCACCAAAGAGAAGGACTGATTTGATGATGAGTCGAGGGTAGGGTGTGTGGATAGACTGGGTCATGTTGCTGTCGGAAGTGTTGGTCGTGTTTACAAGTATTAAGGTAGTTAAGTCCCCAGGGCCTAATGAGATCTACCCCAGAATACTGAGGGAGGCAAGGGAGGAAATTGCTGGGGCCTTGACAGAAATCTTTGCATCCTCACTGGCTAGAGGCGAGGCCACAGAGGACTGGAGAAAAGCCAATGTTGTTCCTTTGTTTAAGAAGGGCAGCAGAGATAATTCAGGAAATTACAGACTGGTGAGTCTTACATCGGTGGTCGGGAAATTATTGGAGAAGATCCTTAGGGACAGGATTTACTCACATTTGGCAACAAATTGTAAGCGATAGGCAGCATGGGTTTGTGAAGGGGAGGTCGTGTCTCACTAACTTGATCCGAGTTTTTTGAGGAAGTGACTAAGATGATTGACGACGGTAGGGCAGTGAATATCGTCTACATGGACTTCAGTAAGGCCTTTGACAAGGTCCCTCATGGCACTCTGGTACAGAAAGTGAAGTCACATGGGATCAGAAGTGAGCTGGCAAAATGGATAGAGAACTGGCTCGGTCATAGAAGACAGAGAGTAGCGGTGGAAGGGTGTATTTCTGAATGGAGGGCTGTGACTTGTGGTATTCTGCAGTGATCAGTGCTGGGAACTTTACAGTTTGTACTATATATAAACGATTGGAGGAAAATGCAACTGGTCTGATTAGTAAATTTGCGGATAACACAAACATTGGGGGAGTTGCAGATAGTGAAGAGGATTGTCAAGAATACGGCAAAATATAGATCAGTTGGAGACTTGGGCGGAGAAATGGCAGATGGAATTTAACCTGGACAAACGTGAGGTAATGCACGTTGGAAAATCTGATATAGGTGGGAATTATACAGTAAATGGTAGAACCTTCGGGAGTATTGACAGGCAGAGAACACTGGGCGTACCGGTCCACAGATCATGGAAAGTGGCAACGAAGATGGTTAGGTAGTCAAGGCGCCATATGGCATGCTTGCCTTCATGGGTCAGAGCATTGAGTATAAAAATTGGCAAGTCATACTGCAGCTTTACAAAATCTTACTGAGGCCACATTTGGAATATTGCATACAATTCTGGTCGCCACACTACCAGGAGGGTGTGGATACTTTGGAGAAGAGGTTTACCAGGATGTTGCCTGGTCTGGAGGGCATTAGCTATGAGGAGAGCCATAATAAACGCGGATTGTTTACACTGGAACAATGGAGGTTGAGGGGAGATCAGATAAGAATTTTACTAAATTATGAGGGGCATGGACAGAGTGGATAGTCAGATGTTTTTTCCTCAAAGTTTTTCCTAGTAAAATGCAATTACTAGGGGACATAGGTTTAAAGTGCGAGGGGGAAAGGTTTAGAGGAGATGTGTGAGGCAAGTTTTTTTTTTTAAAAACACAGAGGGTGGTGAGTGCCTGGAACCGCTGCTGGGGGAGGTGGTGGAAGCAGATACAACAGCGACGCTTAAGAGGCATGTTGACGAATACATGTACAGGATGGGAATAGAGGAATACAGACTCCGGAAGTGCAGAAGGTTGTAGTTTAGACAGGCATCATGGTCAGCGCAGGCTTGGAGGGTCGAAGGGTCTGTTCCTGTGCTGTACGGTTCTTTGTGCTTTGACAGTGCCAAAGGCCAATTAGAGCTTAATTGCTGTACGGTTTTGCACGTTCTCCCCGTGTTTGCGTGGGTTTCACCCCCACAACCCAAAGATGTGCAGGGTAGGTGGATTGGCCACGCTAAATTGCCCCTTAATTGGAAAAAAAAAAATTGGGTGCACTAAATTTTTATTTTTTTTTAAATTTGCTGTAAGGTGACACAGTCAATTAGAATATAATTGCTGTCAGGGAGCGGCACGGTGGCACAGTCAGTAGCGCTGCTGCCTTACAGCACCAAGGATCCGGGTTCGATCCAACCCTGGGTCACTGTCCGTGTGGAGTTTGCACATTCTCCCCGTGTGGCCAGCAGCACGGTTCAATTCCCATCCCAGCCTCCCCAAACAGGCGCCGGAATGTGGTGACTAGGGGCTTTTCACAGTAACTTCATTGAAGCCTACTCTTGACAATAAGCGATTTTCATTTCATTTCATTTCTACACGGGTCTCACCCCCACAACCTATAAATGTGCAGGGTAGGCGGATTGGCCGGTGGTGGTTAAATTGCCCCTCAATTGGAAATATTTAAAAAATATAATTACTGTCTGCGGTGGAAACTTTGAAAATTGTCTGCTGCTATAACATTTTCATCTCCACGTCTGGAAAACAAAACTTTAAATGGTTTAATTCTTCTAAAACAGTTACATTTGATAGCAGTGCCACAGATGTTAGATGGATCGGTAATGCTCTAAAATTTCCTCTTCGTGGTTCGGTGGATTGGCCATGATCACAGTTACGGGATAGGGCGTGGGAGTGGGCCTTGGAAGAGTGCCCTTTCAGAGAGTCGGTGCAGGCTCAATGGGCCGAATGGCCTACTGCCCTGTAGAGATTCCATGGATTATCTAAGCTAAGATGCACGTTGGATATTATACAAGTCCTTAAACTGATACTGGTTAGACCTGGCGATATGCTCTATGTTTTGACATTATGGAGGAGTTTGTGTGGAGGGAGGTTTAAACAGAATGATCGGGTTCCAGCGCATGTATCTCACAACTCACAAGTGTAGAAGGCACAGCAGAGGTTCGCCCTGCAGTCACGTTGCTGCTCACAGATAGAGCCAGTCTGTCCTTTCACTGCACCCGCTCGGCATTGTCCCCAGATACACAAATGATCCGAATAACATTCTCCATCTCGAGTGCAATTCTAAAGAAATTCAGAATAATTTTACGGTCAACACAATCAGGAAACTTGTAGAGCAAAGGAAGCATTCTGAAAATTGATGATAAATCATTCATGTATTTGTTTTCGGGACAGGGGTGACACTGGCAATGCCACATTCATTTCAAAAGGGAACTAGATGAATACATGAGAGAAAAGGGAATTTAAAGAGATGCTGGGAAGCTGAGGTGAGGCAAAGGGAATGGGAGGAGACTAGTGGAACACTAACAGGCTAGTTGAGTCCAATGACCTGTTTCTTTGTTGTATATTCTATGTCGGATAGTAGTTCTATCAGTGGACTAGTAACCCACAGAAGATGATCCCAGGACAGTATCAAATTTGAATTCAGTTTCAAAAATCTGGAAGTAAAAGTGGTCATGCAACTCTTAGGTGCTCTTTCCAAGAGCCGGTGCAGACTTGATGGGCTGAATGGCCTCCTTCTGCACTGTAAATTCTATGAACTCGAGAACATAAAGACCCACCTGGCTCAGTGATGTCCCTTTGGAAAAGGAATCTGCTTTCCTAACCCAGTCTGGGCTCAGTGTGTGACGGCAGATCTACATCAATGATGGCTCTTTTTAAATAATATTTATTGTCACAAGCAAGCTTACATTAACACTGCAATTAAGTTACTGTGAAAAGCCCCTAGTCGCCACATTCCGGCACCTGTTCGGGTACACAAGAGGGAGAATTCAAAATGTCCAAATTACCTAACAGCACATCTTTCGGGACTTGTAAGAGGAAACCGGAGCACCCGGAGGAAACCCACGCAGACACAGGGAGAACGTGCAGACTCCGCACGGACAGGGACCCAAGCCGGGAATCAAACCTGGGTCCCTGGCGCTGTGAAGCAAACATATCAGTGTAATGATATGTAATGTTATGTAGCTCACTACCAGTACTTCAGGAACACACGTCATCACCTTCTATGGGTAGCTGGGGATGAACATTAAATACCATTGACATCCCCATCCCGACAATGAGTTTGAAACCACAATATGATTGACAGTACTTGCCTCCTCCTCTGTTCTCCGTAGAAGGCACTTTGACTCCAACACATCTACCCAGCAGAAATGGTCCTTCCTGCAATCCTCATCAACAATACATTCCTACAGGAACACAATTCCATTAATTGTGACATTCTATCTATAGCTGTAGTTAAATAAAGTCTTTGTGTTCACAGACAAGGAATCATTGATGATGGTCTATCAACAGTGTTAATTTGCGACATAGAATATAGAACATTACAGCGCAGTGAGGCCCTTTGGCCTTCGATGTTGCGCCAACCTGTGAAACTAGCCCACCTACACTATTCCCTTATCATCCATATGTTTATCCAATGACCATTTAAATGCCCTTAGTGTTAGCGAGTCCACTACTGTTGCAGGCAGGGCATTCCACGCCCTTACTACTCTCGGAGTAAGGAACCTACCTCTGACATCTGTCCTATATCTATCTCCCCTCAATTTAAAGCTATGTCCCCTTGTGCTAGCCAACACCATCCGAGGAAAAAGGCTCTCAATGTCCACCCTATCTAATCCTCTGATCATCTTGTATGCCTCAATTAAGTCACCTCTTAACCTTCTTCTCTCTAATGAAAACAGCCTCAAATCCCTCAGCCTTTCCTCATAAAATCTTCCCCTCCATACCAGGCAACATCCTGGTAAATCTCCTCTGCACCCTTTCTAATGCTTCCACATCCTTCCTATAATGCGGCGACCAGAACTGCACGCAATACTCCAAATGCGGCCGCACCAGAGTTTTGTACAGCTGCAACATGACCTCATGGCTCCGAAACCCAATCCCTCTACCAATAAAAGCTAACACACCATACGCCTTCTTAACAACCCTATCAACCTGGGTGGCAACTTTCAGGGATCTATGTACATGGACACCGAGATTTCTCAGCTCATCCACATTACCAAGAATCTTACCATTAGCCCAGTACTCTGTATTCCTGTTACTCCTTCCAAAGTGAATCACCTCACACTTTTCTGCATTAAACTCCATTTGCCACCTCTCAGCCCAGCTCTGCAGCTTATCTATGTCCCTCTGTAACCTGCAACATCCTTCCGCACTGTCCATAACTCCACCGACTTTAGTGTCATCTGCAAATTTGCTCACCCCTTCTACACCCTCCTCCAGGAGGAGCTAAGGGAGAGGGTAGAGCTGCCGAGGGGAAGTGAGTTCAGGTATCTGCAGGTTAGGGACTTTGCGCAAAAGGTCTGGAGGGGGTTCCCTAGGTTGCCGGGATACACCCTGCTGGAGCGACTGCTGCTTCTGGATGTGGAAGGGGAGGGAAGAATTGGGGATATATACAAGTGGCTGGGGAGCAGGGAGGCGAGCGGGTGGTGAAGATCAATGAGAAATGGGAAGAGGTGTTGGGAGGGAAGATCAATTGGGGAGCATGGAGTGAGGCACTGCGTAGGGTAAATGAGACTTCCTCTTGTGCAAGGACGAGCCTGATACAGTTTAAGGTGGTGCACAGGGTGCATATGACTCGGGCGAGAATGATTGGGTTCTTTCAGGGGGTAGCAGATGAGTGTGAGAGGTGTGGGCAGGGGACAGCGAATCACATGCACATGTTTTGGGGTTGTGAAAAATTGGGAAGGTTCTGGGCGGGAGTGTTCGCAGTCTTAGCCAGGATAGTGGAGGAGGTGGAGGACCTGGACCCTTTGATGGCAATGTTTGGGGTTTCAGAGAAGCCGGAGCTCATGGAGAGGAGGAAGGCCGATGTCTTCGCCTTCGCCGCTCTGATTGCACGGCGACGAATTTTGCTGGAGTGGTGGTCGGCATCGCCACCGGGGGTAGCAGCTTGGTTGGGTGACCTGTACGACTTCCTGCGGTTAGCGAAGATAAAGTATTAGCTAAGGGGTTCTTCAGGGGGGTTTGAGGAAAAGTGGGGGATGTTTGTGACCGTGTTTGAGGGGCAGCTTGCCATGGGGGGGGGTGAAAAAGGGGAAAAATCTGTACAGACTGTACAGTTGATTGTTGGGAAGTATGTTTCCCGGGGTGTTTGTTCGCTGTAACCTGTTATGACACACGTTTGTAATAAATTCATTTTTTTAAATAAAGTGTTCTTGCATTGATACAGCTTTTTAAACAAGAAAAAGTCCTATCACATTTCATGGGAGCGATCTGTGGTGAATGTATTATGGTAGCCATTCACCACTGTACTACATTGTACTATGCTGTTGCCCATGTGGGCTCCACCTATGGACCATTGTACTGTACTACACCAGTTGTATCTTGTTAGTGCCCTTGTGGGTCCGCCCCCTTGAGGGGAGGTGTAAAGGGCAGCTGCCCTGTAGGCGGCTCTCAGTGCAGAGCAGTCGCAGGCAGGAACTGTTCTTGTTGATTCAAGCCACTGTTCACTTTAACTCTGTCTCGTGTGATTTGATGGTCACATCACTTTAATCAACTACAGCATCGCAATGGAAGCACCCCTCAAACCTGACCAACTGGAACTCGACCCACAGGCCACGGAAGCCAAAGGGATTTTTCCACACTGGCTCCGATGTATTGAGGCCTACCTCGCCACCTCCTCCTTGCCCTCAGCCTCCACGATCAGAAGCTGAGCCTTCTCCATGCCCGGGGGAGCCATCGAATCTCCGTGCAACTCGAGGAAGCGACCACATACGCAGACGCGCTCGCGATGCTGAAGCACCAATACACGAGGCCGGTGAATGAAGTGTTCGCACGGCATCTCCTCACCACCAAAGCCCCGGGGAATCGCTGGAGGAGTACCTACGCGACTTCAAAGTCCTCACGAGAAGCTGCAACTATAAGGCTGTCACGGCCTCCCAACACATGGAACTCGCCTTCCGGGACGCCTACGTGGCTGGAGTCCGGTCCAACTACTTCAGACAGCGCCTGCTCAAGAAGGGCGCCCTCGACCTAGAAGAGACGGTAAAATTAGCCACCTCTCTAGAAGTAGCGTTTCAAAGCCTCAACGCTTTCCCCCTCAGGTCACGCGATCCCCTCGTGGACTCCCGACCAGAGAGTGTACCCCAGGCCTGTGCCACGCGGCTGCCCGACCATACCGGGGGCTGCCCTGCTACTCGTTGCTGCGTGCCTGCTGGCTCCGCGCCTTTCAGACACGTCACCCACCTTGTGTTGTCTGTGTGGGCAGCCATCTTCGACTCTACACAACACGTGCGACTCACGGGGGCCGCCACCTTGGCTGCCGTCTCCCATGCGACCCGCCATGTGCGTCTCATGGAGGCCGCCATCTTCACCGCAACCCAACACATGTAACCGACGGGGGCAGCCACCTTGGGTTCACCCCACCACCTCCAACCACCCGCAACTTGGCGCGGTCACCCTTGACCAGTCACGCCCAAAGCACCACAGGAACTCCATGATGACCATCCGGGTCAATGGACAAGAAACGCCTTGCCTGTTTGACTCCGGGAGCACGGAGAGCTTCGTTCACCCAGACACGGTCAGGCGCTGTTCTCTCCAAATCTCCCCCGCATCTCAAACAATCTCCCTCGCTTCCGGATCGCACTCAGTGCACATCCGGGGGTACACCGGCGCGAATCTCGCGATACAGGGCGTCGAATATGCTAACTTTAAACTATATTTACTCCCCGATCTCTGCGCTCCTCTTCTGTTGGGACTGGGCATCCAGTGCAACCTCAGGAGCCTGACAGTAAAGTTTGGCTGGGCCCCTACCCCCCCCCTCACCGTTTGTAGCCTCGCAACCCTGAAGGTCGACCCTCCTCCGCTATTCGCGAATCCCACCGCCGACTGTAAACCCGTCGCTACCAGGAGCGGGCGGTACAGGACCTTTATCAGGTCCGAGGTCCAGCGGCTCTTGCGGGAGGGAGTCATCGAGGCCAGTAATAGCCCCTGGAGAGCTCAGGTGGGGGTCATCAGGACCGGGGAAAAGAACCGGATGGTTGTAGATTACAGCCAAACCATAAACCGGTTCACGCACCTCGATGCGTACCCCCTTCCCCGGATCACAGACATGGTTAACCAGATCGCACACTACCGGGTGTTCTCCACGGTGGATCTGAAGTCTGTGTACCACCAGCTCCCAATCCGCCCGGAGGACCGCCACTACGGGGCCTTCGAGGCCGATGGCCGCCTCTTCCACTTCCTCCGGGTCCCCTTCGGCGCCACCAACGGGGTCTTCCAAAGAACGATGGACCGAATGGTGGAGCTATACGGGCTGCGAGCCACATTTCCGTACTTGGACAACGTCACCATCTGTGGCCATGACCAGCGGGACCATGACGCCAATCTCCAGAAGTTTCTCCAAACCGCCCAAGCCCTCAACCTCACTTATAACAAAGGAGAAATGCGTTTTCCGCACAACCAAACTAGCCATCCTCGGCGATGTCGTGGAAAACGGCCCGACCCCGACTGTATGTGCCCCCTCCTGCAACTCCCCCCTTCCCCAAAGCCCTGAAAAGGTGCCTGGGGTTCTTTTCCTATTATACCCAGTGAGTCCCCAACCACGCGGACAAAGCCCGCCCACTAATCAAAGCCACCACTTTCCCACTGGCAGCTGAGGCCTGTCTGGCCTTCAGCCGCATCAAGGCACACATTGCCAAAGCCGCGATGCACGCGGTGGATGTGTCCGTCCCCTTCCAGGTGGCGAGCGATGCAGAGGTCGCCTTGCCGTCACCCTTAATCAGGCAGGCAGGCCAGTAGCATTTTTCTCCCGTACCCTCAACTCCTCCGAAATTTGACACTCCTCAGTCAAAAAAGCTCAAGCCGTCGTGGAAGCCGTACGGCACTGGAGGCACTACCTCGCTGGTAGGAGGTTCACCCTCGTCACCGACCAACGGTTGGTAACCTTCATGTTCGACAATACACAGCGGGGCAAGATCAAGAACCATAAGATCTTGAGGTGGAGGATCGAACTCTCCACCTATAATTACGATATAGTGTATCGTCCCCAGATGCCCTGTCCCGTGGCGTATGCACCAACGTGCAAGATGACCGACTCCGGGCCATCCATGATGACCTCTGCCACCCATGATGACCTCTGCCACCCGGGGGTCACCCGGCTTCTCCACTACATCAAGCCCCGCAACCTGCCCTACTCCACCGAGGAGGTCAGGGCCAAGACCAGGGACTGCCCGATCTGTGCGGAGTGTAAGCCGCACTTCTATCGACCGGATAAGGCCCACCTGGTGAAGGCTTCCCAGCCCTTTCGAGTGCCTCAGTCTCGACTTCAAAGGGCTCCTCCCCTCTACCAACCGCAACACGTATTTCCTCAACGTCGTTGACGAGTTCTCCCGCTTCCCCTTTGCAATCCCTTGCCCCAACATGACCGTGGCCACCGTCATTAAAGCCCTACATAGTATCTTCACCTTGTTCGGTTTCCCCACTTACGTCCACAGTGATAGGGGCTCCTCCTTTATGAGCGACGAACTGCATCAGTATCTGCTCGGCAAGGGCATTGCCTCGAGCAGGACGACCAGTTACAACCCCCAGGGAAGCGGACAGGTGGAGAGGGAGAACGAGACGGTATTGAAGGCCGTACACCTGGCCCAACGTTTGGGAATCTCCCAGCTTCCCACTGGCAGGAGGTCCTCCCCGACACGCGCCTCTCCATTAGGACACTTCTTTGCACAGCCATGACGAGACCCCTCCTGACCGCCTGTTTGTTTTCCCTAGGAAATTCATCTCCAGGGTCTCGCTTCCGTCCTGGCTGAAGACACCGGGGCCCCGTACTACTCCGGGAACACATAAGGAGCCATAAGTCCCAGCCCCTGTTTGAGGGGGTCCAGCTCCTTCACAACAACCCCCAGTACGCATAAATAGCGAACCCCAACGGCCGACAGGATACGGTATCCATCCAGGAACTGGCACCCACAGGATCCCCTACCATCACCTACCCCCCCCCCCCCCCCAACCTACACCGAACAACGCACCCGTCCCGACATGGCCTCCACACCCCCTCCCCCTATCGCCGACCTACAGGGATGAAACTCCAGAAGACAGTCCTGGAGTCCACACCTGTGCCCGCATCGACGAGTTGATCACCCATGCTTGCTGCAAAACCAGAGCTCAGGCGATCGCAGCGCACGATCAGGAGGCCGGACAGACTCAACCTGTGAGCCCTTCACCCCCGCCGGACTTCAATGTTTTAACAGGGGGTGAATGTGGTGAACGTATTATGGTAACCATTCACCGCTTTACTACATTGTACTATGCTGTTGCCCATCTGGGCTCCACCTATGGACCATTGTACTGTGTTACACCGCTTGTATCATGTTGGTGCCCTTGTGGGCTCCGCTCCCCTCGAGGGGAGGTATAAAGAGCGGCTGCCCTGTAGGCGGCTCTCAAGTGCAGGGCAGTCGCAGGCAGGAACTGTTCTAGTTGATTCAAGCCACTGTTCACTTTAACTCTCTGTCTCGTGTGAATTGATGGTCGCATCACGATTATCAAACAAGATTTGACATCGAGCTGCGTTAGGACAGGTGACCAAAAGCTTGGTTAAACAAAAAACAGAACACTGGATAAATTCAGCAGGCCTGGCAGCATCTGTGGACATTAACAGATTTAACGTTTCGGATCCAAATGATCCTTCTGGTCAAACGGGCAGGTTTGAAAGGAAGAAAGGTAGATGAGGATTTCCCGAACTTCGGGTATGACCACCGAGTGAGGGAAATCGAGGATCCTCAAGAGGCCAAAATTAGGGTGGGCAAGTATCCCAGGGATTTGTGGGGCTAGAGTTAGGGAGTGGGAAGGCCATGGAGGAATTGGAAAACATGGCCAATGTAGGTCAGCGAGCACAGGGCTGGTCAGGGAACAGGACACACCAGAGTTTTTGTGGAACTCAAGTTATTAAGAGAGGAGGTTGGTAAGGTGTACCTGGAAATACAATATATATTATAGATGTATATGTAAATATAAATTACAGGTTTAGCATTACGGTTGAGGGAGGGTGTCACACAGAAGTGGTGAAGTAACTTAACGACAATCTAGAAGATGATGAATTTCTACAATTCAGAGTTTTGGTGAAATTGGTGTCCACTCTCCCAGTACAAAGCTTACATAGCAAAGCATTAACCTCCAGGTCACAAAACATTGCTGTTCAGAATATTTGTCTAAGTTACTGTCAAAAAACTGCCTACAAATGAAAACGGTTCCATTTTGTAACAATTAAGCTGGTGTTTGGTGAGGAACTGATCCCATTCTTTGAATCTCAATATCACATTCTCAGATTCTGCATTTATTAAGTCACCTTTAGCATCTACACACACACACACTCTCAAAGTAGATCACAGCCAGACTCGCTGTCAAGTCACTGACTTCGCAGTCAAGCATAATAACACAGCAAGATCCCATAAATAGTGGCAGAAGTAACCAGTGAGTGAGGCCGGTTGAGAGATTGGTCAGGAACACCAGGGAGAATTCCTTTGCTCTTCTTCGAAAGCGTGTCATGGGATCTTTCACATCCACACAATAAGTATCACTGGTGGGAAGGTGCAATTATAACATGGCAAGCTTTCATCCGAATTTTCCAATATAAATGTTGTGGTAGTAACCACTGCTGTATATATTAGGGGATGTATGGTAAGGCCCTGTACTACAGGTACGGGGGTAGTCCCTGCCTGCTGGCACCGCCCAGTAGGCGGAGTATAAATGTGTGTGCTTCCCGTACAGTAGCCATTTCGCCAGCTGCTGTAGGAGGCCACACATCTTCGTGTAATAAAGCCTCAGTTGTATTCAACTCTCGTCTTTGTGCAATTGATCGTGCATCAAATGTTGACAAAGGCATTGACTGGAAATATGAAAATAATGGCAGATGGGACGACTTTTTAAGATGAGGTCAGAATTAAGTTTGCCCACCCAGGTCCAATTGTCCCGCACCCTCTAACTGTGATCCTCGATGACTACATGTGGGCTCAACGCAGGGATTAAGAACGGCAGAAGATTGACTAGCCATCGCTGTGAAGGAGCGAACGTGACCTTCACTGTAAAAGATAAAATGTAAAAAGGAAGATGAAAGGCGCAGGCTGTCCACAAGTGCTGCAGGTCAGCTGTGCTCAGTGGGTCATGTTCTCGCACTCTTCTCGGCCTGCGTGCCTCTCTCGCTCTGTGTCTCTCTCACTGTCTTTTTCTCTCTCTCTCTCTCTGCCTCTCACTCTTTCTCTCTCTGTCACTCTCTCTCGCTTGCTCTCTCGCTCTTGTTTCCCCCCGCCCAAGTTCGAAGATTGTAGATTCAAAACCCAGACTGACACCGACGCTGTAGGGAGGGAGTGCTGCACTGTCGGAAGTGCCATTTTTCAGCTATGAGGTAAAACTAAGGCCCAGTCTCCTCCTCTTTGTGGGATCTTGCTGTGCATAAATTCCATACATCACAAGAGTGACTCCACTTCAAAAGTGCTTCACTGGCATGTCCGGAGGACTTGCAAAGCCCTATAGAGATGCAAGTTCTTCCTCACTTTACAGGTATTTCTGTGGCAAAATAAAATAAAATAGGAGACACGGCAGCAAATTTGCACTCAGCAAGCTTCCACTGAAATGACCAGATTATGAGCTTTTTATGGTGGATTGGGCCAAATGTAAAAGAATGGCCACAACGCCAGCGAAACTCCCCCGTTCTTCCTTGAAAGTTGTCATGAGATCAATGTGGGGGGGGGGGGGTTGGAGACAGACAGGGATTTGGTTTGATATCTCACGAACAAGATAGCACCTCCCGAAATGCAGCAATCCCTCAATACTGTACCAGAATGTCAACCTACATTATGGACTCAAATCTTTACACTGGGACTTACCACCGTGGCCAGCACAGTGGTTAGCACAGTTGTTTCACAGCTCCAGGGTCCCAGGTTGGATTCCAGCTTGGGTCACTGTCTGTGCGGAGTCTGCACGTTCTCCACGGGCTTCCTCCGGGTGCTCCGGTTTCCTCCCACAGTCCAAACATGTGCAGGTTAGGTGGATTGACCATGGTAAATTGCCCTTAGGATCCAAAAAGGTTTAGGTGGGATTGCTGGGATGGGGTGGAGGTGTGGGCTTGGGTGGGGTGCTCTTTCCAAGGTGCACACTGGATGGGCCGAACGGCCGCCTACACTGTAAATTCTATGATTCTGTGACTTGTATCCACAGCAGTTACCTGTGAAGTGAGTGCGCTACCCACTGAGCCATGCCTGTCAATTGGACTCTTGTCTGCGCATAGGTCTAATAGGACAACATAAACTTTTTGAAATCAGACAAGCAATGAGGTTAAACTAGGAACCAGTATTAGCATTTCTGCTGACATGTCCGCCTCACTCAGTCCCATGACACCGTTGTTAACCCTCCTGGAATTGAAGATTTATGTGGAGGACCTTGTTGTCGGCAAAACCGCAGCAGAAATGTCAGAGGGTGAAATTAAAGCAGATGCTGTTATTTTTATTTTCTTGTTTATTCCTGACAAAACCTCCAGGAATCTATCCCACTTGGGTTGGCAACCAGACAGCAGGCCAGTCTCATAGCCTCTCAGTCTGCACCGCCTCCAGCATCTGGAAATGTATTTTATGGCTCAGTGATTAGGCCGAGGGCAGGACTGAAGGCAAGGGATCAAAACAGATCAACACCAAGCTCCAGGCGACAGCCCCAGACTCTGGGGAAGTGGATCGCTTCTTATGGTAAAACAGCATCAAAGTTCCAGCAACGATTTATTTGAAAATAAAACTAAAACCAGCTGGCTTCTCGCAGCAAGAAGGCACAGCCCCTCGACAACCCCAACACATACAAACCGACTCCCCCATACACACACACACACGCACCGACACCCTCCCCCCCACCATTTTCTGCCACAAGGCTGGCGTTCAATGGAATTTTGAAACACAAATTATATTTCACTTCTGAACTATACATTTTTCAATAGACCACTGTGGTGAATGTACACCATGTAATTCACACTGTATAGCATTGTGTCCTTGTGGGCTCTGTCTGTGAGCCGTTGCACGGCTCTGCCCACAGGGGGAGATGAGGAGCTTGTAGAGGGCTCCACCCTCGGCTCCGCCCATGGCCCCTCCCACTACCGTAAGTATAAAGTGCTGCAGCTTTGTGAGTCTGCCCTCAGTTCTTCGGGTCGCAGGCAGGCTCAGTTGTAAGTCTATTAAAGCCACAGTTTACTTCATATCGTGTCGAGTGAATTGATGGTCACATCAATCACAATCTAGGAAACAGTTGGACACAGAATTGGGGCAAGTAGTAGGACCTGGTCGCCTCCATCTCAATCAGTGGGAACAGTTATCAGCGTCTCAGATGTCTGACAACAGTTCCCCTTGCCCCCCCCCCCCCCAATTTATGTTGGTTTCAATGTTCATCGTGCTAAGAAACAAAGATGGTTTCAACATTATCAACTGCATGGAAACCAATTTATTTTTATTTTATTTTTTATTTTTTTTAAACGCATTTTATTCAAACTTGTATCAAAATAGGTTACAGCAAATAAACACCCCGAGAAACATTCTTCCCAACAATCAACTACACACCCAGCGACGAACAGCTTTTCTCAAACTCCCCTGCTGAGCCCCCTAACTCACACATGATCTTCTCTAACCGCAGGAAGTCGTACAGGTCACCCAACCATTCTGCTACGCCCGGTGGCAATGCCGACCGCCACTCCAGCAAAATCTGTCGCCGTGCAATCAGAGAGGCGAAGGCCACGGCATCGGCCTTCCTCCTCGCCATGAGCCCCGGCTTCTCTGAAACCCCAAATATCACCACCAAAGGGTCCGGGTCCACTCCCTCCTCCACTATCCTGGCTAAGACCGCAAACACTCCCGCCCAGAATCTTCCCAATTTTTCACAACCCCAAAACATGTGCGCATGATTCGCTGGCCCCCACCCACACCTCTCACACTTATCTGCTAACCTCTGAAGAACCCACTCATTCTCGCCAGAGTCATATGCACCCTGTGCACCACCTTAAACTGTATCAGACTCATCCTTGCACAAGAGGAGGTCCCGTTTACCCTTCACAGTGCCTCACTCCATATTCTCCAATTGATCTCCATTCCCAACTCCGCTTCCCATTTCTTCTTGATCTTCACCACCCGCTCGCCTCCCTGCTCCCCAGCCATTTGTATACATACCCAATTCTTCCTTCCCCCTTCCACATCTAGAAGCAGCAGTCGCTCCAACAGAGTGTATCCCGGCAATCTAGAGAACCTCTTTCAGACCTTTCATGCAAATTCCCTAACCTGTAGATACCTGAACTCACTACCCCCCGGCAGCTCTACCCTCTCCCTTAGCTCCTCCAGACTGGCGAACCCTTCCTCCAAATACAAATCCCTCACCTTGACCAGCCCCACTTCCCTCCCCCTCCTGCATATACTATCCACCCCCCTCGGCTCAAACCCAGGATTCTCGCACAGCGGCGTTAGCACCGACATCCCTTCCACCCTAAAATGCCTCCTCAGCTGATTCCATATCTTCACCGTGGACTGCACCACTGGGCTCCCTGAATACCTACTCGGAGCCATTGGCAATGCTGCCGTCACCATAGCCCTCAACCTAGACCCCTTACAGGATTCCTCCTCCATCCTAACCCACTCTGCCCCTTCTCCTTCCCACCGCCGCCACACCTTGTGCACATTCACCGCCCAATAATAATGAAGCAAGTTTGGCAACGCCAACCCCCCCTGCTGCCTCTGCCTCTGTAGCAGGGTCCTCCCCACCCTCAGCACCTTCCCCACCCATACAAAGTCAGAAATTATTGTATCCACTTTCTGAAAAAAGGCCTTTGATATAAAGATTGGGAGAGCCTGAAAGATAAACAAGAACCTCGGCAGAATATTCATTTTCACCACTTGGACCCTCCCCGGCAACGTTAAGTGCAGTGTATCCCACCTCTTAAGATCCTCCCTGGCCACCTCCACCAGCTTTGTTAAGTTCCACTTATGGAGCCCCGTCCATTCCCTTGCTACCTGAATCCCCAAGTACCTAAACCTATCCCTCTCTACCGTAAAAGGCATCCCCCCTACATTAGCCCTCTGTGCCAGCTCATTCACCGGGAATACCTCGCTTTTCCCTACATTCAGCTTGTATCCCGAGAACCCTCCAAACCTCCCCAACAGGCCCATGATCCTTCCCATACTCTCCAACAGATCTGAAACACAGCAAGAGGTGTATGGAAACCAATTTAGCGACTTCTGGTGGCGACTATGAGCTGATCAGTCGCACACAAGATGGACCAGGTTTAGGCCCTTTGTACCCACTTACCAGGCGTGTTTTTGTGGGGAACAGAACAAAGCAATTGAAGCCTTGTTGGCTTCTCCTCCGATGTGGAAATCCGGCGGCTTACAATACCAGGCTCAAATCGAATTATGTCCCTGCTCAAGAGTTGGATGACCCTCGCCGTGTAGCGAAGGAATATATGTCGCAACATTCGATGTTGCCTTCTCGCTGCCTGTGGAGCAGTTAACATCACAGGGGAATTTAAGAAGCACCAGTAGGAGATGCAGAGGACCTATCCAGGCGATTGAGGTAGCAGTAGCTCCTCTTCGCGGAGCTTTGGAGAGGGTGGAGAAGCAAATGGAGTCGCAGGAGCAAAGATTCGGGAGGTGGAGGGGGTGGCTCGTAGCATGTCTCTGGAGGCAGAGGTAACAATGCTGGCGGAGGCCCACCAAGTGTTGAAGGCCAGAATGGATGACCAGGAGAATCGACCCAGGCATCAAAGCACCCCCCCCCCCCCCACACCGAAGTGGATCAAAGCCCCCCCCCCCCCACCCGAGGTGGATCGGGCCCACCGGTTGCTGCGGCAGAGGCCGAGAGCTGGAGAACCGCCACGGACAGTGATCGTCCGGTTGCAGAATTACCAGGAGAACAAGCGGATTTTGAGGTGGGTAAAATCCACACAAGACTGTAGCTGAATCAGGACCTTAGGGACGACCTGGCCAAACGTCGAATGGGCTTCAACAAGGCCAAGGCAGTGCTCTTTTGGAACAAATTTCAATTCGGGATATCATACCCAGCAAAACTATGGGTCACATTCAAGAATAAATAACTTTAATACATCGGAGGAGGCGAATGACTTTGTTGGGAAGAATGGTTTGGGGGAGGCCTAACGTTGAGAATGTACAGTTTTCATGTTTTTATAGCTTGAAAGTTTGGAGGTGTTATGACTGCCTGTGTTGGTTTTTTCATTGAGGTTGATGTTGGGATTGTTCAGAGTCTGGAGTTTTTCTCTTGCTGGGAGAGTGGGGGAGGGGGATTTGGCAAATCGGGATTTGGGTCTGTTCTTTCCGGATTGCACTAGTTTGGGTGGGGGAGTGGGTGGGGTTGTTTGTGTGGTTTTCCAAATGGGGCGGGGGGTCGCCATGCTAGCAGGGATGCTAGTAAGCAAAATTAGTGCGATGGAGGGGGCTGCAGCAGGTAGCCAGGAAGTTTGTGGGAGGGGGGGGGGGGGGGGGGGGGGGCTAGTCAGGTTCGACGGTGAGTTTTTTTGTTCGGGGGGGGGGGGGGGGGGGGGGGGGGGCATGTATTTTGGAGGTGGCCAGTTGGGTGGAGCGTTGTATGCTGGTGATGCAGGTGTCTTTATGGTGGGCCCGAACTCAAGGTTGCCCTGGATCTAGCGAGATCTCCTTACTAGGTTGGGTTGGGATTATAAGAGGAGGGGGGGAAGCAGTTAATCATCATCATCATCATCGATTGAGACAAAGATGTCGTGCTCCTCCAGTAGCGAGGCGACGCTCTTGCTGGTCTGAGTGCGCATGTACAGAAACGGGATGACCACAACAAAGGAAGGCCAAAGGAAGTCTTGACGGGCCTGGGTAAAATGGCTCATGATCCCGTCATCACCAGCCTTCTGGAAGAGTGCAGCTGAGGAGAGAGAACCCCTGTGAGGACGGCAACATGGAACGCGAGGGGGCTGAATGGCCCGGTTTAAAGATCCCAGGTGTTTGCTTACTTGAAGGTGGACGTTGCCTTCATGCAGGAGGCACATTTGAGCGTGAAGGATCAGATGAGGTCAAGGAAGGGGTGGGTGGAGCAGGCGTGCCACCCATGATTTGAAGTCGAGAGGGTTTGTGATCCTGTTCAATAAGAGGGTGGGCCTTTATGGTTGCCAGCATAGTGCCGGACTTGGATGGATGGTACGTGATGGTGAGTGGGGTTTTGGCAGTGTTCATGAACATTTATGCACCTAATTGTGATGAGATGGAGTTTCATTATTTGACATTATGCCACATTATGTGGATGCAAGGTTAAAAACATATCGAGACAAGTTAAATTTGGCACTCCTAGCGGACAGGAGGTTTTGTGAGAAGGTCACCTCGGCCGTAGAGCTATGTGTAGTTTAATCAGAATAGGGGAATTTCGTCCTCTACGTTTTGGGAAGCGCTGAAGCCGGTGATTAGAGGGGAGGTAATATCATACAAGGCCCACAGGAACAAGGTTGTGAGGGTGGAAAGGCAGAGGTTAGTCGATGCTATTTTGGAAGTGGATCAGCGGTACTCAGTGTCCCCGACAACAGAGCTGTTAGCGGAGAGAAAGAGATTGCGGCACTTAGGATTGGGGGGCATGTTGGTACTGTCGCCAATTTGTGGAAACCATAGATTTGCACCGGGGATAGACGTAACTTGTAGGAGCTGGAGGAGAGAGGCGGTTGAGAGGAGCGGTGATCTGTTTGTGGAAGGTATGTTTGCGGGGCTGGAGGAGGTGATGGACAAATACCAGCTCCCAAGGGGGAGGGGGGGGTGAATTTAGGGAAATGCGGGTGTGGGACATTGTTCACCAAGAGTTGCCTTTGTTCCCTCGTCTGCTGCATCATGCGTTTATGGATGCAAGAGGTGTTCAAGGGGGCCAGTGAATGTCGTGCATATGTTTTGGTCCTGCCCGAAACTGGTCAAATTCTGGGCATTGGTGTTTGAGACTTTGTCGGTGATGGTGGGGGTGAGATTGGAGCCATGCGCTTTGGTGGCAATGTTCTGGGTATCGGAGTTGCAGGAGCTGCTGGAGGGGAAGGCGGCAGATGTCGTGGCCTTCCCCTCACTGATTGCCGGTGACGAATCCTGCTTAGATGGAGGCCGGTGGTTCCACCGGGGGCTTCGGCATGTTTGGGAGATGTGGCAGAATTCTTACAAATGGGAAAAAATTGCCCTTAGGGGGTTGGAGCAGGAGTCGAGTTGGAGGCCATTCATCTCTGTTTTCAAAGATCCTTTGTCGCCAGCAATTATAAAGGGGGAGGGGAATGGGGGCTGGGTTGGAGGGGATTGGGGTTATTTTGGGGGTAAAATTAATTATTTTACAAAAGTAGAAAAATGACAAACTAATATGGCTGTGTTTTGTTTTGATTGTGGAAACTTTTGTTTGGAAGAAAATGAATTTTTAAAAACCAATTTAGCTGCTTTGGAAATATTGGCAGCAACTCGTGACACTTTAACAAGAGAAGGAGCATCACATTCCATAGCACACAATGTATTATTCTACTGCTGCATACCTTGACCTGTATACCTTGAAAGCTACGTGCAAGGTCCAGTCGCTATTAGACATAATTGAAAACAGAGGCCAATCACTACTGAATGTATCAGAAGGTCATTTAGAGGCCAGACTTACAGTGACTCATTGGTCTTAAAATCATTCCATTCTGTATGCTGTTTCATAGATTGATCACTCACTGTTAGAATAGAGGACACAGCCTCCTATATGGAAAAAATTAAGTTCGCCTTGAGGGGATCTGTACTGGGGTTCGCCGGAAGGTGGCAACCATTCATCGACTTCTCCGCGGGAGAGTGAGCGTCAGCGTGGGGGGGGATTAGAGTACAGTAGGAGGAATAAATAGGCGGGTAGTGTCGATGGGAGAGGAGCGGGCTTGTGCAGTATGATTCCATTGAAGTACTGATTCTACGTGGATGTTTGCACGTTTTTGCCTTTTTTGCTTTCTTTTTGTTGTTGTCTGTAACTGTTTACAATGCCGAAAAATATCTCAATAAAATTGTTTGTTATAAAAGTTTTTTAAAACTCTTAAGCCCTAGTGTAATTCTAGTCCAAAGTGGATGACCTCACACCTCCCCCACACTGAACTCCATCTACCCGAGTAAACCTCAGTGTCCTTTCAAAAAGGGAATTAATGGTTACGGGGATAGCATGTGAAGGTGGTTGAGGTGCAAGATCAGCAATGATCTTGTCTTTGTTGAACGTCGAGCAGGCTCGAAGGATCAAAAGACCTTGGTCAAATAACAGCAAATTGGTGTCGGGGAAAACTGCTTGAAACATAACACCATTTCCCAACAGCATCAAGACAATGAGTCACCTCGAGTATTAGGCACTGGGAAGGGTTTACTGAAGAGCTTTTGTGAAGAATTCCTTGGAACCAGACTTCAATCCGGTCTAAACTGATGGGAATGGAAGTTGCAATCCTCTGGTTGCTGCTGTAAGGCTCCATCTCAAACAGGGACTCAGTCCCCAGTCTATGAATCATCCAACTACAAATCAGAACAAGATGCTGATAGAAGACACACACTATGACAAATCTCCAAGATGACTGTTTTAGGAACAAAAAGGAAACATCATCTGGCATGTAAAAGTTACTGTGCTCACCACAAAACAGTCCTGAAAATGCACTCTGTTGTTCAGACACATTACTGGGCGAGTATCAGCTATTTGTTATCGGCAATCGTACAGCGTCCCCATGGAACCAAACTTTAAGTAGAATGTCAAGCATCCACGCTTGCTGATGACACTCAAGTTGGAGGCACAACAAGTTGTGTACAATCATTTATGGCAGTTAACTTTCCAAAAGACATTTCAGTACTCACAATATAATCTGCACTGTTTCATTTTACTGATGCGTGCCAGCGGCAAAAATCTTCCTTTGGATATTTCAGATTAAATTGCAGTTTATTTTGAACATTCCCGAGCTTGCCCAGAGTCTGTAACATGTTCAAGAACGTTCTTTGAGGGAACACTAAGTGTAGCTTCACTTGGATAGGATGGGATCAGCAAGTTACAAAGGGATGAAGGCACACAAACTGAACGGGCAAAACTACAACAATCAGCGCTCAACCTGGAGGGTTGCGAGGCCACCGGACTGAGCATAGGTTTGATTGCGTGTGAGCTCTTGGGTTTAACAAAAATGGGAAGAGACTTAATACGATCCCAAAACAGGCCCCAACAGTGGCTGGGATACCGGACTGAGACGGTGCGGAAAGAATGATTCGCTCCAGATATGACTGCATGAAAAAGAAAAAAATACGGCTTTGGTATTTTTAAAACAAAACAGGATTATGAATATATTAAAAAATGTTTTAAACTTCATACCCAAAAAGAACAGCTTATAATTGCCCCTTAAACACTACTGCTCAATTTCCCATTAAAAACAAGAAACAGAGCTCTCAATCTATCTTACTGTGGGGAGAATTGTGGACTCAGTGTCAGGCAGATCAGAATTAAAGAACAGTACAGCACAGGACCAGGCCCTTCAGTCTGTGCCAATCACGCTATCTAGACAAACCGCCTGTTTCAAAATTCTCATCCTTGTTTTCAAATCCCTCCATGGTTTTGACCCTTTCTCTGTGATCTCTTCCAAACCCCACAACCAAACACTCATATCTGTGCTCTTCAGACTTTTTTGAGCATCCTAGATTTTAATTGATCCACCATTGGCAGCAGTGCCTTCAGATGTCTGGGTCCTAAGCTCTAGAAATCCTTCCCGACACCTCTGGCTCCCTCCTGCTAGGTTTCTAACTTTGATAAAGCTTTGGGTTGTCTGAACTAATATCTCCTTGTGTACCTTTAATCTTAATTACATTAAAGCAACCCTATGATGCACCTTGGTATATTACAGTAATTTGGTATACATAGCTACAGTCTAATACTGGCAATGAGGAAAACCAAGGTAGTTTTACGGGATTTATTTGTATTGGTAAACATTAAAAATAAAAGATATAGTTTTAAATGTGTCTAATGTTTCTGTGTGGGATTTGTTTCAATTCCAACTGTGATTCTGTTGTGTTTTGAGATGACTGTGGCGTGAAGAGTAAATAAACCAGCAGTGGTTACTTAGCAACTGGGCCTTCTGAGATAGAGAAGCTTTTAAACTTTAGTTTCGTTAATTTGATTGTAGTTGGAGATAGTAGTGAGAGAGACACTGTAGCTCTCACAGCTCTGCTAGACGCAGTTTTAGACGGGCATAGCATATTCATCCTATATATATCCTGGTATTTCTACTCTGACAAGCACACGGGACTGGTAATAATCCTGAGATTATTACCTTTTTGAGGACCGATGTCTCAACTTTCTTCCTAACTCTCTATATTCTGCTTTAAAAGTAAAGTAACTGTTATTGTCACAAGTAGGCTTACATTAACACTGATGAAGTTACTGTGAAAAGCCCCTCGTAGCCACATCCGGCACCCGTTCGGGTACACTGAGGAAAAATTCAGAATGTTCAATTCGCCTAACAACACATCTTTCGGGATCTGTGGGAGGAAAGCGGAGCACCCGGAGGAAACCCGCGCAGACACTGGTATAGCGTGCAGACTCCGCACACTGACCCAAGCCGGGAATCGAACCTGGGACCCTGGCGGTGTGAAGCAACAACGCTAACCATTGTGCTACCGTGGAAGATTACAAACAATGCATCCACCATCTCTGCAGTGCTTTCTTTTATGACTCATGCGGTTGGGCAGCACGGTAACACAGTGGTTGGCACTATTGCTTTGCAGTTCCAGGGTCCCAGGTTCGATTCCCGGATTGGGTCGCTGTCTGTGCGGAGTCTACGTGGTCTTCCCGTGCCTGCGTGGGTTTCCTTCGGATGCTCCGGTTTCTTCCCACAGTCCAAAGATGTGCAGGTTAGGTGGATTTGCCATTCTAAATTGCCCTTAGTATCCAAAAATGTTGGGTGGGGTTACGGGGATAGGGTGGAGGTGGGGCCTTGGGTAGGGTGCTCTTTCCAAGGGCCGTTGCAGACTCGATGGGCCGAATGGCCTTCTTCTGCACTGTAAATTCTATGATACCCTTCTGTTCATGTGTCTATCTAAATAAGTCTTAAAGATCGCTAACGTATCTGCCTCAACCACCTCACTTGGCAGTGCATTCCAGGCCACCACCACCTTTTGTGTAAAAACAACTTCCCCCGCACATCTTCACTGAACCTTTCTCCCCTCACCTTGAACTTGTGCCCCCTTGTAATTGTCAATTCCGCCCTGGGAAAAAACCTACAGCTGTTCACCGTATCTATACCTCATACTTTTCTAAACATCTATCAGGTCGCCCCTCAGCCTCCGTCTTTCTAGGGAGAGCAATCTCAGTTTATTCAATCTCTCCTCATAGCTAATACACACCATACCAGCCAACTCCATACCAGGCAACATCCTGGTAAACCTTTTCTGTACTCACTCCAAAGCCTGCACATCTTTCTGGTAGTGTGGTGACCAGAATTGGACACATTATTCTAAATGTGGCCTAACCAACGTTCTATATAACTGTAACAAATCTTTTGAGCTTTTATACTCAATGCCCCGTCCAATGAAGGCAAGCGCCATATGCTTTCTTTACCACCATTTCTACCTGTGCTGTCACTTTTAAGGATCTGTGGACCTGCATGCCCAGATCTCTCCGTGTCTCTATGCTCCTGATAGTTTTGCCATTTATTTTATAGCTCCCATCTGAACTGGATCTATCAAAATGCATCACCTCGCATTTGTCCGGGTTAAATTCCACTTGCCATTTCTCCGCCACATTTTGTAGCCTATCTATATCCAGCCATATTCTCTGTCAAGCAACTCCTGCAATCTTAGTATCACCCGCAAACTTGCTAATGAGACCAGCTATAACTCCTCTCACCAAAGTTTCTCCAAAAGCTGCCTCTCTAAAGCTTTTCATTTTCATTTCTTTTTCATGTCTCTGCATTCCTTGGCTCCTCCCAACAATGACCTCTACCTCCCTAACCCCAAGCTGAAAAACAAATGGTCTCCGAAGGCTAAAAATCACATTAACTCCCCAGGGATTTTCCAGTCAAGCCACAGTCCATTAGTCCAGACTGAAAAACACATTCCTTTGTCAATTTCACCTTCTGGCTGCTAAAAGTGCCCAGGCCCTACAAAACGAATGTTAAAAAAAAACACAGCCACTGCAGTCAAACACACTAACCCCAGGTTTTTAACCCTTAATTTGCCAATGCTTAGAATAAAAAATATTCCTAAAGTCTTCCAGTCGTCACAGACTTGGAGCTGTGCAGGCGCAAAGTGATTTGGGTGCCCAGGTACATATTTCACTATGGAATACAAAGAGGCGGGGGGGGGGGGGGAACGATAAACCTATTGTACAGAACCTTGGCCTGACCCCATTTGGAATAGCTGTGCTCTCTTCTGGGCACCACACCTCAGGAAGGTAATATTATCATCAAAGAGAGATTCACCAGAATGATACCGGGGCCAAAGGATTGCAATGTGAGCACAAGTCACTTATATTCAGTTCAGAATGTGAGGGCATTCTGACATCAGAAGTTGTTTAAAATGATAAATTAGATTATTTAGGATAGCGGGAGAAGACAGAGATAAACTGTCGAGATCAAGGGGGTAAAACCTTTAACTCAGACCCAGGCCATTCAGCGTAGTGTCAGGAACGTTAAAGGTAGCAGAATTCTGGAGCTCTTTCCCAAAAAAAAAGGTTGTTGAGGCAGAGGGTTAATCTGAGATTTGAGGATTGACATTGATATATTTTTGTTGGGTGATGATATAAGGAATTTGGAACAAAGACAGGAAAGGGAATATAAACAGAAAATGCTGGACATGCTGCGGCACCTGCAGAGAAGGAGTTCTGATGAAAGGTCATCAAACATGAAAGGCCGCAAACATTCACTCTCTATTTACACACATGCTTCTATTTCAGGTATTTTCAGTTTTTATTTCAGACTTCCAGCATGTTTAGTATTTTGCTCTTGAATTAAGTGGGCAAATGGAGTTGAGTTACAGGTCAGCCATGATCTAATCAAGACTCAAGGGGCTGAATGGACATTCCTGTAGACGGTGCTCTGCCCGGTAACCAGCGGTAATTGGTTCTATTTTCACTGAAATGGTTCAGAGATCTAAAGAGGTTTCAGTTTAGGTTTTGGCCGTTCAGGGAGTAAAGCTCTATTTTTCCCCCGCACTGTTTTCTCCAGAAATAACCAGCGAATTCTCACCAAAAGGTCACTGTGGGAACCAACCCCCTCTCTCTCAGCAGAATAGGCTGCTGCAAGTAGAGTCTGGAATCTGCTAACTCTCTCTGCAGACAAGGAAGAGGGAGTTGAAGCTCTCCTCGAAACGCTTTGAACAAGGCATTGCTAACTGCAAAAAAGATCATTACGGGCTGTAGGTTCGACACTTTGAACCACACTCATACCGTGGCGAAAGTGCACTGAAGAACTCATCATCTGAAGCAAGGACTCTTATCATTTGACCTTAACCTTTATTATTTTAACCCCTTTCCACCCCTCTGTGTTTGTCTGTCTTGTGTATGGGGGTAGGGGGTGGGGCAGTTAAAGGGGGAAGTCAGGTTTTAGCTTGTCATTAAGCCACTGTGCTTACTGCGTATTTCATATTTATTTTAGTTATAACTAAACAGTAATTGTTTTAAACTGACAAACCTGGTGACTGTAATTATTGGACAGCCAAGGGCCAAAGATTTCAGGTATTTTTATAAGAATTATTGGTTAATTCACTTGTGTTGCGACTCCAGGATGAGTAGAGCTGGAACTGACCTCTCACTTGCCCAGGGTGTGGTAACAGGCTGTAAAGAGCTTCAGTCTGTCTCAAGGCCATGACAGATGCTGTAGAAAAGCTTTCTTTCCCCCCCCCCCCAAAAAATATTAAATCAAAACGTTTTGGGATTGACGACACAGATGACTTCTGTGTGGTCTCGAGCTAAAACCACGAATGCAAAATAGGTTTGTCAGCTTCTGTGGTCACCTCATGTGCTTTCGCGAGTTGGCCCGAGGCCAAGTTTTTACTTTATTATTGGAAGGAAACCATGGTGAGCTGAATCACATTTTCCAGACATGGGCAAACAGCAGAGGTTGGAAAGCATCTTGCACAGTCAGACAGAGGGGAAAAAAAGAGCAAAGGTTGAAAAACAAAAAACTTTGGAAGCGCTCCGGTTCCTGAATCTTTCCACTGAGATCTGGTGGATCACGTGTAGTATGAGAGCAAGAGCCGGAGTTAGTCTAGGGAGCGCAGGGTTTGAAGAATGTTTGGTAATTGTTAAATTTCACTCAAACGAGGAGCTTGGGTTTATATGGTGCATTCCATGATCCAGGATGCCCCAATAGTGGCTCGGGATAACTTCCTTGCTCTTCTTCAAAATAGCGCAATGGGTTCCTTTACATCAGTTGAGCAGGCAGACAGGACCCTTGTTTAACATCTCATCCAAAACGCGGCACTTCCGACAGTGCAGTAGTCCCCCCGCACGGCACTAGTGTTCATTTTAATGCTCCCAGCCCTGGAGTGGGACTTGAACCTGAACCTTGCAACTCAGAAGCACCAGTGCTACCAACTGAGCTACGGCTGACACAGCTCCAACTCTGTTCCGATTCTGTGCTTACGATGCTGTGCCAGAAATCACCATGACTTGAAATTACAGAAGGGAAACTGGCCTTCGAGAGTCTTACTACCAAAGCCAGCAACCTAAAGCCAAGGCTACCCCAGCAGCTCTGTACTGTCGAGCAGGTTGACATTTACAGTCAGCTTACCTTCCTGACTTCCTGCTGAGAGCGGATGGTCGGGTTTCTTGCCGCGGAACGGGTGCTGGATTTGTTGTAATTGTCGGACACTCTCTCCAGATCGCGCAACATCCTCCCTTGCTTCAGCTCCATCTGCAATTACATTTAGAAAACAAGTCCCTAACTTTAATCAAGGTTGGATAAACTCGGTTTGTTCTCACTGGAAAGACGGAGGTCGAGGGGCAATCTGACAGAAGTCTACAAGATTAATAGGGGCAAGGGCAGAATGAATAGGCAGAAGCTTTTTCCCCAGGGTGGAAGAGGCAATTACTAGGGGACATGGGTGCGAACAGCACAGTTTTGAGGAGTGTGCAAGGGAAGTTTTCTTTACACACAGAGGGCTGTGGGTGCCTGGAACTCACTGCTAGAGGAGTAAGCAGGTACGATAATGATGTTTAAGGGGCGCCTTGACAAATACATGAATACGATAGGAAAGAAGGATACGGACCCCAGAAGTGTAGCAGGTTTTAGGTTAGATGGGCAGCATGGTCAGCGCAGGCTTGGAGGGCCAAAGGGCCTGTTCCTGTGCTGTACTTTGTTCTTTGACAGGTCTGCAGACTTGGCTTGTAATCCCTCGAGTTTAAACGGCCGAGGGATGGTGCTGCTTCGCGTATCTAGAGTGCCTTTCCACGTTGAATGGCACTACAGATACAAAAGCTGTTTACAACTACAACTTGCAATTATATCACACCTTAGCATCCCAAAACAACTCACCACCAAGCTACATCAAGGGATGAGGACAATTGGCCAAATGTTAGATCAAAGAACTAGGTTTCAAGGAGTGTCTTAAAGGGACAGAGAGAGAGGTAGAGGGGAGAGAGGTTTAGGGGTGGAGCTCAGACAGTTGGAGGGAGAGCTGTCAATGGAGAGGTGCTGAAAATCAGGAATGCTTAAGAGGCCAGCATTGGGCGAGGGCAGACATCTTGAAGAACTGTTGGACATAACTGTTGGTGGCACTTCACAGTGCCAGGGATCCAAGTTTAATTCCGGCCTTGGGTAACCGTCTGTGTAGAGTTTGCACTTCTCCCTGTGTCTGCGTGGGTTTCCTCCGGATGCTCTGGTTTCCTTCCATCGTCCAAAGGTGTGCAGGTTGGGTGAATTGGCTATGATCAATGCGCAGGGTTACATGGATAGGGGCAAGGGGGTGGGCCGAGGTAGAGAGCTCTTTCAGAGGGTCAGTGCACCCTCGATAGGCCGAATGGCCTTCTTCTGCACTGTAGAGAATTTACGGATAACCTGTACAAAAATTAAAAGCTTTCAATAATACTTACGCCAAATTAGAAAGAGTCAGACAGACTCTAAACCATTTTGCTCTCCATAGATGCTGTCAGATCTGCTGAGGCTTTCCAGCATTTTCTGTTTCTTTTTCATCTAAACTTTATATTCCCTTAAAATTCGAAGATTAAGCGTAATCTGAATAAGGTTTTGAAAACAATTGAGAGTGGATAGAGAAACTATTTCTTCTGGTGGGAGAGGCCAAAACAATTTAAAAATTAGAGCCAAGTCAGACAGGGCCGCTCCACCGACGGCTCGTTTTGTGGGGCCATGACAATTTTCAAGCTTCAAAAAATTGGGTCATTTTGGAAAAGGCACTGCTGGAGCTAAAAGAGCAGGTCCAAGGCTGGGAATTGTGCAATGATTAAACCCATCCTCTGACCCCCACAACCCAAACTCCCCACAAAGCCCGTCTACCAGCTACAAGGCACATGTTAGGAGTGTAATGGAATACTCTCCACTTGCCTGGGCGAATTGAGCTCCAACAACACTCCTGATGCTCAACACCAACCGAGGCAACGCGGCCTATTTGATTGGCCCCTCATCCACCACCGTAAACATTCACTCCCTCCACCACCGGTGCACTGTGGCAGCAGTGTGTACCATCTACAAGGTGCACCAAGGCTCCATCGATAAAATCTCTGTTATCTCCCCAAAAACTCAAGTCAAATGAGTTATATACTTTAACAATCCGTGCTGGCTTTTGTGCATTAAGTTATGTTAATTCTGTCCTGGATTATCGTTTCCAAGACTTTTTGCACCACCCTGGTTAAACTGACTGGCCTCATCCATACACCCTGTATTTCATAGAATTTACAGTGCAGAAGGAGGCCATTCAGCCCATCGGGTCTGCACTGGCTCTTGGAAAGAGCACCCTACCCAACCCCACACCTCCACCCTATCCCCATAACCCAGTAACCCCACCCAACACTAAAGGCAATTTTGGACACTAAGGACAATTGATCATGGCCAATCCACCTAACCTGCACATCTTTGGACTGTGGGAGGAAACCGGAGCACCCGGAGGAAACGCACGGACACACGGGGAGAACTGTACTGAGCGCGGGTGTGATATTTGTAATGCTCCCTTTATCTAAGGATTGTAAGATTATCGGCAGAGCCTCCAAAAGGTAGACCCGCACTCTCAGAACCCCAGTGCCAACCAGATCGTGAACATGCCCCACCCCCCAGCAACCCCAAAATCGCAACCAGCACCCTGGATCCTGCCAGACGGATCCATTTACTTTTCACAAGGTCAGACTTCTCCCATCAGATCCCAGAACCATCCGGAAACGGCCACCGACCGAGGAAGCAAGGGAATGCTCCGGGCTGCAGGCGAGACTAAAACACTGTTTCAAGATTCCTCTCCCCAGCAAACGTCCAAGCTATCGAAAACAAGCTGGACGAACTTAACACTAGACTTGCCTCTCGGAGGGAAGGAAGAAACTGCTGTGTGCTCTGTTTCAGAGACATGGCTCATCCCTGCCTCACCGGACTGTGCCATACAGCCTGACAGCTTCTAAATAAATCAGGTGGACCACAGTGTGTCATCGGGCAAAGCGAAGGGTGAAGGGGTTTGCCTCCTCATCAACACCTCCTGGTGCTCGGATATGGCGACCCTGGCGACCTACTGCTCCCCGGGCCTGGAATACCTTCCACGGGAGTTCACGTCAATCGTTATCACAGCGGTCTGCACCCTATCCCAGCCACAAGTCAAGAAAGTGCTCAATGAATTGTACACCGCTATAAGTAACAGTGAAACAGAACATCCAGAGGCCTTGTTCATCGTGGCCGCATCTTCAACCAGGCCAACTTCAAGAGTGCACTGCCAAAATTCCACCAACACATCTCCTGTCCCATCACGGGCGACAACACTCTCGACCACTGCTACATCAACACACACCTACACACACACCAGGGGCGCTGATCCATCCCCCCATACTTCGGGAAAAAATTGGACCATAAGAAGGTGCTCCTTCTCCCGGCATACAAGCAAAAACTTGAGCAGGAGAATCCGGTTAAGACGGTCGTGCAGTGCTGGTCCGAGGCAACAGAAGTGCTCCTACATGATGGCTTGGGGTCAGTGGACTGGTCCATATTCAAGAACTCAGCGACCAACCTAGACGAGTATGCCACCACCGTCACAGACTTTACCAGCAAGTGTGTAGAAGACTGCATGCCAAAGAAGGTAGTAAATACGTTCCTCAACCGGAAAGCATGATGTAATCGGGAGCTTCACTCCCGACTGAAGGCCAGTCTGAGGCATTCGATACCAGCGACCCTGACCTACACAGGAAATCCAGGTACAACCTCTGCAAAGTCATCAGGGATGCCAAAAGACAATACCAGACTAAGCTGGAGTCATAGACTAACATCATGGACTCTCGTCGGTTGTGGCAAGGCTCAGACAATATAATGGGCTGCAAAGCAAAGCCGAGTAGAATCTCTGGCAGCAGCGCAGCCCTCCCCGATCAACTCAATGCATTCGACACTCGATTCGAGGAAGAAACATCAAACCGCTGTTGACTGCCCCAGCAATCTTGGACACATCCATACCTACCATCACTACTTCCAAAGTCAGATCGGCCTTCTTGAAAGTAAACCTTCGAAAAGCGATGGGTTCTGATGTGGTCCCTGGTCATGCACTCAGATCCTGTGCGGACCAACTGGCGGGTGTGTTCGCAGACATCTTCAACCTCTCCCTATTCTATTCCGAGGTTCCCACATTCTTCAAGGCCACCATCATACCAGTGCCAAAGAAGAACCAAGCAACATGCCTCAATGACTACCGTCTGGTGGCCTTGACATCTATCATTGTGAAAAGCTTCGAGAGGTTGGTTATGAGACAAAATCAACTCCGTGCTCCCAGAATGCCTTCATCCACTGCAATTTGCATACCGCCACAACTTTCCATACCGGATGTGATCTTCCTGCCTATACACTCATCCCTGAAGCATCTCGACAACAAGGGCTCCTACAATCTATTCCTCAATTCCAGCAAAACTAAAGAGCTGGTCATTGACTTCAGGAAGCAAAGTACTGTACACACCCCTGTCAGCATCAAGGGGCGGAGGTGGAGATGGTTAGCAGTTTCAAATTCCTAGGAGTGCACATCACCAATAATCTGTCCTGGTCCACCCACGTCGACGCTACCACCAAGAAAGCACAACAGCGTCTATACTTCCTCAGGAAACTAAGGAAATTCTGCATGTCCACACTGACTCTTCCCAACTTTTACAGGTGCACCATAGAAAACATCCTATCTGGCAGCATCACAGCCTGGTATGGCAACTGCTTAAAACTTCAGACGGTCGAGAACACAGCCCAGTCCATTACGCAAACCCGCCTCCTCCAGACCTCCGCTGCCTTGGGAAAGCAGGCAGCATAATCAAAGACCCCTCCCACCCGGTTTATTCACTTTTCCAACTTCTTCCATCGGGTAGGAGAGAAGAAAGTCTAAGAACTCAAACAGATTCAAAAACAACTTCTTCCCCGCTGTTCCCAGACTCCTGAATGACTCTCTTATGGACTAATCTGATCTCTTCACACATCTTCTCTTCTGAGTAGTACAACACTCACCTGATGCCTATGCCTATGTATTTACATTGTGTATTTCTGTATGTTCTATGTTTTTCATGTATGGAATGATCTGTCTGGGCTATACGAAGAACAATACTTTTCACTGTACCTCATGGTACACGTGATGATAAAACAAATCCAAATCCACAAGTTTCACCGTTAGTATCCCGAGATGCATTCCACCCAGTCCTGGTGACTTTGAACTTTAGGCACAGCGAGCCTATCCAATGCCTCCTTTCTTTAGCAATTCTTACCAATGCAGTGTCTCAACTGCTTCCTCTTTCAATAGGTTTGACATGTTTAGAATTTAACCTGTCTCATCCATTCAAGGCCGTCATCCAGTGGCACACAACAACATTGTACACAGGAGATCTATAGAGAAGCGCAAAGTCCCCAGATGTAACAAGCAAAATGCAGTTACTGAACAATAAAGGGCGGGGAGGATAAATAGGGTTTAGGGACAGAGAAGAATTATGAGCTACACAGTACACACAGTATTTACAGCACAGAGACAGGACATTAGGTCCATCTGGTCCATGCTGTTGTAAAAACCCACATGATCCTCCTATAACCACACTTCATCTCATGTTATCAACACATCCTTCTATTGTGGGAGCTTGCTGTGCACAAACTGGTTTCTGGGCTTCCTACATTGCAACAGTGATTATACTTCAACAGTACTTCTGAGATTATGAAAGGTTCTATAGAAATGCAATTGCTCCCTCATTTTAGTCCAAGTATATTCTCTACGTGGAGGGGCTTGACTAACTTTGCAAGGTGAATCAAGTTTACATTTCACTCCGATCCCTGTGGTGCCAAATTTATTTCAGGATATTCTGGCTGGCTGCCTGGAGTTTCAGGAAGTTCTCTGTTGAAAAGACGTCTCTTTGTTCATACTAACATTCTTGACCGACGCGAATGGAGTTAACTTTTTCCACCTCAGTTGGATTATGCATTCTGCATTTTATAGCTCATTCTTACCAAGGTGAAATACTGACTACATCTGTTGCACAGTATTTGACAGGACAGAAACAGGCCATTCAGCCCAACTGGCCTATGTTGGTTTTTATGCTTCTACAACCTTACTTCAGCCCACAGTAAAACATATACCTATATTCCCATTCTCCCTAATGTGTTTAACCATCTTCCCTTTAAATGCGTCTATGCTTGCTATTCAGCTCAACTACTTCCTGTGGTAGCGAGTTCCACATTCTAACAACTCTGGGGCAAAGGCGTTTCTCTTAAATTCACGATTAGATTAGTATTCGCTGAAATTAACAGTCACCCAATTCTGGTCTCCCAGATAGTATTAGCAAAGATGTCTCGACCTAACTTTAAAGACCTCTCACTGAGTCATCCATCGAGCCTTCTCTCTTCTAGAGGAAAGATTTCTATCTTGTTCAATCTTTTAAAATTCATTCATGGGATGTCGGAGTCGTGGGCTACGCCAGCATTTATTGCCCATCACTAGTTGCCCTCGAGAAGGTGGTGGTGAGCTGCCTTCTAGAACCGCTGCAGTCCATGTGGTGTAGGTATACCCACCATGCTGTCAGGGAGAGAATTCTAGGACTTTGACCCAGCAACAGTGATATAGTTCCAAGTCAGGATGGTGAGTGGCTTGGAGACGAACTTCCAACTGGTGGTATTCCCATGTGTTTGCTGCCCTTGTCCTTCTAGACCAGTGTTTTTCAAACTTTTTTGCCTGGGTTTTACCAACCGGCCATCCTTCACAGCCCACACCAGCCGACTTTCGCGGCCCACCATTTTCATTTACCTTTAATGAGACAGGTGAGCCTGCTTGGTCCTCACAATCTCACCTACTTTGTTATTCAATGTGACATTTCTGATGATGACTTCAGCTGAGGAATTAAGATCTCACTGCATCCGTTGGAAGGTGCTATCCTGAGTGAGTTCCTGCAGTGCATCTTGTAGACGGTACACACTGCTGACCACGCATGTCAGTGGTGATGTCGGTGGATGGAGCCCTAATCAAGCAGGATGCTTTGTCCTGGATGGTCAAGCTTCTTAGTCGTGGAGTATTTACAGCATGGAAAGAGACCCTTCGGCCCATTGTCTCGTTGCCGACCATCAAGCACCATCTATTCCCCAATCCCATTTTCCTGCACTTGGCCCATAGCCTTGTATGCTATGGTATTTCAAGGGTTCATCTAAATACTTCTGAAATGTTGTGAGGGTTCCTGCCTCTACCACTCTTTCAGGCAGTGAGTCCTAGGTTCCATCCACCCTCAGATTGGAAAGGTCTGTCCTCACATTCCCCCCTAAACCTCCTTTGTTGGAGCTGCATTCATCCAGACAAGTGGGGAGTATTCCATCACACTCCTGACTTGTGCCTTGGATCTGGAGGACAGACTGAGGGCAGCCAGGAGGCGAGTTATTTGCTGCAGGATTCCTAACCTCTGAACGGCTCTCGAGGCCACAGTATTTGTATGGCTTGTCCAGTTCAGTTTCTGGTCAATGATAACTGCCAGGATGCTGCCCAACAGAGGGCTTTCCCCCTTGATTTCCACTGACCCCAATTTTTCTTGGGCGCCTTGATGCCACACTCAGTCAAATGCTGCCTCGATGTCCAGGGCAGTCCCTTTTACCTCTGGTGCTCAGCTCGTTTGTTTAGCTCAGTCGGCTACACAGCTGATTTGTAATGCAGAACAAGGCCAGCAGCGCGGGTTCAATTCCCGTACCAGCTTACCCGAATAGGCGCCGGAATGTGGCGACTAGGGGCTTTTCACAGTAACTTCATACTTGTGACAATAAAAGATTATTATTATGTTTGAACAAAGGCTGCCCTTTTCCCAATACCTCTCAAATTTTGTGTCACCCTTAAAAGTTTTTGTGTATCTTCACCTGCTCGAGACATGCACTTTGCTTTGATTTAATGGCCTCATTAATCTTAGTGAATTGTGCACAAGAGCCTCCAGATTCTCCTGTTCCTCTGCAGCATTTAGACATGGATTTCTCATGGAGTGTATGGCTCTATTATATTGTAACAGTGGGCTGCCTGAGGGCAAGCACTCTGCTCCTTCTTTATGCCTCCAGGTCTTGCACTTCAGTTGCTTGTTAAAAACCTCCCAGTTTCAACTTCAATGAGCAACATGAAGGGGAAAAAGGATATATGAGGTGATGTCGCCTCCCTCACATGTTCTTAAAGGAAACACAAGTCTCCTTCCTAATGGATCCCACACGAGTAAGCAGCCGTTGTCCCTCGAGGGTCCAATTCCTGCAACACTGCTCTGAGAATTTGCTGGTTCCACCCTTATCTGTGATTCGTAGCACCTGAGCTTGGGACCCTTATCTTGGCCTGGGGAGACACACAGGCGGACAGGGATGACCCCCACCCCCCACCCAGAAGGATCAAATGACCCTGCTAACCTGCATTTGTTCCACCAAACACACCATCTCACACCGATCTATGCTTCTCTAATGCAAAGTCAGCCCGGTGAGACAGTGAGTGGAATCTATAAATGAATTACTTCCTGATTTGAGCCTCCCATTAGACTCATGGTCAGGATTGACAGCTATAGCTCACCGCAGCCAGGCAAACCTGCCATTATTTAAAAACGCCAACTTTCTTATCTACACTTTGTAAACGCAGCACTTCATTCAACTCAATATACAAATTTAAATTTTACTATTTGATTCAGAAACAAGTAATCACATCAATCTAGAATTCTAGTACTCTCTTAAGTAAATGTCATGCTCAACCATGACCCTGGATGTTGGTTATTTTAATGACTTGTGCTCTCACCATGAAGTTTCTCCTTAGACATTCCTTATTCCAAGTTCAGAAACATCTAGGAGTTGTTAAGTTAAAGGCTAGTTTTTTTAAAAAGTCAACATTTAAAAAGAACAGCTTTTTGGAAACATTTGTAAAAGATCATGGCTACTGAAATTCCTGTTCCACTAACCTCCTCTAGCCCTACAACCCTCCAATATCTCTGTGCTTTTCCAAGTCAGGTTTCCCACGCACCATGATTGCCATCAATCCACTACTGTCGGCTGTGCCTTCCATTGCCCCCAAGTACTGGAACTTCCATGCTAAACCTCCCTTCAGGTTGGTGGTTATCACCTATTAAGGAATCCATTGCCTAACATCTCCTAAGGTAAATGTCAGTCTAGAATTCAGGTGGTCAAGTTTCTAGAATGCTGAACCCTAGCATCTTGAGAATTTGGATCAATTTAAACAACTTGCATTTATATAGCGCCTTTAATGTATAAAATGTTCCTAGCTGTATTGAGGAATAAAACTTGCCGCAGCGCCACATTAGTGAGATGCAAGGCCAGGTCATGGAGCCGTAGAAATCTACACCACAGAAAAGCCCTTTGGCCCATCACTTCTGCAATCTACGTCGGTCAAAAGCAACCACGTAACTTATTTTTTTATTCGTTCGTGGGACCTGGGCGTCACAGGCTGAGCCAGCATTTATTGCCCATCCCTTAGTGCCCTTGAGGAGGCAATTAAGAGTCAACCGCATTGTTGTTTAATCTGGAGTCACATGTAGGTCAAGGCTTCATGGTCATCATTAAACTTTTAATTCCAGGTTTTTATTTAATTAATTTTTCACCATCTACAGTAGGATTCGAATCCAGGTCCGCCAAGCATTACCCTGGGTTTCTGGTTTACTAGTCCAGTGACAATTCCCCTACGCCACTGCCTCTCCCTTGACCCATGTATGCATTGGGATCGCAAGTGCACATCTAAATACTTTGTAAATATTATGAGAGTCTCTGTCTCCACCACCCTTTCAGGCAGAGAGTTCCAGACTCCCAACACCCTCTGGGGGAAATGTTTTTCCTTACGTTCCCTCTACAATTCCTACCCCTTACCTTAAATCCATGTCCTCTGATCATTGATCTCTCCACCAAGGGGAAAGTTTCTTCCTGTCTATTCTATGCCCCTGCTAATTTTATACATTCTAATCATATTCCCCCTCAGTCTCCTCTGCTCCAAGGAAAACAATCCTAGTATATTCAATTTCTCTTTATAGAGAAAACTCTCTAGCCCAGGCAACATCCTGGTAAATCTCCTCTGCACCTTTTCAAGTGCTATCACATCCCTGTGATCAAATATTTGGTCACCGAGGTAGCTTTTAAGCAGCATCTTAAAAAGGAGGCAAATTCAGAGAGAGAGAATTCCAGAAGTTAGGGCCCCTAACGGTGGAGTGATGTAAACCGGAATGCTCCAAAGACCAAAATTACAGGAGCATGGTCTCAGAAGGTTGTAGGAGATGACAGAGATAGGGAGGGAGGAAGATCATGGAGGGTTTTCTGCAGGAGGAAGATCATTTTAAATTTGAGGTGGTAGTGAACCAGGAGCCACTGTAAATCAGCGAGGTTGTTCAGAATCATAAAAGTCACTCTTCTTTTACTGCACTTCCCAAGAATAAAAAAAACAATCTTGTTCATTCAAAATCCCAATGCTGCAACTCCCCTCATTAAAGCATCTAACTGCCTTCTTTAGTGAGTCCAACGGATTCCATGAATAATCAACCCTGTTTAAAAGGAAGACATTTTGGAGGATTTTAAACGATTCAGGACAATACCAGGTGGAGAGATACAGATCCAGAAAAAGTGGGGGGGGGGGGGGGGGGGGAGCAGAATTCCTCTGGCGAATAAACCCAACTATTTTCTAAGACTCTGCACTAATTCCTCTTCTCTTCTACAATGCATCAACATAAAAAGGAAGAGTTATTTAGGAGGAAACCAAAACTATGAAAATGTTATTAAGCAGAGTGCCGATTTCCCCACAATAACCTGCAATGGCGCTGTGGTTAGCACCGCTGCCTCACTGCTCCAGGGACCAAGGCTCAATTCCCAACATGGGTCAGTGTGTGTGTGTGTGTGTAGTTTGAACGTTCTCCCCGTGTCTGCGTGAATTTCCTCTGGGTGCTCCGGATTCCTTACACAGTCCAAAGATGTGCCGGTTAGGTGGATTGGCCATGCTAAATTGTCCCTTGGTGTCCAGGGATTTCCAGGTTAGGTTACTGGGATAGACCTTGGTGGGCAGGTGAGTGGTCCTAGGTAGACTGTTTGGACAGTTGGTGCAGACTCGATGGACCGAATGGCCTCCTCCTGCACTGTAGGGATATGAGACTAGCCCTGTATGAACGATTTCTAATTAAAGAGGTGTTTTAATAATTAAAATCTGGGATGCAATTGCAAATTCATCAACTTCCCCAAATAGGTAAAGGATTGAAGTTTGCAACTTACAATATCTTATGAGCATCTCAGTACAGGGAAGGATGACTTACTGATCTGGCGGCTGTAATATAATATAATGTAGACATTGCAAGTAGAGATTCTGCAACACAACATGCAATTAATGTATTGGTAAACGGTGCATTTCGAGAGCTGCATCGAGGAAATGAAGCAATTCACCTCCCGAGCTGCTCCTTGCAGCTTTAGTTGCGTGTCCTCCATCAGCTCTTCCACCTCCTGAAACATCTCCCTGAGGCTCGCTTGGTCTAAGTTCTCTGCAGCATCTCCGCGGGACAGCTCCCTGAACGAAGCCGCATTGCAACGGGCGGAAGCGGCCAGGGCCAGCAGCACCAACACGGGGTGAAGGATGCAGCTTTGCATGGTTTATAATGCAGCCGCTCTCCTCTCCGCTGCTGCAACCTCTGCACCGGCTCCACTCGCAGATCCCCGGGAGGCACGCGTTTCCGGGATCGGCCTGGACCCTCCCCGGCCCCGCCAATCGGGGGCTCCGCCAGCTCGTGCCAGAACCTGCCGCCCTACCTAAATATCCGCAAAGTGCAGGGCGAACTTGCAGTAAAATATTGCCAATTTTCAGTAACGTGCAATGAATTTGCAGTAATCTGTCAGGGGTTTGCAGTAACATGCAGAGAGTTTGCAATAACATATACCGAATTGCAATAATAGGTCGGAAATTTGCAGTAACATGTAAGGAGTTTGTAGGACTAGGAAGTTTGGAGTCATGGGGGTTTGCAATAACATGTTCAGTAATATGCAGAGATTGTGCAATAATAAGCGGGGACATTGCAGTGTATAGATAGAGCAGCAATAGATAGTCAAGTTGCATTAAGGTGCGTAAGGTAAAGTTACCATAGTCCCAGATGACCATGGGGTGCTTTCCCCTTTGAGGGGGCGAGCTGACTGGTGGTGATTTAACTTGAGGATCTCCACACCTCAGGGGAAGGGGAAGGTTGAGAAGGCCTTCATGAATAACCTGAAGGGTTGGTGAGGGTAAGATGCACCCAGTTTCCAGTAACGTGGAGTAAAGTTGCTGTAACAGGCAATGAGTTTGCAGTAATCTAGTTAGTTTGAATAGGTGCTGAGTAAAGTCAGTGTGATAAGTGGTGAGTTTGAAGTAATTTGTAAGTGTGTTTGCAGTAATAGGTAGTGAGTTTGCAATAATATGTAGAATGTTGAATAGGTAGTGAGTTTGCACTACTCAGTAGTGAATTTGCACAACTCAGTAGTGAGTTTGCAGTAATCTGTTGTGAGTTTGCAATAATAATGTAAGATGTTGAATAGGTAGTGAGTTTGCACTAATCAGCAGTTAGTTTGCAGTAATCTGTAGTAAAGTCGCAGTAATCTAGTGAGTTTGTCGTAATCTAGTGATTTCGCTATAATCTATAGTAAATTTGACGTCATTTGTAATAAGGTTTCAATAATCGGGAGTTTGCAGTAATTTAGTGAGTTTGCAACTTTGAGGTTGCAGTAATACATCGTGAGTTTGCAACAATCTTCGGTGAGGTTGCAGTAATAGGTAGTGAGCGCACAAACAGGTGGTGAGGTTGCAGTAACCTATAATGAGTTTGCAGTAATAGGCAGTGAGACGGCAGCTGCCTGTAGTGAGTTTGCAGAAATCTGTAGTGAGTTTGCAGTAATCTAGTGAGTTTGCAGAAATCTAGTGAGTTTGCAGTAATCTAGTGAGTTTGCAGCAATCTAGTGAGTTTACAGAAATCTGTAGTGAGTTTGCAGAAATCTGTAGTGCGTTTGCAGAAATTAGTGAATTTGCAGAACTCTAGTGAGTGCAGTAATCTGTGGAGAGTTTGCTGTAATCTAGTGAGTTTACAGCAATCTAGTGAGTTTACAAAAATCTGTAGTGAGTTTGCAGCAATCTGTCGTGAGTTTATAGAAATCTGTAGTGAGTTTGCAGCAATCTGTAGTGAGTTTGCAGTAATCTATCGTGAGTTGGCAGTAATCTATAGTGGGTTTGCAGTAATCTATACAGTAGTGAGTTTGCAGAAATCTGTAGTGAGTTTGCAGTAATCTATCGTGAGTTGGCAGTAATCTATAGTGGGTTTGCAGTAATCTATACAGTAGTGAGTTTGCAGAAATCTAGTGAGTTTGCAGTAATCTAGTGAGATTGCAGAAATCTAGTGAGTGCAGAAATTTGTACTGAGTTTGCAGAAATCTAGTGAGTTTGCAGCAATCTAGTGAGTTTGCAGTAATCTATAATGAGTTTGCAGAAATCTGTAACGAGGATGCAGAAATCTAGTGAGTTTGCAGTAATCTAGTGAGATTGCAGAAATCTGTAGTGAGTGCAGAAATTTGTAGTGAATTTGCAGAAATCTAGTGAGTTTGCAGCAATCTGTAGTGAGTTTGCAGCAATCTGTAGTGAGTTTGCAGTAATCTGTAGGGAGTTTGCAGTAATCTACAGTGAGTTTGCAGCAATCTGTAGTGAGTTTGCAGTAATCTGTAGGGAGTTTGCAGTCATCTGTAGTGAGTTTGCAGCAATCTATAGTGAGTTTGCAGCAATCTGTAGTGAGTTTGCAGTAATCTATAGTGAGTTTGCAGAAATCTGTAGTGAGGTTGCAAATATCTAGTGAGGATGCAGAAATCTGTAGTGAGTGCAGAAATGTGTAGTGAGCTTGCAGAAATCTAGTGAGTTTGCAACAATCTAGTGAGTTTGCAACAATCTAGTGAGTTTGCAGTAATCTAGTGAGTTTACAGAAATCTGGAGTGAGTTTGCAGTAATTGGTAATGAGTTTTCAGGAATCTGTAGTGAGGTTGCAGAAATCTAGTGAGTCTGCTGTAATCTAGTGAGTTTTTTTTTCAACGCATTTTATTCAAACATGTATCAAAGTAGTTACAGCAAATAAACACCCCGGGAAACATTCTTCCCAACAATCAACTTTACGGTTTGTGCAGATTTTCCTCCTTTTTCACCCCCCCCCCCCCCTCCCCATCACCCTTCCCCCGCGACGAACAGCTCCTCAAACACGGTCACCAACATCCCCCACCTTTTCTCAAACTCCGCTGCTGAGCCCCTTAACTCATACTTGATCTTCTCTAACCGCAGGAAGTCGTACAGGTCACCCAACCAAGCAGCTACCCCCCGGTGGCGATGCCAACCGCCACTCCAGCAAAATTTGTCACCTCAGAGAGGCGATGGCTATGACATCGGCCTTCCTCCTCTCCATGAGCTCCGGCTTCTCTGAAACCCCAAATATCACCACCAAAGGGTCCGGGTCCACTCCCTCCTCCACTATCCTGGCTAAGACCGCAAACACTCCCGCCCAGAATCTTTCCAATTTTTCACAACCCCAAAACAAAAATCTGTAGTGAGTGCAGAAATTTGTAGTGAGTTTATAGTAATCTGTCGTCAGTTTGCATAATCTGTAGTGAGTCTGCAGAATCTAGTGAATTTGCCCTAATCTGTCGTGCGTGCAGTAATAGGTAGTGAGGTTGTATTAATAAATAGGAAGTTTGTAGTAATCTCTAGGGAGTTTGCAGTAATACATGATGAGTTTGCAGTAATAAATAGGGAGATTTAATAATAACTAGTGAGGTTGCAGTAATCATGTCGGGAATCTGCAGTAATAGGTAGTGAGTTTATGGCATTCTATGGGGAGTTTTCATTAATAGGCAGTGAATTTGCCATAATAGGTAGGATTTTTGAACAACAAACTGACATTTCCGAACAGCAGTTTGAATTTGGCGCCGCCATAGGATTGTTAAACATGCAGTAGCCAAGCCGAGTATGCAGCTATTTCCATTAAAGTATTCTCACAGGCAGCAAATAAAAAAACTGAAATCCTTCATTTTCCATTTAATATTTCAGATAGCAAAATGCATGATTATGATTGGATAACTATGGAACTAAATTAATGATAAAAACAATCATTTTTTGTGTTTATATGTGGGATTTTTTAAAGTAATTTTCAACTTTTTGGCATTTTAACATTTTACAAAACAAAAACATTACACTTCCAAACACAATAAACCCTGCATCAACACTCCCCCCCCCCCCCCCCCCCCCCCCCCCGCCCCGACACCCGCACCCTCCACCTCCCCCAAACAGTTGATGGTAACTGCTCTCCAAAATGCAAAATCAACAAACCCTTCTCTTGTGCAACCCATCATTTGTCCCCATTAGGGCAAATTTCACCTTCTAAAGATACAAGAACTCCATTAGATCCCCCAGCCACACCGAGGCACAGGGTGGAGAAGCTGACCTCCACCCCTACAGAACCCGCCTGCGAGCGATCAACGAGGCGAAGGCTAAAACATCAGCCCCTGCTCCTGTCTGCAACTGCGGCAGATCCGCCACCCCGAATATAACCCTCAGGGGACCCGGTTCCAAATGCACATGCAGAATCGCCGACATGGTGCTGGAAAACAACCCCTAAAATTTCTCCCAACTTCGGGCAGGACCAGAACGTATGAACCTGATAAGCCAGGACCCTCCCACACCGTTCGTAAGTATCCCCTACCCCCTCAAACAACCGGCTCATCCTTGACTTCATATGCGCCCTGTACACCACCTTTAACTGTATCCCAGCCTCGCACATGAGGTTGTGGCATTTACCGCCGCAGTCCCTCACACCACAATTCCTCCACCAGCACCATCCCCAACTCCTCCTCCCACTTGGCCTTAACCCTCTCCATAGACACCTTACCCCCTCCAAAATCCTCCCATAAATCACCTTACCTTCTAACTGCATAACCGACAGCACCTCCGCCAACAACGAGGAGGCAGGTGATATCGGAAAGGTTGTAATACCCTTTCTAGAAAAGTCCCGCACATGCATATACCAAATATAAATACTTTATATGTGGTGTTTTTAATAACTGGAGAAATTTGGCATTCAAAAGCTTTTCTGGGCCAATGAGGGGATTTGCAGTAATTATGAAGTTAGTACCCATTTAGACTGGCGGGATCTCAACAGCACACTCTGCAAAAACAGCCTTTCATAGTCTCGGAAAAACTCTGAAGCCTTTTAAAAACGACAAGTGGGTCCCAATTCAGAATTCCCATCTCCATTCCCGGCACCCTCAATGTTTGCTGGTGCACGATCAGGGTACAAGCCTTGCATTCCACGCTGGCTGACTCCATTGCGGGCGCAGTCATCTCCTAGAACCCTGCAATTTTCATGGAGTGGGGCCAATGTCTCCATGACTCATGGTTCACGGATCGCAGAGGTATTGTGAATCATAGTCTGTATTCGGGAACCTTTTGTAACGTCAAGGGCCCAGATTCGTATAGAAGGATTATGTGAGTGAATTTGTTTTTACAGGTCAGGGAAGTACTGACCTTACCTGATTGAGATCTCTATTATGTTATCATGAGTTTTTTTTTCTGTGTTCTCTTGTTAATATCTCAGTGTTTATTTTCACAAGGTTAAGAGGTGTCTAGTGCTAAAGCGTCTGTTACTGACACCTTAATGGCCTGTTTGATTTTACAGGGTTATGGGAACACCTTTTTTCAAACAATTAAGAAGAGATGTTTTTTTCTATGTAGTTTCACACATGCCAGGGGCGGAACAGTGGCACAGTGGTTAGCACTGCTGCCTCACAGTGCCGAGGACCCATGTTCAATCTTAGTCCCAGGTCACTGTCCGTGTGGATTCTGCACATCCTCCCCATGTTATAGAGAAATACAGCACAGAACAGGCCCTTCGGCCCACGATGTTGCGCCGAACTTTTGTCCTAGGTTAATCATAGAATTTTGGACAATTTTTCATGGCCAATCCACCCAACCTGCACATCTTTGGACTGTGGGAGGAAACCGGAGTACCCGGAGGAAACCCACGCAGTCACGGGGAGGATATGCAGACTCCACACAGACAGTGACCCAAGTCGAAATCGAACTTGGGACCCTGGAGCTGTGAAGCAATTGAGCTATCCACAATGCTACCGTGCTGCCCTTAAGAAGTTAACCTACACTCCATTATTCTACCCGAATCCAAGTACCTATCCAATAGCCGCTTGAAGGTCCCTAACTTTTCCGACTCAACTACTACCACAGGCAGTGCATTCCATGCCCCCACTACTCTCTGGGTAAAGAACCTACCTCTGACATCCCCTCTATATCTTCCACCATTTATCTTAAATTTATGTCCCCTTGTAATGGTGTGTTCCACCCGGGGAAAAAGTCTCTGACTGTCTACTCTATCTATTCCCCTGATCATCTTATAAACCTCTATCAAGTCGCCCCTCATCCTTCTCCGTTCTAATGAGAAAAGGCCTAGCACCCTCAACCTTTCCTCGTATGACCTACTCTCCATTCCAGGCAACATCCTGGTAAATCTCCTTTGCACCTTTTCCAAAGCTTCCACATCCTTCCTAAAATGAGGTGACCAGAACTGCACACAGTACTCCAAATGTGGCCTGACCAAGGTTTTGTACAGCTGCATCATCACCTCACGGCTCTTAAATTCAATCCCTCTGCTAATGAACGCTAGCACACCATAGGCCTTCTTCACAGCTCTATCCACTTGAGTGGCAACTTTCAAAGAACTATGAACATAGACCCCAAGATCTCTCTGCTCCTCCACATTGCCAAGAACCCTACCATTAACCCTGTATTCCGCATTCAGATTTGTCCTTCCAAAATGGACAACCTCACACTTGTCAGGGTTAAACTCCATCTGCCACTTCTCAGCCCAGCTCTGCATTCTATCTATGTCTCTTTGAAGCCGACAACAGCCCTCCTCACTATCCACAACTCCACCAATCTTCGTATCATCTGCAAATTTACTGACCCACCCTTCAACTCCCTCATCCAAGTCGTTAATGAAAATCATGTCTGTGTGGGTCTCACAGCCACAACCCAAAGATGTGCATGTAGGTGGATTGGCCACGGTAAATTGCCCCTTAATTGGAAAAGCAGAAGAATTGGACACTTCAAAATGATTAAAGACGTTTCACACATGCCATTGTTACTATAGGGTTCATTGGTTCTGCACAAAGTGTGTACTGCTTAAATGGGCATGCAAGAGCCATGAGTTGGCATTGAGGTAATGAGGGGTCTTTGGGAATGGGTGGAGGCATGAGTTGGCATGGGGACATGGAGGTTGCATTGGGAGCGAGTGGGTGGGATAATGGACTATTAGGGGCCTAAAATGTCACCAGATAACTGGGGATGGAGTCCCAGAGAATCAATATGCGCCTTTTAATCATTACCTGTGGATCCTATAATGGAGGGCCCAACCTCAGTGGGCTTGTGTGCAGAGTTGTGACTCAAACTACCCCCAATCCACAGGATGGTCTTATGGGGTTAGGAAGATGCAGGCAATTCAAATTAGAGGCAAAAAAAAATATGTTTTTGCCATTATGAACCCATTCCCCCCTCCAGGATACCACACAAATCCGGCCTGGTATCTGCTAATGAGGTCTGAAAGTGCACGTTTATATGGCGTCACTCACAACTGCAGACATCCCAAATCACTTCGTAAACACTGAAATATTTAGAAGTTTAGTCACAGTTGTAATTTAGGACATACTGCAACTAAAATGGACACAGCAGGTTCCCAGAAACAGCAATGTGTCAATGACCAGATCATCTCAGTTAGTTATTGGCTGAGGGTTAAACCTTGGGCACGACATCAGGGAGAATTCCCAGCTCTCCTTTGAAAGAATAGACACGGGATCCTTTGCATCCATCCCAGAGGACAAATGGGACATGACTTCACATCTCACAATGGAGGATGTCAAGTCCATTCCCTGAGTACTGCACCGGAGTGCAAACCTGGATGATGCAGTGGTCCTTTGGAGTGGTCCTTTTGATTCTAATTCAAAGGTGCTCCCAACAAAACGCTTGATGGCAAGTAATCTTTTTTTCTGATTGGCTTGATCAATGTCCATTCCACATGTAAATCACCGGATGAATTAGCACTGACTGTCGGTTGGTAAGGGATGTCAGTAGATTGACCAGGAACAGGAAATTTACATTTGCAAACTTTGTCCTGAAGTCACAGTGACAAGGTGAGTCAGAGAGCAATCGTTTACTGTTCATAAATTTTAGGTTGCAGGATTGAACAATCCAGAATGAACGAACGGACTTTCTCTTATCTTTCGCCCACTATGAAGTATAGCACTTAGAGTGTGATGTTTGGAGTTTGACATCGAACGTGTGCACCTAATGGGTGATGTTTCCATATATTTAATAGCCCCTTGATATTAATGAAGTTCCCACCTTGACACTGAAATACAGCTGTGAATACAGTCCTCTAAGGCAGCACTGGGATCAGATGTTATTCAGTTGTCTGGGCTACATAGACAACCTAAGTTTAATTAAAAATTGACTGACACCCTTGTTTAATTTGGGAAAAATGTGAAACCAATAAACAATATTTCTCAACCCTGCAAGAATAACGGTAATGGCAGAAAGATGCCTAGATTCCAAAAGTGTGGAGGAGGATGACTGAAGATTCAGCTTTGCTTTTGTAATCTTAGATTTTATTGACCTTGATATTGGACTGGATTCTCCGCCCCGTGACGGCAACAATTGCGGTTTGTAATCAGGTGCAGAATCGAGCGTCTGCCGAAATCGCGGTTTGTCCCGGCTGCCGAACCTCCAGCTTTGTTCCCATCCCACGCTGATCCTGCGGGCCAGCGGGAGGATGCTACTGGATGCAAATAGATCCTAATGATCCATTTGCATCCACTTAATGGCACTGGCACCAGAGTCTCAGGGCCCTTGCGATTCTCTGGTCCTTCCAAACAGGAATCACGTGGGCGCCCATCAATACTGCCATTTACCAGCATAGTCCTGACGTGGTGGACCATGCCATGGGCCAAGGGGGTAACCCCTTATGAAATTGCCCGCAAAGTCCTCCCGAGGACCACCCCCACAACAATGACGACCTGCCCATCCCTCCCCTACCAGACCCCCACTCCCCACAGACCCTTTATATGGGGAGATCCCCCTCAGAAGCTCCCTACATAGGGCAACCGTCTCAGAGCCCCCTTAGATTTATTTATTGAATTACATTTATTCCAATTAAGGGGAAATTTAGCATGGCCAATTCACCTACCCTGCACATCTTTGGGTTGTGGGGATGAGACCGACACAGACACAGGATGTGCGCAAACTCCACACGGACAGTGACCCAGGGCCAAGATCGAACCTGGGCCTTTAGCGCCGTGAGGCAGCAGTGCTAACCACTGGGCCACCATTTCAGACCCTGAGCCTCCTTAGATAGCGAGACCTCCCCAAGACCCCCCCCCCCAGAGACCCCCTAACTAAAAGGACAACCCACGGAGACCCCATAACTAAAGGGTAGAGAGCAATTGAATAATGGAACCCACCCCCCATGAATAAGCAACTCTAAGTGTGGGGAGGTGGTGGCATTGTGGTATTGTCGCAGAACTAGTAATCCAGAGGCCCCGGATAATGATCTGGGGACCCTTGTTCGAATCCTACCGCGGCAGGTGATGGAATTTAAACGCAATAAAATATCTGGAATTGTCAAATGATGACCATGAAACGTTTATCGATTGTTGTTAAAACCCATCTGGTTCACTAATGTCCTTTAGAGAAGGAAATCTGCCATCCTTACCTGGCCTACATGTGCCTCCAGATCCACAGCAATGTGATTGACTCTGAAATGTTCTCTGAAATGGCCTAGCAAACCACTCAGTCATGTTCAACCGCGACAAAAATACAAAAGGGAATGGAACCGGACGGACCACCCATCACTGAACCAGGCACCAGAAGCGACAATGGCAAACCCAGCCCTGTCGACCCTGCAAAGTCCTCCTTACTAACATCTGGGGACTTGTGCCAAAGTTGGGAGAGCTGTCTCACGGACTAGTTTTTTTTAACAAATATTTTTATTCCCCATGTTCACATTTTCTTCAGAATTTACACCCCACCAACAAACAGTAACAAATACAAAGTCAATCCCCTTATCGACAACGATCCCATCCTCCCACCACCCCAAACAACAACCCGCCTGGCAATATAAACATCAAATAAAACAAACCCTCCCAAGGTGGAATAAAAAAGAAAAAGGAATCAGGAATCGCCTATGGTCACCATTGACATATATAGTCCACCCCCCAACCCCCCCCCCCCCCCCCCCCCCCCCCCCCTCCCCACTAATATTCAATGTCATCCAATCCCCGGAAGAGTACCATGAATGTCACCCATGAATTGTAGACACCCCCCACCCCGACTCCTCCTCTCCACTTCCTCTTGTAAATTCCTCCCCCCAACCTCGGTTCCTTCCCCCAACTTTTCACTCTGGCTAGACTCACCGAAACCTGTTCTACCAGGCTCCGATGGCCGCAGCCCGTCCCCCCACCTCACTCCCGTTCACTGGTCGGCTTAAACCGGCCAGCGTGGAGGCCCCCGCCCGGGTCTCTTTCCCCCTTGCCCGGTCCCAGGAAAACCAAGAAATCCCCTTTGGCACACAACCCCCGCATACACACACAAGCCCCAAAGAATCATCATTGCAAATGAAAGTCCCATCTCTTCCCTTGTCCAAATATATACATGATGTGGAGATGCCGGCGTTGGACTGGGGTGAGCACAGTAAGAAGTCTTACAACACCAGGTTAAAGTCCAACAGGTTTGTTTCAAACACGAGCTTTCAGAGCACGGCTCCTTCTTCAGGTGAATGGAAAGGCTTGTTCCAGAAATGTTTATATAGACACAGTCAGAGATGCCCCGGAATGCGAGCACCTGCAGGCAATCAAATCATCAAAGATGCAGAGAGAGAGGTAACTCCAGGTTAAAGAGGTGTGAATTGTCCCAAGCCAGTTCAGTCGGTAGGCCTCTGCAAGTCCAGGCTTGTTGGTGGGGGCCGAATGTAATGCGACATGAATCCCAGATCCCGGTTGAGTCCGCATTCATGCGTGCTGAACTTAGCTATAAGTTTTTGCTCAGCAATTTTGCGTTGTCGCGTCTCCTGAAGGAGACACCTCTTTAACCTGGAGTTACCTCTCTCTCTGCATCTTTGATGATTTGATTGCCTGCAGGTGCTCGCATTCCGGGGCATCTCTGACTGTGTCTATATAAACATTTCTGGAACAAGCCTTTCCATTCACCTGAAGAAGGAGCCGTGCTCCGAAAGCTCGTGTTTGAAACAAACCTGTTGGACTTTAACCTGGTGTTGTAAGACTTCTTACTGTGCTCAAATATATACAGCGTTGACTCATTTAGTACATGGAACAACATGCAGTGAAAAAATACAGTTACATGAGGCTACATCGGTACACGACCATTTCTCAATTCTGCCACAGTCCTTCAGCCTTCGCAAACTCCTCCGCTACTTCCGCCGTCCCAAAATAAAAGTCCTTAGATTTGTAGGTCGTCCTCAATTTAGCTGGGTATACTATGCCGCACTGTACCTTGCTGAAGGCAGCCCGCCTCCTCGCCAGCTCCACCGTAAAGTCCTGGTATATGTGTATACCAGCTCCAGCCCACTGCACCACCCGCTTCGGCTTTGCCCAGCACAGGACTTTCTCCTTCACGCTATACCTACGGAAACCCAGAGTTACTACTCTTGGCGTCTCACTCTCCTTTGGTACAGGCCTCCACGACTGATGAGCCTGATCCAGTTCATATCGGGAGGGATTGTCCCCCTCCCCCAATAGCTTCGCCAACATCATGGCAAAATAATCCGTCGGCCTCGGCCTTCCACACCTTCGGGCAGACCCACGATCCTCAGATTTTGCCGCCTGGATCTGTTTTCCAGGTCTTCCATTTTGGCTCGCAGACCCTTGTTGGTCTCTGTCACCCTGCGCAACTCCTTCCCCATTGAGGCGACTTGATCACTGTGCTGCGATAATACCTCTTCCACTTCCTTCAGTGCCTCACCTTGCTCCCGCACCTCCGCCGCTGCGCTTGATACCGCCACCCTCACCGGGGTAATTGCCTCCTCCACCAGCCCTTTCAATACCACCCCCCAATCACCACCTTCATCGCTTCCATGTGTTTTGTGAACTGTTTTTATAGTTCCACAGCCATCACTTTGGTCATTTCTTCTGCTGTAAGCGATGCGGCCACCCCTGGTGCTCCAGCCTCCGCTTTCCTTACAGTTCCTGCGCTGACTTTTTCACTCCCCAGCCGACTTCCGTTAACCCCCTTTTTCACGGCCGTTTTTCTCCCAAACTTGGACATTTCTCCTCCCTGTGCCTTCTTACAGCGTTTTCAGCCTCTGTTGCCCCCGGGGTCAGGTCGTTAAAACTCCGAAATTCTTAATCCCGAGCGGGTGCCCTGCAGTGTGTGGCTCCCTCCCGCCCGCCGTCACAGCCTGACATAGTCATACTCACAGAATCATACCTTACAGAAAATGTCCCAGACACCACACTCACCATTCCTGGGTATACCCTGTCTCACCGGCAGGACAGACCCAACTGAGGTGGCAGCACAATAGTATCCAGTCGGGAGGGAGATGCCATGGGAGTCCTCAACATTGACTCTGGACCCCATGAAGTCTCATGGCTTCAGGTTAAACATGGGCAAGGGAACCTCCTGCTGATTACCACGTACCGGCCACCATCAGTTGATGAATCAGTACTCCTCCATGTTGAACACCACTTGAAGGAAGCACTGAGGGTGGCAAGGGTGCAGAATGTACTCTGGGTGGGGGACTTCAATGTCCATCCCCAAACTGACTTGGTGGTACCACCACAGACCGAACTGGCTGGGCACTAAAGGAAATAGCTGCTAGACCGGGACTGCAGCAGGTGGTAAGGGAACCAACCAAAGAGAAAAACAAACTTGACCTCATCCTCACCAATCTGCCTGCTGCAGATGGATCTGTCCATGACTGTATTGGTAGAAGTCACCACTGCACAGTCTTTGTAGAGACAAAGTCCAGTCTTCACATTGAAGATACCCTCCATTGTGTTGTGTAGCACTGCCACCGTGCTAAACCGGATAGACTTCAAACAAATCTAGCAACTCAAGACTGGCATCCATGAGGCGACGTGGGCCATCAGCAACAGCAGAATTTAATTCAACCTCAATCAGCAACCTCATGGCCCGGCATATTCCCCACTCTACCATTATCCCCCATTCCAGGGGATCAACCCTGGTTCAATGACGAGTGCAGGAGAGCATGCATAAGCAACATCAGGCATACCGAACAATGAGAGGTCAACCTGGTGAAGCTACAACACAGGACTACTTGTGTGCCAAACAGCATAAGCAGCAAATAATAGACAGAGCTAAGCGAATCCACAACAAACGCATCAGATCTAAGCTCTGCAGTCCTGCCACATCCAGCCGTGAATGGTGGTGGACAATTAAACAATTCACTGGAGGAGGAGGCTCCACAAATATCCTCATCCCCGATGATGGAGGAGCCCAGCACATATGTGTAAAAGACAAGGCTGAAGCATTCACAGCAATCTTTAGCCAGAAGTGCCGAGTGGAAGATCTATCTCGGTCTCCTCTGAAGGTCCCCAACATCACAGATGTCAGTTTTCAACCAATATGATTCATTCCACGTGATATCAAAAAATGGCTAAAGGCACTGGATACTGCAAGGGCTATGGGCCCTGACAATATTCCGGCAATAGGACTGAATACTTGGTTGCCCAGAACATGCCGCTCCTCGAGCCAAGCTGTTTCAGTACAGCTACAACACTGGCTGTATACGGCATGTAGAAAATTGCCTAGGTGTGTCCTGTACACAAGAAACCGGACAAATCCAACCCAGTCAATTACTGCCCTATCAGTCCACTCTCCATCATCAGCAAAGTGATGGAAGGAGTCATTAACAGTACTATCAAACGGCACTTACTCAGCAATAACCTGCTCACGGATGCTCAGTTTGGGTCACTCAGCTCCTGACCTCATTACAGCCTTGGATCCCCGCCAAGTCATTCACTGCCCTGACTTGGAAATATATCACCGTTCCTTCACACATCCTGGAACTCCCTCACTAACAGCACAGTGAGTTATCTACACCTCAAGGACTGCAGCGGTTCAAGAAGGCAACTCACCACCACCTTCTGAAAGGCAACTAGGGTGGGCAATAAATGCTGGCCTAACCAGGACGCACATATCCCGTAATTGAATTTCAAAAAGTGCTGTAACCACCAATGTTTACGAACATCAAACACTAAGTGCATTCCAATCACCCCCCCCTTCACACTTAAGGGATTTTGAAGCGTGAGCTGGAAATTGACAGCATTTAAGTGGTTGATATTTATAAGCATTATGATTACAGGGCTTGGAGTTATTCACTCAATGCTTTCCTCTTTCCAGAAATGGACAGGTGGTGCTTCCTCTGTCTGAGCCAGCTCGTGTATGCCCAGAAAGCAGTAGTTTTTTCACTGATCCTGTCTGGCATGCTCTCTAGCTTTCAGACAGGCGTCTCTTTCTGAGAGGTCTGTGGGGAGGATGATCCTTTAGTTAGGAGGCCTCTGTGGGAGGGTCCCTTTACTTAGGGGGTCTCTGGGGGATCCTTTTAGTTACAGTGCAGTGCTTCCTCAGTACTGACCCTCTGACAGTGCAGCACTCCCTCAGTACTGACCCTCTAACAGTGCAGCACTCCCTCAGTACTGACCCTCTGACAGTGCAACACTCCCTCAGTACTGACCCTCTGACAGTGCAACACTCCCTCAGTACTGACCCTCTGACAGTTCAGCACTCCCTCAGTACTGACCCTCTGACAGTTCAGCACTCCCTCAGTACTGACCCTCTGACAGTTCAGCACTCCTTCAGTACTGACCCCCTGACAGTGCAGCACTCCCTCAGTACTGACCCTCTGACAGTGCAGCACTCCCTCAGTACTGACCCTCTGACAGTGCAGCACTCCCTCAGTACTGACCATCTGACAGTTCTCCACTCCTTCAGTGAACCCACAATCTACCGACTCAGTGGTGAGAGCATTACACAATAATTTACAGTTAGGAAAAAGAGAAATGGAAACAAAAATCAGATGGAATATGTGTCATATTGACATGATCACCATTGGAAAATCCTCATTTTCCATTATTCCTTCAAGAAATGCTGCCATCCTGTGGGTATTTTGGTGTACTGCATATCTTCAGTCTATTTTCGCTTGTGGTGCATTCTGGAACGTTCTGTCAAAGTTGTTGTGATTTTGAAAGATATTTGATTAAAAATTGCATAATAAGAACATAAGAACTAGGAGCAGGAGTAGGCCATCTGGCCCTTCGAGCCTGCTCCGCCATTCAATGAGATAATGGCTGATCTTTTGTGGACTCAGCAACATAGGGGTGATAAGGAACAGGGACTTGCTGCAAGTTAAGGAGCATAGTTTTGGATCTTTAAAAATTTAAGTACAGATTTTTCCCTTAAAGTAGACACATACCCTGTTGCATTTAAGACAATTATGAAGGGAAGGGGCAGCACAGTGGTGCAGTGGGTTAGCACTGCGACCTCACGGCGCCGAGGTCCCAGGTTCGATCCCGGCTCTGGGTCACTGCCTGTGTGGAGTTTGCACATTCTCCCCAAAACTCTGCCATCTGCTCCTTAACTTGCAGCAAGTCCTGTCCCTTATCACCCCTGTGTTGCTGATGCACATTTTTTCCTGGTCAAGCAACATCTTAAATGGCAGAATCACATAATTGTTACAGTGCAGAAGGAGGCCATTCAGCCCATCATGTCTCCACTGGCTGTCCAACTGAGCATTATGACCTGGTGCCATTCTCCTAACTTTTCCCCGTATCCTTTCAGATTGGTTGGAATTCTCCCATGCCTCTGCTGACGGGATCAATGAGTTTACAGTGGAAATTATCGATGGTGTGTGCCATGAGGATTGGGAATCTCACTGGAGGCCAGCATGAAACCGATTTGCATCCTGTTAATGGGATGTCAATGAACGCCCGGCCGGAATCTTCCCCCACCAAGCCTGATTCTCCGTTACATCATCGGGAAAACATGCCGGTCCAGAACACGCTGGACCAACATGGCGTGTTAAAGTCGGGATTTACATGAAGAATGCCTGGGGCTGCCTCAGGATTTCAGGATGGAGGCCGCCAATGACCCTGGGACACCACAGCAGTGGATGGGGTGAGCATGTATCAGTTGGATCTTCCAGCCTCAGACTGTTCCTGGATATCCATCTTCTTTCTTCAGGAGGTCCATCTTCTTATGCTCTTATCTCGTTCTCTGTTGACCTGAGCTGTTTCCTTTACACTTTTCTGTCATTGGCGGTTTGCCATTGCCTTCCTCACTCAGGGACAGAGTGAGGCGACAGGTCCCAAATCTACCTCAGCTGGAATTTGAAGCAACCTCCACCTGAAGTATCTGCTTTTCTCTAATCCTGTCCACTTGAGCATCCCTGATTTTAATCACCCCACCATCGGGGTGCCTTTATTTGCCAAGGCCCTAAGCTCTGAAATTCCCTCCCTAAAGCTCTCCACCTCTGTCCCTCATTTTCCTCCTTTAAGACACTTCTCAAAGCCTACTTCTTTGACCAAGCTTCTGGTCCTTATGTGACTCAGCGTCATATTTTGTTTTATAATGTTCCTGTGAAGACCTTTTGGAGGTTACACTGTATTAAAGGCACTTTATAAATATTCACTGTTGGACTGGTTGTTTCTTTTGATGTGGAGATGCCGTGGACTGGGGTGAGCACAGTAAGAAGTCTTACAACACCAGGTTAAAGTCCAACATGTTTGCTTCAAACACTAGCTTTCGGAGCACTGCTCCTTCCTCAGGTAAATGGAGCAATGGTCCGAAAGCTCGTGTTTGAAACAAAGCTGTTGGACTTTAACCTGGTGCTGTAAGACTTCTTACTGTTTCTGTTGAGATGTAGAGTAATTATTGTTCCTTCATAAGGACAACCACATATAGACCCAGATAGGCTAAAGGTGGCTGTTTTTTCCCCCTAAAGAGACTAATGTATGAGGTGTTTTTGTTTTGACAACCTGATAGCTTCATGGTCAATTCTAATGATACCAGCTTTTTAAACCAAGTTCACGTATTCAAATGGTCTTGGTAACATTTAAACTCCTAATTCAGGCCTTTAGAATTCTAGTCCAATAACATAACCAGGGCACTACATGTACTCCCTCTGAGTGTGCCGTATTCTCTCTGTATGAGATGTGCTTATTTTATTTGTTCATGGGATATGGGCATTTACTGGCAAGGGTAACATTTATTGCCCATCCTTAATTGCCCTCGTGAATGTGGTGGTGGAGCACCTTCTTGAACCTCTGCAGATCGTGTGGTGTAGGCACACCCACAGTGCTGTAAGGAAAGGAATTCCCGGTTTTCAGCCAGTGACAGTGAAAGAACGCCGATATAGACTGTGATTTCCCAGTCCCTATCTTGCCCGAAGGCAATGGAGCTTTGGCTAGTCCGTCAAATTTTCCATCCGGCCTGCGATGATTTCCGCCATGGGTTGGATCGGAAAATCCCCAGCCGTAGTTCCAATTCAAGGTGATGTATGGCCCGGATGGGAACTTGTAGGCGGTGGTGTTCCCATGTATCTGCTGCCCTTGTCCTCTTAGATTGTGGAGGGTCCTTGTTTCAGGAAACAATCCGGTTACGGCAGCTTGGAACCCACAATGATCTGATTCAGAATAGTGAGTGTGATTTATGGAAGAGCTAGCAATGGTACAAGTACAATGGGCCTAATGGCCTCAGTTGGTGCTGCATATGGAACAGATAAGACTGTGTGATGCTGTAGCAAAACTGAATGAGTTCAGTACAAATCTCTCTTCCCACTTTTTTAAACAGAGTTTTTGATTAGTCTATGCTGCATAAAATAATGGCTAGAAGAACTTGATACAAATCACTTGGCTAATTGACCATCAATAATTTCCATCTCTTTGCCATCTAATTGCAGTAATAATTATAAAATAGCTGTAACCCTGGCTAACCTTTGGGTCAGAAAGTTGAGTGTTCACCTCCCACTCCAAAGGCCAGGGTACAGAATCCAGGCTGACATTCCCAGTGTAGTACTGAAAGAATACTGCACTGTGAGAGGAGCAGGGGAGTTATACCTGGTGCCCTGGCCAATATTCATTCCTCAAACAACAACACAAAAGCGGATTATCCGTACATTGTCGCATTTCTCATGGGATCTTGCTGTGTGCAAATTGGCATCCGCGGTTCCGACATTACACCAGTTGTCGCCACATCTAAAAGTACTTCATTGGCTGCCAGTTTTTTGGGATGACCCAAGCTGGTGAACGACACTATAGAAATGCAAATCCTTTATCCTCTTCGCTCAGCGCCATTCCGGAATTTTCTGTCCATTCGTGCCAGCGGGATCTTCTAGCCCCACTGACAGGGAACCCCTGATGTGTGTTTCCCAGCAGCGGGGTGCATATACAACGGGAAACCCCATTGACAGCGGCTGGACCAGAAGATCCCAGCTCCGGCCAACAACAGGCCCCGCTCCCACCGTTGCCGAACATGCCGCCGGGGCGTGTGGAAAATCCCGCTCTATGTTTCGGAGCCTGCATCTGCGAGTCACTTTCTTGAGGACACTGCTCTGTGCAGTACAAGATGAAAAATAATATATTTCTTCAGAAATGTAATGGCAATCAGTGGGATTTCTTCATCTTGGTAAATTCTTCACTAACTGTTGCTTCCTTACATCAGTCTTGTGCACTAATACACTTGGGCATTGATGCAACTTCACTAATGGAGTGGAAAGTTACAAGAATTAATCCTGAGACTCTGCTAAGTTCCCCTCATTGTTCACGGTGAGTGTGCTGGTGTGGCAGCAGGCAAAGAGGTCCAGACTCGGTTAAGCCATATCCAATTCATCTGCCCGCCCCTATCACTATAACCTTGTCCATTCCAGCAATCCGCCAAGATCTCTGTACTCCTTCAGCTCTGACCTCTCGCGCATCCTCATCGTTGCTCCACCATTGGTGGCCATGCTTTCAGCTGCCTGGACCTAAGCTTTGGAATTCCCTTTGCCAATATTTCCACCACTCTCTCTCTCACTCTCTTTCTCTCCCACTCTCTCCTCCTTGAAGACGCTTCTTAAAACCTATCTCTTTTTTAAAAAAATAATTTTTATTCAAATTTTCACATTTTCACAAAAAAGAAAACAATAACAGAAAATTCTAAGAACAAAAGAAAACAGAACCCCCCCCCCCCCCCCCCCCCCCCGGTTGCTGCTGACCTTTTGTTTTAACCGTTCTGCCAGGAGATCTAGGAATGGTTGCCATCTCCTGAAAAACCCCTGCACTGACCCGATCAGGGCAAATTTCACCCTCTCCAATTTAATAAACCCCGCCATATCATTGACCCAGGCCTCCTCGCTTGGGGGCCTCGCATCCTTCCACTGAAGAAGAATCCTCCACTGGGCTACTAGGGACGCAAAGGCCAGGACACCGGCCTCTTTCGCCTCCTGCACTCCCGGCTCCACTGCAACCCCAAATATTGCGAGTCCCCAGCCTGGATTGACCCTGGATCCTACCACCCTCGATACCGTCCTTGCTACACCCTTCCAAAATTCCCCCAGCGCTGGGCATGCCCAGAATATGTGGACATGGGTTGATGGGCCCCCAGAGCACCTAATACACCTGTCCTCACTCCCAAAAAACCAGCTCATCCTTGTCCCGGTCATATGAGCCCTATGCAGTACCTTAAACTGTATGATTCTAAGCCTCGCACACGAAGAGGAGGAGTTCACCTTTTCTAGGGCAACCGCCCACGTCCCCTCCTCAATCTCCTCACCCAGCTCCTCCTCCCATTTATCTTTCAGCTCCTCCACCGAGGCCTCGTCTACCTCCTGCATCACCTGGTACACTTCCGAGATCCTCCCCTCTCCAACCCATACCCCCGAGAGCACCCTCTCCTGGACCCCACGCGGCGGCAGCAGGGGGAACCCCGCCACCTGCCGCCTGACAAACGCCCTTACCTGCATGTACCTAAAGGTGTTCCCCGGGGGGGAGCCCGAACTTCCCTTCCAGCTCACCCAGGCTCGCAAACGTCCCGTCTACGAACATGTCCCCCAACCTCCAAATACCTGCCCTGTGCCAACTCAGGAACCCGCCATCAATTCTCCCCGGAACATACCGATGGTTCCCCCGTATCGGGGACCCCATCGAGGCCCCCTCCTCCCCCTGTGCCGCCTCCATTGTGCCCAAATCTTGAGGGTAGCTGCCACCACCGGGCTCGTGGTATACCTCATGGAGGGAGCAGCAGCAGTGCCGTTGCCAGCGCTTCCAGGCTCGTACCCACACAGGATGCCATCTCCATCCTCTTCCATGCCGCCCTCTCCCCGTCCATTACCCACTTACGCACCATCGCTGCATTGGCAGCCCAATAATACCCACAGAGGTTGGGCAACACCAGCCCCCCCCCCCCCCCCCCAATCCCTGCCCCGCTCCAAGAACACCCTTCTCACCCTTGGAGTCCCGTGTGCCCACACAAACCCCGTAATGAACCTGTTAACCCGCCTGAAAAAAGGCCTTCGGGATAAGGATGGGGAGGCACTGGAACAGGAACAGAAACCTCGGGAGCACCGTCATCTTGACTGACTGCACCCTACCCGCCAAAGACAGCGGCAGCATGTCCCACCTCTTAAACTCCTCCTCCATTTGCTCCACCAGCCTTGTGAGGTTTAGCTTATGCAAGGCCCCCCCAGCTCCTGGCCACCTGAACCCCCAGGTACCTGAAGCTCCTCTCCGCCCATTTCAGTGAGAGCCTCCCAATCCCCCCTCCTGGTCCCCCGGGTGTACCACAAACAGCTCGATTTTCCCAAAGTTAAGCTTATACCCTGAGAAATCCCCAAATTCCCGGAGAATCCCCATCACCACCGGCATTCCCCCACCGGGTCCGCCACATACAACAATAGGTCATCCGCATAGAGCGACACTCGGTGCTCCTCCCCACCCCGGACCAGCCCCCTCCAATCCCCCGACTCCCTCAGCGCCATAGCCAGGGGTTCAATTGACAGCGCAAAAAGTAGGGGGGACAGGGGACACCCCTACTTCGTCCCTCGGTATAGTTGAAAATACTCCGACCTCCTCTTATTCGTGGCCACACTCGCCAACGGGGCCTCATACAACAGCCTCACCCAACTGACAAACCCCTCCCCAAACCCGAACCTTTCCAGCACCTCCCACAAATACCCCCACTTGACCCTATCAAAGGCCTTCTCCGCATCTAGCGCCACCACTATCTCCGCCTCTCCTTCCACCGCCGGCATCATAATAACGTTCAAGAGCCTCCGTATATTAGTGTTCAGCTGCCTCCCCTTCACAAACCCCGTTTGATCCTCGTGGATAACCTGCGGCACACAATCTTCTATCCTCGTGCCTAAGATCTTTGCCAACAACTTGGCGTCCACATTCAGGAGTGAGATGGACCTGTATGACCCACACTGCAGGGGATCCTTGTCTCGCTTAAGGATCAAGGAGATCAGCGCCCGAGCTATTGCCAGGGGCAAAGCCCCCCCCCCCCCCCTCCCTCGCCTCGTTGAAGGTCCTAACCAACAGGGGGCCCAGCAGGTCTGCATAGGCCTTGTAAAATTCAACCGGGAACCCATCCGGCCGCGGCGCCTTCCCCGACTGCATGTTCCCTATCCCTTTAATCAGCTCCTCAAGCTCAACTGGCGCCCCCAGACCTTCCACCCGTCCCTCCTCCACACTCGGGAATCTCAGCCGATCCTAAAACGCACCCCATCCCCCCCTTCTCCGTCGGAGGTTCGGACCGATATAGTCTCTCATAAAAGTCCCTGAAGAGCCCATTAATGTCTACCCCCCTCTGCACTACATTTCCTCCCCGTTCCTTAACTCCACCAATCTCCCTAGCCGCATTCCGCTTATGGAGCTGGTGTGCCAGCATCCTACTCGCCTTCTCCCCATACTCGTACACCGCACCCTGAGCCTTTCTCCATTAAGCCTCCGCCTTTCTGGTGGTCAACAAGTCGAACTCAGCACGAAGGCTGCGCCGCTCCCTCAGCAATCCCTCCTCCGGGGCCTCCGCGTACCTCCTGTCCACCCTCCAGCTCCAGGGGTCCCCGGAACGACCCCGCACCCATCAGCGAATGCAGAATTCTAAAATGTTTGTCAGTAATGGTGGCATCGTCACCTTTCTCCAACAAACAGGTTAAATATCAGGACAAAGGTTTTCTGTGCAAAAGATGTGCTAAAAGGCACAAATTAAGGCCATGCCCAGAGTTTGTTAAGTTTTGTTCCAGATGCAAAGGGAAAAAATCATTTTGCTCAGACTTGTTACTCTAAGCTCAAAAGCTCAACCCCAGATCAGTCAGCACAGTGGAAGACACAGTCTCCAGTGATGAAACATCATTGTTTGTTGGAGTAATAACAAAGAAGAATGATTTTTCAGAGACATCAATAAATTCTCCAGCACTTAAAAAATGCAAACTGATGCTCCATTTAAAATAAAGGCCGTTGAAGTGAACAGTACAGTCGTCCAACTGAAGTTAGACACTGGTGCCAAAACCAATTTAATCAGCATGACTGATTTAAAAAATCTAAAAAGTCAGCCGATTAGAAGAAATCACAAAATATCTTAGCTATTATAATGATTCAAGCATTAAATGAAATGGTGCTTGCGATCTGAATATGGTGGTGAAAAACACAGTTTACTCTGTCCCATTCTGTATTGTATCCGAGGGCTTGGATTCATTATTAGGTGATCGGTCCTATGAAGAATTAGGTCCAGTGCAGTTGGCATATAGCATCCACAAAGGATTGGATCAACGATTCTGAGAACATTATCAGCAAATTCAGCGATGTGTTCACTGATTTTAATGCACTACCATTCGCCAACGGGATAACAATTTAAAGAAGATGCATTATCTAAAGCACCGATGCAAACTATTAGTAGTGAAATTGCTGAAGATGTAGATCTGCATGTCAATCTCATTTCTACCCTATCACCCGTATCAGATATGAAACCACCAGATAGAAGAACCTACCAATGGGGTAAATTACATGGTATGTGTGAAACAAAAAATGATGATGCTCGTATAGGCATGGATCCCAAACATCTTAATGAAAAAGGCATATATATTGTAAAACAATCATTATAGAAAGCAAAGGACAGCCAATTTGAAACATATCTCGCGAAATCATGTTACATAGCATTGCCATTGGCACATTAGGACAGCATGGGCTCCAGGATCCCAGGTTCGATTCCCGGCTTGGGTCGCTGTCTGTGCGGAGTCTGCAAGTTCTCCCCGTGTGTGCGTGGGTTTCCTCCGGGTGCTCCGGTTTCCTCCCACAGTCCAAAGATGTGCGGGTTAGGTGGATTGGCCATAATAAACTGTCCTAGGTGTCCAAAAAGGTTAGGTGGGGTTACTGAGTTACGGGGATGGGATGGGCTTAAATGGGGTGCTCTTTCCAAGGTCCGGTGCAGACTCAATGGGCCGAATGACCTCCTTCTGCACTGTGAATTCTAGGAAATCTATGGTAGGTCACCAGCAGAGTTCCTCATGGGAGGAAAGAACCTACCATGCTAGGTCATGCTGGGCCATGCTAAATTGCCCGTAGTGTCCTAAAAAGTAAGGCTAAGGGGGGGGTTGTTGGGTTACGGGTATAGGGTGGATACGTGGGTTTGAGTAGGGTGATCATTGCTCGGCACAACATCGAGGGCCGAAAGGCCTGTTCTGTGCTGTACTGTTCTATGTCTATGTCTATCTATGAAACCGGAGTACCTGGAGGAAACACACGCACACACGGGGAGAACGTGCAGACTCGTGAATAGAACCATACTTCTATACTTGGAAAAGAAGGAGGAGAATGCAGTGGTATTGCAGGAAAAACATTAAAGCAAAATAAAAACAGTTCTATGATAGAGAGTCGAGAACTTTACCACTCCTGAGTAGTGATGACTTTGTGAGAGTACAAGATTCAGGCAATTGGTCGAAAAAAAACCATTGTACTTGAAGAAGTAGCACCACGTTCCTACAATGTACAGACAGAGGATGGGTTGGTTCAGGAAGAAATCATCGCGCACTTTAGAAAACCAGAGAAGACTTTCACAACAACGTGATGGATGACGGATCTATGTCAGAATCAATGTCAGCTGCAGTGTCAGATAATTCAGCAGTTCCTGAGCATGAGAATGTCCTGGAGAACAATGGAATCTACAAGTTCTGAGCAGCAAGGTCAAACTTTGAGAATTATAGAATCATAAAATTTACAGTGCAAAAGGAGGCCATTCAGCCCATCGAGTCTGCACCGGCTCTTGGAAAGAGCACCCTACCCAAGCCCACACCTCCACCTTATCCCCATAACCCAGTAGCCCCACCCAACACTAAGGGCAATTTCAGATACTAAGGGCAATTAAGCCTGGCCAATCCACCTAACCTGCACATCTTTGGACTGTGGGAGGAAACCGGAGCAACCGGAGGAAACCCACGCACACATGGGGAGATCATGCAAACTCCGCACAGACTCTGCACAGACAGTGACCCAAGCCGGGAATCGAACCTGGGACCCTGGAGCTGTGAGGCAATTGTGCTAACCACTATGCTACCGTGCTGCCCAACCGGATGAAGATCAACCAGAGTCAGAAGAAAACCTGATCGTCACGATTTTCAGATTTGGACTATTTGTACATACTCTGCTGCTGTTCTTGTATGTTTATATCTTTTTGTTAAACCAATTTTTAAAATTTTAAAGAAAAAAATGAAATGCGATTAGACTCACAGGCTAATGATGTCACATGTAAATATACTGATGATAATTTATTTATTTACTCCTTCAAGGAAAGGGGATGTAGTGATATCATGGTTGCACTGTAATTCACCAAGTGACCACTAGGCATCTCGCCTCATTAGTATCTAAGTGAATGTTAGAATCAGGTGACCTCAGACTGACTAGTGAGCTGGAAGAGAGAGGTTGCTTATGCATGTTCATACTGTTATTCGTATTTGTATATATTTGATCCACAGTAATGTTAATAAATTGTTTATAGCTTTAGCTACAAGTGTTCTTGTAATATAAATCAGACCATCCGACAAGAACATTACACTCATCAGCCCCACGTGCCTCCACTTTCCATACATCCCATCCATCCCCCAACCGGTGTAAACCTATGCTTCCCGCACAGTGGTATCAACGCCGACATCCCCAAAGTATCTGTGCAGCTGATTCCACACCCCAAACGGCGACTGTACCACCGAGCTCCCCATATACTTCGCCGGAGCTAAAGGCAGCGGAGGCGTCACCATAGCCCCCAGACTGGAGCCCGTACAGAATTACTCCCCAATCTTGACTCATTCCGCTGCCCGTCTCCGCCCCCTCCCCACACATCACCTCACCTTCGCCATATTCACCACCCAGTAATACTGCAGCAGGTTCGGGAGCGCCAACCCCCCTTTCTGCCTCTGCCTCTGTAGCAGGGTTCTCTGTGCCCTCAGCATCTTCCCTGCCCAAAAAACTCCGAAATCACTGCCTCCAACTTCCGGAAGAAGGCCTTAGGAAGAAAGAGGGTTTGGACAACAAACAGGAACCTTGGCAGCACATTCATCTTAACCACCTGCACCCACTCTGCCAGTGTCAGGTATAGTGTATTCCATCTCATAAGATCGCCCCTAATCTCCTCCACCAACATTGTCAAATTCCACCTATGCTTCGTAACCCATTCCCTCATCACCTGAATCTCCAAACACCTGAACCTTTCCCTCACTACCTATAAATTCACATTTTTAATGATGCCTCTGTAGGTCAGACAATTCGACCTGGAATTCTGCTCCCAGGTTAGGCAGCTGGAAGTGGGAAATCTCCTGGCTCGCCGTGTCCCTCTCAGGAGAGAAACGCTTCACTTTGAGGGGCCAGGTGTGGGACGAAGGTGGCCCCCGGGCGCAGATCGGGGGGGCTGCTGGATGTCAAGGCTGTTTAAATCACTTTGCAAAATTCTGGGCGTTTATCGCCAGCCTATCAATCAACTCCCGCCACGTACCAGAAATCAAGTAATCTTTCAAACCAAAGTTTGTCGAAGTTAGTTCGAGTTTTCTAAAATAGTCTTCTGATTGTCATGGGAAGGTGACAATGGTGGCGAACACTGCAAGCTGTTTAACAACAAACACAGAATCCTAGTATCAATAAGAGGTTTCTTGCTGAATCGTAAAATGCTGCAGAACAACTTTCACATGCACGGAGAGATTATTATAGAGCCCTACAGGATAGAGAGAGAACATGGAGAGAGAAGGACAACATTTGGGGGACAGTTAACGACGAGGCTGAAAGAGAGAGGTGATGAATTGGACTGAACCGGGGAAGGAGCTTTAAAGGGCACAAGGTAACTGAAGTCGTGACCATTGATGGAGACAGTTAAGCATTAATAGTTAAGAATTAATGCAGAACATAGGAAGAGGAGAGGGTGCTCCACTATTCAATTAGCTCATGGCTGATCTGTGACTAAACTCCATCTTGCTTCCATAACCCTTAATCCTCTCACCCAATAAAAGTCTATCCATCTCATTTTTAATTTTTTAGTTGATGTCCAACTTCGACAAATTTTTAATGTCAAAAGATGTGCAGGTTAGGTGGAGTCACGGGAGTGGGCTTTGGCAGAGTTTTTTTTTGGAGGGTGGGTGCAGACCTGATGGGCTGAATGGGCTCCTTCTGCAATATAACGATTCTATGGATTCTATACTAACATTCCTAAAGTGCCGTACTCCCTCAGTACTAACCCTCTGAGAGTGCAGCACTCTGTCAGTATTGACCTTCCGCGGGTGCAGTGCTCCCTCAGTGCCAACCCTCTGTCGGTGCAGCACTCCCTCTGCACTGACCCTCTGATGGTGCCGTACTCCCTCAGTACTGACCCTCTGACAGTGCAGCGCTCCCTCAGTACTGACCCTCTGACAGTGCAGCACTCCCTCAGTACTGACCCTCTGACAGTGCAGCGCTCTCTCAGTACTGACCCTCTGACAGTGCAGCACTCCCTCAGTACTGACCCTCTGACAGTGCAGCACTCCCTCAGTACTGACCCTCTGACAGTGCAGCACTCCCTCAGTACTGACCCTCTGAGAGTGCAGCACTCTGTCAGTATTGACCTTCCGCGGGTGCAGTGCTCCCTCAGTGCCAACCCTCTGTCGGTGCAGCACTCCCTCTGCACTGACCCTCTGATGGTGCCGCACTCCCTCAGTACTGACCCTCTGACAGTGCAGCGCTCCCTCAGTACTGACCCTCTGACAGTGCAGCACTCCCTCAGTACTGACCCTCTGACAGTGCAGCGCTCTCTCAGTACTGACCCTCTGACAGTGCAGCACTCCCTCAGTACTGACCCTCTGACAGTGCAGCACTCCCTCAGTACTGACCCTCTGACAGTGCAGCACTCCCTCAGTACTGACCCTCTGACAGTGCAGCGCTCCCTCAGTACTGACCCTCTGACTGTGCAGCACTCCCTCAGTACTGACCCTCTGACAGTGCAGCACTCCCTCAGCACTGACCCTCTTACAGTGCAGCACTCCCTCAGTACTGACCCTCTGACAGTGCAGCACTCCCTCAGTACTGACCCTCTGACAGTGCAGCGCTCCCTCAGTACTGGCCCTCTGACAGTGCAGCACTCCCTCAGTACTGACCCTCTGACAGTACAGCACTCCCTCAGTACTGACCCTCTGACAGTGCAACACTCCCTCAGCACTGACCCTCTGACAGTACAGCACTCCCTCAGTACTGACCCTCTGACAGTGCAGCACTCCCTCAGTACTGACCCTCTGACGGTGCAGCACTCCCTCAGTACTGACCCTTTGACAGTGCAACACTCCCTCAGCACTGACCCTCTGACGGTGCGGCACTCCCTCAGTACTGACCCTCTGACAGTGCAGCACTCCCTCAGTACTGACCCTCTGACAGTGCAGCACTCCCTCAGTACTGACCCTCTGACAGTGCAACACTCCCTCAGCACTGACCCTCTGACAGTGCAGCACTCCCTCAGTACTGACCCTCTGACGGTGCAGCACTCCCTCAGTACTGACCCTTTGACAGTGCAACACTCCCTCAGCACTGACCCTCTGACAGTGCGGCACTCCCTCAGTACTGACCCTCTGACAGTGCAGCACTCCCTCAGTACTGACCCTCAAACAGTGCAGCACTCCCTCAGTACTGACCCTCTGACAATGCAGCTCTCCCTCAGTACTGGCCCTCTGACAGTGCAGCACTCCCTCAGTACTGACCCTCTGACAGTACAGCACTCCCTCAGTACTGACCCTCTGACAGTGCAACACTCCCTCAGCACTGACCCTCTGACAGTACAGCACTCCCTCAGTACTGACCCTCTGACAGTGCAGCACTCCGTCAGTACTGACCCTCTGACAGTGCAGCACTCCCTCAGTACTGACCCTCTGACAGTGCAACACTCCCTCAGCACTGACCCTCTGACAGTGCAGCTCTCCCTCAGTACTGACCCTCTGACGGTGCAGCACTCCCTCAGTACTGACCCTTTGACAGTGCAACACTCCCTCAGCACTGACCCTCTGACGGTGCGGCACTCCCTCAGTACTGACCCTCTGACAGTGCAGCACTCCCTCAGTACTGACCCTCTGACAGTGCAGCACTCCCTCAGTACTGACCCTCTGACAGTGCAACACTCCCTCAGCACTGACCCTCTGACAGTGCAGCACTCCCTCAGTACTGACCCTCTGACGGTGCAGCACTCCCTCAGTACTGACCCTTTGACAGTGCAACACTCCCTCAGCACTGACCCTCTGACGGTGCGGCACTCCCTCAGTACTGACCCTCTGACAGTGCAGCACTCCCTCAGTACTGACCCTCAAACAGTGCAGCACTCCCTCAGTACTGACCCTCTGACAATGCAGCTCTCCCTCAGTACTGACCCTCAAACAGTGCATCACTCCCTCAGTACTGACCCTCAAACAGTGCAGCACTCCCTCAGCACTGACCCTCTGACAGTGCAGCACTCCCTCAGTACTGACACTCTGACAGTGCAACTCTCCCTCAGTACTGACCCTCAAACAGTGCAGCACTCCCTCAGTACTGACCCTCAAACAGTGCAGCACTCCCTCAGCACTGACCCTCTGACAGTGCAGCACTCCCTCAGTACTGACACTCTGACAGTGCAACTCTCCCTCAGTACTGACCCTCAAACAGTGCAGTGCTCCCTCAGTATTGGGAATGTCAGCCTAGATTTTTGAACCTATAACATTGTGACTTAGAGGAAGATTCTATCCATGGAGGAACAGCTGACATCATAGTTGGCTTTCAATTCCTCCATTGCCCAGAGAGTTTGAGGCTGTTTGTAATCTTGCCAGATTTGTTTGTGGGTTAATAAGACAATGTGCTTAAATATTTAATAAGCACACGGGGAGTTCGGGGACTTCCGGTGACGGAGGGCGTGAGGTAGCCGCACATTGGAGGGCTCGCGTTCGGGAACGGCATTTTCGGGTTATAACACCCGGTCCCAGGGGCAACGGAGGCGGCAAAAGCAGGGAGAAGGCCCAGTGAAGGAAAATGTCGAAAATAAGTTAAAAAACGGCCGTGAAAAAAGCGGCTGAAAGTCCGTTGGGGAGTGGAAAGGTCACCGCGGGGACAGCAAGCAAAGTGGAGGCTGGGGCACCAGGGGAGGCCGCATTGCCCATGGCTGAAGAAATGACTAAGGTGATGGCCGTGGAACTCGAAAGGCAGTTCACAAAACACATGGGGGCAATGAGGAAGGAGATGGGGCGGTATTGAAAGTGTTGGTGGAGGAGGCGATTGACTTGGTGAGGGCGGTGGTATTGAGCGCAGTGGCGGAGGTGCGGGAGCAAGGTGAGGCGCTGATGGAAGTGGAAGAGACATTATTGCAGCACGGTGATGTAGCCACCTAAAATGGACGCTGAGCTACAAAATAAGCCAAGCGCTAAGACTGCAGGGAAACAGGCAGTTTAGCCAGAACAGCAGTCTGCAAAGAGAGCATTTTGCATTCTGCAAGTAGCAGAAACCAGTTTGGGCTCAGGTGAGAAGACCTTAGCTAGGTGCAAATGGCAAAACGCTTTGCATGCTAATGAGGCAATCAGACCTGAACACCCACACAATGGAAACATTTGATTCTGAATGGACACATTTGAATCAAGGCCCAGACATCGAGGCACCAGAAACCTCCAAACAAAAGGGCATAAGAAACGCCCCCCCCATCACGGAGACCCCCTCGCATTGGGGAATTAAAACAGTATCGATGAGGAATTGACCCAATAGATATCCAAAGGTTAAAGCCCGCCCAAGAAGAGGGAAGGACAATGGGATCCCTATAAAAGACAGGGACCTCGTGTTGTCCGGTCTGTTATTTCGTGCTCCGGCCCTGACCAAGAACTTGAAGCTACACTCTGACTCCAGCCGTTGAGCACCAGCCGCCGAACCGTAAGTGCCAGTACGACGCTCGCTACGCGAACTAAGCCCGCTAGAACCCCCAGTGACCAGAACGCTTGCTGAAGGTTGCAGCCCAAGACCAGGACGAAGGCCTCGCTCCCTGACCTTGCCTGTTCCTGTTAGATAAGTATTCTGATTACTTTAGTTTAGTCATAGCTTAGTCTCTTAGTGCGTGCATGAATATTTATTATTACTGTATAATAAATATTACCGTTTGGACCTTACTAATCGGTGTATCGTCTTTATTACTTTGAACTTGACCTTGGAATACTCGTGACGTTGTCTATACGGCAACTGGCGACTCCTAAGCTGAATAAATACATAAGACAGAGCCTAGTGGTGTTAAGCACTTGGAAGTTAATACACCCCAATAAACGCGTTTTACGCCCATAGTAAAACGTGCAACAGTGATCAACTTACCTAGATGGGAAGGAGATGGGGAAGGTGATAGAGATCAACAAGGACCTGCGAGGGAAAATGGACGACTTGGAAAACAGATCCTGGCGACAGAATCTGAAGATTGTGGGTCTGCCCGAAGGAGTGGAAGGCCCGAGGCCGACTGAGTATTTTGCCACGATGTTGACAAAGCTATTGGGGGAAGGGGATGATCCCTCCCGATATGAACTGGATCGGGCTCATCGGTCGTGGAGGCCTGTACCAAAGGAGAGTGAGCCGCCAAGAGTAGTGACTTTGTGCTTCCGTAGGTACAGTGTGAAGGAGAAGGTCCTGTGCTGGGCAAAGCAGAAGCGGGTGGTGCAGTGGGCTGGAGCTGGTATACGTGTGTACCAGGACTTTACGGTGGAGCTGGCGAAGAGGCGGACTGCCTTCAGCTGGGTGAAGAAGGCACTGTACATCAGCAAGGTGCAGTGCTGCAAAGTATATCCAGCTAAGTTGTGGGTGACCTACAAATTCAAGAACTTTTATTTTGGGACGGCGGAAGCAGGGGAGGAGTTTGCGAAGGCAGAAGGAGTGTGGCAGAATTGAGAAATGGTCATGTACCGATGTAGCCTCATGTAACTGTAGTTTTTCACTGCGTGCTGGTGTATGTGCTAAATTTGCCAATGTTGTATATATTTGGACAAGGGAAGAGATGGGACTTTCACTTGCAATGAAGGTTCTTTGGGGCTTGGGTGTGTACGTTGGGGTTGTGTGCTAAAGGGATTTCTTGGTTTTCCTGGGACCGGGCAAGGGGGAAGGAGACCCGGGCGGGGGCCTCCACGCTGGCCGGTTTAAGCCGGCCAGTGAACGGGAGTGAAGTGGGGGGAGGGGCTGCGGCCATTGGAGCCTGGTAGAACAGGGTCCGAGGGGTCTAGCCCGGGTGGAAAGTTGGGGGGAAGGAACAGAGGTTGGGGGGATGAGTTTTATAAGAGGAAGTGGAGGCGAGGAGTCAGGAAGGGGGGGGGGGTGCTGGGTTTACAATTCATGGGTGTCATTTACGGTACTCTTTTGGGGTTTGGATGGCATTGAATGTTAGGGGGAGGGGGGTGAACTCTATAGGTCAATGGTGACTATAGGCGATTCCTGATTCCTTTTTCTTTTTTCCTTAGTTTTTCCCACCATGGGAGGGTTTGTTTTATTTGATGCTTATATTGTCAGGTGGGCCGTTGTTTGGGGTGGTGGGAGGATGGGATTGTTGTTGATAAGGGGATTGACTTTGTATTTGTTACTGTTTACTGCTTCTTGGTGGGGTGTAAATTCTGAAGAAAAATGTGAAAATGGAGAATAAAAATACTTTACAAATAAAAGGACACGGGGAGTTCACACCGAGTAAAATAAAGAATCGTAGTTTTATTTACACACAATATGTACAGTGCCCGGTAAATCGCTACCGGGTGCCTTGCTGGTCGGTGCCTTACTGGCCGACCTTTTATATACAGAGGTTCATAGAGATCCCCCGTCCCTGATGGGAGAGCTCATACTCCACAAAGACCACGGGGACGATAATCATTCCCACCCCATAGACCCCATGCAGGATATTACATTATTCACTGTGGGGAATTTTCTCACAGGTTAAGTGCAGGTGCAGCTGTTGTATGGAACACCACTCTAATCATTCTTACCTGTGGAACTGGTTTAACTGGCTCTTGGGCAACAGTGGCACAGCTAGCGGGCTAGTTAGTGGCACAGAGAGTGAGCGGACTAGTTAACTGACAGTGAGTGGACAGTTATCAGACTAGATTTAGATTTATTGTCATGTGTACCAAGGTACAGTGAAAAGTATTGTTCTGCGTACAGTCCTGGCAAATCGTTCCATGCATGAAAAAACATAGGACATAAGATAAATACATAATATAAATACATAGACGTAGACATCAAGTGAACCATACGGCTTGTGTTACTACTCTGTGGAGAAGATGCGTGGAGAGATCAGTTCAGTCCATAATAGGGTCATTTAGGAGTCTGGTAACAGCAGGGGAGAAGCTGTTTTTGAGTCTGTTCGTGCGTGTTCTCAGAGTTTTGTAACTCCTGCCTGATGGAAGAAGTTTGAAGAGTCAATAAGCCCGGAGGGAGGGGTCTTTGATTATGCTGCCCGCTTTCCCCAGGCAGCGGGAGGTGTAGATGGAGTCAATGGATTGGAGGCGAGGTCGCATGATGGGCTGGGCTGTGTTCACGGCTTTTTGAAGTTTCTTACGGTCTTGGGCCGAGCAGTTGACGTACTAAGCTGCAATGTAGCCAGATAGGATGCTTTCTATGGTGCATCTGTAAGAAGTGGTAAGTGTCAGTGTGGACATGCCGAATTTCCTTAGTTTCCTGAGGAAGTATTGGCGCTGTTGTGCTTTCTTGGTTGTAGCGTTGACGTGGGTGGACCAGGACAAATTTTTGGTGATGTGCACCCTGAGGAATTTAAAGCTGTCTGCCCCATTGATGCAGATACGGGTGTGTACAGTACTTTGCTTGCTGAAGTCGATGACCAGCTTTTTAGTTTAGCTGACATTGAGGGAGAGAGTGACACCCAAAACCACACCCGCAGATTTATTTGCACAAAGCGCAATAAAGCCTGGAGGGTAAACTTGACTGTGCAGCTCGAGAGGTACACAGCGGTTTCCTCGCCTCAACCAGCACTCTGCAGAAAAGGGAAAATTACACCCAGTGAGTGGACAGAGTGAGCCGACATTTAGTGAATGCAGTTAAAGGACACAGCGAGCAGATACTGTGAGTGGACACAGTGAGTGGACACAGTGAACGGACACAGTGAACGGACAGTTAGTGGACACAGTGAGCGGACACAGTGAGCGGACTAGTTCGTGGACACAGTTAACATATGCAGTGAGCAGACTAGTTAGCAGACACAGTGAGCAGACACAGTTTGCAGACACAGTGACCATCACAGTAAGTGGACTAGTTAGCAGACACAGTGAACCAACTAGTTAGCGGGCACAGTGAGCATCACAGTAAGTGGACTAGTTAGCAGACACAGTGAACCAACTAGTTAGCAGACACAGTTAGTGGACACAGTTAGTGGACACAGTGAGTGGACTAATTAGCAGACACAGTTAACAGATACAGTGAGCGAACACAGTGAGCAGACAGTTTCTTTGTACGCGGATAATCTCCTGCTGTACATTTCGGACCCGGTTGGGAGCTTCGACAGGATCATGGGGATTTTGGGGGAGTTTGGCCGTTTTTCGAGGTACAACCTTAACTTGGGGGAAAGTGAGGTGTACCCAATTATTGCTCCGGGCAGGAGAGAAGGTTAGGGGAATTTCCACTCAGGTTGTTAGGGACGAGTTTTCATTTCCTTGGGATACAAGTGGAGCAGAGTTGGGCTCTGCTGCATAAGTTGAACTTGGCGCGGTTGGTGGAGGGTATGAAGGTGGATTTTAAAAGGTGGGATGTGCTGCCGTTGTGATTGGCTGGTCGGGTCTAGGCGATAAAGATGGTGGTGTTGCCGAAATTTTTATTTGTCTTCCAGAACAATGGCAGCACATCCCACCTGGATTGGATTGGATTGGATTTGTTTATTGTCACGTGTACCGAGGTACAGTGAAAACTATTTTTCTGCAAGCAGCTCAACAGATCATTCAGTACATGGGAAGAAAAGGGAATTAAACAAAATTGAAGAAAATACAAGAAAATACATAATAGGGCAACACAAGATATACAATGTAACTACATAAGCATTGGCATCGGATGAAGCATTGGCATCGGTTAAAAAAGTGGTACATAGAGTCCACTTAACAAGAGCCTGAATGAGTAGGTTCTTTCCGGAGATGGAGGACAGATGTGAATGGTGCCAAGGAGGTCCGGCCAACCACACCCACATGTTCTGGTCTTGCCCCAGACTTGCTGGCTACTGGATAGCCTTCTTTGAGGCAATGTCCAAAGTGGTGGAGTGAGATTGGAGCCGTGCCCGAAAGTGGTGGTCTTCAGGGTATCAGACCAGCCAGATCTCTTCATGAGGAGGAGGGCGGACGCCCTTGCCTTTGCCTCCCTGATTGCCCACCTTAGAGTCCTGCTCGGCTGGCGATCAGCAGCACCACCTAAAGCTGCAGACTGGCTGTCCAACATATCGGAATTTCTCCAAATGGAGGAAATCAAATTCGCCACCCGGGGGTCGGAAGCTGGCTTCCTCAAAACATGGGAGCCATTCACCCAACTGTTCTGGGACCTGTTTGTGGCCAACAAGCAAACAAACAAATAAACAAGTAGCCAAGAGCCAGGGGAAAGTAGCCAGGACATGATAGCAGAGAGGGAAGGGAGGGAGGACTGGGGTGGGCGGAGTGGGGGGGGGGGGGGGGGGGGGGGGGGGGGAGCCAGAGGGGGTAGCCATACCAGCAGTAATGAAAGTGAAGAAGGAGATGGGAGGGGAGGAGGGTGAGAAAGGAGGTAGGGAAGGGGGAGGGAATGGTGGAAGGGGGCAGGGAGGGAGGATGAGGGAAGGAGAACAACAGAGGGGGGCCAGACAGGAGGAAAGAGGAGGGAATACAAACTGGGAGGAGACACAGGAAACAACATTGACCACAACAAGCACTGCAAGGCGAAAGACAGAAAGAAAGAACGGGAAGAACGACAGATGGCTGAGGCTGAGGCAATTGGACAAAAACAAAAAAACGACCAAGAGATGCAAGTGACATCAGGACCACCACCCAGGTGCCCCTTCCAACCAGTTTTGTTTTGTTTATTTTGTAAAAAAAAAGAGAAGGGGAGGAACGACCCCCTTTTCTGCTATGTGTTGTGAAATTTTTTACTTCCTCTGTTTTTTTTGTTTTTCTGTGTGTACATTTGTAAGTATATCATGTATAAAAACCCAATAAAAGCATTTTTTTTGTAAAAAAGCATTGCCGAGGTTGCTTAAGTACTATTGGGCAGCAAACATTGCAGTGGTTGGAAAATGGGCGGTGGAGGAGTGGTCGGTTTGGGTGCAGACGGAACCGGCCTGAGGGCACTATTGTTGGTGCCCCTTACGTTCTTGCTGGTCAGTTACTCCGTGAGCCCGGTGGTGGTATCAGCAATGGGGTGTGGAACCAGTATCGGCAGCACTTTGAAATGGAAGGTATGTCCCTGTGGGTGCTGACTTGCGATAAACATAGGTTTGCATCCGTAGGGTTGGATGCAATGTTCTGGAGGTGGCAGCAGGTGGGGATAGAGTATTTTAGGGATTTATTTGTTGGAGGGAAGTTTGCAGGCCTGGAGGAGCTGAAGGTTGCCGAAGGGGAATTGGTTCAGGTATCTGCAGGCCAGGGACTTCATGAGGAAGGAGGTGCATCGTTTCCGATGCTGCCACCCCCAGTGCTACAGGATAAACTCCTGGCTGAGGAGGAAATAGGGGACGGCAAGTTTGCGGATATATATAGAACATAGAACAGTACAGCACAGAACAGGCCCTTCAGCCCTCAATGTTGTGCCGAGCCATGATCACCCTACTCAAACCCACGTATCCACCCTATACCCGTAACCCAACAACCTCCCCCTTAACCTTACTTTTATTAGGACACTACGGGCAATTTAGCATGGCCAATCCACCTAACCCGCACATCTTTGGACTGTGGGAGGAAACCGGAGCACCCGGAGGAAACCCACGCACACAGGGGGAGGACGTGCAGACTCCACACAGACAGTGACCCAGCCGAGAATTGAACCTGGGACCCTGGAGCTGTGAAGCATTTATGCTAACCACCATGCTACCCTGCTGCCCCAAATGGGCAGCTGTTGGGGAGCTGGGGAGCTGTATGGGGAGCTGTTGAAGAGAGAGAATGCTCCATGGAGGAATTGGAGGAAGAGCTGGGGGAGGGGTCGCTGCTGGGGACTGGAGTATGGAGTGAAGCTTTGTAGACGGCTGATGCGTCCTCGTCGTGTGCAAGACTAAGTCTCATCCAGTTTAAACTGGTGCACAGGGCCCACATGATGGTGTCCAGAGTGAGTCGGTTCTTTTTGGTGGTGGTAGATAGATGCGTGCCGGGGGTGGGGGGTGGGTGCTGGCGAATCGTGTCCTTACGTTTTGGGCATGTCCGAGGTTGAGGGGTTTGGATGGGATTTGTCGATGTAATGTCAAATGTTTTGGGGGTATAGGTAGCTCAGAGTCTAGAAGTGGCCATATTTGAAGTGTCAGAGGATCCGGGAGTACAGGTGGGGAGAGAGGCCGGTGTGTTGGCCTTTGCCTCCCTGATAGCTCTGAGACAGATTCTGCTGTGCTGGATGGGCTGTGAGCCGCCGAGGGCAGGGGTATGGTTGAGCAATTTGGCGGAGTTTTGGCATTTGGAGAAGATCAAGTCAGTCACTCGAGGAGGAGGGGTTCACCTCGAAGTGGAAGCTGTTCATCATCGTCTTTAAGGAGGATTGAGTCATTAGTGGGGGTGGGGGGTAATTTTTTCTATTTGGGCTGGGGGGTTTGTGTGTAAAACTAGAAAAGGTGGGGGCGGGTGCCAAGGTGGCAGCGGGAGAGTGGGGGGTGTTTGTTGAGGGGGGGTGTAGGGAGGGGGGGGGGGGTTGTTTTTCCTGTTGCCTTGGTTGACTTTTATATTTCTTTGTAAATGTATATATTTGAAAATGCCTTCAATAAAATACTTCTTTTATAAGAAGTCTCTGACTTTAGAAATTCAGACGGTCTGGCAGTTCGACAATTCTTACAGATCTCGTTCTGCTCACATCTGGTCGGCTCTGTTGATTTGGGCAACCTTTTGCTGATTGAGAGTCTGAATTGTAGTCTGTGCTTTTGGCACTTTGTTGTCTTCTTCTTTTACACATTTACCGCTAATTGGTGTTGAACCTCTTCTTGTCAATTTTCCAGCTACTCTGCTGGGGGACCTCCAGCTTGTCCAGCTCTTTCTGGAGGGATTGTTCACTCCATTCATTTGTGGTCCAAACACAGTTTTTCTTTTTCCATGTGATCTGCCATGCTGTTTGTGGGTGTTGAAGGTTCCTCTTTGTGTTTGGATGTTCCTCGTCAGCGGTCTCACCTTGCAGTTTGGCTTTTATCGTGACACTGTGTTCTTCCGTGTGTCTCCATTCCTCACTGAGGTGTGCTCTGGTGAGTTGATGATCACTAGGTCCTTGCTCGACAATCGTCTTGTCATTTTGCACCTTGGCTAGATGTTGCAGTGTCTGTGCCGTGGTGTTTACAGGTAGTAAGACAACAGCCCTTGGAACCTGCGGTTGGGGTTTATTCTTCTGACGCTGGTCATTTTCCTGCGTCTTTCACTCGAGCGGAGATTATCTGAAGGTTTGGCTGGTCTGACCAAAGAGGAGCTCCTGCTGCTTGCAAAGAAATTGGACAAACCAGCTCTGTGAAGAGTCAAGTCAATTCAGAGCTGAGGCCCCAGTCAAGAGTCTCTTTACTGGTGGGCTCTCATGAACTTACAGTTCTAAGTAGTTGACAAAAGAAATTGTCTTCACATCTTCTTCCATTTTAAGAAGGTTAAGGGAAATGCAGGATCACTGTTCAAGAGAGAAAAAGGTTGATTTGGGATGATGTACTTGACGTTGAATATCTGTTTGTTGCCATTCCTTAGTGGTTCGGGGTTATTGACAATGACCAGAAGTCAGATTCCTCGAGGTATGGAGACTGGTGTCTGTCATTCATAGCTAAACATCTCTCAGCCTCGGTTCCTTATCCGAGAGAACTATAACACTGGCTCCGGGGTCCAATTTGAATTTGATGAGGTGACCGTTTAAAGATGTCTGCATTCCAAAAAGAGAATCCTCCTTGACCTCATCCAAGAAATAAGTCTGGATGCCTTCCTGGTGTGGCACCTCAATCTCAGGGATGTCTTTGCTTGGCATAGCTTTCGGAAGTGTGCCAGGTAGTTACAGTTGAGAACCCTGTACTGAGATTGCTGGACATTGCTCTCAGCTTTTGTATAATTAGTTGATAAAAGTGTCAACAAGTCCTCCAGGCTGTTTGGGTTCAGAGAAGATGTCGGACCTTAGCAGAGGGATGTGGTGATATGCCTGCAAGGAATAGATGGATGGTGTGCAACCTCCAACCATTAGGTGGCGGTGCAGACACATCATGCGTTTTCAAGTCCGTGGTCAAGTGACCAAGGGCTTCCATATAAGTGGAGACACATCCGTCCATCACCAGATGGTTGTAGGTGATGGTCGTAAGACTTACAAGTGAACAGTCGTGCTAGGTGTAGTTCCAGAGGAGTACAAAGAAACTTCAGGATAACTTGCTTTGTCACAGATCGCTATCTTACCATGTGTGATTCATTAAAAAACCTGGTTTGGACAAATCAGGGTGTTTGGTGGATTCTTTTGTAAGGTAAGAAGACCAAACACAACAAGAAGGAGAGGTCAGAAACTCCCGTGAGGATTGTAAGGTGGAATGTGTGTGCGTTAAATGGTCCAATTAAAGGGTCTTGGGTATTTGCATACTAAAGAATTTAAGGGCATTGCTGCAGGAGTCACATCTACAGGTGAAGGATGAGATGTGGTTAGGAAAGGGATGGGTGGAGCAGACGTTCCACTCGGGGTTTGATTCTAAGTCGAGGGGGGGTTGCCATCCTCTTCAGTAAAAATATGGCATTTGTGGCAGCAAGGGAGGTGTGGGACCCGGGGGGGGGGGGGGGGGGGGGGGGGGTAAATTTGTGATGATGGGTGGGGTGTTAGCGGGTCACCAGTGGTTTTGATGTGTATGTACACACTCATTTGGGACAATGTGGACTTTATTAAGAAGGTGTTACTGTCCATTCCGGACCGGGATAACCACCAGTTATTTATGGGGGTGATTTTAATTGTGTATTGGACCTTAGAGTGGATCTATCTCGTCCCAAGTCAATGGCGAGGTCGGGGTTAGCGAGGGAGTTATGGATCAGATGGGGGTGCAAGGGTGGACCCGTGGAGATTTAGGCATCCGGGAGAGAGTGAATAGTCCTTCTCACATGTTCAGCAGGTATACTCCCACATCGATTTCTTTATGGTGGGGAACTGTCGAGGATTGTGGGGGTGGCATGCAGGAATAGCAATTTCAGATCATGCGCCGCATTATGTGGACGTGACGTTTGGCACGGGCTGGGTGCAGAGACTGAGGTGGAGGTTTGATTTGGCACTCTTAGCTCATAAAAACTTTTGTGATAAGGTGACATTGGCAATAAAGAACTATGTGGAGCTCAGTCAAAAGGAGGAGGTTTCCGTGGCCACATTCTGGGAGGCATTGAAGGCAGTGGTTCCAGAGGAGGTTATTTCTTTTAAGGCCTATAGGGACAGGGTTTAGAGGGAGGAGAGGCAGAGGTTGTTGGAAGTTATTGCAGATGTGGATTGTAGGTAGTCAGTGGCCCCGACTAGGGAGGTGTTGGCGGAAAGGAAGGAATTGCAAGGGCAGTTTGATCGGCTGACAATGGGGAAGACAGTGGGTCAGCTCCACTCGTTAAGCGGGGGTTCAACATGAGTATGGGGAGAAAGCTAGTCACCTACGAGCCCACCAGTTGATACGGCAGGCAGCACGGGAAATTGTGCAGGTGAGGGGGGTGGGGAGAGGAGGGAGGGTGGGGTGGGCGGTTGGTGACGGCTCTGGAAAAATTAATGAGGCATTTGAGGCCTTCTACCAAGGGTTCTATAGGTCTAAGCTTAGGGGGAGTACACAATAAGGGGCGGTATTTGGATATGTTAGTGTTCCCAGGGGTGGAAGAGAAGCAACAGACATTGGAGGCACCATTGAGACTGCAGGAGATAATGGAGTGTGTGGGGTTGACGTGATCGGGGAAGGCGCCGGGGCCGGATGCCTTTCTATTTGAACTGTGTAAGCAGTTTTAGACAGAGTTGGCACCACAGCTCTTGAGTATGTTTAATGAATTGTTGGCGGAGGGGGAGTTGCACAGGCCGCTACAGGCCTTTATCTCTTTGATCCAGCTGCTGGTGAGGCGGTTGGAGTGTGGGCCAGATGTGGTCTCGGAGGATCTGACAGGGTTTGTTAAGGGGAGGTAGTTGTCCAGTATTATCAGGAGGTTGTTCAATATGGTTATGACCCCGTCATGGTGTAGGGTATCAGAGGTGATCGTATCAGTGAATCCGGAGAAGGTTTTTGACTGGATTAAGTGCCAGTACTTGTTCACGATTGTGGCATGGGGACTGTTATTATATGCATCCATCACGACAAGTTTGTGGATGAATGGGATGAATTTGGGGTATTTTAGGTTGCAGAGAGGGACAAGGCAGGGATGCCCGCTGTCGCTGTTGCTGTTTGCGATGGCCATTGAGCCTTTGGCAATTGCGCTGCAGGCATCAAGTGGGTGGCAAGGGATTGTGGAGGGGGGTAGAGAGCACAGTGTGGCATTGTATACTGATGATTTGTTGTCGTACATTGCAAATCCACTGGAGATTATGGGGAGAATTATGGGCCTGTTGGGGAAATTCCGGGCGTTCCCAGTGTATAAGCTAAATGTGGGGGGAAAAAATGAGATTTTCCCGGTGAATACAGAGGGGAGAAATGCGGACCAAGGGGCCTTGCCATTCAAGATGGCCATTGAAAGGTTTTGGTATTTGGGGATACAGATGGCCCATGACTGGACAACTATGCAAAAGTAGAATCTGACTGGTGAGATGATGATAGGGAGTGGGGGGGCGGTGGGCGGGGAGGGGGACAGGAACGTCAGAATGGGTGCAGGTGGAGGAGGCCTCTTGCAGGAGTATGAGTTTGAGGTCCTTAACAATGGCTCTGATCTGTTTTCTCTGGGAGGTATACTAGTAGTCCTGTGGGGGTTTCATCAATCAAGATTTGGAACCAGTTGAGGAGGCATTTTAAGTTAGGCTATATGTCAGTATTGGACCAAATATGTGGAAACAATAGGTTTATACCTGGAGGGATGGATGTGATGTATGAGAAGTGGCATGGTGAAGGGTTGAAGCGGGTAGGGGACCTGTTCGTCAAGGGAAAGTTTTTGGGGTGGGAAGAATTGCGGGGAAGTTTGAGCTGCCGAGGGTGAGTGAGTTTACATATTTACAGGTGTGGGACTTTGCACGAAAGGAGTTACTCTCGTTCCCTTAGCTACCAAGTGTACACTGTTAGAAAGGTTGCCGGCCCCAGATGAGTGCGGAGAAGGGTGGATCAGGGATAATTATGGGTGGTTGGAGGAAGGAGAAGGCGCTATTGGAAGGGATTAAACGGAAGTGGGAGGAAGAACTAGGGCTCATGCTGGGTGGGGCTTGGAGCGGCACAGTAGCACAGTGGTTAGCACTGTTGCTTTACAGCTCCAGGGTCCCAGGTTCGATTCCCGGTTTGGGTCAGTCTGTGCAGAGTCTGCACGGTCTCCTCGTGTCTGCGTGGGTTTCCTCCGGGTGCTCCGGTTTCCTCCCACAGTCTAAAGATGTGCAGGTTAGGTGGATTAGCCATGTTAAACTGCCCTTAGAGAACCAGCGAACCATGGTCATATATTCCAGGGGTGTGCAAAGTCGGAGGCAGTGTTCAAGATTTTGGCGGGGACAGTGGGGGTTAAGATGACGCCATGCCCTTTGGTGGCGATTTTTGGGGTGTCGGACTTGCCGGAGCTGATGAAGGGGAAGGGGGCCGATGTTGTGGCCTTCCACACCTGGTCACCTCTCTGATTGGCTGACGAGGGATTTTACTGAGCTGGAGGTCGACAAGGCCACCGGGGGTCATGGCGTGGTTAGGGAATCTGTACGAATTTTTCAGTTTGGAAAAGATCAAGTGCGCCCTTAGGGGGTGGGAAGAGGGGCTTTACGCGCGGTGGAGGCTGTTTATGTCCACGTGTGAGGACTTCTTTGTCACCAGTGGGGAAGGAGGGGGGAGGGTAGGGTCAGGGATGGGGGGGGAGTTAGGGGAATAAACAGGGGGAAACTATACAAACTGTTTTTAACTTGTTTATTTTGAGATGTTATTTGTTGGTTGCATTTGGTTGTGTTTGGAATAAAATATATATTTTTAAAGAATATGAACAGTCAGTAGAGGGAGTAGGAGATGCACTTGCTGCTATGTCTAATCATTCTAAAACTGCCTGTTAACTTTGTGGAGACTCAGTACGTGCGTCAATACTAGTTTATCAGATAAAGCTCCACTTACTCCTACTTCATACTTGATCCAGGAATATGTCTCGGATACGTCATGTCAGGTAGAAAACGTATACTGCAAACTGGGTGGTGTTAATCCTGCCCTTTAATTAAGACGGCAGCACATTTTGAAAGGGTAATCTTTCAGGCGTGTTTTTATTTGCAGATGATACATCAGGATTAAGTGGAGTGATAGGACAAGTTCAGCATTTCTTGGCAAACTAGTTAGCGGGTGAACAGATTTAATTTCTCTTCATCCTTAAGTTTTCTCAGAACAGGGTATTTACTGCTGCGGGTATAAAATGTCAGCAGTTTATTTTTATTTACCCTTCCAGTGATTCGGCACGTTTTAACTTGATTGTCAAGAAAGAGAGATTCTTGCATTTCTGTAGCGCCTTCCATAACCGCTTGACATCCCAAAGCACTTTACTGTCGACAACATCCTTTTGAAGTACCAGTCGCTGCTGCAATGTAGGAAATCAAAGAGCAAATTTGTGCACAGCAAGCTCCCACAAACAGCAATGAGGTATTATGTTTTACTGACATTAACCAAAGGGCCAATTGGTCCAGGATACCAGGGGGAAATTCCCTGCTCTTCTTCATGATACTGGATTTGGATTTGTTTATTGTCACGTGTACTGAGGTACAGTAAAAAGTAATTTTCTGCGTGCAGCTCAAACAGATCATTTAGTACATGAAAAGAAAAGAAAATATGTAATGAGCCACACAAAGTACACAATGTAAATACCTAGTAGCTTCGGGTGAAGCATACAGGAGTGTTGTATTAATCAGTTCAGTCCATAATACGGTCATTCAGGAGTCTGGTAACAGCGGGAAGAAGCTGTTTTTGAATCTCTTGGTGCGTGTTCTCAGACTTTTGTATCTGCTGCCTGATGGAAAAAGTTGGAAGAGTGAATAAGCCGGCTGGGAGGGATCTTTGATTATGCTGCCCGCTTTCCCCAGGCAATGGGAGGCGTAGATGGAGTCAATGGATGGGAGGCGAGTTTGTGTGATGGACTGGCGTGTTCACGACTCTCTGAAGTTTCTTGCGGTCTTGAGCCGAGCAGTTGCCACACCAGGCTGCGATGCGGCCAGATAGGATGCTTTCTATGGTCACTTTGGCTACTGACCTCTTGAGTCAGAAGGTCATGGGTTCAAGTCTTCCTTCAGAGACTTTTTTTTTTTTTTTTTTTGGCCATTTTTTAAAAATTTATTTTATTCCAAATGTATATGAAACTTGCAACACATAAACAATTCTGGAAACAAACGCACAACTATACGGATTGTACAAATTTTCCCCCCTTTGTCACAACCTCCCCCCGCCCCCCGGTCGTCGTTCCCCCCCACCCCTCCGCAACAAACAGCTCTTCAAATACGGTCTCGAACATCCCCCACCTTGCTTCAAAACCCTCCGTTGAACCCCTTAACTTGTGTGGTGAATCATAATAGCATAATTCACACTGTTATCACACATGTTGTACCATGCCTCTGTAAGCTCGGCACACGTGCAGTTGCGCGGCTCTGCCCCTAGGGGGAGGTGTACTGGGAATGTACGGAAGTTTGTACTGTGCTCCACCCTTAGCTCCGCCCATGACTCCTCCCCCACACTGGTTGTATAAAGCTTGGCAGTCGGAGCCTGCCTGCCAGTTCATCTAGAGTTCATCTTGTCACAGGCAGGCTCTGTTGTAAGACGATTAAAACCACTGTTCACTTCTAACCACGTGTATCAACTTGTATTTGTTCTTTTCCAGCCGATCAAAGTTATATAAGTCCCCCAGGCCAGGCCGCTAACCCCGGTGGCGTTGCTGACCGGCATTCCAATAAAATTCATCGCCGGGCAATCAGAGACATTGGACTTCCTCCCCTCCATCAACTCCGGCTTCTCAATATCCCAAATATCGCCACAAAAGTGTCCGGCCGACCTCCTCCCCCACTAACCTTGTTAGCACCGCAAACACTCCCACCCAGAATCTCTGCAACTTTTCGCCAGCCCCAGAACATATGTGCGTGATTCGCTGGTCCCCGCCCACACTTTACCTAACAGCACGTTTTTCGGGACTTGTGGGAGGAAACCGGAGCACCTGCAAGAAACCGACACAGACACAGGGAGAACTTGCAGATTCCACACAGTCAGTGACCCAAGCCGGAATTCATCTAAACTGGTAACCCGTCTTCCGATACAAATCCCTCACCTTAACGAGCCTCACTTCTCTCTACTTCCTATACATGCCATCTATTCCCCCCTCCCTGGGTAGCCATCGGGCCCGGAGCCTTCCCCAACTTCATGCCCTTATACAGTCCAATATCTCCCTCAGCTCCTCTAGCGTCTGCCTCTTCTCCTCAAACTGTGAATATCCGATTTCCTTCAGAGACTTGAGAACATAATCCAAGAGAACTCTCACAGTGCAATACTTACCTCATTAAAGCTGGTCAAAGTGATTGACCTTTTGGTTACCAGTCTAATATCTCCGTATATTGCTGACTGTCAAATTTTATTTAGTAATCCTTTCTGTGAAAACCCTCAGGATATTTTACGACATTAAAGGTGCTATATAAATCCGAGTTATCATTAACACTGGGCTTTAATGAGTTGTGGAATCCTGGCATAATATCAGGAGAGTTATTTCATGAGAATCATAGAATGATCCAGAACAGAAGGTGGATATTCAGCCCAACCTACCTGAGTCAGCTCTTTGAAAGAGAAATCTAATTAGTCCCTTTCCCCTGCTCTTTATACCAGAGTCCCTCCAATTATTTACCCAGTTCCATGTAACTTGGAAGGCAGGGGAGTGGGTTGAATTATGGGCCGAGTTTTAGAAGTACCAGTGATGGCAAAAGAGTGAAGATGGGGATTAGGGACAAGGAAATGAGTGTTGACAGTGAATTTAAAAATGGCCGCCTCCCAAAGGCCAAGAAAGAGATAAGGGCAGGTTAAATTATGTGTATGTAAATGCACGGAGTATAGTGAACAAAACTGGGGAGCTGGAAGCAAAAATTGCCCTAGGGGCATATGACATTGTAGCATTGACAGAAACATGGCTCAAGCCAGAATAGGACTGGATACTAATATCCGTTATAGGATTTTCAGTAGGAACAAGGTGGGTAGAAAGGGAGGTTGTGTAGCAGGCTTGGTCAAAGATCATCACAGCTCTTGAACGAGATGCGTCCCTGAATTAGAATCGATGTGGTTGGAGGTGAGAAACAGGAGTGGGGGTGGGGGAGGGGGGAGTGGAATTTCCAGTCGAACCAGGGAGCAAACTGGGCAGCATGGTAGCATGGTGGTTAGCATAAATGCTTCACAGCTCCAGGGTCCCAGGTTCAATTCTCGGCTGGGTCACTGTCTGTGTGGAGTCTGCACGTCCTCCCCGTGTGTGCGTGGGTTTCCTCCAGGTGCTCCGGTTTCCTCCCACAGTCCAAAGATGTGCGGGTTAGGTGGATTGGCCATGCTAAATTGCCCTTAGTGTCCTAAATAATAAGGTTAATGGGGGGGGGGGGGGGGGGGGGGTTACTGGTATAGGGTGGATACGTTGGCTTGAGTAGGGTGATCATTGCTCGGCACAACATCGAGGGCCGAAGGGCCTGTTCTGTGCTGTACTGTTCTATGTTCTATGTTAAGCTGTGCTGGATCTGGTCAGGAAATAAGGCAGGGCAGGTGGAGAACTTCAGAGTGGGGGCGCCGTTGGGAAGTAGCGATCATAATAAAATACGATTCAATATTAAAATTGGAAAAGGATAAAAATCAGTCACGGATTAAGATCCCAGATTGGAAAAGGGCAAATTTTAGGGGTCTAAAAGTTGAACTGGAGCAGGTTGATCGGAAATGCATTTTGGTGGATAAAACAGTGAATGAAAAATGGGAGACTTTAAAAGGAGTAATGATTAGGGTGCAAGCTAGGTACGTACCCATGAGAAATAAATACAAGGTATCCAAAGTGGAGTACCTTGGATGACTAAGGATATTGATGATAAAATAAGGAAGAAAAAAGAGGCATATGATGCATGTTGGAATAATAATAGCAATAATAAAAATCAGGAAGAATACCTCAAACGCAGGAAAGAGGCGAAGACCAGAATAAGGAAGGCTAAGAGGAAGAAAAACGAAAGGATTGCAGGATCTGCTAAAACAAATAGCAAAATGTTCTTCAAGCATATTAATGGTAAATGATTAGTGAAAAATAAGGCACAAGTAGGGTAAACTGCTCACTGAAGCGGAGGGTACGGCAGTGGTACCAAATGAGTACTTTGCTCTGTCTTTACCAAACTAGGAGATGGTGAGAATGGCCCAGTAGAAAACATGTGTGTTGGGTAACTGAGCAGTATAGTGATTATATATAAATGATTTAGAAGTGCATGTTGAGGGCACAATCTCTAAATTTGCAGATGGTACTAAGCTAGGGAGAATAGTGAATTGTGAGGATGACGCTGAGTAACTTCAGAGGGACATTGACAAGTTGGCAAAATGGGCAGACACCTGGCAGATGAAGTTCAATGCAGTGCAATGTGATGTCATGCATTTTGGTAGAAGAAACATAGGGAGACAACATCGGCTCAATGGTACAACTTTGAAGGGAGTGCAGGAGCAGTAGGGACCTCTGAAGTTGGCCAGGCAAATTGAAAACAGTTGTTAAGAAGGCTTATATCCTTGGATTTACAAATAGAGGCATAGAGTATAAAAGCAAGGAAGTGGTGCTAAACCTCTAAAGGCCATTGGTCAGACCACATTTGGAATATTGTATTCAGTTCTGGGCACCTTATTTAAGGAAGGATGATATAGTCCTGGAGAGAGTGCAGAGGGGATTTACTAGAATGATACCAGGAATTAGTAATTTTCGATACAAGGAAAGATTGGAGAAATTGGGCATGTTCTCCTTGGAGCAGAGAAGATTAATAGACGACCTTATTGAAGTGTTCAAAATTCTGAACAATTTTGATAGGATAAAGAAGGGGATTCTGTTTCCACTAGTTGGTATGTCAGCATCTAGGAGGGGGTCACAATTTCAAGATGGCCAGCAAGAGAGCTGGGAGTGAGATGAGGAGAAACCTCTTTAGTCAGAGTTGTTGGGGTTTGGAATGTACTGCCTGGGAGAGTGGTGCAGGTGGATTCCATAGGAGGTTTCAAAAGAGAGCTGGATATATATTTGAAAGTGATGAATTAAGAGGGCTATGGAGATAGGACTGGGGAATGGGACTAGCTAGGTTGCTCTTTTGGGAGCCATTGCAAATACGATAGGCCGATAGGCTTCTTCTGTGCTGTAAATAGCAAACAAACAAACAGTTCCTTTGAATGTTGCTACTGAATCTGCTTTCAGGACTGCGAAGGGTTAACGTGACCTCCTTGTGCGCAAGGATAAGCCTGATACAGTTCAAGGTAGTATACAGGGTACATATGACTCGGGGAAGAATGAGTGGGTTTCTTCCAAGGGGTTGCAGATGAGTGAGAGGTGTGAACGGGGACCGCACATGTTCTGGGGCTGCGAAAAGCTGGAGAGATTCTGGGCTGGAAAGTTTGCGGCTCTCGCAAGGATAATGGGTGAGGAGATGGAGCCGGATCCTTTGGTGGCGATATTTGGGGTTTCGGAGAAGCTGGAGGTGATGGAGAGGAAGAAGGCCGATGTTGTGGCCTTCGCCTCTCTGATTGCCTGGTGACGGATTTTATTGGAGCAGTGGTCAGCAACGCCACCGGGGATAACGGCCTGGCTGGGTGACCTGGATGATTTCCTTCAACTGGAAATGATAAAATAAGAGCTAAGGGGTTCACTGGAGGGGATTGTGGTAAGTTGGGGGATGTTCATGACTGTGTTTGAGGAGTTATTCGTCTGGGAGTGGGGGGACAAATTTGTACAAACTGTATAGTCGTTTGTTGGGAAGCCCGTTTCCTGAATTGTTTACGTGTTGTAACTTTTTATATATGTTTGTAATAAAATGCATTTTTTTAAAAAGAATCTGCTTTCATGAGGTGCTTTCCAAATCATAACAACTCCTCATACAAAAAAAGGTTGCTCATGTCACCTCTGATCCGCCTGTCAATCACCCTAAATTTATGTCCTCTGTTTATCAACACTCCTGCCACTGGAGACAGTTTCTCCTGATTTACTCCATCAAGATCCTAAAAACACTGCAGCTTTTTGAAGACAGCAATCAAATCTTCGCTTGACCTTGTCTGCTGCTTGTCCTTTAATTGACATCTTGATGTGAGGGGTTTGAAATGGCTGATTATTGGGGTGAGTGTGTGGCTAACAGCGCAGGCTGGATGTTTCTGCCAGACGCTCTTCGATATCTTCGTCACCTGAGATTGGCTCTGTCAAAAAGTAAAGAATTTCTGGCTTCTGGATCCAAAATTGCCCCATTGAAAAAATTGCTTGCTTCTGGTTTAATCCGCTAACATGATGCTGAGGTCAGAACCGTTGCCATTGGGAATGATGATGTGACCTCGGCCAGGCTTTGTGAAGTCAATCTGTCTCGGACAGGTTTGAAAAGGAAAATGATGATCTGTACTTTTGGGGATTAAATGAAACGAAATCCATAGTTTGTGATTACGTCTGACAGGAAGGCCTGGAAAATGCATCGTCTGTTCGTGAAGACATCGCACAATCTTCCCCAATCACATTCCCATGACGCCGGTGGGATGGCACAGTGTATGAAGACTGGGGTGTAGGGCTGGATGTGTGTAGCCTGCGCCATCCTCTCCTGTATTTCAGTGAGGTACAGATCCCGTTTTTTGCCTGAAAATGAATACAGATCATTGAATGGTGGAACAGACTCAAGGGGCTGAATGGCCTCCCACTGTTCTGCTGTAACAGATAACCGTGTGTTGTGATCTGAAATGTGCTGCCTTAAAAGAGGTGGAAGCAGATTTAATGGTAACCTTCGAAAGGGAATTGGATGAACAGTTGAAAATGAAAAATGATGAGGCTCCGGGAGAAAGAGTAGGAGGAGCAGAACTCTCATTTCACTGCTCTTTCAAAGAGCTGACATAGGCACGATGGGCTGAATGGCCCCCTTTCCTGCTGCATCGTTCTATCATTGTAAAAACAAATGGCTCATACCCAGATACCACCAGATGTTTTCCTTCAACGATATTTGTCCTGGAGTTCTTATTTTTGTTTTTAAGACTGTTCCAGTTTATTGACTAAGAAGCCCTTGGTGTATTACGTCAATGCAACACCCAGTTTAGTTTTTCCTGTAGGATTTGTAGTACTGAAGGTGGAAATCTCAGCCACTTAATCATAATTAAAGCCTTAGCTTCTCCTCAATTTGTCCTCTTGATCTGATTATTTTCCCATCAAAAGCAATTTTCAGTATTTATTCATGTTTTTGTTGCTGTATTATATATGATCTTTTAAAACATATACATATTTTTCCAAAAGTGATTTACAGTGAAAGAAATTGAATAAATCTATGTATTTAGCATCTGTTTTGCCTGTGGCACTGCACATGAAACACAGACCCTACTAAATAGTTCACTTTATGCCCTATGAACACTTAAGAAAGCCACAATGTTTGAAAGGAATGACTGATTTAATTCAATATCTTTTGTATGCAATTGAAATCTGACAGTTTAAGAAAAGATTAGCCTGGGGATAGGAATGTTGCTGGCAAGACTGACGTTCATTGCCCATTCCTAATTGTCTTCGAGAATTGTCTTTGAGGGCAACATGGTGGCATGGTGTTTAGCACTGCTGCCTCATGGCACCAGGGACCTGGGTTCGATTCCAGCCTTGGGTCACTGTGTGGAGTGTGCCCGTTCTCCTTATGACAGCATGGGTTTCCTCCAGGTGCTCCAGTTTCCTCCCACTGTCCAAAGATGTGCGGATGGATTGGCCATTGCTAAATTGCCCCTTAGTGTCCAAAGGGTAAGACGGGGTTACGGGTAGAGTGTGGGGGAGTGGGGCATGCAGACTAAGTAGGTGCTCTTTCAGAGAGTCACTGCACACTTGAATTGCCGAATGGCCTCTTTCTACACTATTGGGATTCTATGATTCTATGATATGATTCGAAGGTGATGGTGAGCCATCTTCTTGAACTGCTGAAGTCCATGATGTGTAAGTACAGTCACAGTGCTGGAAAGGAGAGAATGCCAGGATTCTAACCCAGCAACAGTGAAGGAACTCCAATATAGTTCCATGTCAAGTAGGTGTGTGACTTGGAGCGAAACTCCCAGGTAGTGGTACTATGATCCCGGACCAGACCACAACAGTGGCTGGGATACTGGACAGACTGTGAGGAAAGAATACCTCGTTCCAGGAGTGATTTCACACAAAATAGGAATTTGGTATATTAAAACAAACTGTATTACTAACACAGTGTTAAAATATCTTAAGCATCATGCAAGAAAATAGTTTACAATTACCCATTAAACAATGCTAATCAATACAATGACACAACAATCCTTAACTGCTATCTTTATTCCCACTCAAACAGCAAAACCACCTCGGATCCCAATCCACTTTTAAATATAGTTAGCACTCGGGAATATCTGCTGTAAATGAAAAAAATGAAATGAAAATCGCTTATTGTCACGAGTAGGCTTCAATGAAGTTACTGTGAAAAGCCCCTAGTCGCCACATTCCGGCGCCTGTCCGGGGAGGCTGGTACGGGAATCGAACCGTGCTGCTGGCCTGCTTGGTCTACTTTAAAAGCCAGCGATTTAGCCTGGTGAGCTAAACCAGCCCCTGATGTCTGGATACTCCACTTTGAGAAAGAGAGATCTTTTAAGATTCTTTTGAAGAAAGAAATCCGATCCCCTTCAGAAAACCTTCTCAGCTCACCTTCCAGCCGAAAACTAAAACCTCAACGCCTGGCTGCTTCAACGCATGGCTCCTCCCATTAACTACATCATCTCACTAAACTGAACACAATGTCTCTAATTGACTACTCTGCAGGGAACCCTCTTAATAATTAAAAAAAAATGTTTTTATTGAATTTTTGGTATACATAACAAAATATAAATATACACAGAACAATAAGAATTTTCAAGGGGGCACCTGGGCGGTGCTCATTATGTTATTTACTATTCACATGGGTTTATTTCATCATTTTTTCTTTTCGCTCTTTTGTTTTTTTTTCCCTTGCCGTGTTTGCTCTGGCCGCTGTGGTCCCCTGTGTCTCCTTTCCCACCTATGTTCCCCTCTCTTTTCTCCCTCCTGGCTCCCTCCATTGTTGTTCCTGCCCTCCCCTTCCCCTTGCTGGGTTTGGTTGTGCTTTCTTATTTCCCTGGACCCCTCTCCCCTTCTTTCCTTTTGTGTCTTGGCTACTTTCTCTTTATCCTTGGCTACCTAGTTGCTGGCCATGAAACAGGTCCTGGAACAGTCGGGTGAATGGCTCCCATGTTCTGTGCAAGCCTTCTTCCGACCCCCGGATAGAAAATTTGATTTTCTCCATTTGGAGAAATTCCGACAGGTCGGACAGCCAATCTGCAGCTTTAGGCGGTGCTGCTTTAGGGGCAGCACGGTAGCATGGTGGTTAGCATAAATGCTTCACAGCTCCAGGGTCCCAGATTCGATTCCCGGCTGGGTCACTGTCTGTGCGGAGTCTGCACGTCCTCCCCGTGTTTGCGTGGGTTTCCTCCGGGTGCTCCGGTTTTCTCCCACAGTCCAAAGATGTGCGGGTTATGTGGATTGGCCATGCTAAATTGCCCGTAGTGTCCTAAAAAGTAAGGTTAAGGGGGGGTTGTTGGGTTACGGGTATAGGGTGGATACGTGGGTTTGAGTAGGGTGATCATTGCTCGGCACAACATCGAGGGCCGAAGGGCCTGTTCTGTGTTGTACTGTTCTATGTTCTATGTTCTATGCTGACCGTCAGCTGAGCAGAATTCTATGGTGCGTGATCAGGGAGGCAAAGGCAAGGGCGCAACCCCTCCTCCTCATGAAGAGATCTAGCTGATATGATACCCCAAAGTCCGCCACTTATAATAATAATCTTTATTGTCACAAGTAGGTTTACATTAACACTGCAATGAAGTTATTGTGAAAAGCCCCGAGTCACCACATTCCGGCGCCTGTTTGGGTACATGGAGGGAGAATTCAAATTGTCCAATTCACCTAACAAGCACGTCTTTCGGGACTTGTGGGAGGAAACTGGAGCACCAGGGGGAACCCCACGCAGACACAGGGAGAACGTGCAGGCACAGCTCCACCCTCATCCCCACCACTGTAGATATTGCCTCGAAGAAGACTGTCCAGTACCCAGCAAGTCTGGGGCAAGACCAGAACATGTAGGCGTGGTTCACCAGGCCTCCTTGGCACCATTCACAGCTATTCTCCACCTCTGGAAAGAACCTGCTCATTCAGGTCTGGTCAAGCCTGTGGAAACGGAGTTAACCCTGTGCAGTGCTTCGCTCCAGAGTCCCCACCCTATTTTGAACTCCAAGTACTCCTTCTCCCTTGTCGTGTCCAATGTGGCGCCAGCCCTCTTTATCAGTCGGCTGTAAATGTCGCTATAGTTTCCTTTGCCTAAAATATATGTGTCCAGTAATCGCTGTAGTCTGTTGCGGTGATCATGGGTATGTCCTTGTTTCTTTTCATAGGACGCTTTTGAGTTGAGAGTATCTGAATTTGTTGCCTCCTGTTAGTTGGAATCTTTCCATCAGTTCGTCCAGTGTTGTGACCCCACTATCTGTGTACAGATCCCTAACTGTCAGTGTCCCCCTGTCCTGCCTCCACCTTTTAAATGAGATGTCTGTGAGCGCCGGCGTGAACCTGTGTGTGGTGAACCACAGTAGCGTAATTCACACTGTATTACAATGTCTCTGTAAGCTCGGCACACGAGCAGTTGCACTGCTCTGCCACTAGGGGGAGATGCACTGGGAGTGTACGGGAGTTTGTACTGGGCTCCACCCTTGGCTCCACCCACGGCTCCTCCCCCCTAACCGGAAGTATAAAGGTTGATGCTGAGAGCCTGCCTGCAGTTCATCTGGAGTTCATCGTGTCACAGGCAGGCTCTGTTGTAAGACGATTAAAACCACTGTTCACTTCTAACCACGTGTCGCGTGAATTGATGGTCTCGTCAATTTAATCGTCTTAAGAAACAGTAAGGAATGACCACAGAATCAGCCCTCAAGCCTAACCGACTGGAGCTCGACCCGCAGGATGCAGAGGCGAAATAAATCTTTTCGCATTGGCTCCAATGTTTTAAGGCCTACCTGGCTGAGGCAAGCACTCCAGAAACGACGGAGGAGCAGAAACTCAGTCTACTGCAGGCGAGGGTGAGCCATCGTATATCTACTCAGCTAAACTGTACCGGCTCATATACAGAGGCCCTAGCCCTACTCGATAGAATGTACGTGAGGCCTATCAATGAGGTCTATGATCACCACATTTTTACTACTCACCGCCAGCGCCCAACAGAATCGCTAGAAGAATTCCTCCGAGACTTAAAAGCCTTATCCCGGGACTGTAATTACCAGGCTGTAACTGCTACAGAGCATAGAGAACTTGCTGTCCGCGATGTCTTTGTTGTAGGCCTTAGTTCGAATTACGTGCGCCAGCGACTGCTGGAGAAGGGGACCCTAAATTTAGAAGATACTGTTGAACTCATTACAACTATGGAGGTCTCATTTCGCAGCCTCACCTCGTTTCCTGCCGACTGCGCGACCCCGTCATGGGCCCCCGACCAGCGACTCCCCCAGGCCTGCGCCGTGCGGCCACCCAGCCACCATGCTGCCCCAGCCTGCCACTTTTGTGGCCAGCCCCAGCACCCGCGGCAGCAATGCCCAGCCCGCAACACGACCTGCAGCAGCTGCGGGCGAAAAGGCCACTACGCCAGAGTGTGCCTGGCAAGGAAGGCCCCAGCCCCTAAAACTCCACCGGCACAGAGTAATCACTCTCCGCACTCCCAGGCCTGCAGGCCCCGGAACGCAGCGGCCTATGCCCCGACTCCGCCCCCACCCGCCACGTGCGATCCATTTTTCTTTCCGTGGACTCGTTTTCCATGTTGCCGCTTTTCCAAACCGCATTCCCATGACAAACTCATCCGCCTCCGCAGGGACTGTAAAAAATGTTCTTTGCCCTGGTATGTGATCCATAGCTTGGCTGGGTACAGTATATCAAACCGTATGCTGCTCTTGTATAGCACGGCCTTTGCCTTGTTGAACTCGGCCCGCGCTTGGCCAGGTCAACCCCAATGTCCTGATATACTCTTGTCCTTCCCAGCTGCAGTTTTTGGACTGTCTGGCCCCGCGCAGGATTCTCTCCTGGTCTTGGTACCGGTGCATTTTCGTTATAACCGCCCTTTGGGCTTTGGGAGCAACCGGTGGGCTCTGTCTTTTCCTGGTCGGTTGAAGAAAGTCTCCCTTCCCACCAGGTTGCCCAACATTTGGGGCACATAGTCTATGGGGTCCCTACCTCCAATCTCATCTGGTAGGTCTACAATCCGTAAGTTTTGCCTCCTCGACCGGTTCTCTTGGTCCTTGACCTTTCCTTTTCGGCTGTCCTGTGTCGCGATCAGCTTCACCACCTCTTTTTCCAGGGCTATGATCCGGTCACTCTGGTCCGTAGCGGTCCTTTCCAGGTCTGTGATCGTCGCCTCCTGGGCCTCCAATCTTGAGGCTGGTTTAGCTCACTGGGCTAAATCGCTGGCTTTTAAAGCAGATCAAGCAGGCCAGCAGCACGGTTCGATTCCCGTACCAGCCTCCCCAGACAGGCGCCGGAATGTGGCGACTAGGGGCTTTTCACAGTAACTTCATTGAAGCCTACTCGTGACAATAAGTGATTTTCATTTCATTTCATTTTCAATCTCTTTTCAGTTTTGTCCAGAGCGAGCTGCATGCGTGTCAGAGCTTTGGCTACCGCGCCCTTCACCGCTGCCTGGATGTCCGTTATTGTCTCGACCCTGTGCTCCTTCAGTGTTCTTGAAAGGAACGCCATACAGCCACCCCCGGGTGAGCCCCCACCCCCAGTGAGGGAGGGCTTTGTGTGCGGCTGGTCGCGCCCTCTCGCTCTGGCGAAGTTTGGGTTTCGCCGCCTCAAGCGCCAATCGGCTCATATGTTCTTTGCAGCTCCAGGCTCCTTCCACTCCTGGTCTCAGCTCGACCTCTGGTCCGGCTTTTTCCTGGCATTCTTTTTTACCCCATGTTGTTCTGCTGAGGTCGGGGGGACGAATTGTTGAGTTTTTAAGCGATTTTCCACTGAAAAGTGGCTATTTTTCAGGTTCACGGGAGGAGAGCCACCTGATCTGCAACTTCTCAGCACATCGGCGTCACCGGAAGTCCCCAAACCTTCTTAATATAAACAAAACTTCATTGGCCCAAACTTTTATGATGCTTTAATTACCCTTCTGGCTCCCAAAACACATAGCTGTCTTGTAAACCAGGATTTTTAAAAACGCCACTGCAGCAGGCATTCACACACTAACCAAGACTTTTTTTTTTAACAAACAATTTTATTGAGGTATTTTAGGCAGATAGAAAAAGTGACATTGTACAGTACAAAAACAGAAAGAAGTCAAGACACAAATTACAAATTAAACATAGTGCAAACCACGGCTCTGTTCACGCACGGACCTGCCTCAATATCCCCCTACTCTACTCTACTCTACCCTAGCCCCTCGCCCCCCTGCTGACGCTTACTCCTCTGCGAAGAAGTCAATAAATGGCTGCCACCTTCGGGCGAACCCTAGTAGCGAACCTCTCAAGGCGAACTTGACTTTCTCTAGGCCAAGAAAGCTCACCATGTCCGATAGCCATACCTCAGCCCTCGGGGGCTTTGAGTCCCTCCATGTGTAGCCATCTGGGATGGCCATGTCCCGATTACAAAATGGACACTTTGCAAAGAATGCAGGGAAAATGGACAATACTGAGAAAGCAAGCAGGTGCAAGGTTTGTCTGTTGATTGGAACTGTAGCTCCCAGACAAGACCGATACTGCAAAGCCATTACCATACTAATGAGCCATCTCCAGGGACAAAAGGGTAACATTTAAGTAAACAATACCAAGGCAGACACCCCGGCGCCAGAAGAGACTAGAACAAAGGAGGCCAACGGCCACCTAGGACAAGCCCAGCAATCAGGGCACCCACTTCTTTATTGGAGGAGATCAATACCGATGATCAAGATGCGGTCCAATTAATTGGGGCCAAGTTCAAGGCCCACCCAAAAGCGCGCAAAGCCCCTTTGGGTATAAGAAGAAGCCCCCGAGAGCGAATCGCTCTCTTGACCTTGGCTCTCAGCGAGGAGAGACCAGCCTAGCAGCTACACCAGAACAAGTAAGTCCAAAGTCAACGCTCGCTACGAGACAGACGCTCCTAGCTACTATTCCGTACCAGCTCAACCCCAGCAGCCTCAGAACCGGACAACGGCCAATGTTCCTGTGACTGAGTGGGCACCCAAAGCTAAGTATAGGCTTTAGTAGTAGTGATAGTTTAGTTGGTAGAGTTTTGTGCATGAGTATATTTGACTGTGTGTGTAAATAAATGAGCATTGATTTCAAACTTACTAACTGGTGTATCGAGTCTTTGATCAGTATTCGGTTTTGCACCTTGTGGCGGTATCGAAAGATACCTGCCGACTCTTGAGCAAACGTAATTAGAACTAAGGAAGGCAACCATATTAACCGCCATAAACAGAGCCAATTAAAGAGAGAACACAACGAACAACACATGCGAACAGTATTCATCGCCGGGCTACCAGGGAAGCAAAGGCCACAACGCCGGCCTCCCTCTCTTCCTGGCCTCCTGGGTCCTCCGAAACTTCAAAGATTGCCACCTCCGGGCTCATTACCACCCCAATTTTCAATACCAGGGACATGACATCTGCAAATCCCTGCCAATACCCCCTGAGTTTAGGGCACGACCAGAACATGTGTACATGGTTAGCCAGCCCTCAGGCGCATCTAGCACACTTGTCCTCCAGCCCAAAGAAGCTGCTCATCCGGGCTATCGTCATGTGGGCCCGGTGCACGACCTTAAACTGGATCAGGCTGAGCCTGGCGCATGTTGCGGTCGTGTTTACTCTGCTCAGGGCTTCTGAACAAATACCGTCCTCCAGCTCCCCCCCCGAACTCCTCCTTCCACTTAAGCTTCAGGTCCTCGGTCTGCGTATCCTCAGCTCTCATTAGCTCCTTGTAGACGTCTGAAACTCTACCCTCTCCCACCTCTCCCCTAGAAACTACCCTGTCCTGCCTCCCCTTCGGCGGGAGACATGGGAAGGACGACACCAGTCTGTGTACAAAATCCCTCACCTGCAAGTATCTAAAGTCCTTCCCTCTTGCCAGCCCAAACTTCTCCTCCAGCGCCCTCATGCTCAGAAAGCTCCCTTCCAGGATCAGATCCCCCATCCTCACAATCCCCGCCCTCCTCCACAGTCGATACCCCCCGTCCATGTTCCCAGGGGCCAATCGGTGGTTGCCACAGATTGGGGTCCACACCGATGCTCTTACCTCCCCTACATGCCTCCTCCACTGGCCCCAGGTCCAAAGAGCCGCCACCACTATCGGGCTGGTGGAGTACCGCGCCGGTGGAAGCGGCAGAGGCGCCGTGACCTGGGCTGCTAAGCTAGTGCCCCTGCACGAAGCAGCCTCCACCCGCTCCCAAACCGACCCCGCACCCACCATCCATTTCCTTATCATTGCTATGTTGGCCGCCCAGTAATAGTTGCTGAAGTTCAGCAACGCCACCCCCCCTTCTCCTCTGCTCCTTTCAAGCATCACCCTCTTCACCCGCGGGGACTTCCCTGCCCGTACAAGTCCCAGAATAATTTTATTCAGCCTCTTAAAGAAGGACCGCGGGACAAAGATGGGGAGACACTGAAAAACAAACAAGAACCGCGGGAGAATCGTCATCTTAACAGTCTGCACCCTCCCCGCCAATGACAGCGGGAGTGCATCCCACCTCCGGACCTCCTCTCTCAATCGTACCACCAGCCTGGACAGGTTGAGCTTATGCAACGTGCCCCAGTCCCGTGCCACCTGAATCCCCAAATATCGGAAACTCTCCCCCACTAGCCTGAACAGCAACCCCTTCAGCCTACTCTCCTGCCCCCTCGTCTGAATTACAAACAACTCGCTCTTAGCCATGTTCAGTTTGTATCCGGAGAACCAGCCAAATTTCCTCAGGGTTGCCATAATACCGTCCATTCCCACCATTGGGTCCGATATATATAACAGCAGATCATCCACGTATAACGAGACTCTATGTTCCACTCCCTCCGGACCAGCCCTTTCCAGCCCCTAGAAGCTCTCAGTGCAATTGCCAGCGGCTCTTTGGCCAGCGCGAACAGCAGTGGGGAGAGAGGGCACCCCTGTCTTGTCCCATGGTGCAGTCTAAAGTAGTCCGATGTTGTCCTGTTCGTCCTTACACTCGCCTCCGGGGCCTGATACAATAGCCTGACCCAGTCGATGAACCCCGCCCCAAACCCGAACCGTCCTAGTAGATAATCCCACTCGACCCGGTCAAAAGCCTTTTCAGCATCCATGGCTACCACTATCTCTACCTCCCTACTCTCCGGGGGCATCATAATCACGTTGAGCAGCCTTCTTATGTTGGCCACCAGCTGCCTCCCATTTATAAACCCGGTTTGGTCCTCCACAATTACATCCGGTACACAGTCCTCAATTCTGGTCGCCAAAATCTTGGCCAGTAACTTGCCGCCTACGCTGATCAAGGAGATCGGCCTGTATGACCCACAGGCCTCCGGGTCCTTATCCCGCTTCAGAATGAACGAGATGGCGGCCTGCGACATCATCGGGGGTAAACTCCCTCTGTCTCTTGCCTCGTTAAAGACCCTGAGCAGCACCGGCCCCACTATCCAGGCAAATTTTTTGTAAAACACAACCCGATACCCGTCCGGCCCCGGGGCTTTACCCGACTGCATGACTTTCAGGTCCCCCAATACCTCTTCAATCCTGACCAGGGCCCCGAGTCCGTCCACCAACCCCCTCCCCACTCTTGGGAAGGTCAGTCCGTCCACCAACCCCCTCCCCACTCTTCGGAAGGTCAGTCCGTCCAGGAATCGCCTCATCCCCCCTGGTCCCCCGGGTGGTTCCGAAGTGTACAGCTTCCTATAAAAGTCCCTGAAGACCTTGATCAGCCCTGCTGGCAGTGGCGGACTGGCCAGGGTGTCAGCTTGCCCGATGGCAAGTGGGCCCCTGATGGAGTGGGTCCCCTATATCAAATAAAAATGCAATAAAGAAACAAACACAGACAGCTGTTTTAGTAATAAAAAGGAATAAGAAAAAAAAGAGAACAGGACACTAATAAGCAGTGCATGAAAAGGAACGAAGCAGGGGAGGTAGTGGAAGGATGTGGAATAGGGGGGCCCGGGTCAGGCATAATTAAGGAAATTCCATGTTTTCAGCAAGAGTGTGTGAATTTAAAGATAAAGTTACAATTCGTGACTTGAGATGGTCGGCAACTTCAAAGGATATCAAGCCGTAGTCTTGGTTCAGCCGGTACATCGGTCCGGGGCCCGGAGAGCCAAGAAGGGGCCCGTGAATCTCTGAAGGGCCCTTAAAAATTATAATTAATTAGATAAATAAATCTCCAACTTCTTTCCTGAGATTTGTATTCTAACTTAATAAAATATCATTGTTTTTAAAAAGAGCAATACCAAATAAAAATGCAATAAAGAAACAAACAAATAATCACTCAGTGTATGAAGGAACGAAGCAGTGTTAAACGGATGTGAAAAGGAGTGGGGGGGGGGGGGGGGGGGGGGGGGTGCTGGTTCACCCGGGTCGGACATAGTTGGAAATCCACGTTTTCACCAAGAGTGTGTGAATTTAAAGATAAAGTTACAGTTCGTGATTTGAGATGGTCGGCAACTTGAAAGGATATCAAGCAGTACATAGAGTCGTGAGGTCACCAAAAAGGAGAAGCGGTACCTTTGACCGTGAATCATGAGGTCAAAGATATTGAAGTGATAAGCCATGATCGGTAAACTCAAAGGGTTGTGACTTGTAACACTACACAGGTATCAAACTGGACATGTTAACTTTGGTTGTGGGACCATTCTTAATGTCTTACTATAGTCGGACCAAACTTCTAAGTTTCAACAGTTGTCTCAGTTGCTTGCTGGTGTGAACACTGGGCAGTGGATTGTCTCCTCTTCTGAAGCTGCATAGGCCACAGTAGTATTGACTAATGAACATAGCCTATTGAAGTGTAAGTAAGTTATTTTATATTTTTTATCAAGTAGGGGTTTATCTGACGTTCCTTCAAGTTATTCTTGCAATCATCAATATTCATTTTTCCCAATGTGGGCTATTTTTAATTAAGTTTTTATTTCAGGAATATTACCCCTACCAGCATGGAAAAGAAAAAGCATAAATCTGGGTCACTAAAACACAAAGAACAAAAAGAAGCAGAAAGGAAGGAATCAGCCAAGCGATGCAGGCCTATTACAGAGTTTATAATACCACAAGCACAATCCACATCAATATCCACTTCTGCAACAAATAATCAAGAAGCAAGAAACAATGCTCATGGTGATGATGCAATGACATGCGAGTTACAAGAACAGAGAAGAGCTACTTTGAATGTAGAGACAAATACAAGTGCATCCATTATTAATCAACCCAGGCCCAATGTTTCTTCTGGCTTCCTTGTTCCGGTATCTGTCCTGCCTGTAGTTGCAACATCTGAACACATAGCTTCAACTAGTGACAGGAAATCAGATATTCCTTCAAGCATAAATTACTTGGTTTCTGAAGCACATCCTGTAAATGAACCTACGCAAGAAAATGAAAGATCAATTACTGGAATCTTCCAATATCCATCACGAGCAAAGCTAAAACAGTTTTTTGCTGAACATCCACTTCAGCCACTTGATGATCTGCCATTTGATGTTCGTTTGTATGAGAGGAAAATTATGAATGACTCAGTCCCAAGAAAATGGCTAACATATAACAAAGAAAATAGATGCTTATATTGTTCATACTGCTTAGCCTTTGAGTTTCCCAACACTTGTAATCCATCACCCTTTGTACATGGCTTTAGTGACTACAGGTGTATTAGCCAGAGCTTGACTTTACATGAATCGACAACAACACATGTCAGAAATGCTCAGCAATATATCAGTGTGGTTAATGATGGCACCTTAGATAAATTTTTTGCGGCATCACTAATTAAAAGGAAAGAAGAAGTATTGAAGCAGAGAAGTATTGTCATGAGGATTATAGACATCATAAAGATGTTAGGCAAGCAAGCACTTCCTTTTCGAGGTCACAGAAATGTATTGGCCTACACTCTAGATAATGAGGTACTGAATCATGGCAGTTTTTTAGCTACAGTGCAGTTGATGGAGAAATATGACCCTATTATGGCAGCTCACGTTTCTGCAGTGCAAAACAAGTCTAAACAAAGAATCAAACGATTAGAGCAACAAGGAAAGGCTCAAAGTAAAGGCCGTGGTGGACTTGTTACATACCTGAGTAAAACAACTATAAACATGTTAATCAAAATTATGAAGAATATGATACAAGAAAGAATTAGTCATGAAGTTTCTCAAGCAAAATATTATTCTATTCAGGTTGATTCAACACAAGATAATTCATCCATCGATCAGTTTAGCATTATTATTCGGTATGTGCTTAAAGGTATTATCTGTGAGCGACTACTTTCAGTTGTGCCAAGTAATGATGGTACAGGACAGGGACTTTTTGATCTATTTATTGAAACATTACAGCATCTGAAAAATTGACCCCCAAAAATGTTTATCTGATAGCACAAATGGCGCTGCAAGCTACCATGGCCAGTATAATGGTTTACGAAGTAAAATTGCTGATGTGGCTGATCAACATGTTCATATATGGTGCTATGCCCATGTCTTGAATTTGGTGATAACTGAAACAACAAAATGTTGTGTGCCTGCAGTTTCTTTTTTCAATTTGCTCCAGAATATAGCAACTTTTGTGAAAGCATCATACAAGAGAATGGCTGTATGGATAGAAGTTGTTGGAAAACATCTAGGACAAGAAAAAATGAAACGATTAAAGCTAATTGGTGAGACCAGATGGTCAGGAAAATCAAATGCAGCAACAACTATATTTGGACGTTTTGATGATGCCGCTGCCAGTACTTTCGTAAATCTATTGACATGCTTATCAATGATACAAGATTCAGAAAAGTTTGATGCAAAAACAAAACATGAAGCAAATGTTTTACTTCAAAGTCTTCTAAAGTTTGAAACCATATTGACAGCATTTACTTACTTGTATATATTTGAAACTACAACCCCGTTATCAAGTTATCTACAGACAAGTGGTTTAGATATGTTTACTGCCTGGAGTTTGGTAGATTCAGCTACAACAAAGTTGAAGGAACAGACGAGAACATTTGATAACGTTCACAGCAAGGCTTTGGAATTTGTAAATAAATGTTATGACAGGATTTCACAGATGAATATGGATGAAAATCAAACATTGGAAATTGATGCGTTGGAAACAGCATTGCCAGTTAAGAGGCAGAGGAAGAAGAAAAGAATGGCAGATGAGCTTATTGATGATGAAAGAAATTCCTCAGATTCTCTAGCTGATTTTCGAGTAAATGTGTTTAACCTAATAATGGATCGCATTGTCCAGTCACTAGAATCACGCTTTGTACAACACAAACAGTTGTATAAAGATTTGTCCTGCTTGGACCCAGCAAAGTTTAAAACTATTGCAGAGAAGGGCCTCGAAGATGAAGCATTGGAAGGTATTATTAAGCTGTTTCCACAAATCATCAAAGAACAAGTAATATTGGAATTGTTTTCTTTTACTTTAAACTTTGATGTATTAAAGCTATTGCTTAATGATGGTGAGAATATGGATTCCAGTTGCAACAATTGTAAAATTTGCAGCACTTGCCCATCGTGTGTACTAAAAATTCTAGCATCCAACAGACTTCATGACAAGGCATATGATAACCTTTATGAACTTTATAAAGTCATCTGCACACTATCAGTTACTCAAGTCCAATGTGAGAGGACATTTTCAAAGCTAAAGATCATAAAGACAAGGTTAAGAAATTTGTTGTCCGAGGAGAATTTGGAATCATACATGTTGCTATCCATTGAAAAGGAATTGTTAGATGAATTGGATGCAGAAGCAATTAATGGCAGATTCGCACAATCATCTGGCGAACACAAACGATTCCTCTTAATATAGTGGACTGCATGCAATGCTGTATTGTGCTTTTGAACTATCTGTTAATGTGTAAATTGTGCAGTAAACTATTAAAAAATATCAACCAATTACTTAAAATTAAAAATAAAAAATAAAAAATGCAATTATAACATTCTGTATTTACATTTGGTATCTACTGCCAGTAATATGTACAGTACATGTACACTGTAATTACTAAGAAATATACATTTTTTCCACAAAAATTTTAATTGTACCCTTTTTTCCATATGTATTTTTTGAAAATTTTATTTATTCGTTATGAAAATTAAATGATAGCATTGTAGTTGTGGGTGGGCCCCCTTTGTCTCCTGGCAACCAATATTTTTAGACCCAGTCCTCCACTGCCTGCTGGATCACCCACTAGATTACCTTCCCCATCCACTACCCTCCCTATTTCCCTCGCCGGTTCCCTCTTCCTCAGTTACTGTGCAAGCATTCTACTGACCTTCCCCCCATGCTCATAAATTGTGCCTTTTACCTTTCTAAGCTGCTCTACAGCCTTGCCTGTAGTCAGCACCCCAAATTCGGCCTGCAGCCTCTGTCGTTTCCTGAGTAACTCTGGACTCGGGGATTCTGCGTAACTCCTGTCAGTCTGTAGAATTTCCTTAATCAGTTGGTCCGTCTCTGCCCTATCCGTCCTATCCCTGTACGCCCGGATTGAAATCAGCTCCCCTCTCACCACTGCCTTCAGTGCCTCCCAGAACACCGCTGCCGAGATTTCTCCAGTATCGTTCACCTGCTGGTAATTCTGCATGCATTTCCTCAGCCTCTCACACACCGCCTCGTCCGCGAGTAGTCCAACTTCCAGCCTCCATGGTGGGCGCTGAAAGCTGTCCTTACAAAACTGCAGGTCTACCCAGTGGGGAGCATGGTCCGATATGGCAATTGCCGAATATTCTGCCCCCACCATTCCGGCCAGCAGAAAGTACAAAGTAGTCAATTTGGGAATACACCTTGTGTGCGTGGGAGTAATACGAAAACTCCCTCGCCGTCGGCCGGCTAAATCTCCACGGATCTGCTCCCCCCATTTGCTCCATTAACCCTCTCAGTTCCTTTGCCATCGCTGGCAACCTGCCCGTTCGTGAGCAAGACCGGTCCAGGCTCGGGTCCAGGACTGTATTAAAGTCCCCGCCCATGATCAACTTCCGCGAGTCCAAGTAGGGGATCTTCCCTAGCATCCTCTTAATAAAATCCATATCGTCCCAATTAGGGGCATACACACTGACCAGGACTACTCTCACCCCTTCGAGCTTACCCCTCACCATAATGAACCTGCCACCCTGATCCACGACTGTGCCCTCCGCCTCAAATTATACCCTTTTATTAATCAGGATCGCAACCCCCCCTCGTCTTAGAATCAAGCCCCGAATGAAAGACCTGACTGACCCAGCCCTTCCTTAACCTAACCTGGTCTGCCACTTTCAGGTGCGTCTCCTGCAACAAGGCTATGTCCGCCTTCAGAACCCGCAGATGCGCAAACACACGCGCCCTCTTCACTGGCCCGTTTAACCCTCGAACATTCCAGGTGATCAGCCTGGTTGGGGGGTCATTTTGCCCCCCCCCCCCCCACCTTTGCCGGTCAGCCATCCCCTTTCCTTGGCCAGCCCCTCCCCCGCCATGTGTTGCGCTTCCTCTGGCCCCGCCTCCTGGCCGGTCCACCCATGACCTCCTCACTGTTACCATGCCCAGTTTCCATCCCCATCAGCAGAACAACTCCCCCCCCCCCCCCCAGCAACACCATCCTATCACCTAACCCCTGCTCTAATCTAACTATATGGACACCCCTCACCTCAGCCTTCGTTGACTAGCTGCACTCAGCTAGCCTGGGGCTCCCAGCCTCGGCGCCAGCCCGTCTCCCACCCATTGTTCCCAGTCACCCCTCCCCCGACCCCTCGACACCACTTCCCCAGATTAGCCCTACTTAAGCAAACACTCTATACAAGTCATAAACAACCCCCACAATAGCACAATTCAAGTTAAACAAGAAAAAAAGAGATAAGAAATTACAGGCACTCTTCAGTTCTTCCCATACAGACACAGAAAAAGATTGCACAAAGTTCCCCTGAAGCATCCATTTTAACCCATCCCTTTTAACTGTTTTCTTTATTAAATCCCTCCCAGCCAAACTCCAACTAACCAAAGAGCCCAAACAGGAAACATTCAGGTAAACCACGCAAAGAGCACGCAAAAAACAACAAACAAAAAGAAAAGATACTTCCCAAAATGAGAGAGACACCACATATACTTAAAAGCTCTAAGATGAGTCCAAACGTCCTTAGCTCAGGGCCAGCCTTTGCTTCTTAACGAAGTCCATCACCTCTTCAGGTTCCTCGAAATAGTGGTGCTGACCCTTATACATAACCCACAGTCGCGTCGGAAAAAGCAGCCCGAATTTCACCTTGTTTTTATACAGTATTTCCTTCACCTGCCTGTAGCCTCCCCTCCTCCTGGCCACCTCAGCGCTCAAATCTTGTTACACACGCAGGGTGGTATTGTCCCAAGTACAGCTTTGTGTGCTCTTTGCCCATTGCAGCATCCGTTCGTTGTCCAGATACCTGTGACAGCGTACCACCATCGCTCGTGGGGGACCCCCTTGTCGCGGCTGCCTCACCTGCACTCTGTGTGCCCTGTCCACCACCGGCAGGCGCGGGAACACCTCGTTCCCCAGCAACTTCTGAAACATACCCTCCACATATGCGGCAGCGTCTAGCCCCTCTGCCCCCTCCGGGAGGCCCACGATTCTCACGTTCTGCCGACGAGATCTGTTGTCCAGGTCCTACAGCCTTTCCAGAAGCATTTTTTGCTGGTCCCTCAGCCTCCGAATCTCCACATCCGCCACCGTTTGAAAGTCAGACTACTCTTCCACTGACTTCTCCAAATGCTGGAGCATCTCAGCCTGATCATCCAGCCTTTTTCCCATCCGATCAATCGACTTCTGAATCGGCTCCAAGTTGTCATGGTTCAAAGCCAAAAAGCCCTCCTGTATAGTCTGCAGCAGCTGCTCCATTGTGGGTTGGGCTGTGGGCTATTTGCTCTGAACACCAGCAGTATTGGTCTCTCTCACAGCCTCCACCGTGCCCTTACTCGACCACTTCTTCTGCTGTTTACGGTCCCTCCAGCTTCTTAGGTCCATACAATTGTGTATGGGTCCTGTGCCTGAGTACTATTGCTTTCCAGTTCCGCGCTCAAAAGCGCAAAAAAGTCAGGGGAAAGGTCCAAAAGTACAACCGAAACGGGAGCCAGCAAATGTGCGACCTACTCCCTCATAACCGCCACCTGAAGTCCCACTAACCAAGGCTTTTAAACCTCACTGCGCCAAATACATATAATACATTACATCTGAAATTCCTGCATTCATCGCAGTGGTGTTCCCTTGTTTCTGCTGACCTTGTCCTTCTAAGTGGTAGGGCCGTGGGTTTGAAAGGTACTGTCGAAGGAGGCTTGGTGAGTTGCTGCAGTGCATCCTGTAGATAGTTCACACAACTGCAACTGTGCACAATGGTGGAGGGAGTGAAAGTTCAAAACAGTGGACAGCGTGCCAATAAAGTGGGCTTTTTTATCCTGAATGGTGTTGACCCTCCTAAGTGCTGGAGCAGCATCCATACAGCCAAATGGAGAGTATTCCATTAAACATTATTATTTTCCACTTTATTACCTCAATGTGAATGATCTGACGAATGGTTCAATGGGTGAGATGCACATTTCAGAGTTTAGATGTTCCATTCCAGAAACTTGAATCCAAAATCTAGATTGACTCTCTGTGTCCAGTACTGAACTGGGATGGATCGAATGGCCATCTACCAGTTGAGACATTAAACTGGGATCCTGTCTATCCTTCCTCAGGTGGAGGTTTAAGATGCCAAGGCAATATTTCTGAAGTAGCACAGGATGTAGTTTGTACCCATTCTGATGACATGGAAATATAACAGGTTTCTAATTCTGCTGTAAATATGGTGTCAGAAAATCTTTTTACAACAATTTCAATGTCACTCATACAGGAACGGAAAGAAATCTCTTTTCCCAGGGGAAGCTTTTCGCACATGGGAGTTGTGAGGATGTGGGATTCACTTTGTTAGTGGTTGGGACAGAAACTGTCCACCTTCACCTCTTCATTGTCGCTGGGCAGAATCCTAGAACTCCCTTCCTAACAGCAAGTGTGCCTACACCACACAGGGAGCAGGGAGCCAAGAAGGCAGCTCACCACCACCATCACAAGGATAATTCGGACCTTGTCAGCTATGTACACATTTCATGAACAAATATTTTTAAACATCAGTTCTGTATAGGATAGATGGATAAAGAAAAGTGCTTAAAGGAATAAGGGAACGGGGAAGATAAATAAGATTAGAACTATTTGCAAGAGTAGAGACTAACATAGACTGGATCGGGTGAAAGGCCTTTTTCTCTGTTAGCCCATTCACCCATCATCCTCATGACCTATATTGGCTCATGTCCAATTTCAGCAAATGTCATTAAATAATGAACGCGAGCAGGAACCCATGATTGATATCTTTCTACTAACTTCCAGAGTGCAAGGTCGTGGTGTCAGCTATGGGGCTCAATGAGTAGCACTTTCACCTCTTGAGTCAGAAGGTTGTGGGTTCAAGACTCACTCCATACACCCGAGCCTAGAATCTCGGTTGACATTCCCAGTATAGTTCTGAGGGAATGCTGCATTGCCAGGTGAGAGGTTAAACCAGGGCTCTTCCCACCTTCTCATGTCAAACATCCCATGTTTCTATTTCAAAGATAGGAGTGTCCCCTGCCTCTGAGCCAGAAGCTCTGGATTTGAGTGTCACCCCAAGATGGCCAAGGAAAATGCGATCATAACACTGCAGTAGGTTGACCTGAAAAGCCTTCCAAATATGCAAAGAGCAGGAGAGACTCCTAGTCAGCCACCCTTGATGTGGAGTAGCATCCCTCAAGCTCTAAGTCTCTGGCAACAGACTAGTGACCTCATAGAATCTACAGTCCAGAAGGAGGTAATTTGGCCCATCGAATCTGCACCGGCTTTTGGAAAGAGCACCCTAACTAAGCCCACACCTCCACCCCATCCCGTAACCCAGTAACCCCAGCTAACCTTTTTGGACACGAAGGGCAATTTGGCATGGTCAATCTACCTAACCTGCATATCTTTCGACTATGGGAGGAAACAGGAGCACCCGGAGGAAACCCACGCAGACACGGGGAGAACGTGCAGACTCCGCACAGACAGTGACCCAAGCCGGGAATCGAACCTGGGACCCTGGAGCTGTGAAGCAACAGCGATAACCACTGTGCTACCGTGCCGCTAACTGTTCCTGCAATTATGAGCTATGGAAACAGACAAAATAAATCTGCCTTAGGAGGAAAATTGGAAGGGAATTTCAAAGGCAGGCCAGGCCTGGCGTTTTGGGCCCAATTGTTCCCTTAACCAATATCACTGATCACTATCACCTTGTTGTTAGTGGCATCTGGCTGTGACCCATTGGTTGCTGTGTTTCTTACATTATATAGGCGACTACACTTTGAGTTGTCCTGAGGCTGTGAAAGGTGCTATATAAATGCAAGTGTTTTTATTCCTCTTTATGCCAGCTGTGTGACGGGATCTTCCTGACAGCGGGTTTAAAGGGCAATTGCAGCATACCAGAGGGGGCTATCTGGAAGGAATTCCGGGTAGCGCGGACACACAAACACAGCTCTCTGTTTTGTGCATCAGCAGATGTTTTGAGTTTTATTTTCAGCTGCAGTTTGGCAGGGGACTGTGGAACAAATGACAAGGTATCTCCGCGTTTTTTTCTCTCGGTGCAATCAGAAATGAAGCCATTCATCCTGACTGGAGGCTATCTCCTTTTCGATTGGGCAGAAATTTAAAAAAATAAATAAACAGCGCCTAGAGTTATCCACGCTGCAGTGAACAGAATAATGATCGGAGACCTTTTCCATCTCCCCCCCCCCCCCCCCCAGAACATTGAGGTTCTGCAAGGCTTGTTGTGGGCAAGGTAGAGTTGCAACGAGGGAACACACTTTGTGGCTGTTTTAACTTGTACAACTGGTGACATCATTGCAAGCTCATGAATCAAATTCCTTGGACAGGTTCTGGAAACTTCCACTTAAGAAATACACGGACAAGGCTGTCAAGTTGCCAGGATGGAGATATTTATTTATTTTTAAAATTAAATAAATATATGTAACTCCCACCCTGCTCATGATAACTTTTAACTTGCTTGACAAGGGGCTAGGAAACGTCAGTTACAACACACCCTAGTTTCTGATTGGGCGCTGTTTCTGCAATTAACCCTGCCCAAAACCACACACACACACACACACAGAGTGAGAGATCAGCCTTTCAAACATGTTTGTGTGTGTGTGTGTGTGAGAGAGAAACACACAGAACTGCTGATCATTAGGGCTGAACTGTGGTCCCCCCACACAGCTTTATTCAGATGGCTACCAGCAACGCGAGGAAAATGTGCTAAAACATAACTTCGTCTTTAGCAAAGGGGGGAGGGCGGGGGAACAAAAAAAAAAACCTGTTAAAAACATCTGCCCTCAAAGGATCAGCAAATAGCAGGAAGCAAACCCCCGGGGCTCTGCTGATGTAAGTAGAAAAAACAAACTACTTTTCTCGTTTAAAATTCAGTTCAAACAAGTGTCACTCAGTCAAATTAAACTCACACGGTTCCACCTCTTATTCATTAGCAAAGCAATTTTTATTCTTTAAACGAGGGAGCAGCTACGTTTACAAGGAGCATTGAGTTTCCAGGCTTGTGTCAGGTTTCTGAAGTATTGTATGGAGTTACTGAGAGCCAGACTTAATATCATGTAAAGTGCAGCTGCTGTTTAATAATTAACCCTCCGAGCTACCTTACCTTGCTTCTTTTTAACAGCTCAGCACGGCTATTTATGATGCTCGCTATATATACACCAAATCTGCTGTTAGTTTTATGCGGGGGGGAAGGGGGCTGAGAAGTGCCAATAATGCCACTCCGACACAGCAACTGTCATTGGGGATCATATAAACCTCCCAAAGAAATAAGCTGCATTTCTACGGCACCTTTCCCAACCTCGGGTTGTCCCACGGCGCTTTCCAGCCAATGAAATACTTTTAAAGTGTAGTCACTGTTTGTCATGTCGGAAATGCAGCAGACAATTTGCGTAAGACCAGGCTTCCACTGGGAACAACGTGATGATAGTTAGATGAGCTGTTTTAAGTGATTTTCGTTGAAGATCAATATTGGTCAGAACACATGGAGCAATTCCCCCTGTTCTTTCTCAAAAGCGTGGAATGTTTTTTTTTAACCTTCACAATAGAGGGCAGAATAGCAGAACCGACATGGGTTTATCATCTTATTTGAAAGACAGCCCTCCCTCAGTACTAACCCTCCGAAAGAGCAGCACTCCCTCAGTACTGACCCTCTGACAGTGCAGCACTCCCTCAGTACTGACCCTCTGACAGTGCAGCACTCCCTCAGTACTGACCCTCTGACAGTGCAGCACTCCCTCAGTACTGACCCTCTGACAGTGCAGCACTCCCTCAGTACTAACCCTCCGAAAGAGCAGCACTCCCTCAGTACTGACCCTCTGACAGTGCAGCACTCCCTCAGTACTGACCCTCTGACAGTGCAGCACTCCCTCAGTACTGACCCTCTGACAGTGCAGCGCTCCCTCAGTACTGACCCTCCGAAAGAGCAGCACTCCCTCAGTACTGACCCTCTGACAGTGCAGCACTCCCTCAGTACTGACCCTCCAACAGCGCAGCACTCCCTCAGTACTGACCCTCTGACAGTGCAGCGCTCCCTCAGTACTGACCCTCTGACATTGCAGCTCTCCCTCAGTATTGACCCCCTGACATTGCAGCGCTCCCTCAGTACTGATCCTCCGATAGTGCTACGCTCCCTCATCACTGATCCTCCAATAGTGCAGTGTTCCCTCAGTACTTACCCTCCAACGGTTAAATATATCCTCAGTCGTGCCCCTCCGACAGTCTAGCACGTCCTCAGTGCTGCACTGAGCCGGGATATGTATTCACGTCTCTGAAGAAGACCTGAACCCACAACCTTCTGACTCAAAGGTGAGATTACTGCCAGAAATTTTCCTTTTGTAACTCTTGTTAGAGTTAACGTGTTGTACATTTTCTGTGATGTCAAAATAGCTACAAGCACAATGTATTATTGGAGAAATTCAAATTAGTTAGACTATAGGACAGGCTTGATGTTTCTTCAGCCTTGGTCTTGTTATCTTTGCTCAACCTTGGCTGGTTACTGTTGGAGTAAATAACACATGTAGGTATTGTTGTTGGGAAATGTTCAACTGGGACACAGGGTTGGCATTGTTTATCTAGTATTTTAACAGAGGAGTTAACCCATTTAACATACACAAGTGTGGCCGATGTCGTTCCATCTGTGAATGTTGAAGGACATCCAGCAAACAAATCCATTTCTAATGGGGTGTCTTTATACTACACCCACCTTAAAGTAGTGGAGAGATGGGGGAGAGGGTTATTGCACAAACAGCTCCAAGGTGTACCTGCTGACTTTGTTGATAGTTATTTTTACAGGAATAAGATTATAGAAAGAAATAACTTGTAAATATATGGTGCCTTGAGCAACCTCAGAATGTCACAAAGCTTTTCACTGCCAGTGAAATACCTTTTAAGGTTTAGTCATGTTAAGGACCATAAATATAAGATACTCACTAATAAATTGTGTTCCTGCTATAACACAATCCATTATAACTCGGTAAAATGCAGTCCAGAATAGCCCGAAACCCAGTATAACATAGTTTACTATAGTGTGGAACTCGGTATAAGGCAGTTTGATATAGTGTGGAACTTGGTATCATGCAGTCATGAATAGTCCAGAGTTCATTATAACTTCCACATCAGCGTTAATTTTAGTATAATGCCTTGCACCCCACAATATGCATTTTGCAACTGCGACTACAAGTCTCTGTCCACTACAAAGCTGGACATCCATTTAAAAAAAAGAAAAATTGAAAGCACCTGCTTTATTCATTTATTTTGGTGTACACGGACTGGAAACTGTAGGAATAAACACACAATATTGGCCCAGGTATTGGTGCAGTCAAATCTGAGCACTAGGCACAGCTGTGAAATACTGTGGTCTCACCTATAATGTGGGCTTGAGATATGGAGTGCATTATAGTGGGATCCCAATGTAATTTCAGCAAGGAATTCAGGAGAAATGGCTTTATCCAGAGAGTGGTGAGAATGTGGGTCTCACTGCCACAGTGAGTGGTTGAGGCGAAAAGCTTGTATAGATTTAATGGAAGTTCGATAAGTACATGAGAGAGGAAGGAATAGAAGGATGTACTGATAGGGCTGAGATATCGAGATGAGTAGGAGGAGGCTTGTCTGGAGCATAATCATAGTTCATAGAATTTACAGTGCAGAAGGAGGCCATTCGGCCCATCAAGTCTGCAGTGGCCCTTGGAAATAGCACCCTACCCAGGGCCATGCCTCTACCCTATCCCCACAACTCGGTAACACCAGGAAACTAAGGGCAATTTAGCATGGCCAATCCACCTGACCTGCACTTCTTTGGACAGTGGGTGGAAACCGGAGGAAACCCTCGCAGATATGGGGAGAAAGTGCAAACTCCACGCCATCACCCGAGGTCGGAATTGAACCTGGAACCCTGGAGCTGTGAGGCAGCAGTGCTAACCACTGTGCCACCGTGCTGCCCAACACTTGTAAAGACTCGTTGGGCCGAATGGCCTGTTTCTGTGTTGTATAAAGTCAATGCGCTTGACAAGTAATGTCAGAAATGGGCAGCACGGTGGCGCAGTAGTTAGCATTGCTGCCTCACGACGCCGAGGTCCCAGGTTTGATCCCGGCTCTGGGTCACTGTCGTGTGGTTTGCTCATTCTCCCTGTGTTTGTGTGGGTTTCGCCCCCACAACCCAAAGATGTGCAGACTAGGTGGATTGGCCACGCTAAATTGCCCATTTAATTGGAAAAAATGAATTGGGTACTCTAAATTTATAAAAATAGTACTCTAAATTTATTTTTAAAAAAGTAATGTCAGAAATGTGGTAGCCAGTGTGTACACAGCAAGATTCCACACGCAGCCATGTGATAACGAACAGCGAATCTGTTTTCAGTGATGTTTACTGCGGAATAAATACTGACCAGGTCATCAGGGAGAACTAATTTCTCTTCTTTAAAGTAGTATCATGGGATCTGTTGCACCCATCTGAGAGGCCTTGCTTTATACATCCAAAAGATGTATTATAGTTTATGACAGTACTTGATAGGATTCCACTGCTTCGGTAACCATCATTTTTGACGGTTCCTGATAGGAGTTGTCGATCAGCACTCCCAAGTTCAGGAGCACTCGATTGGAGAACATTCCCCGGGAGAAGGAAATCAATAACAGCTCGTGTTTATGTAGCATCGGAAATCTAATAAAACATCCCAGGGCGCTTCACAAAAGCGATTATCAAACAAAATCTAACATCAAGCCACGTAGAAATATAGTGGACAGATGGCAAAAGGTTTGGTCAAAGAAGGTAGGTTTTGAGGAGCATTTATCTGAAAGGGGATTGAGGACTGAGAGGTTTAAGGGGAGAATTCCCCGAGCTTGGGACCTAAGCAGTTGAAGGCACGGCTGCCAATGGTGGAGCGATGGAAAACCGGCCAGAATTAGAGGAGTGAAAAAGACCTCGGAGGGTTGTGGGGCTAGAGGAGGTTACAGGAATAAGGAGGAACCAGGCGGTGGGTGGATTTGAATATCACAATTGTGGGAGCCCGAGTGAAAATGACCACATGTTTCAGATTGCACTGTCACCATTTTTCAGTATTACAGGAATCCTTGGTTAGATTAAAGTGGGGCCGGGGGCGGGCGGGGGAGTTCTCTGCTGCTTGCTTTCAAAATATGGAATATATGCCAGAAAGGAAGTCAAATAACTTTCCACAATCCTGAACTAGTTAGATTCTCCTTAAGTGTGGGATAAACGCTACGTTTCATGTCACTGCCAACTAGTGTACCATCTGAACTATTTATGTTTAATTTCTAATGATCATTAACATGATTACAAGCAGGACTATTTTTTATATGTTAATGTGCATCTCGCTATCAAGTGTAGTGCCTGTGGCAATCTGCTTTTCCTCACGGTGGATGAAAGCACGTTGAAATGACACCACCACGAGGCGGCAAAAGCCATCTGCTGGGCCGCGGACTATCTTCAACCCAGCCTGCAGTTTGTTAGAATAGGCATGGGGAGAGGTCAGTGTTGGGAATGTTCGGTTCCAGTGATAGCTATCCCCACCCCTGAGTCGAAAGGTCCTGTGGTTCTAACTCCGCTCCGGGTGGTCCCAGTGAGTGGAATTCTGACATCCAATAGGGTCCAGTGGGTACAGTTGTCTCCTTCCAAGTGTATGGATTGTGGGAGCCCATAAATCTCCTGTGGTACAAAACTAACGCCCAACCCCTCCCAAAGCCATCCCCATTGACTGAGATATGGATGGTTACCTCCATTGGATGAACACTCATGTTGCAGCCTGTCAGATTGTTATTCAGCCTGTGAATCCTTCCACGACTGCACTCTGTTCTTCAGGGGCAGAGATCCAAGATGTCAAATCAATGAAAGCAGATTAGTAAAGCTGATGATCCAGGGGAAACCTTAACATTCCCCTTGAAAGCACCAATAGATTCTTGAGATCCCACTTTGAAAACCTGCAAAGCCACTCTCCACATTGTGTGCCAATTCAACGTGGCTGTGGCTTTGAGCTGTGTAGTTAAGAGGTGACATGTCTTGACTACCACTGTTGCACATTCTTACAGCTTGTCATCTGGTTGTCATACATTCACAAACAGGCAGACGTTGTGCCATCTGTCAAACTTCCTCCTGTGAGGTTTTATTTTGTAATTTTTGTTTGCTCTATAATCTGCCTATCATATTCACCTTTACAAACTTTCCATCACAGTGGTGACACTGTGTGTATATATGGAGCGCAAGTTGTTTATCATTCAGTAGTGACTATTCCTGGAGGATTGTTTTCCTCGCACACCCCAGCTCTCTGCTGTTTGCAGTGTGGATCTGAGGGAAGCAACATTTCCACAGATTCCAAGGGGTTAATTTACTGCTGAGCGGGGAACTTTATGAACTTAGGGTGGGATTCTCCGGCCCTTTTTGCCAGCGGGATCTTCCGGTCCTGCCCAAGGTGACCCCCTCCTCCCCGCCCCCGCAGGGGACTGGGCAAGCCACACAAAACACCGTAGACGTCACCGGGACCAGAGACGGTCTGCCTCCACCACGGGAAAACATTCTGGTGGGGGGGGGGGGGGGGGGGGGGGGATCTGTCCTTTATATTAGTTATTGTTATTTACAGTACAGAAGGAGACCATTCGGCCAAATATGTCTGCACCAGCTTCCAAAAGAATAACTAGCCCAGCTAGTCCCATTCCCCAGCCCTATCCTCCTCGGCCGGCTGAAGCGGCAGCACGCACGAGAAGACAACGGTGGCGAACTCCGACCGGGAGAAGTGAGGGGCAACACCGGCACCAGATCCACTCATGGATTGCCCTCCTGAAGTGCCTCGCCGGCACAAACGGAGGCCTACTTATATGTATATAGATATATCATCTCCTGTGTACATACCGGCAAAATATACGCTGTGCAAAAATCCAATAAAAACATTTTTTTTTTAAAAATCTCTGTCCTCCTCTAAATTAATCACTTTCAAATATATATCCAGCTCTCTTTTTTTTGTTATATTAGTGTACCCAATTCATTTTTTCCAATGAAGGGGCAATTTAACATGGCCAACCCACCTACCCTGCACATCTTTGGCTTGTGGGGGCGAAACCCACGCAAACACGGGGAGAATGTGCAAACTCCACACGGACAGTGACCCAGAGCCAGGATCGAACCTGGGACCTCGGTGCCATGAGGCAGCAGTGCTACCCACTGCGCCACCGTGCTGCACCATTAGGAGCGCTAAGTGGCTGCCGGGCAGATTCACTGTCAACTTTTTTGACGGTGGGCGGGAATGTTGTAAAATCATAAACAGTGCCTTTACTGTCTCCGCGGATAACTTTTTTTTAAATGCGAGGATGTAGGCCGGCAGGTCCTGGGGATCTGTTGCCTTTTCGTCACAAGGCGTGGCAATCAGGATGCCATCTCCACCTCTACTGTGAATTTGGGGATGCAGCAAGACTTAGTGACAGGGTTAGAAATGTCAAGAAGATGCAGTTGTTTGATGTGGGTACGGCGGTTAAACATTTGTACATAATGTTGACCATTATGAATACACTCCCAAGATTGTCTCCTTGTTTATGTCTCCTTGTTTATGATGAGCTGTGTTCATATCAATCAGATCTGAAAACGTGCTTCTTAAACAAAATGAGGGCAAGTGTCCGAGTCCAGGGCCGCCGCCCCCTGTACAGTGTATAATATTGAGCACAGTGAGGGGCAGCACGGTAGCATGGTGATTAGCACTGCTGCCTCTTGGCTCGAGGGACCCTGGTTCAATTCTGACCCTGGGTGACTGTCTGTGTGGAGTTTGCACGGTCTCAATGTGTCTGCATGGGTTTCCTCCTGGTGCTCCTGTTTCTTCCCACAGTCCAGAGATGTACCGGGTAGGTGCATTGGCCATGCTAAATTGCCCCTTAGTGTCCAGGGATGGGAAGGTTAGGTTATGGGATTGCAGGGATAGGTGGAACATGGATCAGTGGGCCAAATGGCCTCCTTCTGCACTGTAGGGATTCTATGATTCAATGATTCTAGTCTCTCAAAGTTTCTGTCATGCTTTTTCTCTAGCTGTGCAGAGTGTGTGTGTGTGTGTGTGTGTGTGTGTGTAGAATATATGAGTGTGTGTGTATTTATATGCTTTTGGGTAAGTGTGTATGTGCAGTGCTGGACAGCCAGATCAGAGTGCCACTTCACAATCCATTTTGGGTTCTTATACATAATTGCGTTTACAATTGCATTTACAATTCTAACACCACTGGGAAAGGTTTATAATTTATGAATTGGTGTCAGTCTCCCAGAGTCATGTTACATTGTGGATAATGTGAGGTGATAAAAGATAAAGTAAACTACTTAGCAGCAATTTAAAGTGCAAATAGATTTTCATAAACTTTCGGGCAATTGACAGAAGTTTCCTTTTTAAAACTGAGGCCAAGTATAGCTGTTTAAAATTAGAAATGATTTTTTTTCCCTGAAGGAATCCTGACAGAGGGAGTGAGCTATATTAACCAGACACCAGAGTCACTGAAACAAAAGAGCTTTTTAACCTTTTCGCTGGCTCTTAACTTTTACAATTGCTGAAATGTTAAACAAATCTTGTAACATCTGCACACTTTTCCATGTGCAAAGTGGGACAGAAAGAATTTATATAGCATCTTTCACAAACTTCTATGTCCATAATAATAATCTTTATTAATGCCACAAATAGGCTTACATTAACGCTGCAATGAAGTTACTGTGAAAAGCCTAGTCACCACATTCCGGCACCTGTTCGGGTACACGGAGGGAGAATTCAGAATGTCCAATTCTCCTAAGAAGCACATCGTTCGGGACTTGTGGGAGTAAACCGGAGCACCTGGAGGAAACCCACACAGACCCGGGGAGAACGAGCAGACTCTGACCCAAGTGGGAATTGAACCTGGGACCCTGGCGCTGTGAAGCAATAGTGCTAACTACTGTGCTGCATGCCGCCAATTGCTTTACGGCCAATTAAGTTCCCTCTTCCTGTTATTGGAATATTACTCAGTGCCTTCGTTTGAAACAACTTGTATCAAGGCAACCTGTGTGAGGCAGATTTAATATCAGCAAATCTGTTGTTTTATTAATTGAAACCATTCAAGTATTTATTGGTGATCATTAGATCTGGGAGGAAGCCAACAGGAATGGGCCTGATCTATGACACTGCATGGATTTTGTCACAACCCCCTGGGCTAGTACGCGGCCAATTCCAGCCCCACTTGACTCGGTATCGCAACACAGGTGAAATTAGATTTTATTTAAAATACCCGAGGTCCTTAGTTGAGCTCAATAACTACAGTCACCAGGTTTGTAACTTTAAAACACAAGTAACCTTGTATTATGTACAGTATTATAATTAAATGGACAAAAAATATAACTGACTATCTACTACCCATTTCATAGAAATCATAGAATCCCTACAGTGCAGAAGGAGGTCAATCAGCTCATCAAGACTGCACTGACTCGCGGAACCCAGGCCCGATTTTCCCCCCCCACCCTATCCTTGTAATCCCACCGAGGGACAATTTAGCATATCCAATCCATCTAACCTGCACATCTTTGGACTGTGGGAGGAAACCCATGCAGACACGGGAAGAATGTGCAAACTCCACACAGACAGTTGCCCGAGGTTGGAATTGAACTTTGGTCCCTGGCCCTGAAATGAAATGAAATGAAAATCGCTTATTGTCACAAGTAGGCTTCAAATGAAGTTACTGTGAAAGCCCCTAGTCGCCACATTCCGGCGCCTGTTCGGGGAGGCTGATACGGGAATTGAACCGTGCTGCTGGCCTGCCTTGGTCTGCTTTCAAAGCCAGCGATTTAGCCCTGTGTTTAACAGTCCTGTGAGGCAGCAATGCTGATCACTGTGCCACTGTGCTGACACTTTCCCAACCCCCACTTTCTAACTCATCCCACTCTCTACACACACTGACACACACAGACAAAACACAGAGGGGAAAGGGTGGTGGAAGGGGAAAGAAAATATCAATTAAAAAAAGATAAGAATGTCTGATGTACTGGCATGACTTCCAGTCAATGGGCGCGATTCTCCGCCCCCCACGCCGGGTGAGAGAATAGCGGGAGGGCCTCACGACATTTTTCACGCCCTCCTGCTATTCTCCCCCCCCCACGCCCGACCCATGCCTCGAATCGCCGATCGCCGTTTTTTAAGGTGAGCGGCGATTCTCCGAGGCCAATGGGCCGAGCAGCCGGGCCTTCATGCCCGTTTCAACACGGCAGCAAACACACCTGCTCACTGCCGGCGTGAAACGGGCAGCAGATGCCCGTTTGGGGCATCTGGAGGCCCGATTGGCACGGCAGTATCACGGCCGTGCCAAGGGGAGCATAGGCACACTATCGGTGCCCACCAATCGCGGGCCACACTCTTTTCCCTCCGCCGCCCCCAAAGATCAAGCCGCCATGTCTTGCCGGGCGGCTGAGGGAAAAGACGGCAACTGCGCATGCGCGGGTTGGCATTGTCCAACCTGCGCATGCACGGCTGACGTCATCGGCCGCATCAGCCGGCGTGACGCTTGACGTGCGGCCTTGACGACCATCATCAAGGTCGCGCCGCCGTGACGCACGGGACAGCGCTCCTAGCCCCGCCCGGGGGGGAGAATCGGCCCCGGAAGTGGGCGTGAAGGCTGCCATGGGTCACGGCCTGTCCCACGGCAGCCTTTACGATTCTCCGCATCTGCGGAGAATCTCGGCCAATGTCTTTTTGAAGTTAAGGCTTCCATTTTGGCACTTCTTCCTTCTAGATTGCGATGATTTTCTCTGGCAGGATTGTCTACTTTCTCTGCAGACTCAGCATCATTTCAGGTTCACAGCAAAGGATGTGCCAGGTACTCACTGCTTTCAGAACAATAGAGCAGTTCTTTCACTTCAGCCAGCAGGAGAGAGAACATTCCTTTCACTTCCAAGGTTAAAACACTTCTGCTAAGTTCACTGAGAAAGCATCATGCAGAAACAAACACTGACTGCTGTCAGGCAGAACACTGTCCCTGGCCAGCACACCGGTTGCTCGTTAACCAATTGAACCAAATCCCTCGAAAGCTGATTTCTAAGATCCACTTAGTGCCGAGGAGTCTTAGTGTCTTCTTTTTCCTTTGCAAAATACAACACCAGGGAACACTATATCTGGCAAGCAGGCTGCTTCAACTTTGTACCTTCTGCTTAAAGGCACATCCCGGTTATGGGTCCACGGATGAAGATAATCAAAATAAATGAAAAGAAATAGGAACAATGGAAATGAATAACTCTTGCATACCTCCCTCCTAAGAGGGATGAAACGCCATTCAAGGACTTTTCATCAAAAGTTATGTGACATAAACGGCAAAACAAACATCCATTCATCCTTCCTTTCCCAGGACATAAGTCACCCCAATCTTACATCTGTCACTTATCAGCACTTAAACAACAATAAACCCCAACAGAACAATCTTGCGTTCCGAGTTTGAAATGTTTCCACAAACACAAGCAGATTCTGGCCAGTATGGACAAGGCTTTGCTTGTTATCATGCTGGAAATAAACTTCAAAATGCTGAAGGGCTAGTAGCAATGGCTTGCTTCTCAATGGTGAAGTACTTTATTTGGCGCAGACTTTGTTTCTATGAGAAGTATCCCACGGCCTCTCTATTCCTGACTCATCATCCTGCAGTAAAACAGCCCCACTCCCAAGTCACTGGCATCCGTGGCCATTTTGAAGGGTTTGAAAAAATCAGGGATGACTAACACTAGTTTGTTTACCAATATGGCCCTCAATTTCTCAAAAGCTGTTTGGCATTCTGTGGGCCACACTATTTTTGCTCGTTTCTGCAATATATTAGTCAAAGGTGCGGCTATGGTACTGAAGTTAGTTCCAAATTTTCTATGAACCCGCACAGACCTAGGAACCTCAATCTCCCATTTTGTTTTGGGAACGGGAAAATCTAGTATCACCCTTACCTTGGCCATTCTAGGTACCACTTGTCCCTGTCCCACATTGTGGCCTAGGTAGGTCACCTTTGCTTTGGCAGACTCACTTTTGGCAAAATTTATGACTAACTCGGCCAACTGCTATTTGAAATGAAATGAAATGAAAATCGCTTATTGTCACGAGTAGGCTTCAATGAAGTTACTGTGAAAAGCCCCTAGTCACCACATTCTGGCGCCTGTCCGGGGTGGCTGGTACGGGAATCGAACCGTGCTGCTGGCTTGCTTGGTCTGCTTTAAAAGCCAGCGATTTAGCTGAGTGAGCTAAACCAGCCCCTTAACGAACTCCTTCAATTGTCCTACATGCTCCTTCCATGTGTCACTGTAAACTACCACGGTGTCAAAGTAGACAACACTAAGGGTAGTACGGTGGAGCAATGGTTAGCACTGTTGCCTCACGGTGTTGAGAATCCAGGTTCGATCCCGGCTCTAGGTCACTATCCGTGTGGAGTTTGCACATTCTCCCTGTGTCTGCATGGGTCTCGCCCCCACAACACATTAAAATGTGCAGGGTAGGTGGATTGACGATTCTAAATTGGAAAATAATAATTGGGTACTCTATATTTTTTTTAAAACCAAATAGACAATGCAGTTCGGCACCCTAGCCACAACTTGGATGTATGAGTGGTTGAAATGTAGCTGGTGTGTTTTTAAATCCGAATGGCATCACTTTACACTGATACAATCCCTTTGGTGTCACAAAGGCAAATATCTCTTCAGCCCTGGGCTTTAAAGGAATCTGCCAATACCCCTTTAACAAATCGACTTTTGAAACGCATGAGGCATTACCTATCCTCCAACCTGGGAATTGGATATGAATCAGTTTTGGTGATGGTATTGACCTTCTGGTAGTCTACAGAGAACCAGGCTGTCCCATCTAGCTTAGATTAGATACCACACAACCGGCGAACTCCAGCTACTCTTACACTGACGTTCCATGGCCAAACAAGGAAGTCAAGGAGGATGTAAAGGCAAACACTAGGGCAGACAATACTGCAAAAGCTAGTGGTAAGCTGGAGGACTGGGAGAATTTTAGAGGTCAGCAAAAAGCTACTAAAAATAGAATCAAGAAGTTAAGATGAACTATGAAAGGAAACTAGCAGAAAACGTAAACACTGATCCCAAGAGCTTCTACAAGTATATAAAGAGGAAGAGAATAGTTAAAGTAAATGTTGGCCCCTTAAGGGTACTGGTGAGGTAATAATGGGGAATACAGAGATGGCAGAGGCACTGAACCAATATTTTGCCTGTGTCTTCACGGTTAGAGGATAGTCAAAATTTTCCAAGAACTGCAGTTAATACATAGGAACTTAGTGCAATAACCATCACTAGGGAGAAGGTATTGAATAATGGGACTAAAGGCAGATAAGTCTCTGCGATCTGATGGCCTGCATCCTAGGGTATTAAAGGAGTTGGCAGCAGAGATGGTGGGCGCGATTCTCCGCTCCCCACGCCGGGTGGGAGAATCGCGGGAGGGCCCCCCAGCTAATTTCACGACCCCCAGGCGCCTCCTGTGATTCTCCTACCCCCCGCTCGGAAGAATCGCCTCTTGCCGTTTTTCATGGCGACCAGCGATTCTCCGACCCGGATTGGCCAAGTGGCCTGCCGTTCGCGACCGTTTCATGATGGCGGCAACCACACCTGGTCGCTGCCGTCGTGAAATCGCCGTGAGATGCCCGTTTTGGGGCTTGTAGGGGGCCTGGTGGGGAATGAGCACCACGACTGCTCGGGAGGGGACAGGCCCGCGATCGGTGCCCACCGATCGTCGGGCCGGCATCTCAATCGGACGCACTATTTCCCCTCCGCCGCCCCGCAAGATCAAGCCGCAATGTCTTGGGGGCGGCTGAGGGGAAAGACAGCCACTGCGCATGTGCTGGTTCGAGCTGTCAGCCGTCGTGACGTCAGCCGCGCATGCACGGGTTGGAGCCGGCCAACCTGCGCATGTGCGGCTGACGTCACATAGGCGCTGCCATCGCGTCATTCTAGGCGCGCCACCTTGACGCAAGCGTCAAGACCCGGCGGCCGAGAATAACGGAGCGCCGCTCCTAGCCCCCCGGGTGGGGGTGAATTCGATGAGAGGAACGGGCTCCGAGGCCGTCGTGAAACTCGGCCGAGTTCACAACGTCCTTCACGATTTTTCCCGGGAGCGGAGAATCGCGCCCAGCGTGGATGCATTGGTTATGATATTTCAAAATTCCCTGGATTCTGGAAAGGTCCCGGTGGATTGGAAACACGCTCATGTAACTCCCCTATTCAAAAAGGGAGAGACACAAAATAGGAAATTATAGACTGGTAGCTTCACCTCTGTGGCGGGGAAGTTGCTGGAATCAATCATTGAGGAGATGACTGAACATTTGGAAAGACAAAGCTCAATCCACCATTATCAGCATGATTTTAAGAAGCGTACGTCATGCTTGACAAACTTGCTTGAGTTCTTCGAGGACATAACCAGCAAGATGGATAATGGGGAACCTGTGGATGTGGTATATCTAGACTTCCAGAAGGCTTATGACAAGGTGCCGGATAAAAGATTGATCCAGAAGGTGAGAACGCAGTGGGTTGGGGGTAGAATACTAGATTGGATTGAGGATTGGCTGACTGACAGAAAGTAGAGGGTTGGGTTAAATGGGTCCTTCTCTGGCTGGTGAACTGTAACTAGCGGGATGCCGCAGGGTTAAGTCCTCGGACCTCAACTGTTCACAATCTATATAAATGATCTGCAAACAGGGACAGAATGTTACATAGCAAAATTTGCGGATGATACTAAAATAGGTGGGAAAGCAGGCAGTGAAGAGGAGATAAAAGATTTTACAGATGGATATAGATAGTGTGGTGATATGCGTCACTGTAAGTGCACAAGTGGTTAATGTAGATACACTAGAACTAAATAAACACTAGAGGGAGCACCAGAAACATCATAACACGCAGACATTCAACCAATAGGTCAGTAAGATAGGACACGACCAATGGGCAGTCAAGACACGCCCAGAGGTGACACTACCACAAGAGGGTACCCATATAAAAGGACAGGGCACACATGCTCTTTCTTTTTTCCACAGGCAACACTCAGAGACAGGGGCAGATCAGGAAGCATCACACCCACTGCATGGATTAGAGCAGACTGGTTAGTTAGATTGAATTACTATAGTAAGATTAGCAGGAGAGTCAAACTCGAGTAGGAGAATTGTTAACTGTTCAATAAATGTGTTAAACCTATCTCCAAGTCTGAACCTTCTTTTGTCAGAGTATACATCAAGGAAGCATCTTGTGCTACATGAAGAAGCATAACACAACAGATCGGCTAGGAGATTGGGCCAAAATTTAGCAGGTGGAGTTTAATGTGGATAAGTGTGAGGTTATCCATTTTGGTCAAGAAAATAGTCAGGCAAATTATTATCTAAATGGAAAGCAGATTCAAATGCACCTGGCAAGAGAAATCTGGGTGTCTTTGTTCATTAATCGCAGAAAGTCTCTATGCAGATACAAAATGTAAAAAGTGGAATGTACGCATTTATTGCAAAAGGACTGTTGTAGAGAACTGTTGCAATCGTACAGATGGTGTACCCCATATCTGGAGTATTGAGTCCAGTTTTGGTCTCCTTGTTTGAAGAAGGATTTGGTGGCATTGGAGGCAGTTCAGAGGAGGTTCACCAGATTGATTCCGGGGATGAAGGGGTTGACATATATGAGGAGAGATTAAACAGTTTGGGTTTATATTGCTGGAGTTTAGAAGGATGAGAGGGGATCTGATTGAAGTTTAAAATACTAAAAGGGATCGATAAATGGAGACCAAATGTTCCCCTTTGTGATGCAATCTAGAACAAGAGGTCACAGATGTAGGTCGAGAGGCAGTAGATTTAAATCTGAAATGAGAAGGCACTACATCTCGCAGAGGGTGGTGAATTTGTGGAACTCGCTTTCTCCAATGCGGTGGAATCTGAGTCATTAAATGGTTTCAGGAGGGAGGTAGATAGATTTTTTAAATGGGTTAAAAGGATATGGGGAACAGGTAGGGAGGTGGCTTTCAGACCAGGAAGAGATCGACCATGATCTGATTGAATGGTGGAGCAGACTCGAAGGGCTGAATTGCCTACTTCTGCTCATAATTCCTATGTTCCTATTTTCCTGTGTTACCTATTGCCTGGCAGCTTCTACAGAATTGCACTACAGCTTTATGCAGGCCTGGCCAGAAACAATGCCTGCTGTCTGATGCCTGAGTTTTTTGAATTCCCACATGTCCTGCCATTGGTCTCTCATGTGTTACCCGCAGTATTTCCCTACAATATTTGAGATGTACCACTACCTGATGAACAACTGTCCACTCCTCATCCACAGGTCTATGAGGATGTTTGCACTTCCTCGTCAGAACTTCTTTCTTAACGTAACAGCACGCTGCAACCCCCTCAGCCTCAACTTCTGAGAGAGCTGACTATGCTGTTCTATGTATCTCTGGGTCTGTCTCCTGGGCCCCAATTAATGAAGTCCTACCAAACACTTTCTCAGAATTATCCTCATCCTCAGCTACTCTACAATCTGATTGTGGCGTGACTTTAATCGCTGGTGGTGGACTTTGTTTAGCGATTGTCCCGGTCACCACACATGACAGAAGAATAACTGGAAACTCTTCCTATAACTGTTCTGTCTACTTATCTTCCCTCAGGCTCTGTAATCATGGGTGAAGCCAAAGCTTTCACTCCTGCTAAATCATTCCCCAAAACTAAATCTACTCCGTCGACTAGTAACTTCTTAACCACTCCAACGACTACTGAACCTGACTATAACTCACACTTTATCCAGTGGAACTGGGATATAATCTCCACTTATGCCACTCACTAACACTTTCATTGAGCTCTCCAGGGGAAAAATCAGGGGCTGGATTCACCGTTTTGGGGACCCACGTCATCGTGAACACTGTGGTCTTTTACGCCAGGAAAACCGGCGTCAAGAGGCCACAGATTCACCGTCTTGAAGGGGGCGAGCAGGCAGCTGTCGCCGAGCTCGTAACTCCAGCTGCCGATATGACCCCCACCGCACTTAAGGGTCAGAGGTCGTGCAGGCGCATGGCGGCGGCCTCCAACGGCCGTGCCGTGCTCCATGGCGGACTCAGATCACGGACCTGGACTGCGGACATAGTGCCCCCGCTCGTCCGGCCCGGACCGCACGCACAAAAAAACCCCAGTCCCGAATGAGCCCCACCCCGCCCTTCGATCGGCCCTCTCCCGATTGTGCCGGCCCCGGACTGAGTCCGCAGCCGCCACGCGGGTATCACGGATGGTGGGACCATAAGTGGCCCACGCTGTTGGGAATTCGGCCAGTCGGCGACGGAGAATAGTGGGGCAGGCCTCAGGCAATGGCATGAGGCGGTGGATAATCAGCACGTATGCCACTTTTTGGGGAGTGAAGAATCGCGGAACCGGTGCCGGTCATGATTTTATGTGGAAAACTGCATTCTCTGCCCTGTCACCGAATGCAATTTTGGTGTCTGTGTGCAGAGAATCCAGCCCCAGATTCCTCTCCAGTAAGAGAGTTTGCGTAGCTCTGTGTCCCTTAAAATAGTAAACACCATAATCCAATGGCCTCCCGTCATTCAGCAGCTTCCCCAGCAAGTGGTCACGCTGGCGTCAATTAGTACTCCTGTTGAAAAACGTGAACCTGGTGGAAGGGCTTCTGTGGTGAGCCGAGGAGGGGAGTAGCTATCTCTGCTCACAGGCAAAGCGACCGGGGGGCATGGGCTTGCCACCCCAGTACTTGGAGGGGGTTGTGGGAGCCTCCGAAGGGGTGTGCCGCCATGGGAGGGTGGGGGGAGGCGCTGGGGGGGCAACGGGGGAGACGGGGGGGGGGGGGGGGGGCAATCGCTCACGGCACCACCATGCCAACCCCTGGATCCCAACCCCATTCCAAAGGCAACCATTGACCCTCCCGTCTGCCACACCGATCAACCATAACTCCCATCGACTGCTGAGGCCTGTGGTTGCGTGACTGCAGTCTATCGCTAATAGGGGATTGGCAATTGTGGTTAAGTGAGCACTTGACACATGCCAAGTGGATTCCCGTGGGTAGGCGGGCCATGTAGCATGTGGGAGTTATTGCCGAGCATTGTGATCACACCTTGATGCCTGGACACTGTGCGAAGGTCAACACCACACATGCAGCAGCCAACATCCGAACACCCAGAGGATGGGACACAACACCCGGGACATAACCATGGCCAGAGGGTGGGTGGGTGCCACGGGGAAGGGTGGTGGGGGGGGGGGCGAGTGTTGCCTGGAGAGATAACAAAGGGTGTGGAAGTCAGCCCGCATTGCGGAAGAAAGTGACAGTGACATCATAATGTTTGTGCTAAAAGTTGTTTTAATGTGCTGCACAATACCCCATTCCGGATGTCTGTCTCCCCCCCTCCCCCCACAGCCACCAACCCCATCCCTTACCTAACCCCTCCCTCCTACCTCAGTGCCCTCAGGTATGCTTAACGTGCCTGGCCCTCCTAGCTATACCACTATGTTTATATGTGTCCCCAGGATGCACATCTGAGGTGGAGGCAGCCAGCTGCTTACCTCATCCCGTGGTCTTCAATGCCCCTGGCGGGCATCCCCTGGGGGGCTCTGGGGCCGGAGGGTCCCAGCTCCCCCTGTCCTGTGTGCTGACCCCGAGACGCGGCCTCATCAGGAAGGTAGAACTCTTGAGTGCTGGTGGCCACCGTCACCGCCCCAGGGACGGGCCTGTGTTGACACTCTGCCCTCCCTCCTCCCTGTCGGTGCCCATAGGGCCCTGGGGTTCACCTTGGGATGGAGGAGCAGCTGGTTTGAGCCCCAGCTGCCCCTGCATCATCTGGCTCTGCCAGCCCTGGCGGTTCCCCATAGTCCGCACCATTATGTCAACACCCTCGGCTATGCTCCTCAGTGACTGGGGCACATCCCCCAGTAACCAGGCCATCCTCGGCAGTGCCTCAGAGGGCCAAGCTCCGCAGCACCTCGGCCATTCCCATCTGAGAGCGGGCCATGTCCCGCAGAACCCCATCAAGGTCGGCTTGATACTGGGTGACATCCTCCGGGACCCTCAGGCCGAACAGGCATCCCTCCTTGCCTCCACCATGTCCAGGAGCCTCCCCAGGTCAGCATCCCTGAATCTTGGTGCTGGTCTCCTCTGTGCCATTGTTGCGAGCTGGTTTGGGTTGGCAGAGCAAGCGAAGCTTAATTGCTGCTCGACGTTGTTAACGGGGGGCTGGCGAGCATGGTCCAGGCGAATCAGCTGGCGAACCAATATTCGGGGCGGGACGCCTGTGAAGCCTCGTTAAGTGGGCCAATTAATATTGAATAGCGTTGCTGGCCTCGCTGATCCGAGCGCCGGGAAACTCGTCCCATTTCCCACTCACTACAACAGTTGGAAATCTTTGCGGAGAATCGCAGCCATTGTTTTGAGTCTGTTTGACTCTTTGTCAAAGCCTGGCTTTGATTGTCCAGTATTTTCTGTTTTTGTTTCAGATTCCAGCATCCAAAGTAATTTGCTTTTATCCCTTAAAATAGTTATGGGTTTAACTACATCATTGGATGGAAATGGAGTGATCTTGCCCTGCGGCACTAACCTTGCATATACCATCTACCTCATTTGCCACACCTGCTGTTTCAGTCTGCTAATTATAGTTAGAACTACAATCTATCCTGTAGTATTTTCTCTTTTCCCTTTTCAGAATCCTCCTTATGAACCCAATAAGACCCATGGGTTTCCTTCGCAACTTCCAACGTGTTGAACAAATGTGTCCAGCTTTATTGCAATGGTAACACTTAGGCCTTTGAGTCTCTCCTCTGCCCTCAGTGCTTCCTTCCTGGCCTGAAGAGGAAAACGCGGAGCATTTCCAGCTAGCTATTCCTTACCTTGACTGCATGCTTTGCTTTCACTCTCCCACTTCAAAATAATGGGGGCAACGGAGCAAAGATTAAAATTTATGGATCACCTCACAATTATCAGTGAACCAGATGGGTTTTTACAACAATCGACAATGGTTTTATGGTCAACATTAGACTTTTTAAAATTCCAGATTTTTTTATACGAATTCAAATTTTACCATCTGTAGTGGCGGGATTTGAACCTGGGTCCCCAGAGCATTACCCTGGGCCTCTGGTTTACTAATCCAGTGACAATACCTCCACCCCCCCCCCCCCCCCCCCCCCCCCCCCCCCCCCCCCCCCCCCCGGTGAAAATCTGGAATTAAAAGTCCAATGATGACCATGAAACCATTGTCGATTGTCGTAAAAACCCATCTGGTTCACAATGTCCTTTAGGGAAGGAAATCTGCCATTCTTACCTGGTCTGGCCTACATGTGACTCCAGACCCGCAGCAATGTGGTTGACTCTGAAATGCCCCCTCAAGGGCAATTAGGGATGGGCAACAAATGTTGGCACAGCCTGCAACGCCCACAAGACATGAACGAATAAAAAAAATGCCCCAGATCCTCATGACTCACTGTGTAAATGCAGCTTGTGAATCGGTGTCAAATCTTGTTTGATTTTCACACCAGGGAATTATCTTTGAGCATTTTACTATATTAAAGGTGCCATATAAATGCAAGTTGTTTTTGTAGTCTCCAATGGCGAGAAATCCTCTGGAATTTTTCAGGCGATGGGGAGGGGCTGCAAAGACTCCAGAATGGAACAGATGGGCCCATTGACCTGCCCCATCTGTATTTATCTTAGTAAAGTACATCCTTTCTATTTTGCCTTTATAGAAAGTACAGTTAATGTCCTTTGTCTCCTTGTGTGGGATATTGACACTGTTGTTGCAGTAAGAACAGACTGTATCTTCCACCTCCCCCCTCCCCCCCCCCCCTCTTCCCATTTAACACTGTAACCTTTAGTCTGATTTCTGAATGCTGGGTTTTGAGTTGCAAATTAGCTGAACACAAATGAGAACTGGAAAAGAGATGAATTTGTGTATTTAAACTGCCCATCCGCTGAGAATGACGTAGTGTGAGCAATTTTCCAATCCACCCGTTCGTCAAACAGGATTAGGCAGCCACAGTGGAGTTTACCCCCGGGCAATATTGGAGGCAGTTATTCCCTTTGTAAATGTCAATCTCAGGCAGACAGTAGCAGATGGAATGGAGAGAGGTGTGAAGTGGTGCATTTTGGTCAGAATATTGAAGAAAGGCGGTTAAACGAAAGGATACATTTCTAAAGTGGGTGCAGGGACAGAGAGCCTTCAGGGCAGCATATGTGTACAAATCACTGAAGTTGGCAGGGCAGACTGAGTAAGTGGTTCATAAGGCATTCGGGATCCTGACTTTTATAAATTTAAAAAAAAATGTATTTTATTACAAACATGTATCAAAACAGGTTACAGCGAACAAACACCCCTGGAAACATACTTCCCAACAATCAACTATACTGTCTGCACAGATTTTTCCTCTTTTTCACCCCCTCCTCCTCTGCGATGAACAGCCCCTCAAACACAGTCACAAACATCCCCCCTCTGAAGAGCCCCTTAACTCATACTTTATCTTCTCTAATCACAGGTCACCCAACCAAGCCGCTACGCCCAGTGGCGATGCCGACCGCCACTCCAGTAAAATTTGCCGCCATGCAATCAGAGAGGCGAAGGTCAAGACATCAGCCTTCCTCCTCTCCATGTGCTCCGGCTTCTCTGAAACCCCAAATATCGCCACCAAAGGGTCCGGGTCCACCTCCTCCTCCACTATCCTGGCTACGATCGCGAACACTCCCGCCCAGAATCTTCCCAGTTTTTCATAACCCCAAACATGTGATTGTGATTCGCTGACCCCCGCCCACACCTCTCACACTCATCTGCTACCCCCTGGAAGAACCCACTCATTCCCGACAGAGTCATATGCACATGAGTTTTATAAATAGAGTCATGGAGTACCATAGAATCCCTACAATGCAGAAGGAGGCCATTTGGCCCATCAAGTCCGTGTTGACCCTCGAAAGAGCACTCTACCTAGGCCCAATCCCCGTAATCCCACGCATTGATCATGGCCAATCGACCTAACCAGCACATCTTTGGCCTGTGGGAGGAAACCCACACAGACATGGGGCGAATGTGCAAACTCCACAGTCACCCAAGGAATCGAACCTGGGTCCCTGGCACTGTGAGGCAGCAGTGCTAGCCGCTGTGCCTCCTTGCTGCAAGGAAGTTCTGGTGATCCATTATAAAGGACTGATTTGGCCTCCACTGTGGTGGTATGTCCAATTCTGGGCAACAGTAGGGAGGATGTGAAGAGATTGGAGAAGGTGCAGAAAGGATTACTGAGACTGATTCCAGGGACGAGGATATTGGAGAAGCTGGGACTGTTCTCTTTGGGGAAAATGTAGGTTGAGAAGTGATTTTTATCAGGTCGTTCAAAATTAAGGAGCATTAAATAAAATTGTATTTTTTTAAATTAAGGGGCATCTGGACAGAGTAGATAGGGAGGCGGCGTTACTGTTGGCAGAAGCATAATATCCAGAACTCTCAGATTTAAAACGACTGGCAAAAGAATCCACGTCGGTGTGAGGAAATGGTTTTTAATGAGCCAAATTGGGTAGGACCTGGAATACATTTCCTAAGGGTGTGATGGGGGAAGATTCAAATGTAGCTCTCTAAAAGTAATTGGAAGATTTTCAAAAGAGAATTCATTTGCAAGGCGATGGGGAAAAGGTCAGATGTTGGGACTAGCTGAGTTACTCCTGCAAAGAGTCAGAGTGGATTAGAAGGGCCGCATGGCCTGCTCTGGGTAATCCCCATTCCGGATTCTATCTCTGTGCCGCAACAGAAAGTCAGGGTGAGGTCTGACCTAAGGAGAGATTGACAAAGATGCCGTGGCATAAGATGAAGGAAGCGTTAATGGTAGTATTAAGGATGAAAGAAGGGGCAGTGCAGTGGCGCAGTGGTTAGCACTGCTGCCTCACGGCACTGAGGTCCCAGGTTCGATCCCGGCTCTGGGTCATTGTCCGTGTGGAGTTTGCGCATTCTCCCCTTGTTTGCGTGGGTTTCGCCCCCACAACCTAAAGATGTGCAGGCTCGGTGGATTGGCCATGCTAAATTGCCCCTTAATTGGAAAAAATTAATTGGGTACTCTAAATTTATTTAGAAAAGACAAAAAAAAGGACGAAAGAAACATTAATAGTGTCAGAAAGGTAAGATAGCAGAGCGAGTTACCAGGAGAGCAAAGGTCAGCACTCAGTGGAAGCAAACTGAAAAACAAGAGACATTAACCCTGAGAGGTGGGGATGGGTGAGCGGGCAGGGGGATGTAGTGGGACAAACCAAGGAAACAAACAACAAAAGGGGGTCAAGATGGAAGTGAAAGTTCGCAGTCTACAGCTGTTGAACTCAATGTTGAGTCCAGAAGGCAGGATGAGCTTCTGTTTGCGTGATGTTGGTTGAGCGACTTGGCCGAAGACACTGGCGATAAATCCCTTTCTCGTCCTCGAAATAGTGCTCGGGGATTTCTGATGCATCCACCTGAGAGGGAAGACCGGAGCTCGGGTTCAAGGTCTCATAAGAAAGAAAGTACTTCTGACAGTGCTGCATTCCCTCAGTACTCCACTGCGAATATCAGTCTGGATTCTGTTCCGGAGTGAGTCCATAAACTCTTGACCATCTTAGTGCTACCCATTGGGACACTGCTGACCCCTAATTTATGCTACCTGGGTGTGAAATCCTGGGTGGATGTTTTACTGCATCGTGCAGCTTGTTTATTAAATGTACCAAGTTTTTGCTACAACTTGTAGTTGTTCGTAGTTGCTGAAATCTGTTCCTCCCCTTAACCGGGTAAAACAGGCGAGATTGGACAAGTATTGCAGAATAGGCACAAAGTGCACCCATCACCTGGATAGGCAAGGATTAATGACTTGTTTTGTTTCGTCTGATGAAATAAGCAGCAGCTGTTCAGACCAGATTAATTGCTTTTTTTTTTTCCCATTGTGGGGCGGAAGAAAATTACATTTTAGTTTCTCCAGAATGGATTAACATCAGAACAAAATGGAGCTATATCGGCAAGAAATGGGTTAGCTTAAGTAGCAGGGAGAGTGATTTCAGGAAAACAGTTTTAAGCATTTATTAGCTGGTTTCTTGCATCATAACTGCAAAGTTATTATCTCATTGGATCAAGCAACCTCCGGGCACTTTTACACCCCTCCATCAATGGCCAGCTTCAATTTTACAACCAGGATTTGAACTCTCAGCCTCTGAGTTGTTAGTCCAGGGCCGCAACTCAGAGGCTGCTATACAACATCCTTTCAGAACGCTCGTGCAATGTTTTCATTGCTATCTTAGTTTGCCTATTAACCCTGCAACAGAGGAAGTGGTACTGCAAAATGTGGGAAGAGCACCCTACTTAAGCCCACACCTCCACACTATCCCTGTAACCCAACCTTTATGGCACTAAGGGGCAATTTATCATGGCCAATCCACCTAACCTGCACATCTTTGGACTGTGGGAGGAAACCGGAGCTCCCGGAGGAAACCCACGCAGACCTGGGGAGAACGTGCGGACTCCGCACAGACAGTCACCCGAGGCTGGAATTGAACTGGGTCGAGATTATGAAGTTGCCAATACAACTTAATTAACTTTTTACTGACACGGCATTCTGTTTTAATGCAAATGATTCTTCTGGTTAGAAGAGAGAAAGAGAGAGGGAGAGAGCATTCATTAAATGATGGCAGAAAAATCAATAAAGGGCAGCACGGTGGCGCAGTGGGTTAGCCCTGCTGCCTCGCGGCGCCGAGGTCCCAGGTTCGATCCCGGCTCTGGGTCACTGTCCGTGTGGAGTTTGCACATTCTCCCCGTGTCTGCGTGGGTTTCACCCCCACAACCCAAAGATGTGCAGGCTAGGTGGATTGGCCACGCTAAATTGCCCCTTAATTGGAAAAATGAATTGGGTACTCTAAATTTATTAAAAAAAAGAAGAAAAAAAAAAAGAAAAATCAATAAAGTCACAAACACTGGCAATAGGACATAGAAAAGACTGGTGAAATGGGCAAACAAGTGACAGATGAAATTAAATAGAGATGTGCAAGGTGATGCATTTCTGCAGAAGGGATATGGAGAGAAAAAAAATATTTTTAATGATACAGTTCTGTAGTTTGTATAGGGACAGAGGGACCTTGGGGGTCCACATAGTAATAATAATAAACTTTTATTGTCACAAGTAGGCTTACATTAACACTGCAATGAAGTTACTGTGAAAAGCCCCTTGTCACCACACTCCAGCGCCTGTTCGGGTACACAGAGGGAGAATTCAGAATGTCCAATTCACCTAACAAGCGCGTCTTCTGGGACTTTTGGGAGGAAACTGGATCACCCGGAGGAAACGCACGCAAACACAGGGAGAACCTGCAGACTCCGCACAGACAGTTCCCCAAGTAGGAATCGAACCTCGGACCTTAGCGCTATGCTACCGTGCTGGTACTCTTGAAGATGGCAGGGCAGAATAGTCAGCGAAGCAGATGGGATTTTGTGCTTCATAAATGGAGTAATTGAATACAAAAACTGGGGAGTTATGTTGAACTTGCATAAAGCTTTTGTTAAACCAAAACAACAGTTTTGCATCCTTTTCTGGGTCACCACACTTTAGGAAGGAGATGAGGGTCCTTGAGAAGGTGCGGAAGAGATACACCAGGATGGTTCCAAGGATAATAATTTTAGCTACAAGGGTTAGTTTGAAAAGCTGGGTTTGTTCTGAACAAACCCAGCTTTTCAAATTATCTCTTGTAGTTCAAACTAACCCTTGCAGCAAATATGATTGAGGGGAGATTTCTTAGTGGTGTACAAGATTATGACAGGTGTAAAATATACAAAAATAAGCTGATGGTGCGCGAGCGCGGGAGGGTTGGTGGCGGGGTGCGGGGGTTGACAAATGTAAAGTTTTGGGTGTAAAGTATAGGGCAGGTGTGAGGAAGAACTATGAATCTGGAACTCACTGCCTGTGAGGGTAGTAGAAGCAGAAACAGCCAATTGTTTTAATTACATCGCAACATGTATAAAAATGAGAACAGAATGTATGATTTTAAAATGGGAAAAATATGATATCTCTAACTCTAACTATCTCCCACACATTTCACCCAAAGTCTACATTTGGTCAAAGTTTCCTGTACAACGCCTTGTAAGATTGATTGCTTCTGTCCAGAAAAACCTTCTGTTATAATGCCAATTCCGACACAGCCATGAGTAACCTCAGCCGGTACGGGAATTGAACCTGCACTGTTGGCCTCGCTTTGCTTCACAAACAGAGCTAAACCAGCTCCCCAATATTGCCTCCTATATTGTAAGTGACCTTACTTCAAAAGTACTTCACTGGGTGTAAAACCCTTTGCAACAAACTGAGGTTGTGAAAGGTGCTGTGAGGGGGGGGGGGGGGGGGGGGGGGGGTTTGCGTTAGCTCACGACAGAAACTTCAGACCTGCTCTGCTCTTCGAAAATGAGGTGGCAGGCAAACAGCAAAACTCTCAAGAGAATAGTTTATCGTAGTATCCATGCCAAGAGAATAAGCATGAACGGCAAGTAGGATGCAAAACTAATACTCTTATTATCATACATACTTGTAAGGTTAGGAGGGGTTATTGGGTTACAGGGAAATGGTGGAAGTGAGGGCTTAAGTGGGTCGGTGCAGACTTGATGGGCCGAATGGCCTTCTTCTGCACTGTATATTCTGTATATTCCTCTCCCCGAAGTGTCTCCCTACCCGACCTGCACCCAGGTCGGGCTTTTTATACTGTGAGGCCTCCCCTTACCGGGGAAGTTCATATTCATTGGGGGTCATGGGAAATGACCCTCCGTGGGGGTTACAACATTTATACTTGGAAAAAATGTTTTTCCGAATCAGCATCACTCCAGCTTCACATTATGTTCTGCTGCTTGACAAAGAAGAATGAGGTTGCTGTGTCTGCCTTTTACATTTTCTAGTGCCTGCCTTTAAATTGCAACAGGGCCCGACAAAGATACATAGCACTCTAACTATCTTCAGAGTTTCAGTACAATCTGTGAAGCTGTTGCTAGTCTAAGGACGTAAGAAATAAGAGCTGATGTAAGCCATTTACCCCTCGAATCTGCTCATACTTTCAGTAAGATTATGGCTGGTGCTCTCCCTCCACTCCATTCTGGTGTCCTATCACTTGATTCCAATTATTTCCAAACATCTATTGATCTCAGTCTTGAATAGACTGAATGACTGAGCATCTTTCTGGGATTTAGCTTTCTGGGTCTCGAGAATTCCAAAGATTACATTCTGCTACGTAGCAGCTTTGAAAATAATGCAGGTCACACCTGGAGTATTGTGTTCAGTTTTGGTCTCCTTACTTGAGAAAGGACGTACTGGCACTGGAGTGTGTGCAGAGGAGATTCACGAGGTTAATCCCAGAGCTGAAGGGGTTGGATTACGAGGAGAGGTTGAGTAGACTGGGACTGTACTCGTTGGAATTTAGAAGGATGAGGGGGGATCTTATAGAAACATTTAAAATTATGAAGGGAATAGATAGGATAGATGCGGGCAGGTTGTTTCCACTGGCGGGTGAAAGCAGAACTGGGGGCATAGCCTCAAAATAAGGGGAAGTAGATTTAGGACTCAGTTTAGGAGGAACTTCTTCACCCAAAGGGTTGTGAATCTATGGAATTCCTTGCCCAGTGAAGCAGTTGAGGCTCCTTCATTAAATGTTTTTAAGGTAAAGAAAAAAGGGATTAAGGGTTATGGTGTTCAGGCCGGAAAGTGGAGCTGAGTCCACAAAAGATCAGCCATGATCTCATTGAATGGCGGAGCAGGCTCGAGGGGCCAGATGGCCTACTCCTGCTCCTAGTTCTTATGTTCTTATGTTAACAGGTAACATTTAGCACTTCATGACAAGAAAACCGTTGACTGATAAATGCAAGCGGTTTCCTATTCCGTGTGAGCTGCTCCAGATCTGGGATGGGTATCTGAGCTAATTGAATTGATTAAGAATGAAATAAAGGGTCATTATATGCACTAATGACCGACATGTATAAGTGATGCCCAATTACATGGATTGTGGAAAAACTGATAGCAAGTCTGCAATTGTTCAAACGTCTTGCTTAGAATTTGTGCTTAGTGTTGGACTATTTAGCGCATTCCTGTGGCATTCCTTGCATCCTGTGTTTTAGTGTAGGCAGTAATGCTATTAAAATAAATAGATTAACTCCTCCGTTAGAATAACAAATAGAGGAATGCCACTCAAACACCCAGGCGTTTCCCCATTAATACTTGTAATATTGATTTTGAGGCTTTGATCTTTCATTGAACAATAACAGCCATCAGCATTTTACACAGTGGCTTTGACCCGTCAAAGACCAATGAGTCAAAAGCAAATGCTGAACATACAAAGAGCTATCTGGAGGAGAGACATAGAACATAGAACAGTACAGCACAGAACAGGCCCCTCGGCTCCCGATGTTGTGCCGAGCATTGTCCGAAACCAAGATCAAGCTATCCCACTCCCTGTCATTCTGGTGTGCTCCACGTGCCAATCCAATAACCACTTGAAAGTTCCTAAAGTGTCCGACTCCACTATCACAGCAAGCAGTCCATTCCACACCCTAACCACTCTCTGAGTAAAGACGTTTTCTCAGTTTAACTTACTTTCCTTATGATTTGGTGGTAGCACAGGGTCGCAGAACTGTAAACGCTTAATAAGGCTGTATTGTGAGACAGGATGGGTGGACAGACTAGGTTGAATTCACATTGACTTTGAGATGGGAAAGGAGATTAATGGAATCATAAACTGTAACCAGACCAGTCTAGACAGCTGCCTGCAGACCTGAGTAATTGAATGTGCTCAACAACTGTCAGTTCTAACTATTCTATGAAAGCTCAACGTTTAAACCAACAGGTGCCACAAAATTATGTTTCTGTCACTGCCTTTAGCCGGAGTTTCAGAGTTAATATCAAACTCATGGAGGGTCATCATACTTTACAAGGCCTGCCTGGCTGCAGATTACCTTAGAACCGTTCAATCTTTCTGTGTCTTGTCAGTGAGCACTCAAAAAAAACCTGTCAGATATTACAACATAAACATTCAAAACCATTATGCTTCATGGTGAAACTAGCTCAGCAGAGAAGGAGGCTATTCGGCCAATTGGGCCTCGGCCAGCCCTTTTGAAGAGCGATCCCCTTATCTTTCCCTCTATCCCTGTAATTTTTTCTCCTTCAAGTATTTATCCAGTTCCCTTTTGGAAGCTGCTATTAAATCTAATTCCACCACCTTATCAGACAGTGTATTCCAAACTCTAACCATCTGTTGCCTTTGGTTCCACTGCCAATCATCTTTCTTCGGACATTCAACCATTGGGAACAGTTACTTTTTATTTTCCCTATCTAAACCCCTCATGATTTTGAGCATAAAAATTCCTTTAAAGTCAATAATGGAAATGCAACTTAGGAGTGTTGTATGGTGAACTAAATGTTGTCCATTTTACACCATCACTCAAAATCAAAATGAAAGCTCGTGTCAATTAAAAGTGTGAAGCTTTGCAGTCAAGTCCCTGATCTCTGGCATGAGCATAATCGAGGAGCCAAGAGGAACTTTGCTCTTTCGCGCAAAGCAGGAAGGTTGGTGATAATTTCAGAATTTTCTCCCGATCCACATTTTTTTTTAAAAAGTCCAATCCCTCACCAACGGGTTAAAAATAAAGCAATGTGCTGACTGTAGAAATTGTTATATATTATAATTTATTTCTGTTGCAGTAATGTTTTTAAAAAGCCTGGGTTAAGGTATAGATTTGTTGTAGTGATATTTTTCACGAACCTCGGTTAAGATACTCAGACTGGGGGCTTGCACCAATCAGGTGGCTCCTGCTTGCAGGAGATGGTTTTGGCCCTTTCTATCCAGTTAATGGGGGATTTTTTAGGCAAAAATGCAAAGTGAATGGAAGGTGTTTCTCCCCCAGAGTGGAATATCAGCGGGTTATCACACCTGGTAGAAGTCGGTAAGAGCCCTGAAATGAAAATGAAATGAAAATCGCTTATTGTCACAAGTAGGCTTCAATTAAGTTACTGTGAAAAGCCCCTAGTCGCCACATTCCGGCGCCTGTCCGGGGAGGCTGGTACGGGAACACGCAGCACTGACGGAGAAAATGGCGGAGGGGGTTGCATTGCCATCATCATCTGCCAGGCTGCCTGTGGAGCAGCTGATGGACTTTATCAACGGGGAGTTCGGCAACAGTGAAAGGAGATGCAGGATGACTGGTTCAGGGTGATTGAAGGAACAGCAGCCCTCTTTCCACAACTTTGGATTGGGCAGAGAAGCACCTGGAGTCGCAATGACATTCCGAGAAGTGGAAAGGGTGGTGTAGGGCCATCAAAACCGGATTGTGTCATTGGAGGCAGAGATAGTGATGGCTTGTGGAGGCCTGCAAGGTGCTGAGGGCGTAGGTGGATGACCAGGAAAATTGGTCCAAGCAGCAGAATTTACGAATTATATGTCTGCCAGACGGTGTGGAGGGAACGAATACCATGGGCTATGTTTCGAAGACGTTTGAGCAGCTGGTCAAGGTGGGGGTCTTTGAGAAGGCCCTGGAGGTGGGTCATTCTCATCAGGTCACTACAACAGAGGCAGAGAGCTGGAGGCAAGTTCCAGGAGAAGGAGAAGATTCCGAGGTGGGCGAAGGCAATTTGAGACTGTAGCTGGGAGGTGAATCGGATCCAGGTTTACCGAGATACCCAGACTGTGGATGCGATTCAACTGAAACATTTCTATGTCTGGTTTCGGGTGTGTTTAGCGGGGTGTTCCTCAGCGCCTGCAGCTCTGAGAATGACCCGACTATCCAACAGCACTTTGCTGTTTGTTTGCCCTTGGCAAGGAACATCCCGATGAGGCTACCCTTGTCTTTTCCTGCACTGGCAAGCTCAGCTCCCCAGTGCAGGAAGATTACTCGCAGTTCGGGGCGACATTTTTAAAAGCAGCTCCGATCTTTTGCCCCCCCCCCCCCCCCCCACCCCCCCCCCCCCCCCTTCAGCGACCCCACCACGGCCTCTGGCCCCCTCACTTCACCCAACATACCACTTTGGGGTCCTCGCGCTTCTCCTCACCCCACCCCACTTCTTTTGGACAAGGCACCCTGGGCCCGACCGGGCAACCTGGCACCTGGACACCTTAGCACTGCCAACCTGCCATCCTGGCAGCGCCCCTGCTAGCCTGGCAGTGCCAACCAGGCACCATGGCAGTGCCAGGGTTGCATGCCTGGGTGCCCATGTGGCAGTGCCAAGAGGCCGGGCTGAAGGTGGCCAGGTTCCACGGTACTGCCTGGGTGCCACCCTTTCCAATGCCCAACTACCCGGGGGTCTCCAATGGCCTAGGAGAACTCTGCTCAAAGAAATGGATCTTCAGAAGGATCTTAAAAGAGGAGAGGTTGATGGATGGGATTCCAAAGCCTGGGGTCTTACTCATGTTCATCTGGACACAGTTAACCTGAAGATTCTGGGTGGCACGCTGGCACAGTGGTTATACTGCTGCCTCACAACACCAGGGATCCAGGTTCGATTCCGGCCTTGGATGACAAACTGTGTAGAGTTTGCACATTCTCCCCGTGGCTGCGTGGGTTTCCTCCGGGTGCTCCGGTTTCCTCCCACAGTCCAAAGATGTGCAGTTTAGGTGGATTGGCCGTGTTTGATGCACGGGGTTGCGGGACATGACGGGGGAGTGGGCCTAGGTAGCTCTTTCAGAGGGTTGGTGCAGACCCGATGGGCCAAATGTCCTCCTTCTTCACTGCAGGGATTTTATGGATTCAACCAGGCTGGCCCACATTATGGAGAGCTGCACAGCTGAAGAAATGAGAGCCACACTGTGCTAAACAGATTTAAGAACAAGTAGCTGAAGGCACAGTGGCCAATGATGGACCAAAGCGAGTGGGGGTTGTGCAGGAGACCAGGAAATACTATTGGAAAATCCTTAACTTCATAGAAATTGTTGACTCCCACAGCATGAAGAGAGGCCATTCTGTCCATCATATCTATGCCTGCTCTTTGAAAGACCTAGCTAATTAGTGCCACTCCCCATGCTCCTTCCCCCAACCCTGCAATTTGTTTTCCCTTCAAGTATTTATCCAATTCCATTTCGTACAGTTGAATCTGTTTTCACCATTCTTTCAGACACGCATCCTATAACAGTCATTAAAAAGATTCTTCTCGGGCAGCACGATGGCGCAGTTTGTTAGCCCTGCAGCCTCACGGCGTCGAGGTCCCAGGTTCGATCCCGGCTCTGGGTTACTGACCGTGTGGAGTTTGCACATTCTCCCCGTGTTTGCGTGGGTTTCACCCCACAACCCAAAGATGTGCAGGCTAGGTGGATTGGCCACGCTAAATTGCCCCTTAATTGGAAAAAATGAATTGGGTACTCTTTAAAAAAACAAAGATTCTTTCCTTGCACTACCCCCAGATCTTTTGCCAATTATCTCTATTCTCTGGCTTTTGTTCTGGAAACAGTTACTCCGGAATTAAACCCTTCATGGTTTTGAACCCCTCCTCAAATTAGTTTGTGTTGCAAAATGTATTAGTCACCAAACGGCTAACAATAAAATGTGTGTTATTGTGGGAGAGGATGAGGTTGATTCTGCAGTCTCACTGCTCCAACCGTCTGGGCTGCAGTGTCTCTATCCTTGGCGTATTCCCATTGTGTCTGCTTGCAGCTGACAGAACCTTCCTGTCACCGGCTGTGGTCATGTTTTGTCTGTGGGTTCCAGTTGTGTTGGAACAGCTGCTTTCTGCTGCTCCCTTTTCAATGCTCTTCTTACTGTGGTTCAGTACCCGTGCTTCTGAGTCAGAAGGTCATGGGTTCAAACCCGACTTCAGCGCAATATTTCGACTGGCAAGCCTAGTACTTGACTAAAAGATGGCACTGCTGACAGAACTCCACTGTGAGGGTCAGCCTGGTTTATCAACTCCTTCAATCATCATAGAGAGTTTTTTAAATTAAGTTTTCATATTTCACAATTCATAGGTTACAGATTACAAAAGTGTGCCAAAAAAGCAAAATAAGAAAAGCAAACAGAAATCAGCACATATTTAGAGACGATTGTCTTTCCTCCCACCGTGGTCATGACCCCCCCTTTAGTCGGTATACATATGTTACATTTCCTGTATGGCCAGAGCCATACAAGTGCCCCCACTCACCCCTGGCTGCTGGCTATGAAGAGATCTTGGCACAAGTTGGTGAACGGTTTCTACGGTCTGGACTTCACTGCCTGGGAGGGTGGTAAAGGCAGGATGCCTCACACCCTTTTAAAAAGTACCTGGATGAGTACTTGGCGAGCCATAACATTCAAGACTATGGGCCAAGTGCTGGCGAGTGGGATTAGGTGGGCAGGTCAGAGTCTTTTATGCATTGGTGCAGACTCGATGGGCCGAAGGGCCACATCTGCACTGTAGCATTCTGTGATTCTGTGGAAGCATTCATCCAACCACCGGATGGCAAATCTTATTTTCTCCAGCCTGAGAAATTCTGCCAGGTCGGATAGCCAGTCTGCAGTTATGGGTGGTGATGCCAATCCCCAGCTGAGCAGAATTCTCCGGCGGGCAATCAGGGAGGCAAAGGCTAGAATGTCGGCCCCGCTCCCCATGAAGAGTTCTATGTCCTTTCCACTTGCAGGACCCGGTGTGCCTTCCCCAGTTCAGGATCTTTTCCCGGTCTTGGTACTGGTGCAGTTTCACAATGATGACCCACGACTGCTCCCCAGCGTTGAGCTTTGGCTAGAGTGACCTGTTAATTTTGTTAACTTCCCACATTCCTGACACCATGGGATTGGAGCATTACCCAGGGTCTCTGGATTACTGATTCAGTGACAGTATCACTGCCCCACTGCCTCCCTTATCTTTAACTTTAGTATCAATCTGATGAAGGTCTGGTGATTTATATTCCACTCCCAATTGGGTTTGGTTCATGTTATACCCCTGAGCAGCTGAAGAGAGTTCCCAATGTCTGAGAATATGCAGCATTTGACCTGGTGATGGTTGAGTCTTGTGCTTCTGTAGAAGAAGGGGTGGTAATTGGGAAGAATTGGATTACACTAATTTCCGGTTGATTGACACTAAATCCAAAGGGTTAAAGATTTTTGTTTGATAATTCATGATGAGCCAATGGGTCTTCCCCATCAGTATTGCTCTTGTGTCCTTTCAAATTTACAAAGAGGTCTCACAACAGCCCCCAGCCACTACAGCATTGCTGATGGAAATCATTATACTTAAAAAGATATTTTTTTTTTCTATTTTATAACTATAGATCCCATTCTATAACTACTTATCCTTTTGCCATCAATGTTCTCCTTTAGTTGTTAGCACAACCGCCTCACGGCGCTGAGGTCCCAGGTTCGATCCCGGCTCTGGGTCACTGTCCGTGTGGAGTTTGCACATTCTCCCCGTGTCTGCGTGGGTTTCGCCCCCACAACTCAAAAATGTGCAGAGTAGGTGGATTGGCCATACTAAATTGCCCCTTAATTGGAAAAAATAATTGGGTAATCTAAATTTTTTTTTAAAAATGTTCTCCTTTAGTTTATTCTTTCCAGTGTTTTCTCGCCCTCGTGTTACATACATACATAAAAAATAAAGTGCGGAAGGAGGCCATTCGGCCCATCGAGTCTGCACCAACCCATTTAAGCCCTCACTTCCACCCTATCCTCGCAACTCAATAAGCCCTGCTAACCTTTTTGGTCACTAAGGGCAATTTATCACGGCCAATGCACCTAACCTACACGTCTTTGGACTGTGGGAGGAAACCTGAGCACCCGGAGGAATCCCACGCACACACGGGGAGGATGTGCAGACTCCGTTCAGACAGTGACCCAGCTGGGAATCGAACCTGGGACCCTGGAGCTGTGAAGCCACAGTGCTAGCCACTTGTGCTACTGTGCTGCCCATTAAAAAGTTACAGTTGGGCAGCACGGTGGCACATTGGTTAACACTGCTGCCTCACAGCTCAGGGACCCGGGTTCAATTCCGGCCACGGGTGTCTGTGTGAAGTTTGCACTTTCTCCCAGTGTCTGCATGGGTTTCCTCCAGATGCACCAGTTTCCTCCCACTGTCCAAAGATATGCAGGTCAGGTGGATTGGCCATGCTATATTGCCCCTGAGCGTCCCAAGGGTTAGGTGGCGTTAATGGGTTAGGGGGATAGTGTGGAGGCGTGGGCTTAGGTAGGGTGCTCTTTCCAAGAGCTGGTGCAGACCCGATGGGCTGAATGGCCTCCTTATGCTGTAAATTTTATGATTCTATGAACATCACAAAGCATTAATGGGTTGAGAAGATGCAGCAGCGACTCTACTAAGTGCAGTGAAGTAGAGATCATTGAAATACATTGGAAAACCTTTAGTCTACATTGTAAGAATTCCAGATCACAAATGATCATATTTTTCAAAAATACTCATTTCAACAAACTTTCTCTTCTAAATTCTTGGCATTTCCTCTCTGTGATCCAACTGCCCGATGTAAACATTGAATTAACCCAGCATTAAAGTTACTGGTAAATTCACCCTAAATATGAGAATATTTTGAATCAAGGTTATAATAATAATTTTAATAATCTGTATTAGTATCACAAGTAGGCTTACATTAACACAGCAAAGAAGTTACTGTAAAAATCCCTTGGTCACCACACTACAGCGCCTGTTCGGGTACACTGAAGGAGAATTCAAAATGTCCAATTCGCCTAACAAGCACGTCTTTCGGGACTTGTGGGAGGAAACTGGAGCATCCGGAGGAAACCCACGCAGACACTGGGAGAACGTCCAGTTTTCTGTGTGTGTGTGAGCATGTGTTGTGGATGTGTACATGTATATATGTGCGTGTATGTACATGTGTTTGACCTTTCGCATCTTTTGTCCTCTCTGGGGACTGCCATTAGCACTCTTTCCCCTTGGTTTCTGTGGCCATTAGCACCCAGTTTCCCTGGGTTTCTGTAGCTATAACTCATCTTTCATTCCTACTCCACAGTATAAATATTTCCCACTCTCTCTGTCTGTTAGCTTTGACAAAGATGTGGAGATGCCGCCGTTGGACCGGAGTGAGCATAGCAAGAAGTCTTACAACACCAGGTTAAAGTCCAAATATTTGTTTTAAACACTAGCTTTCGGAGCACTGCTCCTTCCTCACCTGAGTCGGTGTTGTAAGACTTCTTACTAAGCTTTGACAAAGACTCATCAGACTTGAAACGTTAGCTCTTTTCTCTCCCTACAGATGCTGCCAGACTTGCTGAGATTTTCCAGCATTTTCTCTTTCATTTCAGATTCCAGCATCCGCAGTAATTTGCGTTCATCCAGTGGTTAACTCACTGCCACCTCTTTATAGATAGAACAGTACAGCACAGAACAGGCCCTTCGGCCCTCGATGTTGTGCCGAGCCATGATCACCCTACTCAAACCCACGTATCCACCCTATACCCGTAACCCAAACCCCCCCCCCCCCAACCTTACTTTTTAGGACACTACGGGCAATTTAGCATGGCCAATCCACCTAACCCGCACATCTTTGGACTGTGGGAGGAAACCGGAGCACCCGGAGGAAACCCACGCACACACAGGGAGGACGTGCAGACTCCACACAGACAGTGACCCAGCCGGGAATCGAACCTGGGACCCTGGAGCTGTGAAGCATTTATGCTAACCACCATGCTACCGTGCTGCACCGTGCTGCCTCTCTTGCAGGAATTTCTACCCTGAAGAAGTACTGCTCTTTTCTCCGACAGGATTTCCGTAAGTCCCTCCCTCACTATCCAACTTCACTGCTTTCCATTTCTCTCTTAGTGTTGGACAAGGTATCTACCAAGACTCGCTTCCACAGCCATATTTCCTTCCTCAGTGACTGTCTTCGTCTCTGACTTACCCCACGGGGATTTCAATTCCACCCTGCATGTAACCTCCAGGATTACAGGTACCTCCGGGATATACAACATTCTTCCAACTTCTGCTCTCGCCGCATCCTGAAAGCCACACTCAATGCCATGCGGCGCCACATGAAGACACTCGACATCTCTCTCCAGCAGCACCATCTTACTCTTTCTCAAAGCTGTCCCTGTCCCCAGTTTCATTTCATCCTTCGCATCATTCGACGTCTTAACAAGAATCTTTTTTCCTGTTTCTTACAGATGGTAAGTAACGCAAGCTTCAACAGCTCATCAACACCACAGCCCATCCCAGACCCTCCACCTGTCCCAATCCTTGTACCTTATTTCTCCCAGTATCAACACCACTGCCCATCCCAGGCCCTCCACCAGTCCCAATCCCTCGTACCCCATTTCTGCCAATATCAACACCACTGCCCATGCCAGGCCCGCCACCAGTCCCAATCCCTCGGACCCCATTTCTCCCAACGCCAGCCCTTGCCGCGTGTTCACCATACTCTCTGACCTTCCCCTCTCTGAGGCTGAGCGTGCTGTTCTCAGCAAAGGACTCAGCTTTGTACCCTTACGTCCCCACCTCAATGAATTCCGGGCCTGACATGATGTCGAACTCTTCTTTTGTCGGCTTCGTCTCCGTGCCCACTTCTTTGGGGAAGAATCCTACCCCCGTTCCACTGATCCTTTCATGTGCCTCCAACATTCTGCCTCAAAGTGGACCCCCCCCCCCACCCAGATGGGACAATTACCTGTCCTTGATCTTGATGAGACCATCAATTCACGAGACACGTGGTTAGAAGTGAACAGTGGTTTTAATCGTCTTACAACAGAGCCTGCCTGTGACAAGATGAACTCCAGATGAACTGGCAGGCAGGCTCTCAGCATCAACTTTTATACTTCTGGTTAGGGGGAGGAGCCGTGGGTGGAGCCAAGGGTGGAGCCCAGTACAAACTCCCGTACACTTCCAGTGCATCTCCCCCTAGTGGCAGAGCAGCGCAACTGCTCGTGTGCCGAGCTTACAGAGACAAAGTACAACATGTGTAATACAGTGTGAATTACGCTACTGTGATTCACCACAGATCTTTTCATTGAGAACTGTCGACGGGACATTGACCGTCTTAAGATTTCTGCCCCCCTCACCCATTTGAACTTCTCTCCTTCCGAACTTTCTGCTCTTCACTCCGTCAGGTCTAACCCCGACTTTGTCATCAAACCTGCCAACAAAGGGGGTGCTGTTGTTGTCTGGGGCACTGACCTCTACCTCGCAGAGGCTGAGCGCCAACTCTCAGATACTTCCTCTTACCTCCCCCTGGACCATGACCAGACCACTGAACATCAAGCCATTATCTCCAACACCGTTAGCGACCTCATTTCCTCTGGATGCCTTCCCCCTACGGCTTCCAACCTCATAGTTTCCCAACCCCTGACAGCCCACTTTTACCAACTTCCCAAAATCCACAAAAAGGACTGTCCCGGCAGGCCCTTATTTGCGTTTAATAAGGTTCCACACGGTAGGCTATTGCAGAAAATAAGGAAGTATGGGATTGAAGGTGATTTAGCGGTTTGGATCAGTAATTGGCTAGCTGAAAGAAGACAGAGGGTTGTGGTTGATGGCAAATGTTCATCCTGGAGTTCAGTTACTAGTGGTGTACCACAAGGATCTGTTTTGGGACCACTGCTGTTTGTCATTTTTATAAATGACCTGGAAGAGGGTGTAGAAGGATGGGTTAGTAAATTTGCAGATGACACGAAGGTCGGTGGAGTTGTGGATAGTGCTGAAGGATGTTATAGGATACAGAGGGACATAGATAAGCTGCAGAGCTGGGCTGAGAGGTGGCAGATGGAGTTTAATGCGGAAAAGTGTGAGGTGGTTCACTTTGGAAAGAGTAACAGGAATGCAGAGTACTGGGCTAATGGCAAGATTCTTGGTAGTGTAGATGAACAGAGAGATCTCGGCATCCAGGTACATCAATCCCTGAAAGTTGCCACCCAGGTTAATAGGGCTGTTAAGAAGGCATATGGTGTGCTAGCCTTTATCAGTAGAGGGATTGAGTTTCGGAGCCACAAGGTCATGCTGCAGCTGTACATAACTCTGGTGCGGCCGCTCCTGGGGTACTGCGTGCAGTTCTGGTCACCACATTATAGGAAGGATGTGGAAGCTTTGGAAAGGGTTCAGAGGAGATTTACTAGGATGTTGCCTGGTATGAAGGGAAGGTCTTACGAGTAAAGGCTCAGGGACTTGAGGTTGTTTTCGTTAGAGAGGAGAAGGCTGAGAGGTGACTTAATAGAGACATATAAGATAGTCAGAGGGTTAGATAGGGTGGACAGTGAGAGTCTCTTTCCTCGGATGGTGATGACCAACACGAGGGGACATAGCATTAAATTGAGGGGTGGTCAATATAGGACAGATGTCAGAGGCAGTTTCTTTACTCAGAGAGTAGTAGGGGTGTGGAACGCCCTGCCTGCAACAGTAGTAGACTCGCCAACTTTAAGGGCATTTAAGTGGTCGCTGGATAGACATATGGATGAAAATGGAATAGTGTAGGTCAGATAGGCTTCAGATGGTTTCACAGGTCGGCGCAACATCGAGGGCCGAAGGGCCCGTACTACGCTGTAATGTTCTATGTTCTATGTTCTAGGCCCATTGTTTCAGCATGCTCCCGACCCACCAAACATATTTCCTCTTATCATGACTCCATCCTCACTCCTCTGGTCCATTCCCTCCCCACCTACATCCGGGATTCCTCTGATGCACTGCGTCATATTGACAACTTCCAGTTCGTGGGCCCTAACAGCATTCTATTCACCATGGATGTGCAATCCCTCTACACCTCCATCCCACACCAGGATGGCCTGAGAGCTCTTCGCTTCTTTCTCGAAAAGAGGCCCGGACGATTCCCATCCACCACCACTCTCCTCCGCCTTGCTGAACGCGTTCTTTCTTTAACAACTTCTCCTTTTAACTCATCTCACTTTCTCCAAATCAAAGGTGTAGCAATGGGTACCCACATGGGTCCTAGCTACGCTTACCTTTTTATGGGGTATGTGGAACATTCCTTGTTCCAGGCCTCTCCGGGCCCCTCCCACAACTCCTTTACCGATACATTGATGACTATTTTGCTGCCGCGTCATGCTCTCGCCCGGACCTGGAAAAATTAATCAACCCCGCTTCCAGTTTTCACCCATCCATCATTTACACCTGGTCCATTTCAGACACTTCCCTTCCCTTCCTTGTTCTTTCTGTCTCCATTTCCGGCAATAGACTATCCACTAATATCCACTACAAGCCCACTGACTTCCACAGCTATCTAGATTACAGATCTTCGCACCCTACATCCTGTAAGGACTCCATCCCTTTCTCTCAACTCCTTCACCTCCGCCGCATTTGATCCAATGATGCCACTTTCCAAAATGGTGCTTCTAAAATGTGTTCCTTCTTCCTCAACCGTGATTTCCCACCTACAGTTGTGGACAGGGCCCTCAACAGTGTGCGGTCCATCTCCCACGCCACTACCCTCGCCCCCTCCACTCCCTCTCAGAACAAGGATAGAGCCCCCCTCATTCTCACATTTCATCCCACCAGCCTCCGTATGCAAAGCATAATCCTCTGCCATTTTGCCAACTCCAACGTGATGCCACCACCAAACATATCTTCCCTTCACTCCCTCTGCAAGCATTCCGCAGAGACCGTTCCCTCCGAGACAATCTAGTCCACTCCTCCACCATACCCAGTACCTCTCCTATTACCCATGGCACCTTCCCATGCAATCGCAGAAGGTGTAACACCTGTCCCTTTACCTCTTCCATGGCTAACCTCCCAGGCCAAAACACTCATTCCAGGTTGAGCAGCGTTTCACTTGCATCTCTTCCAATTTGCTCGACTGCATTCGCTGCTCCCAATGTGGTCTCCTCAATATCGGAGAGACCAAACGCAGACTGGGTGATCGCTTTGCTGAGCATGTTCGGTCTGTGCGCATTCAGGACCCTGACCTTCCTGTTGCTTGCCATTTTAACAAAATACCCTGCTCCCATGCCCACATGTCTGTTCTTGGCCTGTTGCAATGTTCCAGTGAAGCGCAACGCAAACTGGAGGAACAACATCTCATCTTCCGGTTAGGCACGCTACAGCATTCCGGCCTGAACATCGAATTCAACAACTTCAGATGATCAGCTCTACCCCACTTTGACCCATTTGTTTTCATTTCATTTTAACTCATTTACCATTTCTTTCTTTCTTAATATATATTTAATTTCCCCCCCCCCCCCCCAATCTTATCCACCTTTCCTTCACCTTTCTCCTCTTTGCTTCCCCCTTCCCCTTCCCCCACATCTACAGTTCATCCTCTCATGTTAGTTTCCCTGCTGTTTGATCTTTCACATCTTTTGTCCTCTCTGGGGATTGCCATTAGCACTCTTTCCCCTTTCTGTGGCCATTAACACCCGGTTTCCCTGGGTTTCTGTGGCTATGATTCACCTTTCATTCTCACTCCACGGAATAAATATTTCCCACTCTCTCTATCTGTTAGCTTTGACAAAGAGTCATCGGACTCGAAACGTTAGCTCTTTTCTCTCCCTACAGATGCTGCCAGACTTACTGAGATTTTCCAGCATTTTCTCTTTCGTGATGGACATGCATGTGCGTGTGTGCATATTCATGTGAGTGTGTGAATGCTGGTGTGTACGTGTTTGTGTGCGTGTGCATGTGTGATAAACTAGCTGCTAAACTGCTGAAATAATCCACGAAGGAGAGGAAGAAATGATGAGGCTGTCAGCTAATTTGACACATAGAACATCAAGCCAAGATTCCAGTTCACTAACGCTTCATTAAGGAACAGTGAAGAGTTCAGCGCCTGTGAGATCCCAGAGGACAGGAGTGGCTGTTGGTTCTTGTTTAAAACTTTCACTCATGTATTTATTACCCATCTCCAGTTGCCCTTGAGAAGGTGGCTATGAGCTGTCTTCTTGAATACAACTAAATCAACAAAATTGTTGTGTGGTTGGAATCACTCATAGGCCAAGACAGTGTATGGACAGCAGATTTCTTCCCGAAAGAAAGGTAGTGAATCTGATGGCATTTTACAAAAAATTTGGTTTCATGATGCTAGCTTTTGGTGCTTTCATGATGCTAGCTTTTTATTCTCAATTTATCAAATCAGTTGAAGTTAAATTCCCAAGCTGTCAGGGTGAGATCTGAACTCATTTCTTTGGATTACTATTCAAGGTTATTAGTCTACCATGACATAATTCAGTAGATGGGGTGGCATGCGGTGCAGTGGTTAGCACTGGGATTGCGGCGCTGAGGACCCAGGTTTGATCCCGGCCCTGTGTCACTGTCCGTGAGGAGTTTGCACATTCTCCCCATGTCGGCATGGGTTTCACCCCGACAACCCAAAGATGTGCAGGTCAGGTGGATTGGCCACGCTAAATTGCCCCTTAATTGGAAAAAATAATAATAATTGAGTACTCTAAATTTATTTTGAAAACATAATTCAGTAGATGCCATTTGCCAAACTCAGATACTTGTTTGATTGTGGCTGGGAATTGAGACACTTTGGGCTGGAACTTGAGCTTCAAGGCAGGTAGTGAGAGTCGGGAAAATTCCAGGCCCAGCCTACTGTACTTTGGAGTAATTGCTTGCAAAGATAGGATTTTCATTGCAGGAGGGAGTGGGGAGGGTGGGTGAGGGGTGTGGGGGGGGGGGGGGGGGGGGGGGGGGTTGCAGGCTGTAGTCAAGCCAGCCGACCCAGGAAACAGTTTGTAGACTACCGCATTGTGCAGTTGACAGAAGTGATCCGAGAGCCAGAGTTGTCAATCAAGCAATGTTTTCTCAGGGGCTAAGATTTCAAGAGGGCTAATGTATTTCTGGGCTCTGAACAAAGAATACATAATGAAATATCCATTAGAGTTCTGAAACATCTGGGTCCCATGGAAAATATTGCTTGTTTGACAGATCTGGCTCGCTGATCTATGCTGTCAATTTCACAATGTTAAGTTACACAAGATAAAGAGGTTTAAAATTGTTTCAGCTATTGGTATTTTAAAAGAACATGATGATTGACACTTTCCTTGGGCTATCGTAAAAAGGAATTTCTTTTTAAAGAAAATTATCAATGGATAGCTTTTTACAGCTTTTTTTTACACATCCTATTGTCATGAAAGTGTTGATTGGTTCAGTCAGTGCACCGTGGACAAATGGGCATGGAAGTGCCATAGCCTGGTCTGAGGAACTACGGAGTGAGTGTGGGGGTCATACCTTGGCACGGGGAACATCAGTAGGACTTTAAAAAATAAATTTAAAGTACCCAATTCACTTTTCCCAATTAAGGGCCAATTTAGCATGGCCAATCCACCTACCCTGTACCTCTTTGGATTGTGGGGGTGAAACCCACGCAAACACGGAGAGAATGTGCAAACTCCACGCGGTACCCAGAGCCGGGATCGAACCTAGGACTTTGGCACCGTTAGGCAGCAGTGCTAACTACTGTGCCACTGTACTGCCCTATCAGTAGGACTTTTTGAACTTAATTTTCACAAAGTCCCCTCGTGCAGGCTATGACTCACGGCACCTCTGATGGGTTGTCAACCATGACTCTTTGAAAAGCTTGCTCGATTCCATGTAAATTGTAAGAACTGTGACACACCCATCCCTGCAATGGACATAGCCAGCTTGAGAGTGCAGAATGCGGTCTTGCGACCCATACCAGCCGCACACTTAAAAGGCACTCCTAAAAATCGGAAGCCCCGGAAATGGTGCAGGGAACCCTGGAATTGGGTCCCAGCTGCCATTTTTAGAGGGCTCCTGAATCATCCAGGTTTGGCAAAAACCCAGCCCTTTATCACATTGGAGTTGTGAACTATGAGTTAGTGTCAGCTGTGACACATGTCTCCAAATCATAGAGTTCTGTGTTCAAATCCCAATTCAGGACTTGAGCACAAAAATCAAAGCAGACAGACCAGCCCCGTGTTAAAATGGGGGTGCTGTCTTTTGGGTTGAGATATTAAAGCGAGATCCAACCTGTGTCCTCAGTTGGGTGTTAAAGATCCTGCGCCCTATTGGATAAAGCTTCAGGAGACTCATCCTTGTTGTCCAGGCCTATATTTATCCCTCTACCAACATCAGAAAAACAGATGATCTAATCATCATAACATTGCTGTGTGGAGTTTGCTGTGCACATATTTGCTGTTGTGTTTCCGACATTAGAACAGTCACTACATCTCAAAAGTGCTTTGTAGGCTATACAGTGCTTGAGGCATCTGGTGTTCGTGGAAAACACTATATATAAATGCAGTCTTTCTTTTTTAATCATGTGTGAATTAGCTATTCGTGCTCCTATTGTTTACTATCAAACATAGAGCGCAGATGGTTTAAAATGATGCCATCCGTTACACATTGGCATGGTGATTTATATTGCTGATTGTAATGGACTGTTTCTGAGTGTTTGTAATGTAGAAGAGTTTTTAAAAAGTGATGAAGCTCATTTCGGAAAAAGTATGTGAACTTCCATTCAGGAAGCGGTGCTTCTGTATGTGTGTGAAATAATAATTAATGCTTTATTTCAAAAATACACATTTTTAAAATTAAAGTTCACTTCGAGCCCAAAGCCTGGCCAGGCTTACTTGATTGAACTGCATTTATATAGCACCTAGGCATTTCACAGAAAAATGATTTTTACACCCAGTCACGTAAAAGTAGATATTAGGACATATGACCTAAATACTGATCAAGTAAGAAGGTTTTTAAGCAATTTTAAAGCAGGAGAGAATGGTGGAGAGGTTTCGGGAAAGAATTACATGGTTAGGGCTCAGACAGCTGAAAGCACGGCCGCTAATGGTGGAGTGATTAAAATCAGGGATGCTCAAGAGGCCAGAACTGGAGCTGCACTGAGATCTGCCATGGTGGCACAGTGGTTGGCATTGCTGCCTCACAGCGACAGGGACCCAGGTTGGATTCCGACCTCAGGCAACTGTCTGTGTGCTGTTTGCATGGTCTCCCCGTGTCTGCATGGATTTCCAATTGTGGAATCTTATATCGCAGAAGGAAGCCATTCAGCCCATCATGCCTATGCTGGATATTTAATTAGGCCTAATCCCTTGTTCTTTTTGCCTAGCCCTGAAGATTTAAATATTTATTCAATTCCCTTTTGTAACTTATGTGGTGAGTGTAAGAGTTTCTGATATATATTGTGTTATATGGTGCAGTAATGGTTTTAAAAGCCTGAGTTAAGGTGTATATGTATCTGCTGAAATAATGTTTTTTAAAATCCTGATTCAAAAGGCAGGCAGACACTGTGGCTACAGAAGGTCTAGTAAGATGTCATAAAAGTGAGGTCAGCGTTATTTCAAACCATGCTTATGTTTAAAAGGAGAGGCTAATGGTCTTTTTTTAATGACTTATGGGAGTAGATAAATAAAGACATTGGCTGGAATTCTCTGGTCACTGTGATTCACTTTTCCCGCTGGTAGCACATCCCCGCCAGCGGGTTTTGCAGCAGCGTGGGGCGTTTACAATGGAAATCCACACGCGACAGGAAAGTAGAATCCTGCCACCAGCGAATGGTGCACCACTGAGAATCACGTGGCGGGAATCAGAGAATCCAGCCCATTGTATTTAAAAGTTAAGTAACCAGGTCACGAGATTTGAATGGGATAAAGATGATGTAGTAATGTGAGGGTCCAGATATGTAGCAGTGAGTTTGGGGGTCAATTCTGTCAGAAGTTGTGAGCTGAACAACAGTTTTTGCCAAATGCTGTGAGGTTAAGAAACAGTCTGACACAGAGAGAAGGATCTCTCTCTTCAAGCAGTCTTTGCAATACATCTCTATAGAGCAGTATCTTTTTGTTTGCTAACTTTACTTATAAGTGGCTTTCGACCTGTGATGTGTTTTGCTTAATTGGAGATAAAGAGGGTATAAGTTAGTAGCTAACAGGGTTTCCTTTTATTGTTAAGAAGTTTTTAAGTGTAAGCTATTTGTTTATGATGTTAAGATAGTTTAATATTGTGGTAATAATAAAGTTTGTTTTCAGACACATATCCCTATTTGTGTGTGGAATCACTCCTGGAGCGAAGTATTCTTTTCCGCACAGTTTTACAAATGAAAGAAAATTATTGTGGCTTTGCCCGGTTTCCTAATATAAATTGAGGTCTGGTCCAGGATTGTAATCCTTATTATTGAATCTGTCTCCACTGCCCTTTCATACAGCACATTCCAGATCACAACTGCTCATGGTGTAAAATTTATTTTCCTCGGCTACTCTTGATTTTTTGCCAATTATCTTAAATCTGAGCCTTCTGGTTACTGACCCTCTTGCTAGTGGAAACAGCTTCTCCCCAGTCACTCTGTCAAAACACTCGACTCTGAAGTGGCGATACATCCTGAAGTTGTGAAAGGCACTCTGGAGGCTCTTTCTGTCAGACTTTTGTTTACCTTCTTGTGCAGTCTGTCGTGTTTTTTCAAATTGCAGTCATTTTACACTTCCTTGTTTTGCGTTGTTGACTGACAGTCAGGGAGAGTTGCCATGGTTTCCCAGAGAAGGTGGGGGGGGGGGGGGGGGGGCTGTACTTTATTGTGTCAGGCATCTGACAGCATCTACAACTACCAACACCTCTCCCACCCCGCCCCTTATGTTTATGAAAGTGCTGACAGGAGGCAAGACGATATTGGAGGCTTGGCTTGGAGCATGTCTGTCTCTGTTAACAGGCACAGTTCTGTGTCAGACCTTGGTTGCCAGTCAATACTTCTGTCGGGTTCATCACTGATGTTTACTTTCCATTGGTCTCAATCCCACGGTAGTCTGTTGACAGGAACGGGCTTGCGGACATGGCGATGGGAAAATAAAGAGCCGATTTTAACCACCCCTTCCCCACCTGATGGGTTGATGAATAGGGTGAAGTTGAGGATGTGAAGACGTGATCATCTGTTTTAGTGATGTTGGTTAAGCGATAAATATTGGTCAGGATGCCAGGGAGAACGCCCTGCTCTTTGAAATACTGTCTATGGACCCTTTTCTGGCCATTGTGTCAGCTATGCTGAGTGGACAACACTCTTGCCTCTGAGCCAGAAAGTTTTGTGTTCAAGTTCCACTTCAGAGGTCACATTAAACTAAGGCCCCATCTGTCCTCTCAGGGTATTATTTTGAAGAAGAGCAGGGAAGTTATCCCCTTGTCCCGATCAGTATTTATTCCTCAAGTAACATCCCTAAATCTGGTCATTATCACATGGCGATTTGCGGGAGTTTGTTGTGTCCTAATTAGCTGCCGTGTTTCCTACTTTATAAGAGGAACTACATGTCAAAAATACTTTGGGATGTCCAGTGGTTGTGAAAGGCACAACATGAATGTATTTCCTTTCTTTCACCTGGCTTAAGGTCTCATTCAAAAGGCTGCACCTTTGACAGTGCAGCACTCCCTCAGTACTACACTCGGTCTGTCAGCTTAGATCAGTATTCAAAGTTCTGGAGTGGAACATGAACTCCAAGACAGCAGTACTACCCATTGAGCAGAGCTGACAGACACACTGGCACAAGCTGAAGTCAGACTGCTGTATTATGGACAGTCACTCAGTGAATGTAAAATGAGCATTTCACTCGGCTTTACTTTAATTGCAAATTACTTGACCGCTTTATAAACCCGAGGTAGAATTCAGTGAGCCAGCAATGTGAAGCAGGATTTGTTTAATATAATTGCAATCTTGCGAGATTAGCCAAAAGCTTAATTAAAACATAACAATTGTGCAAAGTAAATTCTGATTCCTCCTACTTAATCGCAGCAAAAAAGATTGGTATTTAATAGATCAGATCGCTGCCCACTCTGCTGCAGTTAATTCTTTAGAGTTTTAGCAGAGGACAGGAATTCTACAACAACAAGTGAACACATTGTTTTTCCAACAGTCATGTGTTTGTCCTGAGCACATTTCCCCCTCCTCCTTCTCCAACAGTTATCAAGGCCAAGCATGAATAGGTGTCAAAGCCAGGGGGACCTTGCAGAACACAAAAGAACAGGAAGGTCTTAAGAGTGATGGGGTCAGGGGTCATGACAAATGCCAATCATGGAGGTCGGACATCACGGTTTTGGAAGACCCCTTCATTTTGCATTCTCCAGTCAGCCGTAGCTCATTGGGTAGCACCCTCGCCTCTGAATCAAAAGATTGTGGATTCAAGTCCCACTCCAGCGGTTTATGCACAAAATGTTGGTTTGTCTGGTGTGGTATTGAAGGAGTGCTGCATTGTCAGAAGTGCCATCTTTCAGATGAGTATTAAACCAAGGCCATGTCTGCCCTCTTAAGGTGGACTTAAAGATACGATGTAACCATTCAAGAAATTTTCAGGGGGTTTCTCTCCAATGTCCTGACCCTCAACCAATTTTAAATTGCTGTTCTTGGGTGCTTACTATGGGAACATTTGGCTGCCATGTTTCCTATATTATATGAGTGACTACACTTCAAAAAGGGTTCATTGGCTGCAAGTGCTTTGGGATATCCTGCGGCTGTGATAGGTTTAATATCCCATCTGAAAAACATCACCTCTTACAATGCAGCATAAATTCAGGTGCTCCCTCAGTGCTGACACCCCCAACAGTGCATTGTTCCCTTAGTACTGACCCTCTGACAGTACAGCACTCCCTCAATACTGACCCTCTGACAGTGCAGCTCCCCTTCAGTACTGACCCTCTTACAGTGCAGCACTGCCTCAGTACTGACCCTCTGACAGTGCAGCACTCCCTCAGTACTGACCCTCTGACAGTGCAGCACTCCCTCAGTACTGACCCTCTGACGGTGCAGCACTCCCTCAGTACTGACCCTCTGACAGTGCAGCACCCCTTCAGTACTGACCCTCTGACCGTGCAGTGCTCCCTCAGTACTGATCCTCTGACAGTGCAGCACTCCTTCAGTACTGACCCTCCGACAGCGCAGCATTCCTTCAGTACGAATTCTCCAACAGTGCAGCACTCCCTCAGTACTGACCCTTTGACAGTGCAGCACTCCCTCAGTACTGACCCTTTGACTGTACAGCACTCCCTCAGTACTGACTCTCTGACAGTGCAGCACTCCCTCAGTACTGACCCTCTGACAGTACAGCACCCCTTCAGTACTGACCCTCTGACCTTGCAGTGCTCCCTCAGTACTGATCCTGACAGTGCAGCACTCCTTCAGTACTGACCCTCCGACAGCGCAGCATTCCCTCAGTACGAATTCTCCAACAGTGCAGCACTCCCTCAGTACTGACCCTCTGACAGTGCAGCACTCCCTCAGTACTGACCCTTTGACTGTACAGCACTCCCTCAGTACTGACTCTCTGACAGTGCAGCACTCCCTCAGTACTGACCCTCTGACAGTGCAGTGTTCACTCAGTATTGACCCTCTAGTAGTGCAGTGTTCCCTCAGTACGAATTCTCCAACACTGTAGCATTCCTTCAGTTGTGACCCTCTGACAGTGCAGTGCTTCCTCAGTACTGAACCTCTGCCAGTTCAGTGTTCCCTCAGTACTGACCCTCCGACAGTTCAGTGTTCCCTCAGTGCTGACCCTCTGACAGTGCAGTGATCCCTCAGTATTGATCCTCTGATAGTGCAGTGTTCCCTCAGTACGAATGCTCCAACACTGTAGTGTTCCCTCAGTTCTGACGCTCTGACAGTGCAATGCTGACCCTCTGACAGTTCAGTGTTCCCTCTATACTGACCCTCTGACAGTTCAGTGTTCCCTCTGTACTGACCCTCTGACAGTGCAGTGTTCCCTCAGTACTGACCCTCTGACAGTGCAGTGTTCCCTCAGTATTGATCCCTTTGACAGTGCAGTGTTCCCTCAGTATTGTCCTTCGGTATTGATCACCCTGATTCCAATATATTAGTCGTCCAAGCCATTATGGACCTCCCCTACCTAATAAAAGATGTGTGAGAAAAATGGAAGCCTGTGGGATGTGAGGAGCCGTGGCCGTGAGGATTCCAAATTGGCTAAGCGACAGAAAACTGACAGTCGTGGCATATGGCTGTTTTTCTGCTTGGAGGGAAATGGAGATTCCCAAGGATTAGTATTGGGACCATTGATCTTTCTGATTATACATTGATAACTGGAACCTGGGACTGAAGGAGAGGATAGTAACAGACTTCAGAAGAATGTGGTCAGGCTGGTAAAATGGACAGGGACATGGCAGACGGACCTTAACACAGAGAGGTGTGGAGGAAGAATCAAACAGAGGCAATGTAACTAAATGGAACAATTTTAGAGGTTGCAAGGACAGGGCAAATCTGAGAGTAAATTTGCACAAATCTTTGAAGATGGCAGGCCAGCTGTTAAAAAGCAGATGAAATACTTGGCTTTATCTAGAGAAACAAAACCAGGATGTTCTGTTGAGCTGATTAGGCCTCAGCTGGAACACTGTGTGCAATTCTGTCACCACAATGTCAGGGCCTGAGAGAGTTGTAGAGAACATTTACGAGAACGAGGGACCTCAGTTATGTGGAGAGACAAGAGAAGTTACAAATGTTCTTCATGGAGCATACAGCAGAGAAGGTTAAAGAGAAATTTGATAGAGAGGTTCAAAATCTTGAAGGGCTTTATTAGATCAAATTTTAATATAAAAAAGAGAATTGGATAAATACTTGGAAGAACAAAATGCAGTGTTATAGGAAAGGAGCAGTGAAGTGGGACTAATTTCAACAGTTCTACACAAGAGCTGACATAGGCAAGATGGGCCGAATGATATCCTTCTTTGATGTATCATTCTATAATTCTATGGAAAATTGTGTCCTCTTTCATTGAGTGGTAACACCATAATCACCAAGATCACTTAATGTCAATTACTATCTTGATTTGGACAGAAAAAAGAAAAGATTTGCATTTACATAGCGACTTTTGTGGCCTTGGGCATTCCCAAACGACTTTACAGTCAATGGGGTATTTTTGAAGTGTAGTCACTGTTGTAATGTGAGAAGCGTGGAAGTTGATTTATGTGCAGCAAGTTTCCACAAACCATAAATTGATAATGACCAGATTGGATTTTTGGATTTGCATCATGGGATGTACACATCGTTGGCTAGGCCAGCATTCATTGACCATCCCTAAATGCCCTTGAAAAGGTGATGGTGAGCTGATTTCTTTGACTGTTGGAGTCCATGTGGTGCAGGTACACCCAGAGTGTACCAGGAATTTGACCCAGCATCAGTGAAGGAACAGCAATATATCTCCAAGTCAGGATAGTGTGATGCTTGGAGTGGAACTTCCAGTTGCTGGTATACCCATGTGTTTGCCATCCTTATCCTCTCGCTGATAGAAGTTGTGGGTTTGGAAGGTGCTAAGTGTCATAATATACATCTATGTATATAATGGAGTGCAGACAGGCAGTGATTGACACACAGGATGACCAGTAAGCACACAGAACAGAGCAGCCAATCACCAGACAGGACACAACCACTATAAAGCCAGAGGGCACCAGTTTTCCTGCCCTCTCAGGATCCAGCCTCTGAGACAGTTAGAGCTTATGAGCAGCAGCCAGTGCAAACACCATGTGGTAGCTAGTAAGTCTGGTCAGGCTAGTATCAGGTCTCCAGTCAAGTCAGCATAGTGTCAACCCACAGTTGAACATGTAAAATAGTTAGATGTTAAATAAAATCGTGTTGCATCTCATCAAGTGTTGGAAGTCTGTCTCTCGCTACACTGCATCAAACGCAGTCCACATTGACCCAGCCTGCCCAACACATCACTAAGGACTGTTGGTGAGTTCCTGTAGTGCATCTTGTAGATGCTACTGTGCATCAGTGGTGGAGGGAGTGAAGATTAGTGGATGGGATGCCAATCAAGCGGGTTGCTTTGTCCTGAATGGTGTCAAGCTCCTTGAGTGTTGTTGGAGTTGCATTTATCCAGGCAATTGGAGAGTATTCCATTCCTGACTTGTGCCTTGTAGATGGTGACAGGCTTTGGGGAATCAGGAGGCGAGTTACACACTGCAGAATTCCCAGCCTCTGACCTGCTCTTATAGCCACAGTATTTATGTGGCGAGTCCAGATCAATTTCTGGTCAATGGTAACTTCCAGGATCTTGATAGTGGGGATTCAGTGATGGTATTGCCATTGGATGTCAAGGGGCAATGGTTAGATTCATTAAGTAATGTTGGATAATAATTCTTACTGACAGAGATCCCCTGTTGTTCTTCAAAATAGTGTCAGGGAATTGTTAACATCCACCTGAGAGGCTACACTCCTCTGGTTTAAAACTCCTCTGAAAAATGGTACCTCTCGATGCGGCAGTCCATCAGTACTGCTCTGAATGTCAGTTTGGATTATGTGTTCATATTCCTGGTGTAATGTTTGAATCCACAACCTTCTCACTCAAGAGGGGAAAACATTACCCGCTGAGCATGGCTGACACCTATGTCCATAATGGGAAATGGGAACTTCCAAAGTCATGCTGCAATTACACCCTTCTGGCAATGGTACCGCAACATCCAGACAATCCCTACAGTGCAGACGGAGGCCAAATGGCCCTTGCAGTCTGCACCAACCCTCTGAAAGAACATGTAACCATTGCCCTTTGACATCCAATGGCATCACCATCAGGTCTGCACCGACCCTCTGAAAGGGCACTCTTCCTTGGCCTATCACCACCACCTCCCCCCGTAAACCCACACATTGATCATGGCCAATCCACCTAACCTGCACATCTTTGGGCTGTTGGAAGAAACTGGAGCACCTGGAGGAAATCCACGCAGACAGGGGGAGAACGTGCAGACTCCACACATTGACACAAGGCCGGAAACAAACCCAGGTTTAAATCTGGCCTCGGGTGACTGTCTGTGTTGAGTTTGCACTTCCTCACCGTGTCTGTGTGGGTTTCCTCTGGGTGTTCCGGTTTCCTCCCACAGTCCAAAGTTGTGCAGGTTAGGTGGATTGGCTATGCTAAATTGTCCCTTAGTGTCCAAAAAGGATCGGTGGGGTTACTGGGTTACGGGGATTGGGTGGAGTCGTGGGCTTATGTAGAGTGCTCTTTCCAAGGGCCGCAGACTCAGTGGGCCGAATGGCCTCCTTCTGCACTGTAGGGATTCCATGAAATGTTGGTGTCATTGACCCAGGGCTGAGCTTCCAATCGCATATTCATGCCATCTCTAAGATTGTCTATTTCCACCTCTGTGGCGTTACCCTACTTTGCCCTTTGAGGTCATCTGCTGCTGAAACCCTCATTTAGGACTTCGCTCTGCTAGACTTGACTATTCTGACACACAGTAGCTGTTCTCCCACATTCCATCCTTCAGATATATTGTAAACTTAAGATCATCAGACCTCTGCTGCGCATGTCAGAACTGGCCCCAAATTCGTGGGCGGCATGTGGCGCAGTGGATAGCACTGTGACTGCGGCGCCGAGGACCTGGGTTCGAATCCCGGCCCTGGGTCACTGTCCGTGTGGAGTTTGCGCATTCTCCCCATGTCTGTGGGGGTGAACCCAAAGATGTGCAGGTCAGGTGGATTGGCCACGCTACAATTGCCCCTTAATTGGAAAAAATTATAATAATTGGGTACTCTAAATTTTAAAAAAATAACTCGCCCAAAGTTCAATTCACCCGTCACCCCTGTGCTCACTGACTAAATTGGCTCCCAGCTAAGCAATGTCTTGGATTTAAAAATTTGTATCTTTCCTTTTAAATCTCTCCATGGCCTCATCCCCTCCCTATCTCCATAACCTCCTCCAATGCCCACAGCCCTTCAAGACAGCTGCACTCATTTAATTCTGCAGTCCTGAACATGCCTGATTTTAATTATTTCACCATTCGTGGCTGTGTCTTCAGCTGTCTGGGACCCAAGATCTGGAATTCCCTCCCTAACCCTCTCTCTCTCTCTCTCTCTTTGAGATGCTCCTTAAACTTACCTCATTGACCAAGATTTTGGTCACCTGACCTAATGACACTTTATGAGGCTTGGTGCCATATTTTGTTTTATAATGCTCCTAGGAAGCGTTTAGAGACTTTTTATTGTGTTAAAGGTGCTATATAAATTCCATAGTTATGTATAGTTGTCACATTTGCTTCTTTTCATATTTCTTGTCACATTTCAATCATCACACATACCCACTCACTATGAGCAATGCAGCCGTTTGCACTTACGTTAAGTTCACTTGGTAAATTAACTTGACAGCAATGATCTTTAGAAAAATCTATTTTGGGCATCGAGTTGGGAGTGCCTTGGGTTGGGCGATGGATAATTATCTCTTTCAAAATGACTGTACAGGTGAATACCCTCTGGAGGTATTGGTGTATTGACTTGTTGGAAATATGTATTGCTTCAGTCTGGTTGAAAAGAAACTATCTGTGCACTCTTCTTTCCAAATCTTGTTGAAGAAACATTGGGCATATCATCCACACACGCAGCCTTGTGTCCAAATGGTGCTTGATAATATTCCTACAAAAATCTTAAGAAGACAACACTGAAACTTTGATTAGTTAATCCACATTCGGTGAGTTTGATCTCCTCAACTGGTGTAGATCACCCTGGGGGAGGGGGCTTGCATGGGAAGCAGAGATCTCAAACAAAACCTTGTTGTACCAGCATGCTCTTCCCTGTCTGCTGCTTTTGCGTATTCACACGTAATCGATGACCTGGGGGGTTTTGGATATATGCCAATATGGTTGAATTGGTAGCTTAAGGTCATTAGCTCTTTCAAAAAGGTAGTACAGTGGTAGTGGGTTGAATGGCTGACTTCTGTGCTGTATCATTCTGATTCTATGGTTCTGCGGTAATTTTCAGCCATGACCTAGGAGTCCAGTGCATTATTGCGAGTCGTGGTTCAGTTAGTAGCAGATTTGGCTCTGAGACAGAAACTTATTGGTTCTGGGATCACCATAGAGATTTGAAGAAATATTATAGGCTGACACTGGGAGTACAGCACTGAAAGAAAGTCGCACTAGAGGTTATCGGAGGTCTTCCTTCATTCGCATGAGTCACTAAACCCAGGCCCCACCTGTCCTATGTAAAGTATCCCATAGTACTGCTCAAGATGAGCAAGGGAATTCTTCCCGGTGTCATTCATGGTCAATATTTGTTCCTCAATAAACACCACTGAAATGAAGATGATCTCGTCATTCTCACATTGCTATTTGTGGGAGCTTGCTATGCATAAATTGCTAGCCATGTTTCTTGTATTGCGACAGTGACCACACTTCAAACGTGCTTCATTGGCTGTTAACCACTTTGGAACATCCTGATGTCATCGCAAAGGGAAAGGCATTAGAGAAACACAAATTTAAAAGAAATCTAAGTTGTTAATTCAGTTGGCATGATACCACACTGTTTTGGATTGGGTGTTAGGCTGGTTTGGATGCAAAAGATTCAAATCCTGGGGTTACCATTGACCAGAAACCTAACTGGGCCAGCCATACTATGGCTACAAGAGCATGTCAGAGACTGGAATTCTGTAGCATGTAATACATCTTCTGAATCCCCAAAGCCTGTCCACTATCTACAAGGCGCAAGTCAAGAGTATCTGGAACATTCCTCACGTGTTTGGATGATACAATTCCAACAACCCTTAATAAGGTCGACACCATCCAGAACAAAACAGCCCACTTGATTGGTACCCATGCATCGGCTTAAACATTTATTCCCTCCAACATTGGCACACAGTGGCAGCAGTGTATACTATCCATGAGATGCGCTGCAGCAACTCCGAATGGCTCCTTCAGCAGCAACTTCCAAACCCACAACCTCCACCACCATGCAGACTTGGAGCAGTATTTCCATTCCTTCACTGTCGCTGAATACTGGAACCTCCTTCCTAACAGCTGTGGGTGGATCTGCACAACACAGACTGCAGGGGTTAAAGAAAGCAGCTCACCACCACCTTCTCAAAGGCAATTAGGTATGGACAACAACTGGCCTTGTCAGGGGTGCTTATATCCCCTGAACAAATGATAAAAAAAACAACAGGAGCGAGTTGAGTCGGACCAAAATTCATCTCCACAGCAACAGCACCAAAAACTGCTTCTACATCTAATTTGTTGTTTGTAACATTTGTGAACTTAAGTTATAGTTTGTGTGGCTACTTTTTGGATGAAAGCTATCCATGTTTTAGATCGTGGTTTAGACATCCTGTGCCTTCTTGCTTGTTGGTGACCATCACACTCATTCACATTCAAAGGTTCTGTGATGAGCAAGACCAAGATTATGTAATTATAAGTTTGTAGACAGATTAATGAACTTTTATAGCCTGAAAACTACTGCAGGTTCCTATTTGTCCTCGACCCACCTTCCCTCGGTCATCTGCTTCAGCAGTTAAACTCTGAGTTCTCTGCACTCATCCACCTTTGGCTTCTTGCATCACCCCTTCCCCCACAATATCCTTTGCACCTCCCCCCATTCGTGATTATGTCTTCAGCTGCCTAACCCCCGACATCATGGATTTCCTTGCTAACCCTCAGTGTCTTGCTCGCATCTGTCCACACTACCTCCTTATGTGGTTCAGTGTCAAATTGCGTCTGATAGCGTGAAGCACCTTGTGACATTTTTCACTGAGGCACAATGTAAATGGAAGTTGTCATTCTACTGTACAAATGTTTAATGGCTTCATATTCTAGCTCCCTCTCATTTAAAATAAGCTGATCGATCTTCCCTGTCATCGTACATGGTAAGTCAAGAGAAGCATGGCCTTTAAGTGAAGCGATGTTAGAGTGTGGGGAGGTAATGCGACCAGATGTAATTCACTGCCCATTTTAAATTCATACATTGTTCTCTTATTTTGTATACTTTCTTACCTGCGATTAATAAAATAGCAAAAGTTACAGTAGTTTGGAAAAGAGGCTCTCTTTTCGAGTACAGACTGGAAGAGATACAACTGAGCCATCACAGTGCCACAACTGGCAGGATGGTGTAATTACAATGTGACATTTCCATACGTGGTTTTCATGGACATTGGAAATTATAATGGCTTAGTTGACATCAAAAGTGTGACAGGGAACGTAACAGCATTTTCAGTTTTTGTTTCAGTTTTCATGCATTGTACAATTTTTATCTATCGGTTAAACAGCTTGTTGGCAGTGTTCAAATAGTAGAGCGAGGACTGTGACACCAGGGTTGCATGCTAACAGCTATCCCAAGACTCACCATTGTAGAGCAGGGATCCCATTATGAACTGACCAGTCCATGTCAGTGAAGGAAGGAAGGGTTTGTGCTATTGTAGAAGGGGTATGCATCATCCTACAAGCAGGGTGGAGTGTGGCAGCAGGGACTGTAGTAAAAGGCAGAAACTGCCTCAGGTGATAGGGCGGAACTCAAAACAAACACGGCAAAGAGATTAACCCTCTTTGAGTTGGGATCCAGCAGGAAAGCAGGGTGGGGGGGGGGGGCTAGTCAGGACACCTGGCTCAGAAGGGGGGAATCTGGGAAGAAATCCTGCTTTGTTCAGGCTTGTCAGTGAACAGTTTAAGCAGAAGCCACAGAGTGAGATTCATTTGATTGATCATATAAGTGAAGCAATCAGCACTAAAGTGTGGGTTAGACCGGGGAAACAAAATTTACTGGCCGGAATCGGGATGGGTCATGGCCGGTACAGGCCTCTCCCGGCATTCCCGACGGTCGTTACGCCTCATGAGGTCTCACGAGGCGTCGTAATCTGGATCCCACCCACAATGGACAGGACTCAGATTTGCGTAGTTAAAAGAGTTTTAAGGCTCACTCAGCTATGCTGCTGCTGGATTGAACAGCCATCAGGCATTTACTGGCCTCGCCGAGGAGACCCCAGCTGGGTGCCATTTAGCACTGGCCCCCACAAACAGGGATCAGGTGGATCAGCATTTGGGGGTGGGGGTCTCCAGGCGATCGGAGGCCCCAGGGTCGTCGGCCTCTGGACAAACTGGTGCCCTGGCATTGCTAGTGCCACCTGGGCTTCTTGGCACTGCCAGCGTGGCACCATGACAATGCCACTCTGGCACCCTGGCAATGCCATGATAGCACTGCCAGGGTGCCAGTGCCATAGTGCCCAAGTGACACTGCCATGCTGGGAGGGGTACTGCCTGTGTGGCAGGCTGATAGTGCCAAGGTGTCAAGCTGGCATTTTGCCCACGCTGGGCACCAGACTTGGCAGTGCTGTGTCGGTGTGTGGCGGCACGCAGGGGGCCTTGAGGACCGCTAACAGGTGTGTTGGGGGGTGTTCCAGGGGTCATGCGGAAGGGGTCAATAGATTGGGGCGTGATTTTTAAATGGCGCCCCCATCTCTTCCTGCATTGAGGTGCTCTGGGGCCAGGAAAAAACGGCCATTTATCACGGGGTAATAACCCTTTGATTTCCAGCCAGAAGAAACTCTATTTTTGTTAGTTACATCACGCCCTAAGTCTGGGTGAATACCTTTGGATCTCACCCACAAAAACAACGGGAAATATCCCGTCAAACACGACCAAAATGACACAAAGAAATCTTTTGGGTGAATCGCGCTAACATTTGTAGCATTTAGCACATCTAACAGTGAATTTTGTTCACTGTGTGTACAATTCAACAACCCTTTAGCATCTCCTGTAAGGTGGGGCCGCCTCAAGTCAGGTAGAAATGCACAGGGGCTAGCTAACATTCCCTGGGGGTGTTGAGAGGGGAAAACTGCAACTCCCCCCACCTCAAACCAAAAACCTCTCCATGTTTATAATCGATATGTTGACGCAAAATGTGGGACAGGGAACGTAACAACAGGAAGTCATGTTTTCATTTCTAAGAAAATATGCTGATGTAAGAACCTTACTGGATTTTAAACAAGGAGACATCAGATTATGTTCTTTGGTGTTTAATAGGTGCACAAATATATTTAAACAAGCAAAAAATGCTGGAAATATTCAGCAGATCTGACATCATCTGTGGAGAGAGAAAGAAAGTTAACATTTCAGGTCTGTAACCTTTCATCATCTACGTGAAACACCAAATGCGTTTTTCTCTCAAAGTAATGTTGCCACACCTGCTGAGTGTCCTCAGCATTTTCAGATTTTCTTTCAGTTTCCTAGCTTCGTACACTTTTTATCTTTCGATTAAACAGCATGTTGGCAGTGTTAAAATAGTAGAGCGAGGACTGTGACACCAGGGTTGCATGCTAACAACCATCCTGAGGCTCACCATTGTAGAGCAGGGATCCCATTATGATCTGACCAGTTCACGTCAGTGAAGGAAGGAGGGTTTGTGCTATTGCGCAAGGGGCTTGCATCATGCTACAAGCAGGGTGGAGTGGCTGTACAGGGGTCAATTATCAAGGCGCAGTTGGATAACCTTTTGCTGGGTGATGATATTGAGTGATACGGAGCAAATACCGGCCAATGGAGTCTGGTGCAGTCCAGCCATGAACTGATTGAACTGTGGAACAGGCCTGAGGGGCTGAATGGCCTTCTCTTGCTCCTGTGTTGTGGACAAAGCGATTGGCACTATTACTTAGGTAATAGTGAAGCTTCACTATATTAGGTAATATGAAGCTACACTTCATAAACATTTAATTGGCAGATTGATTTTGAGATGTGCATGAGGATTTAAAATGCTGTAATTTGGAATTCTCTATCTCGGAGAGCTCTGGGTGATTAGTTGTTGACTATATTCAAGTGTACAATGATACATTTTCAGGTACAAAGGGAATCAAGGGATGTGGGCACAGTGCAATAGGTTGGAGCTGTTGTAAAAAGATAAGACAGAATCGTATTAAATATTGGGGGGTGAGGGGGGGACAAGTTTAAAGAGCTACATAGCCTACTCCTGTAACTATTTCTTATGTCATGTTCACAAGTTCTTCCTTACTAGCAGCATTAAGCAAAACGGGGCAAACGCAAACAGCCAGAAATGCTTCTTCATATTGTCACAAACCGCCCTGATGTTATCTGCGAGAGTATTCCAACTTGGAACATTGGTTAATGGGGTGTACAGTTTTGTTTTTGGAATGGTGCGAGGAGTTAAGTGAATCCCAGTGAGAATAAGCAGCCCAGTTGTCGTGTAACAATTATTAAAGATTATTTATTAAATGAAAGAAAATACAAATACACAGCTGTTGCTAGGCATCTCATCCGACCTTTTGAATAATGGCTACTGTTGTCTCTGGGCAGATTTCTATCTGTTGCTGGGCAGGTTGCATCCTATCATGTCCTGATGAAATCTTGTTACTGCTGTTGCTAGGTAAAGACTATACTACGCCAAGACAATTAAGTATATGAATTACTAAACATACACAGGTTATGTGGAGTGTACCCCTTGTTCCAAAATCTAGTTACGATCCTGGAAATCCTTAAGACTTCTCCTTTCACCAAACACCATCCAAAGCAAATAGATCCGTCAGTCAAATCCAGCTTATAGTTACCACACAATACAGGAAGGATAATCAGATCTGTGAAATGTCTTGCTCAGGTCCAGCAAAGATATTTAAGCTGCCTTTACAAAGGTTTTATGCACTGCCTTTGCTCTAAACTCAATTAGACATAAACTGGCCCTCTAAGCTGTTCGATGTAAAACTAGCCTCTAGGCTGCTAGATGTAAACTGGCCTGAATACTTTTGTGGCTGCTAGATATTACCTGGCCTCCTTGCATTTTGAGGGTGCTAGCAATTGTTCTCCTCTGATTCCTCCTTCTGTGTATTTGGTTGTCCGCCCCTCTCACATTCCTAAACTTTAGAAATCAATATGTGTATACCTCATTGATCTCCCCATTTTCTAGGTAAACTAGTTCTATTAATAAACAATTCACATCTGATTCTACCTGGATACCTTCTAATCTCATTACTTGGAAAGATGCATTTCATCTGGCCAATTGAATACTAGCTACTACTATCTCTGGGCAGATTTCTACCTGTTGCTGGGCAGGTTGTATCCTATTATGTCCCATTGAATTATTGTTATTGCTGTAGCTAGGCAAATCCATGACAAGATAATTTTACAGGAAGAACATATTTAAGAACGGATTTGGAACAAATCACTGGGGACTACTAATTCACATGAGCATTTCCAAAAAACCTCTATCTAAACGGAAAGATTTTGAGTGCATTTGATGAGTTCCTAAAGAGACACAATCCGTTCTTTCTGGTTGAGTCATTGTGGAAATCTAAAATCCTAGATCATCTTCTCATTGTGTTTGCATGGGTCTTGCCTCCACAACCCAAAAGATGTGCAGGCTAGGTGGATTGGCCACGCTAAATTGCCCCTTAATTGGAAAAAATGAATTGGGTACTCTAAATTTGTTTTTAAAATAATCGTAGGTCGTCATTTGCACACATTCAAAATCCTGCACAGTCGACTTCCCCGTGGTCACCTTCATTACCCCATTCCCCTGCCATTCCTTGATTTATTTCCACTATCTGATTGCATTCAAAACACAGTATTAAATACACAATATGTTAAATGCACTGGAAAGTATTTTGTCTCCTATCTGTATTTACTTAAGAGAATACTAAGTGTTAAAATATTTTATCTCTTTATTTAGAAATTAAAATGGGGGGACTGAGTGATGTAGTGGACCAGCCACTGACCTTACACCTCCACTACCTCTACAATACAGGAACGGGGGGAGGCCATTCAGCCCCTCAAGCATGTTCCATCCACCACTCAGTTAGATCAAGGCTGATCTGTACCTCAGCTTCATTAAGCCGTCTTTGATCAATGTAACTTGATAACCTTACCCAGGCAAAACATATCAATCTCAACTTTAAAAAATTCAGTTTACCCCCAGGGAATACAAACCTAGTTTAGACAACCTGATCTCTTAATTTAACCCTTTTCTCCCCGGTATCATTCTGGTAAAATTACGTTGAACCTCTAGGTGGCCAGTTCATCCGTCCTGAGAGTGCCACAATTGAGCTGAGGGTAACACTAGACTGAAACCAAAATACTAGTTGTGTAAAATGGCATTCGGAACCCCCCTCCCCTCCATTTCCAGCACCCTATCTACAGATACAAAAGAAAAAGGTACCCTACGGGGTCTTCATAGGGTGGATATGGAGAGGTTGCTTCCTCTTTTGGGAGACTAGAACTGGGGAATGCTGTTTAAGACTAAGGGGTCATCCATTTAAAATGGAGATGATTGAAATTTTTCACTCGGAGGGTTGTGAGTCTTTGGAATTATTTTCGTGAGAAGGCAGTGGAAGCAAATGCATTGAATATTTTTAAGGCAGAGGTGGGTAGACTCTTGGTAAGAAAGGGTGATTGGTTATTGGGTTGGCAGGATGCTGATTTGAGTTTACTATCAGATCAGCCACGATCTTATTAAATGGCGGGGCAGGTTTGGGGGGGTGGAAAGGCCTACATATGTTGTGCATCTATGTGGTGCCATTCGCAACCTCAAGGCTGTGTCAAAGCTTTTCATAGCCAGTGAAGTAGCTTATAAAACATGTCTGCTATGGTAATGCAGCGCGCTATTGTAGATAGTTCATAGAAGTTCATAGAATTTATAGTGCAGAAGGAGGCCATTCGGCCCATCGAGTCTGCACCAGCTCTTGGAAAGAGCACCCTATCCAAGCCCATACCTCCACCCTATCCCCATAACCCCACCTAACACTAAGGGCAATTTGGACCCTAAGGGCAATTTATCATGGCCAATCCACCTAACCTGCACATCTTTGGACTGTGGGAGCAAACCAGAGCACCCGGAGGAAACCCACGCACACACGGGGAGGATGTGCAGACTCCACACAGACAGTGACCCAAGCCGGGATTCGAACCTGGGACCCTGGAGCTGTGAAGCATTTGTGCTATCCACAATGCTACCGTGCTGCCCTGGATCTGGAGTGTGCTCCCTGAATCAGGAGCATTTCAGTGTTTGAGAAGGCCTTACCTGTCCTGCAGGCATGTCTGCTGTGGCACAACGTTTTTGAAGTTCAGAGGCCTTTATCTTGGCCGAGAACTCTCTGCTACATTGTCCCTGTGCTATCATAACAACAGTATGCTGGATACATCAAAGGCAGGCTGAAGATCGGGATGGAGGAATTTTTTTAAATTCCCGGCCTAGCAAAAAAAGATCTGTAATATTTCCATGGACTCTGGAAATTTATAAAAGGGGGTCCCTGCTATGAAGTCTGGCTGTGACTAAAGGGCTGGAATGCAGGGTCTTACGCTGCAGTATTTATCTAATAATTGCCAGATTAAGTGTCACATATTTTTCTTAAAAGTTCCAAAGAATAATACCAAGGCACTGTTGTTCCTGTATTTAATCATTGCAGATGTTTAAAAATAAAGCCTTTCTGATCACATCATAAAATCAGGCACAAAATGAGGCCATTTAGCCCTTGTGCCTATTTAGTCTAACTACCCTACTCTTTCCCAATAGCCCTGCAAATCTTTCCTATTCAAGTCTTTATCCAATTCCCTTTTGAAAGTTACGATTGAATCTGCTTCCACCGTCCTTTCAGGGAGCATACTCCAGATCAACAGTAGCTTGCTGCATAAAAACATTTCCACACTTCCCCCTCTGGTTCTTTTGCCAATTGCCGTAAATCTTTGACCCTCATTCCAGTAAAAGCAGATTCATCTTATTTACTCTTACTCTTTCAAACCCCTTGAAGGTTTTGAACATGTGCTTTACATTGAGGACAACATCCCTCCTTTCTGTAACCTTTTCCCCTCATGAATGTCTCTTGTCTGGTTACCACTCTTGTAAATCTCCTGTGCCCTGTCTCCAGCACCTCCAGATTTTCCTCATTCCAACGAGAATTTATAGAATCCCAACAGTGCAGAAGGAGGCCATTTGGCCCATTGAGTCTGTACTGACCCTCTAAAAAGGCACCTTACCTAGGCCCAATTCTCCACCCTATCCCCGTAACCGTACCTAGCCTGCATATCCCTGGACATTAAGGGGCAATTTATCATGACCAATCAATCTAACCTGCACATCTTTGGACTGTGAGAGAAACTGGAGCACCCAGAGGAAACCCACACAGACATGGAGAGAACATGTCATTGCAAACTCCACACAGACAGTCATGCAAGGCCAGAATTGAACCCGGATCCCTGGTGCTGTGAGGCAGCAGTGCCACTGTGCTGTCCCCACTCATAGAATCACTACATTAAGCCATTAAGCCCATCGAGTCTGCACCAACCCACGCAAAGAACACCCTACCTAGGCCCACAACCCACCCTATCCCTGTAACTCAATAACCCCACCTAACCTTTTGGACACTTAAGAGGCCATTTATTATGGCCAATCCACCTAACCTGCACATCTTTGGACTGTGGGATGAAACCGGAGCACCCGGAGGAAACCCACACAGACAGGGAAAGAACGTACAAACTCCAAACAGACAGTGACCCAAGGTAGGAATTGAACCCCGGTCTCTGGCCCTGTGAGGCAGCAGTGCTAACCGCTGTACCACCGTGCTGCCCTTGTGCCACCTGAAAACAGATCTTCAGGTGCACTGTATGCTCGTTCCTTCAGTGTTGTTGGGTCAAAATCCTGGAACTCCTTCCCTCCTTGTGCCATTATGACTCTAACAGCAGTGTCTGCTGATGACTGCACAATGTTCAGCACCATTCACGACTCCTCATACACCGATGTAGTTCATGTCCAAATGCAGCAAGACCTGGATATTATCCAGACTCGGGAACACAAGTGGCAAGTACCATTTGCGCCAGGCGCTGACCATCTCCTGCAAGAGAGGATCTAACCATCACCCTTCACATTCAATGACATTGCCATCACGGAATCCCCCACTTCCAACATCCTGGAGATGACCATTCATCAGCAACTGAACTGGACTAGCCATGGGTACAACAGGTCAAAGGCTAGGAACCCTGTGACAAGTAACTGACCTCCTGACTTCCTAAAGCCTGTCCACCATCTACAAGGAACAAGTTCAGCTCCAAAAACACTCAAGAGGTTCAACACCATCCAGGACAAAGCAGCCCACTTGATTGCTACCCTTTCCACAAGCATTCAATCCCTCCACCACCGACGCACAGTGGCAGTTGTGTGTGTCATCTACAACTCACCAAGGTTCCTTAGGCAGCACCTTCCAAACCCACAACCACGACCATCTAAAAGGACAAGGTAGTAGATCCCTGGGAACACACCTGGAAGTTCCCCTCCAAGTCACTCATCACCCTGGAAATGTATCACTGTTCCTTCACTGTCGCTGGGCCAAAGTCCTGGAACTCCCTCCCTAGTAGCACTGTGGGTGCTCCTACACCACATGGACTGCAGCAGTTCAAGAAGGCAGCTCATCACCACATTCTAAAGCGCAATTAGGAATGTAAAAGAAATGCTGACCTTGCCAGCAATACTCACGTTGCAAGAAAGACTTTTTTTAAAAAAAACCTTACCTCACGTTAGGTGATGCAGCCATTAATCATTTCCAGGCTTTGTGGTTTGACTCCATCTATTACTCACCTCTTATAGTCCTTTTGCGGATAGCATTCTCACTGATATCACTGACCTAATCATCCACATTTGGATGGCAGCACAACAGCATCAGAGAGTGTCAAGATTCAGTAATATGGTCACATGTAGGTCAGCATTGGAGGCTTCCTTGCCTGAAGGATGACAGTGAACTAATTTGAGTATTTACAACAATCGGCGTCTTTTCTGCCAGCGGTCACATTAGCAGGTTTATTGAATTCAGTTCCACAAAAATGGCATGCTGGATTTCTGAAATCATATGCTCTGTGCCACTCCCATAACCACAATGCGATTGTACCCAGAGACACCCTCACTGATGATCACGGTAGTCCAGAATGAAAGGATGATGAACTTGCATTTATATAGCACCTTTCATAACCTCGGGATCTCCCGATATACAACCAGTGAAGTATCTTTGTATTGTGGTTGCTGTTGTAATTTAGAAAATGCAGCAGTTAAATTGGAAGCCACCGAAATCCACATTACGTGAACATCTAAAAATAAAATAACTCTAGAGTGGGACTTTAACCCATTGGTTTAGAGGCAATAATGCCACCAAATGATCATTGTGAAATAGTTTCAAAACTTTGTGCATTAAACCTTGAATCAGGGCCCACTGTCATGAACCTATAATCCAGGCTGCACTGTTGGAGGAGCTGTCTTCCCAATGAGATGTTAGACTGAGGGCTCATCTGCCCCCTCAGGCAGATGTAAAAGATCCCCCTGCAGCAACCTGAAGAAGAGCAGGAGAGTTCTCCCTCAACCAACATCACCAAAACAGGTCATCTCCACATTGCTGCCTGTGGGATCTTGCTGTGCGCAGCTTGGCAGCTGCGATTCCTTCATTATGAGAGTGACCACGCTCAAAAATGTACTTTGTTGGCTGTAAAGTGTCCCATGGTTGTGAAAGATGCTGTAGAAATGCAAGTTGTTTACGTCCCGCAATGTAATTTTCCCTTGGGAAAGAACACAGATCCTCTGAAGATAAAGGAATTGCACTATCGTGAGGGTTGCCAATCCGGGCTGGACATATTCCGGGAGACATCGTCAGAAACGATGTCACGGAAACCCAGTGGTGTGGTGCAGGCAGTTTCTGGGTGGGGTGTGACTCTTCAAAACTGCTGGACCACCCACCCACCTGAGTGAGAAAAGAGTTCAACATCCACTCAGCAGAATGAATTCACAGCCTGCTGGATGCCAAAAGTAGAGAAAACAATGGCTATTCACCACACTACACAGCTGTAAACTTCAACGACTAAAGCTTTACAGATGTACGGTGTCCCTTTCTGATCTCATTTCTGTTCCATGTTATTAATGTTGACATTACTCATCATCTCGGCTACTTTTAATTTGTTTTTTTATGTGATTCTGTTTCTTTTACTCTCTCGCTTAAAGCCTGCACACAAAGGAACCACCTGCTGAAGTCAAGGCTCCACGGAAAATATAGAAAGTAAATCATGGGTGGCAAAGACTTTCTTTTTCGTACAGTAAATCCATGATCGCCAGGAGTGAAGCCTATTTGTTTTGTAATGCAGACAGAACTCCTCAGTATACAGACGCATATGCACGCCTGCAACTGAGACTCAACAATAAGGATTTGCAACTCTTTTGGTGTGCAAGTGCGGTATTTGCAGCTTGCTTCAAAATGAACGGAAGGATGTGTCCATGTGACACAGTCACCAAGAACAGAACATGCTGGAAATACACAACATTGGCACTGAGAAAAACAGTGGCCCGGAATGCTTCCTTTGGCCAACGGGAGTGTGGGAAGCACAGTAGCACAGTGGGTAGCACTGTTGCTTCACAGCTCCAGGGTCCCAGGTTCGATTCCCACCTTGGGTCACTGTCTGTGTTGAATCTGCATGTTCTTCCTGTGTCTGCGTGGGTTTCCTCTGGGTGCTCCGGTTTCCTCCCACAAATCCCAAAAGAATTCTCTCTCCCTCTGTGTACCCGAACAGGCACCGGAATGTGGCCACTAGGGGATTTTCACAGTAACTACGTTGCAGTGTTAATGTAAGCCTACTTGTGACAATAAAGATTATTATTACAAAAAAAGATTGATGCCAAGTCGACTCCCAACCATGCCAGAAGCATTTTTTATTTATTTTTAATTTTTTTAATTTTTAGTCTATCCAATTAATTTTTTTCCAATTAAGGGGCAATTTAGCGTGGCCAATCCACCTACCCGACACATCTTTTTTGGGTTGTGGGGGTGAAACCCACGCAAACACGGGGAGAATGTGCAAACTCCACACGGACAGTGACCCAGAGCCGGGATCGAACCTGGGACCTCGGCGCCATGAAGCAACAGGGCTAACCCACTGCGCCACCGTGCTGCCTGCATGCCAGAAGCATTGACGCTAATCATCATAAATGAAAGGAAAACTCTAAGTACCATTTATAAGCCCCCTAATGGCTACCCCAGACATTTCCATCAGATTCTCACCACCTCTGTTTGAGGTAGTGCTCCTGTTGGGAGGTTAGCTGTGCTGACTGGGAGGTCAACCATCCCTAGTGGAATGTTAGCCACACCCCCTTGAGCATGTGCAATAGCTTAAAGTATAAGAGATGGTGCAGCATGGCTCTTCCCCAATCCTGTGAAAGTCTGTAAAATGTGGAGCATCTTCCTCCCTGGGATAGAGGGGCTTCCCCCCCCCCCCTTGGGTGAACTTTCAGCACTGGACAGGAAGGAAGTTAAAGGTATTGACAGACAAGCAAGTAAAGGGTGGAAGTGTGAGAGAGAAAAGGGATATCCATGATCCAATACAAACCTCTTAAAAGAATCTTGTTGCACTTCTTTGTATCATTCTGAGATTCAAGACAGTGCTCATTTTGCTGGCGGGATAACTGATTATTTATTTTCCAAAGGAAGAGATGTTTTGACAGTAAGGCAGCAGTGAAGAGTTGCCTCTGGCTGGGAGCTGTGGTTACAGAAGGTGCCTATCATGTTGTTCTTTAAAAGTAATGATTCACAATATCCAACGATGGAAGTCGGATGTGAGTTTGCAGCTGTAATCATCCCTGTACATTATGTTCCTGGGTGGCAGCCTTGATGTAGATCCCAAGCTATGTGTTGCGTAGAGGAAAATTTAAAGGAACAAGCCAGCCTGGTCCAATCTGGAAGAGCTACAAACAGACTTTTTGTTCTTAAAGACTCTGTAAGTGAAAGAAAGAACTTTCTTTTATATAACGCATTTCACAACCTTGGGTTGTCACAAAGTGCTTTCCAATGAATGAAGCACTTTTGAAGTGTAGCTACTGGCAGAACCCATAGTAGCCAGCAATGGGATCATGACAAAATAATCTATATTCTGATGATGTGGGCTGAGGGATAAATGCTGCCCAGGACTCCCTTGTTCTCTTTCAGAATAGGGCTGTGAGATATTTTACTTTTACCTGAGAGAACAAATAAGGTCTCCGTTTAGCTTCTTCTCTGAAAGAGGATGCAGCATTCACTCAGTACTGCACTGGAAATGCCAACCTTGATTATGGATTCTTGATTCTGGACTGGAAGTTGAGCCCACAACCTTCTGATTTACTGGTGAGAGCGCCGCCCACTGAGCCAAGCCCAATGCCTAAGCTTTTGTCTTCTAGTGTAAAGTGAAACATGTTCCGTGGCAACTGCACCCTCTGACTTTATTTCCTGTCCTCCACCCCCCCCCCCCCTTCGCCGCCCCACCCGCCCCAGCTTTGCTCAAATCGTGAAGAGAATAGTTACCTGGGTGTTACCCGCTATTTAGCACCTTTTCCATGTGTCCAGTCATGCCTGGACAGTGTTGAGCAACAGCTGTTCGACCGTGATGTGCATCACAACTGTACCCAATCCTGCCTTCAGTTGGTGGGCGTTCCCATGCCCTCTCTGGCGGGAGTCTCTGGACAATCTTCAAAAGTGAGAATCCAGACTGATTTGCTTGTTCTGTTTTCTCTCTTTACCCACTCCACCCACCAGACCTGAGCTCACCGCCTGCAGGCTCAGTATGATGATTTATCCTGAGACCTACAGGAAGGACACTACTTCTGTGCACGACTAATAAATATCCTGAACCGAAAGAATAGCCGGATGTGTCCATCTAGTTCACCTGTTACCATCCTGGTAGTCACATGATCGAATGATAATGGAGTTGTTGACCAATCACAGTAATCAAACTTTTATCAATGAATCTGCAGCAGAGTCAGACAGAAGGTGAGGGAAACCCCCAGTGGTGGAGAGCTTTGGGAACCATAGGTATAAATTCATTTCAAGATCTCCATGCTCCATCCAATTCTGGCTTCTTGCACATCTCTAATTTTAATTGTTCCACCATCGGAAACTGTACCTTCAGCTACCTGGGCCATAGGCCCTGGAATTCTCTCCCTAAACCTCTCTATCACTGTCTCTTCCTTTCAGACTCTCCTTAAAACCCACCTCAACCAATCTGTCCTAATTTCTCCTTGTGTGGCTTGGTGTCAAGTTTTGTTTGACAGCACTCCTGTGAAGTGCCTTGGGAGATTCTGCTCAGTTAAAGGTGCTATATAAATACAAGCTGGTGTTGCTGTTGCATGACTACATGTCCTGTCTTAAATTACTCAGATTTGGTATTTCTAAAAGCAATCTAAATTTCATTTTGATGAATTTTCCTGTCACTTGTTCGACTTGTGACACGAACCAACACGGCTTGATTTAAATTGAGGTGTGCAGCATGGGTTGATCACTTTGTTATGATGCACAACATTTAGTGCAGCAGACCTATCTGAGCACTGTGCCAATTGAGATTTATGTGCACTGCTATTAGACAGGGCAGGGCTATGATTATCACCTTCATAATGATTTGCTCCTTCTGGTCTGTTTGTTTACACAGATTAAAGCTGGACTGCCTACAGTCCATTAAAAGGGTAACCACTATCTATATCTGTCCCTGGGTGATTACTGTTGCAGCTTTGATCCCATCATCCAGCCTAGTTGGTAATTTAAATTGCTGGCGAGATTCTGTAATTAGTAACAAAATACACTGACCGTGGCTTACAATTTGTTCCTACTTGCTTTGGTCTCTGTCCCCACCTCCCTTGCATTCCTTCTCTCTCTCTCGAACCTGGGACCCTGGGGTTGTGAAGCAACTGTGCTAACTACTGTGCTATTGCGCCGCCCATGCTCGCTCTCTCTCTCTTTCTGTTATGCCCCTCATAACCCTGAGTGAGACTGGCTCCTGTTACACAAGTTTGATGCAGCAGGCATCATAGTTTGGTAAGTACACTTACATTTCTATGTAAAGCCAGTGACCGTGTGCACCCCCTGGTGTATTGGATACTTTCCTAGTGCTGCCAGTCTGTTACTTCATCTCTTATTCTCGCTGGCAAGGTCAGCGCTTAATGTCCATTCCCATGAGAAGGTGGTAGGTTTGGTACAACTGGCTGCCTTTGTAGACCTCTTCAGCAGACAGTGAAGAGCCACCTCACCTTGTTGCGCTTTTGAAGTCAGGGCCAGGCCAGGTAAGGGCGACAGGTTTCCTTACCTGAAGGATATAAGTGAACCGGTTGGGTTTTCTTCTACTGAGGCACTTTTTGCTTTTTGTTTCCAGATTTCATAAGTTGAATTAAAATTCTCCAAACAATACTTCTGTCAGGTGGTAAATAAATAAAGTTTAATTTGCCACTGTAATTAAACACAGCCATCAAATTTAAATCCATTCAGCCACCAAGTATACCCAGCCTAATATCAATTATTGTTAAACTATATTAATATGTAAATTGATGCATAATTTTCCATTTTCCATCCTATTTGTGTAATTAGTTGAAACACTTTTTTTCATATTTGGAAATGATTACTTTAAATTTTAACTTCGCTTGTGCGCATTTTAATATTAAAATATAATATAGTTACCCAGAGAAGTGTGATGCTTGAGGGGAGGAGGTGATTTTATGTTAACGATGTAATACGCCCATGGCTCAAGCACTTGGGTAGTTTGAGGATCTTAGCAGGTGTGGTAACAAGCAAGGGCAACAACCTGCATTGATGTACCTCCTTTAACATTGTAAAACATCCGAAGGCCCTTCACAGGAGCATAAGTTAGACAAAAATTGACATCAAGCCAAAGAGCAGAGAGAAAAAAACGAACTTGCATTGTTACAAAGCCTTTCAGCACCTCCAGACATGCCAAAGTGGTTCACAGCCATGGAGTGCTGTCAAAGTGTCGTCGTCACTTATGGTGCAGGAAACGTGGAAGCCTGTTTACCACCGAGGTGTGATCATTGTGGAGTAGGCTCAAAGGGCCCAGTGGCCTACTCCTAATTCAGTTGGTTTTATGATGGTGGGTGGCCTTAGGAAGATGCCAGATTTGTTGATGTGCAGGGAGATGGGGCCAAGTTTGAAATACCCTGTTTTGTTTGAGCACAAATGTCTATTTAGATTCCAAGTTCGGCAAAGCCGACATTGAGTAGAGTTTGAGCTGCATTAGTGCTCACTGAAAGGGATGAGCGAGAGAAATTAATATCAACTAGATCACAATCTGATGGACCTTGACCTCTGAGTCAGAAGTTGTGGGATTCATTGACTTGAATGCCGTACGGAGGGAGTGTTAGAGGCTCTTCGTTCAGATGATTCATTAAACGGAGGCCCTGTCTGACCCCTCAGATGAGCACTAAAGATTCCATGGTCACGATTTGAAGAAGAGTAGGAGAGCTATCACCCGTGTCCTGGCCAATATTTATCCCTCAACGAATGTCACATAAACAGATGACCTTGTTATTTATCATATTGCTGGTTGGCGCTTACTGTGTGCAGAATGGCTGTTGTGTGTCCTCCACAGCAGTGACCACTTTGAACCACAGAACCATTGCATCCCGACAGTGCAGAAGGAGGCCCTTCGGCCCATCGAGTCTGCACCGACCCTTTGAAAGAGCACCCTACTCAGGCCCACTCCCCCACCCTACCCCTGTAACCCCACTTAACTGAAGGGGTAATTTTATCATGGTCAATCCACCTAATCTGTACACCTTTGGACTGTGGGAGGAAACCGGACCAGGCACGGAGAGAAAATGTAATCTCCAAACAGACAGTCACCCAAGGCCAGAATCAAAACCGGGTCCCTGGCTCTGTAGGGCAGCAGTACTTCACTGGCTACAAAAGCTTTGCCATGTCTGAGGTTGAGAAATGTGCTGTATAAATGGAAGTCTTTCTTTCATTCTCAGTAATCTGGAGGGTTGGTTCTTGAGGTCCAATTCTTATGGTGCAGTGAGCTCAGCAGATGAAGAGATAAATTATGCGTTGAGAACCTGCTCTGCTTCTGGAGTAGGGTAAGAGAGTTCTCCTCAGTGTCCTGGCCAGCGTTACTCCCTCAGAGAGCAAAAGGAGAATTGACCAGGCCCAGTGGCTACTGTGGTTTCTTAAACAAAAAGTCCCCAGGGTGTGATAGGTGCTGTACAAATGCAAGTCCACTCTTTCAAACTAGAAGTGGTTAAATATTGACAGTATGTGCTGACATTGTGGTGAACCGTCCACAGCTTGTGCAAATTTACTCATTCATCAAGCGCAGCTATCACTCAGTTCATAGGCACAAACCTTGAACTGAAGTTTCGGTGCCTTCATTTACTTCTGACGTGACATCTCCATACTTCTGCCAGCCAAGGACCTGAAGCCTGAGCGCTTGAAAGCAGCTAATAGCACTTTTCTGCCGTGAATCATGCGTGCCTGGTTTATAATTACTGCTTCCGATTGTAAGCTATAATTATACCTTCTTGCACTCGCCTAGGGAGGATTCACTAAAGTTTTTGCATAATGTTTATGTGTCTAGTTTTTTGCCATCAAGATCTCATGTGATAAGGCCTGTTCCTTTTCCCTTGCCCTGTTTTTTTGGTAAAATTTCCTCCCCTTCTCCTGAAGGTGTTGACTCCCCGCCATAGATTATCTCTGTCAGTTCTGGTCCTGAACTGACTGGTTTACAGCGTTAGAGTCAGACAGCCCATTCTGTATCACATCCTGATTCACAATATATAATTGAATACCTCATGCGTTTAAATAGTCCTCCATCTGATTCATTGAAACAGCCCATTTTAAGGGTGTGATGCTATGTCCGTGAGGTGACATGGAAGCCCCCAGATCATTGCTGCTTTCCTGTATCATTGTAGGGACTTTATTGGGTATGATTGAGCATTCACAGTACTAAATATTGGCAGTGATGAGCTGTGTGGAGTTCATGGGGAAAGACAATGGGCACGATTCTCCCAAATGGAGCCCAAGTGTTCACACATCGTGAACGCCGTTGCGTTTCACGACAGCGCGAACCGGGCCCAGGTATGACTGATTCTGTCCCCCACAGGGAGCCAGCACGTCGCTGGAGCTGTTCAATCCTCTCCAGCCTCCCTTCCCGGCGCCAATTGGGCGCCGCGACAACCCGTGCATGCGTAGTTGGGCCGCGCCAACGTGTGCGTGCGCGGGGGACTTCTTCCGCGCGCCAGCCCCAACTCAACATGGCGTCGGTGCAGGAAAGTAGGCCCGGGGAGGATAGAGGCCGGCCCACGGATTGGTGGGCCCTGATCGCGGGCCAGACCCCATCGGAGGCCCCCCCCCCCCCCACAGGCCGCCCCCAACCGTTCACGCAGAGTTCCTGCCGGCAGCGACCAGGGGTGAACGGCACCAGCGGGACTCTATCGTATCTGTGCGGCCGCTCGGCCCATCCGGGCCGGAGAATCGGCTGCATCGCCGATTCCAGCGGCCCGTGCCGCGCCAACCGCGCCGGCGCAAATGGTGCCGATTCTCCGCACCTCGGAGCATCGCGCGACGGCGTCGGGGCATCGTGGCGCAATTGTGCCGATTCTCCAGCCTGGCGCGGAGCTCGGAGAATCGCCCCCAATATAGGTCAATGCTATGGAGGGTCATGTGCTCAGGATCTCAGAAATCTGCCTCATCAGAGTGTTAACTTGCAGTTGTGTGAGCTGAGCTGTAGCCACTTGTGATGGAAGTCCAGCATCACAGAATCAGGCCCCGAGCCCCCCTCCCCACCCTGGGTTGAACGCAAGACTGAAATTGCTTGTTGGTGAATTATATTAAATTTATCTCACACCGTTCAGGATGCAGAGGGAGCCAGAGCAGTGAGTAACACACCCATCCCTGCTCAGTTATGAAACTTGAGATGACTAACATGGTTCTGTGATCAATTACCTCAGCTAATCACAATGTGCCATATTACAACTTCAGGCTGCGTTTGGCTGTTCACAGTACAACACGTGAAAAGCTTGCTGAGTCTGACTCCTTCTTGGCATTTTGCTTTTGGAGTTCTTCACCAAAAGACAAGGGATGTTGAGCTATGTGAGTTGGCTGGAGACAATATAAATTGGCAGAGAAAAAATAAAGGTAAGAGTAGGATCTGAAACCAGAACGGAAAGGAATGCTGAAGTTTAGACTTTGAATTTTGCTTTTTCGATGAGACAGGAAGTCTAAATTTTATAAGTTTGGAAAACTTCCTTAGCAAGTGACGTAAATGATTATGTGGAGTTGGGTATTGTAGTAATCTGTTTCCCATTTTATTGCATGGCCCTGTGTGATAGCAACTGTAATTGCCCATTCAAGAAAGAGGTTAATTCAGTCAAGGATGGCATGAAGAGTGCAAGTTATGCTTCCAATTATTGATTACAGATTGGTCAGGCCATGTGGCCAATCTGGCCAGGAGAGAGAACATGTTACCCGTGATTTCTGGGCAGGTGTAGAAGTCGGACACTTTGCGGGTTAAAAGTTTCATGGCGTTGAGAGAGTGATTGAGAGCATTCACATGCTTTTTCCTTTTATAATAAGCTGTACTTGTAGTTCAGAAAGTTCTTTAACAGGCTACGTACCAAACTCCCCAGCACTTTTTAACAAGGCTGTACATCGTGTTCCAGTCTTAAAAGAGAGATTCTCATTGATGCATGTCCAAAAGTATTTTACAGTCACTGATCCTTTGAGGTTTAGTCACTGCTGTAATATAGGAAACATGACAACCAGTTTGCACTGAGCAAGCTCCTACAAACCGCAGTATTGATAATCGGTTTTCGTAATGCTGGTTCAAGGGATGGATATTGCTTCTGCGAGCTTGATCAGGGAGAACTCCCATCCCCTTCTTCATAATAGTGGCCAGGGGAGCTTTATATGCCCACCTGAGAGAGCAGGCAAGACTTTGGTTTACCATCTCGTCTGACACTGCGGCACTCAAAGGGTTGGTCTCTGTTACTTCCTCTGCTTCCACTGTTATGAAGGTGAGGCCTTCTGAAACACATAATGTGGCCACAGGTTCTTGTCTATCAGAAAGAGACATTTCCTACATTGCAAACAGTGATGGCTCTTCAAAATTACTACATTGGCGGTAAAGTGCATTGGGATCGTTTTGAGGTTGTGAAGGGTGCTGCAGAAATGTGAGCAACATGGTTGAGTCTTTCCTATATTTTTAATTTATTCTTTTACGGGATGTGGTAGTCGTGGGAAATCCAGCATTTGCTGCCCATCCCTAATTGCCCTTAAACTGAGCCATTTCAGGGGTCAGTTAAGTGTCAACCATCTTGCGGTGAATCTAGAGTCACATCTAGGCCAGGCTGGGTAAGAACAGCAGATTTCCTTCCTGGAATGTTTTTGCGGCAATCAATGACGGTTTCGTGGTCACTATTACTTTCGCTTTCAAGTCTAGACTTTAATAATTGAATTAAAATTCCACCAATTGATGTAGTAGGACTTGAACCTGTGTCCCCAGCGGAGAGAGTCCTCACCATGGCTGCCTTTAGTTATTTATCCAACCATTAAAAAATCTGAATGTCCCTTTTAATGAGTTCTACGGACCTTTTGATTCATTGTTTAGACAAAGAAGCAAGTCGAGGAAAGAGTTAATGGGCCAAAGGAAGTTTCCTTGTAATGAGCTTCCTTCAATTGAAGCGTGGCAACAAGTTAATTCTTAAATGCTGGTAGAGGCACAGTGAGCAGTGGAGAGTCTTCAAATGTTATCAATGGAAAATTATTTCGAATTATTCTATGAATGAATTTGCACCATTTTAATTCATCAGAGCTGCTTGAGTATTTCAAGACACTGTTAAGGTAAGATCCAGCAGGGTTAACGATTAGCATTAGCTCATTGTCAGAGGGATAGCAACGATAGAACGCTGAACTGGCAGAGGGGCAGCACCCGGAGTACCACGTTGTCGGAGGGCAGCACTCTGGGAGTGTTGCACAGTTGGGGTGCATTGCAGTACTTGGGGAGGAGCTGCACTGTTGGAGGGTTAGTGCTGAGGGAGTGCTGCAGTGTTGCTGGGAAAGTGTTGAGGGAGCGCTGCAGTGTCGGAGGGGCAGCATTGAGGGAACGCTGTAAGAGGGGCAGCACTGAAGAAGTGGTGCACAGCTAGAAGTTCCGTCTTTCTAATGAGGTGTTGAACTGGGCCCCCGTCTGCTCTATCAGGTACATGTAAAGGATTATATTTCAGAGAATATTCAGAAAGTTTGTCCTTCAGTGTCCTGGTCAACATGCCTCAACATCACAAAAATCAGTTACCTTGCCACTTCTCATTGTGCACAGCAAGATCCCTCAAACAGACAATTGATTGCCATGATTCCCACATTGCAGCAATGTCTACACTTCAAGTGCTTAATTGGCAATTAATTGCTTTGGGATGCCCTGAGGTTGTCAAAGGCACTATATAAATGCTTATCCTTTTCGTTAATGTGGAGATTTGAGTAGTTTGATTGCTGGCACACATAATGTCAGTGTGGAGTCAGCTGACCCGATCAGCACATGAAAAACCCAGCTTAAATCATTTGAGGATTCTTTGCAAACCAGCATCGTGAAGCTAAATTCACTCTGCCTTCTCCTTGTGGAGGGGGGAGGAGTCACACCAGCAGGGAGTACAGCTCACAAAATAAAAAATAAAAAATTCTCCTCTGGATAATTAAAAGCTCCGGGAAAATGTTGGGAGAGATGCAAAGTCAGTTTGACATCTTCTGGTTAGGTTGACTGAATAAATGTATCCACACCCTTTATGAGTTTGTGTTTTCATACATGATAAGAATTTGCCTTCTCTTTTCTTGAACCGAATGAAATATTTCTCAATGTGCAGACCACTGTGATTTAACCACGAGTAAGATCCTCTGACTTGAGGTAATTTTTGCTATTTTTCTTTTGGAAACGTTTCAGGTTTACAATGTCCGAAACCAAAGGTTAATCGTTCTGTCTGTCTGCTGTCAAAGTTCCAACCTACTTCTTCTGAGGGAGGGCCGTGACCAGACCATGGGTGAAAACGATGGTGATAAAAGCAGCCAAGCTGGACAACTCTTTGAGAACTTTGTGCAAGCTTCGACATTCAAAGGCACGCTGCAGGCATTCCACATCCTCTGCCGTTACCTGGACCTTGATCCTTTAGACCATTCGATGTTCTACTCTGTGCTGAAGTCAAAGGTCAATACGTGGAAGGCCAAGGCTCTATGGAGCAAGATCGACAAGCAAGCCAACCACAAGGAGTATAAGAAGGGCAATGCTTGCCCCAACACACGGGTGAGTAGAGTTTAATCTTGCCAAATACCAATAGGAACGTTTTTTAAAAAAGTAGGAGCTGGAGTATGCAGTTTAGCCCTTCGAGCCTATTCTGCCATTCAACAAGATTGTGGCTGATCTTCTATCTCACCTCCACTCTCCCGCACTATCTCCATGTCCCTTAAATCCATACCATCAACCTTTGCCTTGAATATATTCAAAAACTGAACGTCTGTGACCTCTGAGGTAGAGAATTCACAATCCTCTGAGAGAAGAAATTTCTCTTCACCCCAGTCCTATGGTCATCCCCTTGCTGTGAGACTGTAAGCCCCCGTTTTAGGTTCCCCAACCAAGGAAACATTTTCTGAGCATTTACCCTGGCCAGTCCCTTGAGAATTTTACATATTTCTATTTGATCGCCTCTCATTATTTTAAATTCCGAGGAATATAGGCCTAGTGTACTTAACCTCTCAGTATAGGATAATCCCCCAGGAATCTAGTATAGTCAGCCTTTGTTGCGTTCCTCCGAGGGCAAGAATATCCTTTCTCAGACAAAGGCCTTGGAACGCGTTACATTTGATCCTGCTACCAAATAATTCACAACACAGCTGCCACCACACTCCAGCTGTAATACAGCAATGGACCTATGGTTATGTCCAAGCAGAAAATCCGAGAAATACTCAGATTAGGCAGCATCAGTGGAGAAAGAAACCGAGTTAATGGGCGGGATTTACCGACCAACCGGCAGCCTGTTTTTGGGTAGCGGAGGTGACCCGCCAGCGGGATTTACTGTTCCCATTGACAACGGGGTTTCCCGTTGACTTCACCGCTCGTTGCCGGGAAACCCTTGCGCTGTTGTGGGGCCGGAATTTCCGGCCGGCATGAAGAGCCGATAAATCCTGCCCAATCTGTCAGGCTGATGACCTTTTATGAGAGCTGGGACATATTCAAGATGTAACAGGCTTGCAGCAAATGCAGCGACAGGGAAACGGGGATCAGGAGGGATGTGATCAGGTTAAAGGCTGGAGGGGTTAAGTGAAAAAACGGTTACGGTGCAAAGCAAAAGGAGATGGTAATGGGGCAAGTAAAGAAACAAAATGTGGGTCTAGAGGTAAAAATGGCAACTGCAGTAGGGGAGATGGTGGAAGATGGTAATGTCACTGGACTCGTAATCCTGAGGTTCATATTAGAGGCATGCATTCAAATTCCACCATGGCAATTGATGGAATTTGAATTCAATTAATAAATCTGGGGCATGATCTAATGGCTGCATTGCGACGGGTGTGAATCTGAGTGAACCGGTTAGATCACGGGAGGGTCTGAAATCAGGAACGCCAATTGGTTTCCGACCTAACCGGCCAGTTCCCACTGGCGAAATGCGGATCCTTCCGTGGCGAGAAACCAATAATCACCAATTATGGCCAGTCTCCATCCCATTAACGGGAAGGACACCCTATCTAATGGCCTCCAATGATCTACCCGGCTCCGAAGCAAACGGTCACATAGGCACTGATTACTACTGGTCCATACAAACATGGGCCCGGAGTCATGGCACCTGGGGGGCTCTCTCAGGCCATTGGAGATCCCTGGGTGGTCCGGGACAGGGCAAAGTGGCACCCTGGCTCTCCCACTGGTACCTGGGCACCATGGCACTGCCAGGCTAGCACCTTGGCACTACTGCCCTGGCACTGCCAATGTGCCCAGGTGGAACTGCCAGACTGGCAGGAGAACTGCCAGAGTGTCAGGGTGGCATTACCAAGGGTCAGGGCCTGAGGGGGGTCATGCCCAAGAAAGGAGGGTTGAGCAAGGGTATGAAGGGTGTGGGGGTGAAGGGTGGGTGAAGGGTCCTCCAGAAGACGGGGGGGGGGGGGGGGGGGGGGGGGGGGGGGGGGGGGTGGTAAAGGCTGGGGATCTTGGAAAGGGGGGTTGTCCAAAAGAGGGCATGGGAAAGCTTGACAAAGGGGCCCCTCAATGACCCCATAGCGGGGTGTCCTCATTGTGGGGTGGGGGAGGAGTGGGGTAATGTCCATATGTTTGGGGGTGACTTGCCCGTGGGTGGGGAATATGGGGGACCCTCAAGCTCGCTTGGAGATCGAGGCACCTGATTGGGACTGGAGAGAAACTCCCAATAAAGTGACTAAGTGTGGTTGGATAGCGGGGAACTAACAACAGAGCCAGGGGGAAATCCCAGCAAAACTCTCCACAAATGGCACTTGGATACTTTTCCGTTAGTTTGCGCCTCTGGAATTGAAAGCTAGTCTCAGTAATGGTGGCTGTCAATTGTCATGAGAACCCATCTAGTTTAGGGAAGGAAATCCGCTGCCCTTACCTGGTCTGGCCTATATGTGACTCCAATGTGGTTGACCCTTCACTGCCCTCACTGCACTCCGTTCAAGTGCAATTTGGGATGGACAACAAATTTTGGCCGGCATCCCACGAATAAATTTAAAAAAAATAATTATTACCAGGATCTCCTGTCCAAGAGTTTGGAATTAGTTCTTATGATCTGAATTTATTGAAGTCAATGTTGGCTCCAGAATGTTATAAAGGGCCTTATAAGTAATTTAATTGGCATTTCCCAGTTACCAACTTAGTTTCCGAAGGACTGCCAAATTGCTTACTCGGTATCCCTGTTGGGACTGGGTTCAAACCCACTCTCGGACACAAAGGCTGACCTCGTGGCTAGTCTGGCTACGACGTTACACCGAGACCTCGGTCAGGTGGGTCTGAAAGATCCAAGGCATGTGCCAAGTTCTCCTGTTTTCTGGACAGATGCCAGGTGCATTCCTGAAATCCAGGTGAAGACATCTGCTGCCGTTTCTGTATCCAGCAGATTTGTTCTATCTCCAAAGAAGCCCAATACACTGCTCGGACACAAGTTGCCGTGTGTGGGAGGGTGTGTGTGTGTGGGAGGGTGTGTGTGTGGGAGGGTGTGTGTGTGGGAGGGTGTGTGTGTGGGAGGGTGTGTGTGTGGGAGGGTGTGTGTGTGGGAGGGGTGTGTGTGTGGGAGGGTGTGTGTGTGGGAGGGTGTGTGTGTGGGAGGGTGTGTGTGTGGGAGGGAGGGTGTGTGTGTGTGTGTGGGAGGGAGGGTGTATGTGTGTGTGTGGGAGGGAGGGTGTGTGTGTGGGGTGTGGGTGGGTGTGGGAGGGAGTGTGTGTGTGTGTGTGTGTGTGGGGGGGGTGGGTGGGGGTGGGTGGGTGGGTCTGTGTGGGAGGGTGTGTGTGTGGGAGGGTGTGTGGGAGGGAGGAAGGGTGTGTGTGTGTGTGTGTGTGTGTGGGTGTGGGAGGGAGTGTATGTGTGTGTGTGTGTGTGGGGGGGGGGGGGGGCTGAAAGTTTAACTTCTCACAGAATTCACGAACGTTCCCAGAATGTAAACAGCAGCAGGGAAGCAGCAGCCCTCGCAGCTCAGAGGTAAATGCATGTGCTTGAAAACTGTGTACATCCTTCTTCATACTTCCTTTAAAACCTACCCTTTTCACCAACCCTTTGGACATTTGCCCAGACTCCTCCTCTTTTGGTTCCTCCTCTCTGTCCGATTATGTTCCCATGAAGTCCCTTGAGACCTTCTTCTCTATGAATGGAAGTTGTTGTGGTTTAAACAGGGAATGGGAATTTTTGAAGTAGAAACATAGAAACTAGGAGCAGGAGTCGACCATTCGGCCCTTTGAGCGTGCTCCGTCTTTCAACATGATCAAGGCTGAGCCTCCATCTCAGTGCCATATACCTGCCTTCTCCCTATGTCGCTTGATGCCATTAAAATCTAACCATTTATCTTTCTCTTTCTTGAATACAGTGTGATTTGGCCTTCACAGCTTTTTGTGGTAAAGAATTCCACAGATTCACCACCCTTTGAGTGAAGAAGTGTTTCCTCATCTCAGTCCTAAATGGACTACCCCATACCCTGTGTTCCCTGGTTCCAGATTCTCCGACCAGGGAAACCATCCTCCCTGCTTCTAGTCTGTCCAGCCCTGGTAGAATTTTACACCTTTCAACCAGGTCTCCTCTCATCTTTCTAAACACAAGTGAATACAGGCCCAGTCGAACCAATCACTCCTCACAGGACCGTTCCTAGTATCAGCCTAGTGAGCCTTCCCTGCATTTCCTCGATGACAAGTATATCCTCTCTTAGGAGGGAGACCAAAACTGCACACAATACTCCCAGGTGTGGTCTCACCAGAGCCCTGAATAACTGCAGTAAGACTTCTGAACTCAAATCCTCTTGCAATGAAGTATGGATGGTCAGGATTAGAGGAGATACAAGTGTAGGACCATCAGCTGCCTTTTGCTTTCCATGTTAGTCAGTTACAGATTAGTCACTTCCTTTCCGCAATACATCAGTTATCGCTGTGGCGTACAATGCAAGTTGTCAGAAAGGGGAAGCAACCATCAACTCTCGTTCTTTATGATGGACCTGGCTTTGCAATAATAGATTGAAACCACAACTCTAAACAAGGAAGTGATGGTAAACCTTTATAGGTTGTGCCTTGGCTGGAGTAATGTGTCCAATTTTGGGCACCACACTTTAGGATGGATATGAAGACCCTGAGAGAGGGTGCTGAGAAGATTTATGACGACGAAGAGTTGGTGGGGGGAAGTAAGAGGCCAAATTGGGTTTCACACCGAGTGTCCTCTCTGTCATGATATGCAGACACGCAGATAATGATATACAGACAGGCAGCTAATGAACACAGAGAACAGGACATGACCAATGAGCGGGCAGGATACTCAGGGGTGGTATCTCACTATAAAAGGCACGAGGCACTCACACTCCGCCTCTTTCCACTGATGAACATCTACAGAGTGAGTCAGGGTGTATTTACAGTAACACACCTCCAGCACGTGGCTAAAAGCTAGTCTGGTTCAGTCAGACAGAGTGACCAGAGGTTAGCAGAGAGTCGAACTCATAGAGAACTGTGCTAACTGTGCTACTGGTTCAGTAAATCAGATTGAAGTAACTTCACGGTCTGGAGTATCTTTTGGTTAAAGCTGCATCCAGTTGCAGCCTGTGTTACCCCAGAGTACATAACACAACACTCTCATCCTTCTAAACGCAAGTGAATAAAGGCCCCCCCCAGAACCTGCTGGGGAGCACCCGTGAGTACAGCCCCCGGGGAAAGAGGGTCGTGCCTGGATAGTACCCTTGCACCTCTGGGGGGGGGGGGGGGGGGGGTGGTTTCGGCTCGGTTGAGGGATATCCTTTTTTCAAATTTCCTTTACATTGATCTGTCAGTAGCCGAGGTTGCTGGCAGGGAAAGCTCTGAATGAGCCCAGCGCACTAGGATGATGTTGTGGGACCCGCCTCTTCATCCCCCCCCCCCCCCCCCCCCCCCCCCCCCGCCCAAAGTGTTTAAAAATCCGGTGGGAAAACCCAGCAGGCAAGCTGACCGGCTGTCCTCGGATTTTCCTGCCGGAGAGAACGGTTAGAAAAAATGAATCGGATAATCCCACCTGTTAACTCTTGTTTCCCTCTTCACAGCTGCTGTCTGACCTGCTGAGTGTCCCCAGCATCGTTTGTTTTTATTTTGAGATTAAAACGCAATTTAAAAGAGGTGTCCAAAATTAGGAATGGCTTTGACAGGAGTAGATGGGGAGTGGAGAGTAACTGTTTCCAGTGGCTGGAGGGTCAGTAACGAGAGGACACAGATTTAAATGAACTGGCAAAGAAAATGGGGTGATGTGATTCAAAATGCACTGCATGAAAGGACAGTGGGAGCAGGTTTAATAGCAATTTTTAAAAGGGAAAAATTTCAGGGTTGTGGGGAAAAGGAGACCAATTTGATGGCTCTTTCAAAGAGCTGGCACAACAGGCTGAATGGCCTCTCTTTTATGCTGTATGGTGATGAAGGCAAACATTTGGCGGGGCATAGGAAATGCCATGTGCCCACACATGAAGAGGAAGTCCACCAGAATTACTGCCAAAGTCAAAGGGTGAGGATTGGAATAAACTCCTGCGTTTCTCCTGCTGGATGTAAAAGAGCCCAGTTGAGACTTTGGCTCCTGAATCTTGCACTGATCCTTAATCAAAACAGGGATGAGTGCACAGCCTCTTTTGCATAGTGTGGTTGATTTGATGGAAGCCAGATTTGCTTGTAGAAGGAGTGTGCAGTGACCCTGCAAAGAGGACTGATAACCTCCACATTCTGGAGATGTGGATTGGCACCTTAAATGGGCAGGGTGGTAAAGTGGCAATGGTTGTAGGGCTGGGTCCCAGCTTCATTCCTTGCATTCTTGGCACTGTGCTATTTAGAGCTGATATGGCTATATAAGGGGCTGAATTCTGAGTGGTTCTGTTTTGTGGAAATCCACGAATAAGTGTCAGACGATGATGGGGAGCAAACGCCATCACAATTGAACAACTTCCTCTGGCTGCCATTTATTTTCAGTAAAATGAACGGAAGTAAGAACTTGCCTTTCGCGACCTCATGACACCCCAAACTGCTCTCTGTGTCAGTGAGTGGCCCTCTTGCCTCGAATCGGGAGATTCAAGACCCACTCCAATGCTTGAGCACAACAGTCTAGACTGACCCCCCGTTGCTTTACTGACCAGTTCTGAGCATAATAAAACAGTAGTACCCATAATAACAAAACAAACTAGAGTGAACATTAACATAGTACAAAAAGAGAATATACAATAACAATTAAATAGACATTACCCCACGCGACCCAGTCTTCCCACACCATCCCAATGAAGCACTCAACCACCCCCCCCCCACTCCCCATGGATTGCTGTTGCTGCTGACATTTTAATTTTCCCCGAGAAAGTCGACAAACGGCTGCCACCTCCGAGAGAACCCTAGCATAGACCCTCTTGAGGCAAACTTTATTTTCTCGAGGCTGAGAAACCCAGCCATGTCTGTATCCCAAGTCGCTACACTCGGGGGCTTCGAGTCCCTCCACATTAATAAAATCCATCTCCGGGCTACTAGGGAGGCAAAGGCCAAGACGTCGGCCTCTTTCGCCCCCTGAACTCTCGGGTCTACTGACACTTCAAAGATTGTTATCTCTGGACTCGGCACCACCCGTGTGTTAAGCACCTTGGACATTGCCCTCGCGAACCCTTGCCAGAACTCTCTAAGCTCCGGGCATGCCCAAAACACGTGGACATGGTTTGCAGGGCTGCCCTTGCACCTCATACAACTGTCTTCTACCCCACAAAACTTGCTCATTCTCGCTGTCGTCATGTGTGCCCGGTGGACCACCTTAAATTGAATTAGACTGAGCCTGGCACATGATGAGGAGGAATTAACCCTGCCCAGGACCTCTGCCCACAGACCCGCTTCCAACTCCTCACCTAGCCCCTCCTCCCACTTGCCCTTGAGCTCCTCTCCCGGGGTTTCCTCCGCCTCCTGTAGTTCCTGGTACATATCCGACACCCTCCCCTCCCCCACCCAGGTGCCGAAGACCACCCTGTCCTGTATCCTCAGTGGCGGCAGCGTTGGAAAGGCCACTACCTGTTTTTTCAGGAAGGCTCGTACTTGCAGATATTTAAAGGCGTTTCCTGGCGGCAGATTAAATTTGTCCTCTAGCGCCTTCAAACTGGGACAGCTTCCGTCTATGAACAGATCTCCCATCCTTCTGATGCCTGCCTTCTGCCAGCTCTGGAACCCACCATCCATCCTACCTGGGACAAACTTGTGATTGTTGCATACCGGGGTCCAGACCGACGCTCCCTCCACCCTCTTGTACCTCCTCCACTGTCCCCGGATCCGCAGTGTCGCCACCACTACCGGTCTTGTGGAGTAACGGGTTGGTGAGAACGGCAAAGGAGCCGTTATCAAAGCTCCCAGACTAGTACCTTTACATGACGCCGCATCTGCTTTGGTTCTGCGTCATAGAATCATAGAATTTACAGTGTTGAAGGATGCCATTTGGCCCATTGCCTCTGCACCGGCCCTTGGAAAGAGCACCCACTTAAGCCCATGCCTCTACCCTATCCCCGTAACTCCACCCAACCTTTTTTTGGACATTAAGGGCAATTTATCATGGCCAATCCACTTAAGCTGCACATCTTTGTACTGTGGGAGGAAACTGGAGCACCCGGAGGAAACTCACGCAGACACAGGGAGGACGTGCAGACTCTGCACAGACATTGACCCAAGCTGTGAATTGAACCTGGGACCCTGGAGCTCTGAAGCAACTGTGCTAACCACTGTGCTACCGTGCTGCCCTTAATGCATTAATACCCTTGTCCAACAAAAAAGCTATTGATCTTAACTTTGATTTTTTTTTAATTGACTCCACCCAAGAGAGAGTTTCAGATCTCTGCTATTCTTTGTGTGAGGAAGTGCTCCCGAATGGCCTGGCACTAATTTAATCTTCTGCCCCCTTGTTCTGGACTCTCCCACCGGAGGAACTAGTTTCTCTGGGCCTCATTTTAAGTCCGCTCACCTGGGATTGGAAGACAAAGTGGCGGGGGAGCCAAGATGGCTGCCTCTTATCGCTTACTCAAGTGAACCAGCTGCTGTAACCGTGGTAGCCCCCTTGCCACTGGGTTGGGAGGTCATTGGTTCGGGTACCTCGCCAGGGACATAACCCAGACTGACACTCCCAGTGCAGTACTGAGGGAGTGTTGCGCTGTTGAAGCCGCCATCTTTTAGGCGACACGTGAAAACTGCTGCCCTCTCAGCTGGGCGTAAGCGATATCGTGAGACGTTTTGAAGAAGAGCAGGGGAGTTCTCCCCTGGGTCAATATTTATCATTCGTCGCACATCCCACTTAAAAAAGCAAATAATCTGGTCATTATCTCATTGCTGTTTGTGAGATCTTGCTTGCTGTGTGCAGGTTGATTGCCGCATCTCCTACGTTACAACAAAGTCTGCCCTTGGTATTTTATCATGCGGAAGGACAGCCTGATGGTGTGAAAGTTGCTAAATAAATCCTTTTTGTCATTGGGCATCCAGGGACAAGAAATAAGCGTGGCCCTTCAATGTCACCTAACACTAGTTTTAAAAAGAGACTCTGATGTTTGACCTAGAGCAGAGGGTTCCAGCTGTGCTTACACACCTCTGCAGCTGTTGGACAACAAACATTCCAACACAGGTTTTCGATTGTAGAAAGCACATTTCCCTTTGTTTTTGCAAACATGGCATCCCTATCTACAGTGATTCGAGCACACCGATTTTAAGATCATTGGCGGACTGGCCAGAGGAGAATTTACTTTTTACTTAAAAAAAAATAGTTTTGTTCAAATTTTAACAATCGCACAACACAACATTTCCAACTGAAATAACCTTGAGGCAACTCCACAAAGCTCCGCTACCTGTTAGCGACAACTTGCTCTCCAGAATGTAATATAAACCCCATCCCTTGTGGATTGCCACATCCCACTCGGGGCGAATTTCACATTTCCCAAACACAGGAACTCCATTAAATCCCCCAGCCACACCGAGGCAGAGGGTGGAGAAGCTGACTTCTACCCTAATAGGACCCGCCTGCGAGGGAAGGCTAACTCACCTACCCTCGCATCCGTCTCAACTCCGGCAAGTCTGACACCCCGACAATGGCCCTCAGGGGGTTAGGCACCAAGTGCACATGTAAGATCGCCGACATGGTGCCCCAAAACTTCGGGCAGGACCAGAACGTTAGGGAGAATTTACTTTTAAATGCAATGAGTTGTAGTGACCTGGAATATACGGCCTGAAAGAAGATTGGCGCATGCAAGACGATTGAATAGTAGCTTTTAAAAGGGAATTGGATAAACACCTGAAACACAGACAGTGCAAAAAGCCAGAGGACTGGGACAAATTGGATCACTTTTTTCAAAGAGCTAGCACAGGCCCCATGGACCGAATGACCCCCTTCTCTGCTGTGTCGTTCTCTGGGTAGGAACAGGATGAGGCCATTCAGCCACTCGAACCTGTTCCACCATTCAATTAGATCATGGCTGACCTGCATTTTAGCTCTGTTCCATATCCCATATATCCACGCCTCACAACAATCTCTCAATCTCAGTGTTGACAAGAGGGAAGAGTTCCAAATTTGCAGCATGCATTGCGTGAGGAACTGTTCCCTGACATGAACCCTGAACAGTCTAGGATTTCCCTGTGGTTCAGCATTCTCCCCACCAAAGGAAATAGTTACTTTCTAGCTACCCTATCCAACCATTTCATCAGCTTAACCATTTTAGTCACAGTTGCAATGTAGGAAATGGATTGGGAAGTTTGAGCACAGCAAGCACCCACAGACAGCAATAGAATAACAACCAGATAATCAGTTTTAGTGATGTTGGTTAAAAAATAAATATTGGTCTGGACACTGGAAATATCTCTCCTGCTCTTTGCTGGAATAGTGGGCACAGGATTGTTTATGTCGGAATGAAAGAGCAGATGGGGCCTCAGTTTAAGATACCATCCAAAAGACGGGCGCATTTGAATGGGACAAGTTCAAAGTACCACAGCAAATTTCTCAATGGCCGCGTTGACGAGCTCCTGACCGCTCTCAAACAGCAATTAATCATTCTTCACGAGTTCCTTTCCGGGCAAGGCCATACTTAAAATAATTTTCAGCACTGGGAGCTGAACTCGCTGACCAGACTGGCTCTTCAGGCATCGAGCTACCATTTTGGAAGGGTGACCTGATCCTTGAGTGAGCTTGATGGTATCCCGCACCCATGGACATTGTCACCCCATGCACACATGGACGTTACCCCCCCCAAACCCCTAGTGAGGACATACCGGACACGCCGCCATGGGGCTGCTGAGGGCCCCCTTTTCAGACCATCCTGCACCCTCTTTCAGCCTCCCCCTTTCCGGGGCTCCCATCCTGCATCCTCCGACATTCCGAAGGCCACTCATGCCAGCCCTTCAACCTCCATCCTGCATCCCCCCCCCCCCCCCCCCCCCCCAATCCCTCCTTTCATGGGCATCCCTCCTCTCCGGCCATAACCCTTGGTAGTGCCACCATGTCAATGCTCCAACCACCTTGACAGTGCCACCATGGCAGTGTCAGGGTAGCGGTGCAAAGGTTACCAGCTGGACAGTGCGAAGGTGTCCGGGTCCCAGGGGGAGAGTTAGGGTAACACCTGCCCTGTCACTGACCACCCAGAGGCCTCCAATGACTTGGGAGATCTCCGTCCCCTCCTAGTGCTGTTCCACCTGGCCCTTGTTTGTGTGGGCCAGTACTAATCTTCGCTCACAGGACAGCGTGCTGGCAAGTCCATTCGATCACAGGAGGCTGTTAGATTGAGCGACCATCCCGTTAATAAGATAGAAATTGGCCTTAGTGATTATTGTTTTCTCGCTGTGTCGGAATCCGCCAACGGGATTAGATTGGATTTGTTTATTGTCACGTGTACCGAGGTACGGTGAAACATATTTTTTTGCAAGCAGCTCAAACAGATCATTTAGTAAATGGAAATAAAATAAAATAAAAAGAAAATACATAACAGGGCAACACAAGGCACACTGTCATGAGAATGTCGCTTTAAGAAATGTCTGTCTGCTCATGTTACTGCAGTAATGTCAGAGTGTAGGTGGAGCTGAGCTCAGGCTCTGCTTTTTAGTTTCACTTTGAGAACAGCTTGGGTGTGTCTGTGTCTTTTTGGTTTTGTTTTCAATGTTGGAGCTGAAGCCAGGCAAAGCAGGTGTACTGTTGATCTCTTTGCCATGAAAGACTATCTCTTGATCATTTGGTGAATTCAGAATTTATGTTTTCAGTAGTGAATGTAAACCTGATGTGCTTCTGTTAAAAGGTGTTTCTTTTGTCTTCTGGATGTTGTTTGGGAAGTTATTAAGGATTACTTAGTGTTGTATTCTTTGGGGGTTGTATTTGAATTAATGGTTGCTAAGATGTTCACTGTATGTTTTAAAAAGGTTAACTTGAGTTCATAGAAAAACATTGGTTTGCTTTAAAAAATATTTTTCCATTTCTGCTGTACCAGACCTGTAGAATGGGCCGTGTGCTCCCCATACCACAATCTATTAAAAGTTGTGGGTCAGGTGAACTCCATGATGCACTTTGGGCTTCTCTAAACACTGGCCCATAAAAACACAATGTAGATATATAGACACCGGCATCGGATGAAGCATACAGTATTAATCAGGTCAATCCATAAGAGGGTCGTTTAGGAGTCTGGCAACAGTGGTAAAGTAGCTGTTTTTGAATCTGTTTGTGCGTGTTCTCAGACTTCTGTATCTCCTGCCCGATGGAAGAAGTTGGAAGAGTGAGTAAGCCAGGTGGGAAGGATCTTTGATTATGCTGCCCGCTTTCCCCAGGCAGTGGGAGGTGTAGATCGAGTCAATGGATGGGAGGCAGGTTCATGTGATGGACTGGGCCGTGTTCACGACTCTCTGAAGTTTCTTGCGGTCTTGGGCCGAGCAGTTGCCATACCAGGCTATGATGCAGCCAGATAGGATGCTTTCTATGGTGCATCTGTAAATGTTGAGAGCCGGTTCGATCGCAAACCACTTGCCGCCTGGCAAGGTTCCTAATTTAGGCCACTCCCGCGATTGAACCAACTCGCACACATTCTCGTAAGGCGCGATGAGGCTGTGAAATCACACCCAGTAGCAACTCCAACATTACAGCACGCCCTTGACATTGCCTCTCCGGCAGTGCAGCCCTCCCTCAGCACTGCCCCTCTGACAGTGCAGCCCTCCCTCAGAATGTCAGCGTAGCCTATGCACTTGAGTGTCTGGAGTGAGGAGCTATTTGTAATCAGCAGCTGGTTTAAAAAGGTGTGACTTGTTAATGACGACTGCAAATTTATCTCTCTGACCCAGGAAATGATCAATTCAAGTTGTGAAGTCTCATTCCATCAATTTGTGTATTGTTGCTGGTAATTTTTAAAATGTCAGATTTGAGAAGTTATTGTTGCAATATGTCTTTAAGGGATAGCGCATACTAGCCACTCGAAAGGAAGTGTGTGATACATTCCTATTTTAGTTTTCCTTTTGCTTTGGACAGAGACCATACAGACAGCTCTGCTGCTGATGTCTTCAAACTTTCTACCCATGTTTATGTGTTCTCATGTGCTTAATAATAATTTAGAGTACCCAATTCATTTTTTCCAATTAAGGGGCAATTTAGCGTGGCCAATCCACTTAGCCTGCACATCTTTGGGTTGTGGGGGCAAAATCCAGGCAAACACAGGGAGAATGTGCAAACTCCACACGGACAGTGACCCAGAGCCGGGTTTGAACCTGAAACCTCAGCGTCGTGAGGCAGCAGTGTTAACCACTGCACCACCGTGCTGCCCATAGTCTTCATTAATTTACCCACATGTTTACCCAATCCCTTATGAGTGATTGGTGCCTTTCTCTTTCCGTGGCTTTCTTTCTGGGCCAGATCTGACACTAATTCACCCGATTTTTCTTCTCCATCGTGCTCCCCTGGTTCTTCCTGAATGCTTAAATCACATTGCTTGAGGAGATAGGCTGTTGGTCCTGGCAATAAGTGAGTCGCAGATGTCCCGCTGCCCTCGCCATGTTTTTATCAGCTCCCACTCACAGTATGTAACGATGCAAATTCTAATGGAGCTGAAGACTTACATAAGCTGCCGACTACAGGATGCAAATTGTGGCCCAATGTAATATCATCGCCTCTGCAGCTGCTCTAGATTCCAGTAAAAAAAAATCTGCTTTAGCAACAGATGAAATTTGTTTGGCCGTCAGTCTAGGAGAATGAGCTGTGAATTTGTGGATTAGCCTGTTGCACGGCTGAAGGGTATTTGGGAAACACCCGTTTCAGTCGGGTGGGATATGTGGTTTGTTGGTTTCAGAAATGGGAAGTTGAGAGTAAACTCCAGACTCACTTTAATTTTGTACAAACAACATCCGCAACTGTGAATTCAAAAAATAAACTATTGCTAAATCGGTGATCAGTCTGGATCGTTCAATGTGCAACCTCTTTTCCTGGGCGTGGTGCCTGCCAGCCATTTGATCCCTCGAGTCTGCTCCGCTGTTCAATAAGATCATAACTAATCTGTTTTGACTTCGAACTCCACATTCCCGTCTATTCCCAATAAATAACCTTTGCTTCCCACGCCAACAAGAATCTATCCACCTCCACCTTAAAAAGATTCAATTACCTCATTTCTACCGCCTTCTGAGGCAGAGAGAGAGATTATGTTATCAGTAAAATTCACCCCATTTACCCGTCTCCTTCCATTGACATCATCATTGAGACTTGTCCAAATTATGCTCGCCTGTTATCACCTTGTTTGTGAATAATTCTGTTTAATCTCATTGCCGGGTTTGGCTTGCAAGCCAACATAGATTTACAATGTCGCCAAGTGTGCAGATTAGGTGGGGTTATGGGTATAGGACAGGAGAGTGGGACTAGATAGGGTGCTCTTTCAGAGGGTTGGTGCAGACATGATGGACCGAATGGCCTCCTTCTGCGCTCTAATGATTCTGTGACCTCTGCTCTAAATGTCACTTGGGCTAAGAGTGAAAGGAACAAGTTCTACATCTGCACCAGAGTTCCCTTTTTATCGGGGAAGCTTGCAAAACTGTTTCAGTTCACTTAAAAAAAAAAAATTTGTGTCAGCTGTGGCTACGTGAATAGCACTCTCCCTTCTGGGTCTGGGTACAGAGTCCAAACTGGCCTGCCCAGTGCAGTACTGAGGCAGTGCTGCAAGATTGGAGATGCCATCTTGCGGATGAGACGTTAACGCCACTCTTGGTGGATGTAAATGATCGTGCATCTACTATTTAGAAGAAGAGCAGTTGAGTTCTCCCTGGGAAGCCTCTGCCACTATTTATCCTTCAGCCAACATTGCAAACTGCCATTGTTGTTTGTGAGAGCTTACTCTGCGGCAGTTGGCTGCTGTGTTTCCAATGCCAATGGCGCCATAGTCCCAGGTGACCATAAGAGTTGTTCTGGTGGTGATTTTAACCTGAGCTACATCACCACAGTGACAACACTTCAGAAATACTTCAATGGCAGTAAAATGCTTTGGAATATCCTGAAGCCATGATAGGTGCTATGGAAATGCAAGTTGTTTCTCTTTGGAAACATGGCAGAGTGAAGTGAATATTTAAATTGCAAAGCCGTGGGGCGGATGCAAGGAAGAATCCTGAGTTGATCACGAGGGTGAGATGCTTTTAATGATGAAGAAAATTGAGAGAAATTGGGACTTTTTAAAAAGCATTTTACATGTCCTCTGGATATCCCAAAGCCATTCACAGCCAATTACCCATTTTTTGAAGAGTAGTCACCTTTGTTTATGAATCAAGTGGCAGTCACTTTGTGCACAGCAAGAGTTCAGAAGCAGTCAGATAAATGATCTGACTTTGGTGAAGCTCTTGAATCGATCTCTTCTAGTTTCTCCCGATTTACCGTATCTACACCCCTGATGTTGATTCATATAAAGAGTTTGGGGGTGGGGATGAGGGATGGTGGTAGTGGAAAGTGATGTGACCATCAATTCACACGAGACGACGAGTAGAAGTGAACAGTGGTTTTAATAAGCTAGATCTGTGCCTGCCTGCGTCTGTACTGTGTGCCGCCAACAGGCTGCAGATCTATATACCTCCCCCGAGGGGGCGGAGCCATAGGCAGAGCCCACAAGGGCATTAACATAATACAATACAATATAATGCAATACAGTGGTGAATTGTAGCAGCAATACATTCACCACAGAAAGGTCAATTGGCGTCAGTGCCCTGGTCTCGGCAGGGGGAAATTAGCCAAGCTCCACATCCTTGATTATGAAAGGAGAGACTGCTGATGGAACGCACCACAATGTGTAGCTCAACTGGTGGAAGGATTGGAGCACGTTAACCGTGGTGATTCAGCTCCGACATTGGGTATCTGAGGAAGGATTATTTGAATGCGAGCCTGCAGAATGTTCAGTGCCTTTCAAACCCTCTGAGGTGCTGGTATCCCACTGACTTTGAAACTGGAACCCCCTCTGTCTGCTTTGCCTTGGCTCAGACACAACGTATGAGTGTGATGAAAGGTCAAGATTGAGATCACTCTCTGATCATGTGGGCGTTCCCCACTCCACTCTCCTCAACCTTCATGGCTGGAGTCACGTTCTCAGTAAGCGGGTATGCAGAATGTATTTACACTGCATTGGGAGGAGGAGCCCTCCAGGGATATATCTCCATTGTTTGCAAGCCATGCTGTGGAACTTTCAATGGCTGATTGCTTTGTTTACATGCCTCTGTTTTCCTTTTTTAAAATTGTCAAACGAGTGGATGATTTTGACCGTCTCATCCCCGTTGCTTTGGTGAATGAGAATGAAATGAAACATAGAATCATACGGGCCTCACGGTAGCATGGTGGTTAGCATCAATGCTTCACTGCTCCAGGGTCCCAGGTTCGATTCCCGGCTGGGTCACTGTCTGTGTGGAGTCTGCACGTCCTCCCCGTGTGTGCGTGGGTTTCCTCCGGGTGCTCCGGTTTCCTCCCACAGTCCAAAGATGTGCGGGTTAGGTGGATTGGCCATGCTAAATTGCCCGTAGTGTAAGGTTAATGGGGGGATTGTTGGGATAAGGGTTACGTGGGTTTAAGTAGGGTGATCATTGCTCGGCACAACATCGAGGGCCGAAGGGCCTGTTCTGTGCTGTACTGTTCTATGTCCTATGTTCTATACCGTGCAGCAGGTGGCCATTCTGCCCATCTGGTCTGTGCTGGCTCTCTGAAAAGCTTTCCAGTTAGTCCCACTCTCCTGCCGTTTCCCTACTGCCCTGTGAATGTTTTCTTTTGAAATATTTATCCAATTCTTGTTTGGAAATTATTATTGACTCTGCTTCAACCGCCCTTTCAGGCAGTGCATTCCAGATCATAATAACACATTGCATAAAAATGTTTCCCCACCTCTCCTATTTGATCTTTTTGCCAGTTAACCTTAAATCTGTGTCCCGCGGTTACTGACCCTCCTGCCAGGGGAAACAGCTTATCCTAATTTACCACATCAAAACCCTTCGGGATTTTGGACGCCTGTTTTAAATTTCACTGGAACCGTCTCTGCTCTGAGGAGGACGATCCCACTTTTCCAATCTCTCCTCACAACTAAAGCAGCAGAAAATGCAGCGTTCCCTGAATTTGACACCGGCTCTAAATCACATTGGGCGGTGCATTAAAAATAATGTAAGAGTCGAGTATAACTTGGTGCCGGACTTGTGAAACATCAAATCACCAAGGCATATACTGTAAGCCCCGAGTTCTGTAATTCCCTCCCCAAATCTCTCTCCCTCTCTCTCACTTTTAAGAAGTGCCTTTAAAAGCTATCTCTTTGGCCAAGGTTTGCAATGTGTTGTCAGGCTGGTGTCCGTTTTGTATTTTGAAAGTTGCTCCCTGAAGCACCTGGGAGTGCTTTTACTCGGTTATGGGTGCTACATAAATGCTAGTTGTTGATTAGTTGGGTGCCTGTTTCTGGATGATTACACCTCTGCGGTGCCTTGAGATGTTTTACACTGTACAAGATGCAGGTGCAAAGTTGCTAAATTTGCTGAGGATACGCCAATAGGCATGAAAGTAAGTTGTGAAGAGGACAGCTCCAAGGGGTGATAGGTAGGTTAAGTGAGTGGGCGAAGATCTGTCAAATGGAGAATAATGTGAGGAAATGTGGCATTACTCGATTGAGTAGCCAGCGGTCCAGGCAACGGAACCGCATTTTGAGCAGCCCATTGCACCACTCGATGACAGGGCGGAACATGAGCCTCATTGTAATGGGTCTCCGCCTTGGGCTCATGCCTCCATACTGGCATCATCAGCCATGAACTCTGTGGATATCCTATGACCCCCCCATGAGCCAACCCATCATACTTGGATCGTCCTCAAAGACACCAGGGATCTCTGAGTTCCCCCCCGATGTTGCTGTCATGCACACTCCCAGGTTGACGGGGAAGCGGTGGTGTAAGTGATATTGCCGCTAGACTAGTAATCCAGAGACCCAGGGTAATGCTCTGGGGTCCCAGGTTCAAATCCCACCATGACAGATGATGACATTTGAATTCAATAAAGAATCTGGAATCAAAAGTCGAATGATGACCGTGAAATCGCTGCCGATTGTCGTAAAAACCCATCTGGTTCACTAATGTCCTTCAGGGAAGGAAATCTGCTGTCCTTACCTGGTCTGGCCTACATGTGACTCTAGACCCACACAGTGATGTGGTTGATTCTTCACTGCCCCCCTCTGAAATGCCTTAGCAAGCCACTCAGTTCATGGGCAATAAGGGATGGGCAACAAATGCTGGCCCAGTCAGTGACCCCCACATCCCTAGGACAAATTAAAAAAAAACTTACGGTCCTCCTCTCAGTATTGGGATTTAATCTATGGCGGGAGATAAATCGTTTAAATCCACATAGCGGGGTCTTGCCGCCTGGCTGGAGAGCCATACATGGCTTACTTTGGGGAAGGTCCCACCATATTAAATGCCAGTCAGCCACTTAAGTAGCTACTGCGTGGCTTCCCTAGGGCCAAGAAACCCAGAAGTGTTTCTGGGTTTCTTCCAGCCCCTTGAGAGCTGTTGGCAAATCAGAGGCCAGCAGCTTCCCTTTACAGGTAGCTCCAGTGGTTTGATGGTGGCTGCACATGATGCACCCACTAGAGTCCAAAGATGTGCAGGTTAGGTGAATTGGCCATGCCGAATTGCCCCGAGTGTCCAAAATTGCCCTTAGTATTGAGTGGGGTTACTGGGTTATGGGGATAGGGTGAAGATGTGGGCTTGGGTAAAGTGCTCTTTCCAAGAGCCGGTGCAGACTCGATAGGCCTAATGACCTCTGTCTGCACTGTAAATTCTTCTATGATTCTATGATCAGTGAGGGACCCCGGCCACAGGGGAGTGAAGACAGGATGGGCAGTACTGTGAGGGGGAGATCAAGAGAGGAGAAGTAGGCAGTCGGGACAAGGACAGAAGGGTGACTGTCAGTGGGGGCCCCACTTCCCAATGCCAGGTCCCTCAATCAGGCTTAAGGGATCCAACTTGAAACCCACAAGCAAATACAGCAGGATCTTCTGCCTGGGTTTCCAATGTGATGACTGCCCCGCTGGATGTTTGTTGACTATCAATGAAGCTAGGATGAGACCCTTTATTGCCCAATTAAAGGTCTCAATTGATATTGGGCAGCACTGTAGCACAGTGATTAGCACTGTTGCTTCACAGTGCCAGGAACCCGGGTTCGATTCCCAACTCGGGTCACTGTCTGTGCGGAGTTCTCTCTGTGTCTGCATGGGTTTCATCCGGGTGCTCCGGTTTATCATAGAATTTACAGTGCAGAAAGTGGCCATTCGGCTCATTGAGTCTGCACTGACCCTTGGAAAGAGCACCCTACTTAAGCCCAATCCTCCAGTAACCCCACTGAACCTTTTTGGACACTGAGGGTAATTTAACATGGCCAATCCACCTAACCTGCATGACTTTGGACTGTGGGAGGAAACCGGAGCACCCGGAGGAAACCCACGCAGACACGGGGGAGAACGTGCAGACTCTGCACAGTGACCCAAGCCAGGAATCGAACCTGGGACCCTGGAACTGTGAAGCAACTGTGCTAACCACTGTGCTACCGTGCTGCCCTCCCACAAGTCCCGAGAGACGTGCTTGTTAGGTGAATTGGACATTCTGAATTCTCCCTCCGTGTACCCGAACAGGCGCCAGAATTTGGCGACTTGGGGCTTTTCACAGTAACCTGAACAGGTGCCAGAATTTGGCGACTAGGGGCTTTTCACAGTAACTTCATTGCGCTGTTAATGTAAGCCTACTTGTGACAATAATAAAGATTATTATTATTATTAGGGCAAGAAGGCCATCCATGAGCCCACTGCCTGAACTTAATCGGGGCAGAGGCAGGAGGGGACCCCACTCAGCAACTCTCCCTCCAGATCTCCTCCCGGAGGAGACATTATATATTCTGCTCTAATTGTGCATCCTGGCAGAGTTCATTGTCCAGGCTGTGGCTGGGCAAGCAGGGGGTTACTTCCTTTAGCCCCATACTCATGGGGACTAGTTGATAAGGGTTTGGTCAGTGTGATTAATCAATAGCCGCATTATCTTTTATTTAAATATTTTTTATTCTCCTTTTTCACATTTTCTCCCAAATTTCCACCCACCAACAATAAACAATAATCAGCAACAAATATGTCAATCCCCATATCAATAACAACGATCCCATCCTCCCACCAAACCCCAAACATCAGCTCATCCTCGCCCTCGTGAGGTTTGCTCTGTATACCACCTTCAGCTGTATCAGCCCCAACCTCGCGCACGAGGTGGAGGCATTCACTCTCCGGAGCACCTCACACCAGAACCCTTCCTCCATAACCTCTCCCAACTCTTCCTCCCACTTTGCTTTGATCCCTTCCAGTGATGCCTTCTCCTCTTCCAAAATACCTCCGTAAGTCGCTGATCCCTTCTCCAGTCTCCCTGTCGTCGTCAGCACCTCCTCCAGCAACGTGGAGGCCAGTTTCACCGAACAACCGCATTATCAATGGATCTTAACATTGACCAGAATGGAAATAGATGGACCAGATTTATTTTTCACCTGTCACAATATTTCTGTATTTCTCAGTTTAACCTTTTAGCACACCATTGTTCCTCACATAGAATGAGTGGGTGACCTGTTCTCATCCTGTCAGTGTAAAAGTGTGCATGTGTAGTTACGTGAGTGTGCATTGAGGTAACTTGCCTTCCAGTTTCAGGTGTCTGTAGCTTTGACTCAAGAATCCATGGCAGGATGCCTGAGCTCGAGAATTCATTGCGAATGTACAAGGTTGACAGGCAGAGATTTTTCCCTATCATGTCGGTCCCACACCGTAATGGCCAGATTATCATAGCTGGACACTTCTTCCCCTGCTACCTGCCAACTCTGAGTCAAAAGGCTGGGAGTGCAAGACCCCTCAAGAGATACACTGAGCACAGAAATCTATGCTGACTCGCCCAGTGCAGTAATGAGGGAGTGCTGTATGGTTGGAAGTGCCGTATTTCAGATGGGACTTTAAACCAAGGCCCAATCTGCCCCCTCAGTGGGCAGACGGGGAATCTAAAACGTAGTGGTCAAAATCTCAGAATAAGGACTGAGTCGAAGAGAGGTTTCTTCACTCAAAATGTTGTGAATCTTTGGAATTCTCTACCCCAGGAAGCTGTGGATTCTGAGTCCTTGTGTATATTCATGGGAAGGGTCGGTGGATTTTTACTGATTAAGGAAATACGGGGATAGTGTGGGAAGGTGGAAGAGAGGTAACAGGTCATCCATGTCTTTATTAAAAGGCAAAGTAGACTTGGAGAACCAAATGGTGCAGTCAAGCTTCTATTTCTTTTGTGAAAGATCCCAAAGGACTATTTTGAAACGGGCAGGGGAATTTACCCTGGTGTCCTGTCCAATACTTATCCCCCAATCAGCATCACTAGATACAGATTATCTGGCCATTATTACATTGCTGTGTGCGGGAACTTGCTGTGCACAGACTGGCTGCTATATTCCTACATTAAACAATCAAGGTACTTCAAAAACTCATTTGGGATGGCATGAGGCTGTGAAAAGTGCTTTAGAAATGCAAATTTTTATTTTTTTTTCGTTTCACCTTAATCCAAGCTCTTAAATCGCCTGGGAGAAGCAGGATAGACACAATAGGGAAGAATACTCCTTTCCCACATCCTCAGGCAATCAGATTTGTTAAGAAGATCACACTCACCGAGTGTTCCCTATAAAGATTAAACATGGGATTGTTCCTAGTGTCCATGCCTCTTTTTCTTGCTACCGTGTGTCTGACTCTCCTGAATTTGGCACCAGCACCACATCTTAGTGTGTGGCTCCCGGAGATAGTAATGATGCTGAGTCTGCCCCCATCAGCATCTGCCAGAAACACCGAGTGACTCGGGAGGTTTAATTGTGAGCAGATGAGTGCGTCTGTTTATTTAAGAAGCATTACCAGAGTGCTGGACATATCTGCTGCAATAGGATGTGGTTTCATTTTCCTTTTTGCACATTCAGTGCTTATTTGTTGTCTTAGTGATGTCAGCAGGTTGTGGATTCAAATCCCACTTTAGAGGTTTGAGCACAGTGCCATATGGAGGGAGTGCCGTACTGTCAGAAGTGCTGCCTTTCAGATGTGAAGCCCTCTCGGGTGGATGTAAAAGATCCCATGGGCACTCCTTAGAATTAGAGCAGGACAGTTCTTGAGCCAATATTTACCCCTCCACCAACATCTTTGAAATAGATTATCTGGTTATTATCACATGGCTGTTTATTGCGTGTAAATTAGCTGTCCTCTACTTAATGCATAATGATGTAAAAATATAATAATAAATAGATAGCATGGATTTTGAAGATGAAAGTCTTAATTGACCAGCCTCATTGAATTCTTTGAAGAGTTTAAAAAAAAAAAAAAAATTTAGAGTACCCAATTATGTTTTCCAATTAAGGGTCAATTTAGAGTGGCCAATCCACCTAACCTGCACATCTTTGGGTTGTGGGGGCGAAACCCACGCAGACACGGGGAGAATGTGCAAATTCCACACGGACAGTGACCCAGGGCTGGGATTCGAACCCGGGTCCTCAGCGCCGTAGGCAGCAATGCTAACCACTGTGCCACCGTGCTGCCCAATTATTTGAAGAGTTGACAGAAAAAAGTAGATATAGGTCGAGGTAATATATCAAGACTAATTAAAGTCCTTTGATAAAGTACCACATAATAGATTAATAAATAATGTTGAAACATGTGGACTTCGGGCACAAGTAGCAGAATAGATGTCTGGCTTCAAGACCAGAAGCAAAGGGTAGGGATGAACATTTTCTTTTCAAAATGGTAGTTGGACATTTTGTCAGGGTTTCTCATGTATTATTTGGGCACAATATTCAAATATGAAATAATATGCCAAGAAAAGAAATATGGCTAAGAAATCCAGTTGGCAAATGATATTGGAGCAGGTTGGAAGAGATCTTGCAGACTCAGCTCTCAACAACTCAACCCATGAATAGAAACAATCAAACCAGTCAATAAAATGCTGAACTAACCGTGGAATACCAGTCTAAGGAATCTAGGATGGCCTGGTAAGTGAGAGTAAGGTGTCGTGTTCTGGTCACAAGGAAGAAAGTCAAATGTTGGAAGCCGTGCAGAGAAGAATCTCACAATCGATCTCTGATGTTTAATGACCTAGTCATCATTACAAACTTCTAAAGATGTGCCATAGGGAGCATTCTATCCGGCTGCGTAACAGCTTAGTGTGGCAACTGCTCTACCCAAGATTGCAAGAAACTGCAGAGTGTAGTGAACTCAGCCCAATGCATTGCACAAGCTTGCCACCCTCCCATTGATTCTATCTACACCTCCCACTGCCTCAGGAAGGCAGACAGTATTGTCAGAGACCCTTCCCACCCAGGCTTTGCCCTCTTCCAGACCATTCTGTCAGGCAGAAGATACAGAAGTCTGAAGACCTGCACATCCAGACATGGGAACAGCTTCTTCCCCACAGCTACTAGACTCCTCAACGACTCCCCCTCGGACTGATCTCTTCCTTGTAAGAAGGCTATTCATGACACTCTATGCTGCTCTTGCACATGTATTTGCTTTGTTTGGCCCTTGTTCCACACTGTAACCAATCACTATTTGTCGATGTGCTTTGTTGATTATTCTTTTTGTCCATTGTGTACGTACCCTTAGCTGCAGAAAAATGCTTTTTACTGTACTTGAGTACATTTGACAATAATTCAATCAATCAAGGTAGCAGGCACCACCCAATCATTCATTTCAACATTTCTGTGCTTCAAGGAGTCTTTGAAATGTTTACTTTATCCGTCCCCGTAACATTAGTCATTTGAAAGTTCTGAAAACAGGACCTGTGGAGGGAGGTGGTTTTCAGCCACCTGAACAGTGTCCAGTCCATTGAAGTTGATTATGTAGGAGTTTTGCCTGAATGTTTGGGGAACTGACTTCAAGAAGACTGCTAATGTTTGTTTGATGGTCTCCTGTTGAATCCAGAGGATGCAATGTGGTGGCATTGCTGATGGAATTTCTCCAATGCTGTTATGTGTCGCAAAGACACAATTCCGATCTCTCAGCTGTACAGGAATGTGGGGGCAACAGCTTCTCTGTACTCCAGGACTTTTGTGGACTTGTGGGGGTCTTTATTGTCGAACTCTCACTGCTGTGGTTTGTAGGAGGCTGAGCGGGCGCAGCTGATTTGCTTTTGGATCGCCTTGTCAATGGTGGCCTTTTGAGAGAGGTGCCTGTCAAGGTATGGGAAATATCCTGGAGGGCTGCTCAGTCACAGGAGCTGCTGCCCAAAGGCATCTTAATCCCAACACTGGTGTTCAAAGACCTTCATTATCTGTCACTGGTGAGCAGATTGTGACGAGAAAATCCCTGGTTCACATTCCTGTCCCCTTCGCCAATCCTTCATCACCACAGGACTTGGTATTGGATTCTGGTGGAATGCGCATAACTTTTTTTAACATGGGGTCCTTTGGGCACCATTCTTCTCCACTCGATCTTGATGGGATGGCAGTCAGATTTCAGTGTCTTGCCAAACCATGATGACCGGGATCACCTTACCACTGCAACTTTCTTCTGCCTTTTATGTGGGTGAGATGCAAAGCCTTTCTTTGTCTGTTCTGACATTTAAAAAAAAAATTCATTTCTGGGATGTGGGCGTAGCTGGTTAGGCCAGCATTTATTGCCCATCCATAGTTGTCCTTCAGAAGAAAATGGTGAGTTGCCTTCTGGAACCGCTGCAGTCCTTGAGGTGTAGGTAGACCCACTGTGCTGTTAGGGAAGGAATTCCAGGTTGTTGCCCCAGCGACAGCACGGGGCATAATGGTAGCAGAAGTGGATAGCACTGTGGCTTCACAGCTCCAGGGTCCCAGGTTCGATTCCCCGCTGGGTCACTGCCTGTGCGGAGTCTGCACGTTCTCCCCATGTCTGTGGGATTCCTCTGGGTGCTCCGGTTTCCTCCCACAGTCCAAAGACGTGTAGGTTAGGTGGATTGGCCATGATAAATTGCCCTAAGTGACCCCAAAAAAAAGGTTAGCAGAGGTTATTGGGTTGCGGGGATAGGGTGGAAGTGAGGGCTTAAGTGGGTCGGTGCAGACTCGATGGGCCAAATGGCCTCCTTCTGCACTGTATGCTCTATGATAGTGAAGCAATGGTGATATATTTCCAAGTCAGGGTGGCGAGTGACTTTGAGGGGAACCTCCAGGTGGTGGGGTTCCCAGGTATCTGCTGCCTTTGTCCTTCTAGATGGTAGTGGTCATGGGTTTGGACTTTTAAAATTGTGTTTTTGTCTGGCACCTCCTCACCCATAATCTCGCTGCCATGGGTGGCCCGAGAAGGAGTAGGGAGCTCCTGATGGCATTGATCAAAGATCAAGGCGCTCCACCATGTTGAGGTGCCGATCCAGAGAGACGTTAATGATGGCACAGCTATGTGGTCAGAAGCTGATTCCCAATCTGATAGAGCAACAGGTTTGCGATCAGTCTAGTTCAGTTGCAAGGGAGAGGAACAAAGTTGGGGCCAGGGGGTGGAGTTTGTGGTAGAGGGCCAAAGACCGTTGCTTCTGCTCCATTACTGCTTATGTATTGGGTGTTGGGCATGAACACAGGTTCTACCAGTTAATGGAATTCGTAATCAACAGATCCTTCACACCAAAGGATGATTGACATAAAGAATGGACTCCAGATAGAGTAGCTGAGGTGAAACCTCTGGAATTATTTAAGGAACAATTTGGCTGCAAGGGAAAAGAGCACATGGTTCAAGACAGATCATTCTTTTTCTTCCTGGCTATCTTGTGATTCTTTTACAAAAACAAACTGGGTCAATGGTTATTTTAAACTTGTCAAGAGATGCCTGGAGGATATTTAAACACAAGCAAACTTTTAAACTCAAAATATGTTTAAAACTTTTTTTTAGCTGTGGTGAATATTGTGCTTCTTGAAGACTGATGCTGCTCGACATCAGGCATCCTGTGATGGGTCAGAAAAAAACCAATCGCTCACTATATCCTGACCTAAAGGAAAACATTTCTGAGCTTGTTGCAAAGTGAGTAGAGAACATGGAGGGGTTCAGTCTAGGTGTAGAATTTTCAAGATGCTTTGGAAAGCCGCAAAAGAATCAGAGGGATCTTGGAAGAAAGTTCATTGGAGCAAAGGGATATGGTTGAGTCCGCAGAAAGACGGAGACAAACAAGCTCAACGTTCAAATGTGTATCGGACTTCCGGTGACGGCGGGTGGGAGGCGGCCACGCAACGGAGGGCTCCCGTTCGGGAACGGCATTTTCGGGGCTTTAAGCCCGGTCCCAAGGTCCACGGAGGCGTCAAAGGCACGGAGAAGGCGCAGAGGAGGCACAGCAGAAGAAGATGTCAAGTGTCAGTAAGAAAACGGCCGTTAAAAGATCAGCTGAGGGCCCGTCGGGGAGAGGAGAGGTCACCATGGGATCACCAGAGAAAAAAGAGGCTGGAGTACCAGGGGAGGCCGCATTGCTTACGGCTGAAGAAATAACCAAGGTGATGGCTGCAGAATTCGAAAGGCAGTTTACAAAACACTTGGAGGCGATGAGGAAGGAGATGAGGGAGGTTTTGAGTGTGCTGGTGGAGGAGGTGATTTCCCCGGTGATGACAGCGGTGGCGAGCGCAGTGGCGGAGGTTCGGGCGCAAGGGGAGTCGCTGAAGGAAGTGGAGGAGACGGTGTTGCAGCACGGTGATCAACTTACCTCGATGGGGAAGGAGATGCGGAAGGTGATGGAGTTGAACAAGGATCTGCGAGGAAAATTGGAAGATCTGGGAAACCGGTCCAGGCGACAGAATTTGAGGATTGTGGGGCTGCCCGAAGGAGTTGAAGGGCCGAGGCCGACTGAGTATTTTGCCGCTATGCTGGCGAAACTATTGGGGCAGGGGGAGGATCCCTCCCGATATGAACTGGATCGGGCTCATCGGTTGTGGAGGCCTGTACCAAAGGCGGGTGAGCCGCCAAGAGTAGTGACTTTGTGCTTCCGTAGGTACAGTGTGAAGGAGAAGGTCCTGTGCTGGGCCAAGCAGAAGCGGGTGGTGCAGTGGGCTGGAGCTGGTATACGTGTATACCAGGACTTTACGGCAAGAAATTGTGAAATGGCCATGTGCCGATGTAACCTCAGGACTGTATTTTCTTCTTTGTTGTCTCACTGCGGGCAGGTGTATGGGCTACAGGAACCAATGTTGTATATATTTGGACAAGGGAAGTGATGGGACTTTCACTCGAAGTGAGGGCTCTTTGGGGTGTAGGTGGCTATGCGGGGTTTGTGTGCTAAAAGGGGATTTCTGGGCTTTCCTAGGGCCGGGCAAGGGGAAAGTGACCCAGGCGGGGGCCTCCACGCTGGCCGGTTTAAGCCGGCCAGTGAACGGGAGTGAGGTGGGGGGAGGGGCTGCGGCCATCGGAGCCTGGCAGAACAGGGTCCGAGTGGTCTAGCTGGGGTGGAAAGTTGGGGGGAAGGAACCGAGGTTGGGGGAAGGAGTTTTACAAGAGGCAGTGGGGCGGGAGGAGTTGGAGGGGAGGGGAGAGGGGGTTGTTTACAAGTCTTCGGTATCATGTACGGTACTCTTTCAGAAGTTGGACGGTGTTGGGTGTGGGGGGTGGGGGTGGGGGGGGGGGGGGTGGGGGGGGGGGGGGGGGGGGGGGGGGGGGGGGGGAGTGGACTCTAGGGTGACCATCGGCGGTCCCGGACTCCTTTTTTCTTTTTCTCCTTTGTTTTTGTTCCACCGTGAGAGGGTTTGTTTTATTGGAGGCATATCTTGACAGGTGGGCCGTTGTTTGGGGTGGTGGGAGGATGGGATCGTTGTTATTGTTAAGGGGATTGATTTTGTATTTGTTACCGTTTACTGTTTGTGGGTGGGGTGTGAATTTTGGAGGAAAATGGAGAATAAAAACAGTTTTTAAAAAACGCTCAATGTGTATGGCTCAACTTCAGAGAAAACACCCTCTACTTTACTTATGCAAGTGATTCAACAAGCTGTTCTTTTTGGAGTTGAAAAGGCTAAGGGGAGATTTAGTAGAGGTGTTCAAAATCCTTAAGTGTCTTGATAGAGTAAGGACAAGCTGTTTCCTACTGGCAGGAGGACTAGTAAAGGACTGATTGACAAAAGAACCAGAGTGGGAGAGGAGGAGTAATTTTATTAATGCAGTGAGTTGTTAGGATTTGGAATGCTCTGCCTGAAAGGGTGGTGGAAACAGATTCAATGATAACTTTCAAAAGGGCTGAGAGACCGACCACAGTGATGTAGAATTCTACAATCCTATTCCACACCATTTTTCCATGTCCTCTTTGGTTATTCTTAGTTGCATTTTTTGTTAAATTTGAGTGCGTTGCTCTGTTTTGAGCTATGGGTCAGTCCATTTGGAGCTGGACTGAGACTATGAAAATTTGCTTTACATAAGGGGCGGAATTCTCCTACCCTCCTGGGGGGGGGGGGGGGCGAGGGCGATCTGACCCGGGGGGGGGGGGGGGGGGGTGGTGCCCCCACGGTGGCCTGGCCCGCGCTCGGGGCCCACCGATCGACAGGCGGGCCTGTGCCGTGGAGGCATTCATTTTCTTCCGCCCCCGCCATGGCCTTCACCATGGCGAAGGCGGAAGAGACCCCCTCCCCTGCGCATGCGCCGGTATGACGTCAGCAGCCGCTGACACACCAGCGCATGCGTGGACTTATACCGGCCGGCGAAGTCCTTTCGGCCCTGGTTGGCATGGCGCCAAAGGCCTCTCAATGTGAGGGCTTGCCCCTAAAGGTGCGGAGAATTCCGCAACTTTGGGGCGGCCCGATGCCGGAGTGGTTCACACCACTCCAACACGCCAGGACCCCCCGCCCCGTCGGGTAGGGGAGAATCCCGGCCATGTTTCTTGTTATAGGACGTTCTCTGTGCCTGCATGTCATTGTAATGTAAAGGTGCTCGGCAGAGCAAGGGTTAACAGGGGACTGGCAAACAGCTTCACCCATGATATGATGTATAGTGTCACATGGTAATAGACTGAGCGAACAGCCTAGAAGGAACCTATCGGCATGGGAGCAGTACCATGCGTGGCAGTAATTTACCAATCTGGAAGAATAAGCAGTTCATGTTGAAATATACAAATCTTAACATCACAACTGTTAAGGGTCCAAGAACGAGAACCCTAATTTGTTATGGGATTCGAAATGAGAAACCAACTTTTTACTTTGACAAATTGTGAGGAAATGTCACTGCACCTCCGGTGTGATAGCACTGACCAGCAGATGACTTTTGTTGTCAAACAAACTTTAATTTAAACACAATAGCGCCAAAAGAATAACTAATATTTAACAGTTATAACATTCTACTTGTTTCTCACCTTGCCTCAATATAGATGTTCCAATTAATCGAACCCATATTAAAATACCACGAGTGAATAATGTTAACAACAAGGGTTTCCACTTGCTCATATTGGTACGAAACTGTTTTAGAGAGAGGGCCCTTTAAGAGCAAACTCAACCGTCTGTCTGTCCAGGTTGGTGTTCCAGGAACAGCTGTCAAACCTGACCCCTCCCTTTAACTATGCCACCTGCAATCCAAGAGCACACTACACTCTTGTGCCTTGTTACAGAAGGTTACATTGCCCCTGAAAAAATCAATGATTCTCTCCCTTTGTAATCACAGCAAATATACGAAATACAAACTTTAAAATATGAAGATTTCTGACATCCGTCACGGAGACACCAAATGATCCCTGAACAGAACAGCCCTTTTCAAGAAAGAGAGCCTGAACATTTTGAGCATGTTTGCCTGGGCTGAATTTGAACCAATGACTTAAAAAGACCAGCATGTTCCCTCCAGCCAGCTGGGGATTTTTGTTTTGTTAAATGTTGCAAATATTCATTTCTCCCTACCCAGCAGGCTGTATTTGTTGCCTCAATTTTTTGGTACGTTTTTGATTTTGGAATAAAGAAATTATGAGTGTGTAATCTTAATTTGGTAACTTCAATGGAAGTTGAAATTGAGTAGCACGTAAAATATGCATTTCTTCTGTACTCGGAGTGATGGTGACTGTGGGAGGTTGGAGTGAAGTCCGTGGGAAATTTACTTGGCACAGCAAGAGGTAACATTAAGTACACAAAGTCTACCTGTGCACACAAGTCGACTTAATATCAGGAGCATCCGCCCCCCCCCCCCCCCCCCCAAAGAATTCTGAAGATGTGGGTATTACTGTCTAGGGTGACATTTATTTCCTGTCCCACATTGGGGCCCATCGATCTGCGGGCGGGCCTGTGATATGGGGGCACTCCTCCCTTCCGCGCCAGCCTCTGCCATGGCTGGCGTGGAGAAGATCCCCACCTGCACATGCGCAGGAACACGCCGGCCGGTCTGCGCATGCGCGGAACCATGCCTGTGGTTCTGCGTATGCGCCAACTCGCGCTGGCCCTTTGGCGTCGGGCCATCCGGCCAGTTGCGGGAGAATCAGGAGCATACGCCAATTTATTACAGGATTAGGATGCCCTTCCTAGAGGGTTGAGTCTGTAACGGGGCTCTCGGTGAGGAATGAGTTATATCAAGAGATTTAAAACATTACTGGGTGTTGCCAGGAAACATGTTATTAAAGAAGTGGAAACTATTTGCTGTGGGCAAGGAAATCTCCCATGCAAAACAAGCTAAATTTGTAAAGGAATGCAAAGATTTAGGAGTTTTGATGTTCCAATATTTCACTGTTTTATCGCAAATGTTCACTTGAGATCATTCTTGTCTAACCCATGCATAGTTCCACAATTACAAATCAGATTGGCATTTAAATATCTCTTCAAAGATTCATTCTCCATCAAACAGCTACATTGGGAATATTTTCATCCAATGCTCTCCCACGTGTAAACCCATAGGCAGGATTTTCCATCCCGCCAGCCTTGTTTGCCAGCAGCTGGCCAATGGAGTTTCCCAATGTGGCCATCCCATGCCGTCGGGAAACCCGTGGGTGTGGGTGCACTGCCGGCGAAGCAGAGGATCTGGCCCACGGAGAATCCTGCAGCATACTTTTCTCAGTGTTGTCTTTCTGATTTGTGACGATACATCTTGAGGTGGGTCTTTATTGATCAGAATTTTCAACAATTCAAATGCTTACATATTTGAAGCATTTTCATTTTCTGCCTGTGTGGCTCAAATCCTACAGACTGTTTACAAAATAGAAAGAGAACATTCAACTCAACTGGTCGCTGCCAGACTTCCTGCCTACCATTCCTTTTCAACTCACCCTATCAGCATATCCTTCTATTCTTGCAGGGCAAAGTCAACAGCGTGGGTTCAATTCCTGTACCGGCTGAGGTTATTCATGAAGTCTCTGCCTTCTCAACCTTGCTCCTTGCCCTTGGTCTGGTGATCCTCAGGTTAAATCACTACCAGTCAGCTCTTCCCCCTCACAGGAGAAAGCAGCCTTTGGTCATCTGGGACTATAGTGGCTTTACTGACTGTTCTTTTCTCCCGCTTATGTTTATCCAACTTCTCCTTAAATGTATCTGGTCTTTACCCCTCAACTATTCCCTGTGGTAGTGAGCTCCACATTCTCACCACTCTCTGGGTAAAGACGTTCTCTCTGAATTCCCAGTTAATTTATTAGTGAATACTTTATGTTGGTGGGTCTACAAATTGAAATCAAGCTTCACACTGAGCCCCAGCTAAGGGGATGCTTCACTTTTACCCTATTATGACATTTGGAGGCTGTTGCATGCTCTCTGCCTCGGGCAGTTCAACTCTGCGTTTTGATGTGGATTCACCCTGCAACCGCTGACCCAATCTCACCCAGCACTGACACTTTCCCTGGCAGTGAGCAAAGTGGGGGACCCCTGGAACAGATGGAGGCCATTCGGCCTTGGAGCCATTTACTAAGATCGTAGCTGACCTCTTACCTCAAATCAATGTAACTGCTTTTGTTTCATATCCTTTAATACCCTTACCCGTTAAAAATCTATTGGTCCCCCCCCCCCCCCCCAAAGTTCTTCTTGTTCTGACTCCTAAATGGCTCTAACTCTAAATGCTAAGACTAACTAAGGGGAAAAGTTCCACTTTGTTTTACTTTAGACCTGCTCTTCCAGTTTGGTGCTGGTGGAAGGCTGACTTGTAGGGTGGAATCTTATCACATTTTTTCAAGATGTCAGGTGCAGACTGAAAACCGGCATGTCACTCTCCAGCTGCACAGACCAGTTTTCTCTCAAGATCTTGAGCCTCTTTAAAGAAAAGGAATTAGTGGGCGTAGTTAATGCGTCACTCTAAGGGACGGGACCTGATCGAGCCGGCAGTCTGCTCCAAGAGATCGGGGTGTCATCTTTAAAGAGCGCCCTGAACAGAACAGAATTGCTAATACTGTAGTCCCCTCCCGCCACCATGGAGGTATCGAGGGCTCCCCCCAGCACCACGGCAAAAGTATTGCCCGCGTTTCTCCGCACCCTCCGCAAGTTCCCGCCTCACGGCCAACTCTCTTTCCTCCCCCCCCCCCCCCCCCCAACTCCTCACAAATGAAGCCCCCCCCTCCCGCAAACGGGGCTCCCATGAGGGCCGACCCTGGCACTGCCCTCTGGCATAGTGACAATGCCAGGTTGGCATTGCCAACATGTACCAAGAGGCAGTACCCTGTCATGTCCCCACCCCCTGGACTATATTAACCCTTGCGCCCCAGAGGGATCTCCTTGGAAGATTCACGTATTTAACTGCTGTTAGAATTAATAGTTAATGATCGGGGGGGGGGGGGGGGGGGGAGAGGAATCATGTGGCAGGGAGGCTCGTTAATAATATTGAAATTTACTATAATTCATGTAAATGATGTTCCTGCCCTTTATTGGCATGAACCTAGTGACATTGCCGCCGAGGGGCGGGGTAAAACACTAAGTTAAAAATTGAAAACTGCCCAAAGGAACTCTCCTTCCTTATAGTTAGCGAGGTTACTTCTAGCAATTGAAAACGGAATAGCTTGCATTTCTAAAGCGCCTTTCATGATGTCAGGATGTTCCAACGTGCTTTACAGCCAGTGAAGTACTGTTTAAGTGTATCATTGTAACGTAGGAAACTGACAGCCAGTTGCACACAGCACAAAGTCCTAAACAGCAATGTGATAATAACCCAGATAATCTGGATTTTAGCAGGATAATTACTGGTCCAGGATTCTTGAGGAATCTCCCCCTGTTCTTCAGAAAAAATAGTTGTCTTGGGACCTTTTACGTCAACCTGGGAGGGCAGATGAGGCTTCAGTTTAACATCCCTGCCGAAAGACGCACCTTCGACAGTGCCTCAGTGCAGCACTGGGTGTGTCAGCCTGGAGCTTGTGCTCAAGCCTCTGACAAATATCTGATACAGAGAGGTCAATGCTATCCACTCAGCCATTGCTCAATGTATAGTTTGCCATCGCAAGCAACATTGTGATATTTCGCAGCTAATCTGGCCTGTTCCCTTTAAGGTCAAATTGGAAAATGTTCTAATTATCTCCAGAGGTTATTTAGAGACTAACTTTTCCTGTTGGAAGTTTCTTTAGATTTTCTATTCTGCTTGGAAAGAATCCATGTTATCTCTAGATCTGAAAAAAACAAGAATTCAGCCAAGATAACAATTACATTTAATTTTCTATTTCTGTCGACTATTTCTTTTCTCTAAAGAAAGATTGTTCTGCTGAGGTTTCTTGAACACACCATCTGAAGAGTGTCCATTAAAACAAGTAACACCGGACACCACATTTCGGGAAGGCTGTGAAGGTCTTGGGAGATGCCGCACGGGGAATTTACTCAAACATTCCAGGGATGGAGGACTTCAGCTAAGTGGAGAGACTGGTGGGACTGGGATTGTTCTCTTTAGAGCAGAGAAAGTTAAGAGAAGATTTAATGGAGGTGTCCAAAGTCATGAAGGTTTTGATAGAGCAAATAGGGGAACAGTTTTCACTGCCAAGTGTGTCTGTAACCAGAGGTCACAGATTTAAGGTAATCGTCAAAGGAGACCACGGAAAGATGAGCGCATTCTTTACAGAGTTATGATCAGGAATGCAGTATCCGAAAGGGTAGTGGTAACAGATTCAAAGTGATGGTCTAGAGGAAAATTGGATAAATACTTGAAGTGAAACGAGCATGGGAGCAGGACCTGACTCAATTAAGTCCCTCCACCTGAAGCCATGGCTGAAGAAACACTGGAAATCTGAGCAGTGGTCTGTCCTGGGCGACTATACCATTTTGGTTTGTTGAACGCCAATATTTTACGTCGTCCATTCTGAGGAATAACGGGCCTGTGCTGTGTTGACTTGTACCTACGTTATTTGATTTTTGGACAAATCGGGCCTATTCCTTCAGGTTTACATAGAGTTGGTTGGGATGTACAGCACAGGATCAGGCCATTTGGACCATCCACTCCTTTCTGTTTGTTTGTACTCCATGTGAGCCTCCTTCTGCCCCCCCCCCCCCTCTCCCCCCCCCCCCCCCCCCCCCCCCCCCCTTTCATTTCAACCTGTCAGTATATCCTTCTGTTCTTTTCTTCCCCAGGTAATAATCAAGCTTCCCCTTTAAATCAGGATGGGCACAACATTCCATTTTAGATTTGTCCAGTATCCGTATCTCAGCTAGGAGTGCCAGCCTCAAGTGTGCCAAGTGGTAGAAATGATGACAATGTCACCCTGTCAGACTCTTAATCTGCTTGAATGTCCTCACAGTGCTTCATGCTGCTCCCAGAGGGAAGAGTGGGAAGATACTGAAACAAGAAGTCGCTTGATTTGGGACCTGGTGACTGTTTTCCATGTATGTTGGGCACCGGCTAAGCAAACACAAAATCTGATCTCAAATGGAGGAAGAGCTGGATTGAAGCGAACAATCAGAAAGAGTTGATGCAAGTTTTGTGTAAAAGTTGATTTGCAGGATAAGGAAGGTTCTTCCTCTGGGAGTTCCTTCCTTTTGAACGGAACAGCAAGCAAATAATAATTTTCACTGCAAAATATTTCCGCATGCTGCGGCCAGCGCTGATTAGTTTTCATGCTACCTGGAGCTGGGAAACAGCAACAGGCCAATACAAACAGGATGATGGATTATTCACTTCCTGTGAAGTTCATTGTAGAGATGACGTCTCTGGGCTACATCTGAACTCTCTCATTTTAAAACATGCCCCACAGACACCGGAATATTTCTAACCACTCCAAATGAGTTGAGACCTATAGCTCTCCAGTGCTGGAACTTTGTTGATTCCTAATCTATTAACTGCTCTCCAAAAGAGATCATGAAGCCACTCAGGCGAAGAGCATTCTCACCGCCCCATCTTGGGAAAATGAGGGATGGACAATAAATGCCACCCTTCCTGCATCCTGAAAATGCATTTTAAAAATTATCACGCCAATGGTGACAGCATTACCTTAGGTGGTTTCTAATCTTGCCGCGCCACACATTTTGGTATCATTTGGGGCAGCACAGTGGCAAAGTGGTTAGCACTACTGCCTCACAGCACCAGGGACCCAGCTTCAACTCTGGCCTTGGGTGGAGTTTGCACTTTCTCCCCGTGTCTGTGTGGGTATCCTCCGGGTGCTCCGGTTTCTTCCCACAATCCAAAGATGTGCAGGTTAGGTAGGGTTACGGAGATAGGGCAGGGGAATGGACCTAGGTAGGGTGTTCTTTCAGAGGGTCTGTGCTGCTTCGATGGTCCAAACAGCACTGTAGGAATTCTAAGGTTCTCTCATGAGTAGCAATTAGGCACCATCAGAACCTTCACCCAATTAGCTGTTGGAGTATTGTGATAGCATGGGATGGTAGTAAGGGTGCCCCGATTCACCATAAATGAGGGAACTATAGCAAGTGATTTCAGTGGACCCAGTGAAACTGAGAGACTGAAGACCAGCGTTTGCTGCCTACCCCTGGGAAGGTGGTGAACCACCTTCTTGAACTGCCACTGTTCACGTGGATTTGCAAAGCAATTTTGATATAACTGAGCAGCTTCCTAGTCCATTCCAGAGAGCAAGTTACGAATCAGCCGCATTGGCGTGGGTCTGGAGTTACGTATAAAACCAGGAAAAGGACTGCAGATTAATGAACCAGATGGATTTTTACAACAATCAAGTGGTTTTATGCTCACCATTACTAAGATTAGTCTTTTTGCTCCAGATTTTTATTTAATTAACTGAATTTGCTACCATGGCAGGATTTGATCTCACAACTCCAGATTAGTTATCCAGACCTCTGGATTACCAGCCCAGTAACGTCACCATCAGGCTACTGCAGACTTTCAGAATGTGCTGCTCAGTTGGTCATAATAGCCACTTGCGGCACATTCTCACTGCCTCGTCTGGGTCCAAACGATGGCCTCAGTCATTTTCTACCTCAGAATGGTGCTGTTTAGCTCGGTGGATAGCAACCATACCTATGAATCAGTAAGCTGTTGGTTCAATGGCCACTCCAAAGGAGAAGAAAACCTAGCTTAATGGTCTAGTGCAGTATTGAAGGAGTGCTGCAGGGGCTGGTTTAGCACAGTGCTAAAGAGCTGGCTTTTAAAGCAGACCAAGGCAGGCCAGCAGCACGATTCATTTCCCGTACCAGCCTTCCCAAACAGGCGCCGGAATGTGGCGACTAGGGGCTTATCACAGTAACTTTGTTGCACAGCCAGCCCCTGAACCCCCACGCCATGGTGCGTTGGGGCTGGCACGCTGAAGAAGTTCCTCGAGCATGCGCGGGTTGGCGCGGCCCAACTGCGAATGCGCGGGTAGGCGCGGCGCCCATTTGGTGCCAGGAAGGGAGGCTGGAGTGGCATGAACCACTCCAACGCCGTGCTGCACGCCTGTGGGGGCCCTCAACCATCCTCCAAAAAAGAGATAATCTCATTATCTCCTTGTATGTAGACGCTTGCTGTGTGCAAATTGGTTGTTACATTTCCTACATCCCAACAGTGACCGCATTTCAAAAGTGATTCATTAGCAATGAATTGGTCATGAAGGCGCTATCGAAATGCATGTTTCTTTTTTCCATTTTAAAATAGAGGCTGTTCACCCTAGTCCATGCATGCCCTAACCATTAACCCTCCTTTACTCCAATCGGGTCACAACTCCCATGTGAAGCACTATGGGGATTGATTAGCTTTAATTAAAAAATCACATTAAATATGTCCAAAGGATAGAGTGCACAAGGCTTGAAGCTGTGGAACAAACTTAGTCTCAAAAGTATAACATTAATTAATTTGAGTCAACTATCAAATGTTTTAAAATTCATTCTTGGGGCCTTGCTTGCAAGGTTGGTATTTACCGTCCATCCCTAATTGCCCTTGAGAGGTTGGTTCCAAGTTTTCTTCCTGAACGGAACAATTCGCTACACAATTGGAGACAGTAATTAATGACTTTTTGAACTGTCAGTTGGGATATTGGCAACGGTAGAAAAGGAGATTGGACATAATTAATTCCAACCATGCTTTGTAGCTCTTCTGAAAGGAGTTTAAGAGCTTTGGATAAATTTACTCAATTTTCTTCAGGACCTAATAACCAGTGATGATGGTTTTGGATCACAGTGGGGTAGGGGAAGGGAAAGAAGTTGGGAACAGATCACACAAACTATTGCTAAAAATACCACGGTAACTAAGGGCCCTTAAGTAAACAGACTTGAAGCCAGCAATCCTCTTGGCAATGTTAGTCATTGATTGAAAAACGACTAAAAACTGCACTTGATTATTTCCCTTTCATGGTCACCTCTCTGAAACCTACAGTTTCCCTCTTTTTATGATTGAGACCCGCAGATGATGGTGAAAGAGCGTGGCTGATTACAGAGAGTCAGGATAGGGGAGAGTGGTCAATTTTCAATTCCCAGTTCTGTTGATTTTTAATGGGAATGAAGACAAATCCTTTCAGTAGCGGGAAGTTGACAACGGGCAGTCAATCACCACCTGGAGATTGACGCTCAGGCAGCAGATTTTAAACTACCCACCCCCCCACCCACCCACCCATTGCCTCTTTCAAATTGTGATCCTGACACTTGACATCTGATGTGAACCCTTCCAGAGAGGAGCAAAGGATGGGGTCAAACAGCTAAAGATGTTAGATTTGAAAGAAAATTTCAAAAGCAAAAGGCATAGAGGTGGGGTTTTGCGTCTGTGTATGTCTGTGTGCATGTTGGGAGATGTTTGTGCCATGAGAGACTTTCATAAAATGATTGCAATCCTGCCGGGTTATGTCATTTACCTCCAAATTTAATAAATCACCAAAAAAGGCAATAAACCCCCTCCTGTTCAGTTGCTGGATGTGTGACAATTCTGTGTGGTTCAGGATGAATCATAAGAACAGGAATTACACAAGACGTTTAGCAGTGCATTATCCATCAATCCTGCAGTCATGGACCAGCACACTTTCAAATGACTTCATCCTACTAGAGAAGGAAAACGATGGCGCCTAGGACTGAGGATGAGTTTCTTCAGTCAAAGGATTGTGAATCTTAGGAATTCTCTGCCACACAGAGCTCTGGACGTTGAGTGGAGTTGAGATAGAAGACCAGTCATGAATTCACTGAATGGTGGGGCAGGTTCAAAGGGCTGAATGATCTATCCTCACTTCTCTTATGCTCTCATTGAGGGAGGCAAGAGGGAATGAGTGCTTGTCTCAATTTTCCCAGCCTAGTGAATTGGAGGAAGGTCTGGCGGAGTTACATCGGAATGGCTTGCTGGCACATTCTCACCTTTGGGTACCTTTCCAAGGGCAGGCAGAGAACAGTATAGTCTGCCCACTCCACTGATGTGGGCTGCCAATTAAAGCAATTGAGACCTCCCTTTGCAACGACAAGTATTTTATCAATGTCAGAGAGGGTTCCCACGCTATGCAGAGATGACCAGCTAAGTCAAAGTGACCTCCTGTTAGTAGTCCAGGGGGGTCCATTGGAGCCGGACACTCCACACACAATTACAGGACCAGGGGGGTGAATGCTGCAACCTTGTCCATCACTAGTCCTCAGAGCGGGTTTTCCTTCTACCCTGGGTGACATGGTAGCACAGTGGTTAGCACCGTTGCTTCAGAGCGCCAGGGACCTGGGTTTGATTCCCGGCTTAGGTCACTGTCTGTGCGGAATCTGCACTTCTCCCCGTGTCTGCGTGGGTTTCCTCCGGGTGCTCCAGTTTCCACCCACAGTCCAAAGACATACAGGTTAAGTGGATTGGCCATGCTAAAATTGCCCTTAGTGTCCAAAAAAGGTTGGGTGTGGTTGCTGGATTACAGGGATAGGATGGAGGTGTGAGCATATGTCGGGTGCTGTTTCCGAGGGCCGATGCAGATTCACTGGGCTGAATGGCCGCCTCCTGCACTGTAAATTCTATGATGGAACCTGATACAAGTATCCTTATTAGCTGACATCTCTGCAGACAGCCAAGGATATTTCATGTCGATGCACTCTCGCACTCACTTATCTGTCTCAACAGTATCCGCCTCTCTCCACAGAGCTGGACAGCATCTGCTTGCAGTTGCCCTCTATGCCAACCAGCACCCCCAGCTGCCTGGGTACCTTTTAAATATGGCGCTGGGTTATGATGGCGAGACACACAACTTACAGTTCACCACACTGCATGATTCCCTGGAAAACCCCGGGTGCATAATTTATCAGCCCAACATTGCGTTATTCAACAGGTTTTTCTACTCAGCACTGTGGCGCGAATCCCTCTGAATTCTCACCCCTCCAACGTGACTTGGGGCCCAGAGCAGAAAATCTCGACCTCTGTCCCTCTTTTATCCCCCTCTTTCTCTCTCTCTCTCTCTTTTTTGTTTAATTTCTTTTCCTCTTTTTTTGTCTCCCTCATTGTTCTCGGTCCATTTTATCTCAATTCGCCTAATTTGAGTTTTTACTTAATGATCTGATTTCTCTTTTAGTGTCTGATTATTGGCGCTGGACCTTGTGGGCTGCGAACGAGCATCGAACTGGCTTTACTGGGGTGCAAAGTGGTGGTGATAGAGAAGAGGGCGACCTTTGCCAGGAACAACGTCTTACACCTATGGCCATACACCATTCAGGATCTGCGTTCCCTGGCTGCAAAGAAGTTTTATGGCAAGTTCTGCGCAGGGGCGATAGATCACATCAGTAAGTACCTTTCTGAACACTTGGTAACTAACTTCCAGCTCCCACCTTCAAACGATGGAAGGTTTTCTTATTGAGCAGTCAAAGAATAATAGAACAGCACAGAAGAAGGCCATTGTGTCTGCTCCGACCCTCTGAAAGAGCATTCTACCTAGGCCCACTCTCCCACCCTATCCCCATAGCCTTATAACCCCACCTAACCTGCACATTTTTAGACTGTGGGAGGAAACCGGAGCACCTGAAGGAAACCAACGCACACACAAAGAGAAAGTCAAATTCCACACATTCACCCAAAATCTGAATTGAACCCAGGTCCCTGGCGTCGAGAGGCAGCAGTACGAACCACTCTGCCACTGTGCTGCTGTTTACACGTGATCCCAAACATCCTTCGATATTCTCACAGCCAAGTGAATTTTTACTTGTTAATTTTTTCACCATTTTAGTAAGTAGAGGATTAAGAAAGTAAGCACCATCTGCACCAATGCTAATTTTGGGTTAATTTGCTGTATTCTGCTAAACAGCCATATTTCTGATTGAATGATTCTCGTCTCTAAGCGCTGTTTGTTTTCTTTTTGCTGATTCTCTGTGTTTTGCTGACAGGTATTCGACAACTTCAGCTAATCCTGGTTAAAGTGGCACTGCTACTGGGAGTGGAGATTCAAGTTAACGTGGAGTTGGTGCAGTTACTGGAACCACCCGAGGATCAAGAAACCCAAAGTGCGTTCACAATTATTCTCTCTCTGCTTCTCCCCCTTTCTGCTCCACAAGTGGCAACTGGAATCGTAGTCCAGGCCTTTGTGTGGTAAGCTCATTGTCCAGGCTTTTCCAGCTGCCAGCTATTCAACCATGGTGCACATCATCCATTTGTCACCTGGCATCTGTCTGCTTGCCCCCTTTCCTGGTGGGGGTGATTGGACAGTACACGTGGGACTCAAGTGATATTTCCCATGGCCTTGGGTTCACTGAATCTAGTCACAGATTCCCAATGGTCAGTTTAGTTGAGTTTGGGTGTCACCCATGACTCAGTTTAGTAGCACACTCGCCTCTGAATCACAAGGTTTCAGGTTTGAGTCCCACTCCAGGCTTTGAGTACCAAAATCAAGGCTGACACTCCAGTGCAGTACTGAGGTAGCACTGCACTGTCAGAGGGAATGTCGTTCAGCTGAAACATTAAACTGAAGACTCATCTGCCTGCTCGGGTGGGTGGAAAAAATCCCTGGGCACTATTTCAAAGGAGAGCTGGGGAGGTATTCCTAGTGTCCTGGCAATCAACATCACAGGAAAACAGATTATTTGGTCATTACTGTGTGCAGTTTTGGTCTCCTTACTTGAGGAAGGATGTACTGGCACTGGAGGGTGCGCAGAGGAGATTCACTAGATTGATTCTGGAGTTGAGAGGATTAGTTTATGAGGAGAGGCTAAGTAGATTAGGACTATACCCATTGGAATTTAGAAGAATGAGCGTGAATCTTATGTATAAAATTATGAAGGGAGTAGATAGGATCGAAGCAGGGAGGTTGTTTCCACTGGTGGGTGAAACTAGAACTAGGGGGCATAGCCTTAAAATAAGGGGGAGCAGATTTAGGACTGAGTTGAGGAGGAACTTCTTCACCCAAAGGGTCGTGAATCTGTGGAATTCTCTGCTCAGTGAAGCAGTTGAGGCAACCTTGTTATAGAGATAAGGGTTGAAGGCCGACAAGTCCCAGGGCCTGATGGCCTACATCCTTGGGTCCTAAAAGAAATGGCAGCAGAGATAGTGGATCCATTGGTAATATTCCAAAATTCCCTGGATGCAGGCAAGGTTCCAGTGGATTGGAAAATTCTAATGGAACCTCCTTTTTTAAAAAGGAAGGGAGGCAGAAAGTAGGAAACTCGACCAGTTAGTGTAACATCTGTCATTGGGAGATTGTTAGAATCCCTTATTAAGGAAGTAACAACAGGACATTTGGAAAGTCAAAACATAATCCATCGGCGTCAGCCTGGTTTTATAAAGGATAAATCGTGTTTGACTACTTTGCTTGAAGTCTTTGAAGATGTAACAAGCCAAGTGGATAATGGGTTCCTGTAGCTGTAGTATATCTGGACTTCCAGAAGACATTTGAGAAGGTGCCGCACAAAGATTTAATATACAAGATAAGATCACATGGGATTAGGGGTAATTTATTAGCTTGGATAGAAGACTGGCTAACCAACAGAAGGCAGAGAGTCGGGATAAATGAGTGTTTTTCTGGTTGGCAAGATTTAACTAGAATGGTGCCACAGGGCTCAGTACTCCGGCCCTAACTATTTACAATCTATATTAATGACTTGGATGTAGGGATAGAGGTACTATAGCCAAATTTACAGATAGGTGGGATAGTAAGTTGCAATGAGGAAATAAGAAATTTACAACTGGATATAGATAGATTAGGTGAGTGGGGCAAAATTTGGCGGATGGAGTTTAACATGGATAAGTGTCAGATTATCCATTTTGGTCAGAAAAATGGAAAGGCAACTTGTTATCTAAATGGAGAGCACCTTCAGAGTTGTCCGGTGCAGAGGGATCTGGGTGTCCTTGTGCATGAATCTCAGAAAGCGAGTATGCAGGTACAGCTGGTATTAAGGAAGGCAAATAGAATTTTGACCTTTAGAGCTAAAGGGATAGAGTATAAAAGTAGGGAAATGTTGCTGCAACTGTACAAGGCACTGGTGAGACCGCACCTGGAGTACTGTGTAGTTTTTGTTCCCTTATTTGAGGAAGGATGTAGTTGCATTAGAGGCAGTTCACTAGATTGACTCCAGAGATGAGGGGTTTTTCTTGTGTAGAGAGATTGGGCAGTTTAGGCCGAAACTCTCTCGGGTTTAGAAGAATGAGAAGATATCTCGGGGCGGTGTGGTGGATAAGTGGTTAGCACTGCTGCTGCTCAGCACCAGGGACCCTGGTTCAATTCTGGTCTTTGATGACTCTGTGTGGACTTTGCACGTTCTCCTCATGTCTGCGTGGATTTCCTCCAGGTGCTCCGGTTTCCTCCTACAGTCTAAAGAAGTACGTATTAGGTGGATTGACCAGGCTAAATTGCCCCTCAGTTCCAAAGGTGTGCAGGTTAGTTGGGGTAATGGAGTTACGAGGTTAGGGCAGGGGAGTGGGCTTAGGTAGGGTGCTCTTTCAGAGGGTCAGTGCAGGCTCAATGGCTTCTCCTGCATTGTAGGAATTCTATGGTTCTATCTAATTGAGGTATATAAGATCAGAAAAAGTATTGATTGAAAGTAGATGTGGAGCAGATGTTTCCTCTTGTGGGTAATCCAGAACGAGAGGTCATAGTACTAGGATAAGGGGTTGCAGATTTAAAACAGAGATGAGTGGAAATTGTCTCTCTCAAAGGGTTGTGAATCTGTATAATTCACTACCCCAGAATGCAGTGGTTACCGGGACATTGAGTAAATTTAAGGAGGAGATAGGATTTTAAATTGGTAATGGGTTAAAGGATTAAGGAGAACAGGCAAGAAAGTGGAGTTGAGGCCGAGAGCAGATTAGCCATGATAATATTGAATGGCTTTAGGGGCTGAATTACCTACTCCTGCACCTAGTTCTTATAGCTGGGCTATAAAAAGCACTATAGGAATGCAACTCATTTCTAATGACCTTGTAGACACAAGGATAGAAGTTTAACTGTCAAAGCCTGGGATTATTGATGGGCAAATTATGTCAGAATTTTGCAGCAAGACATGCTGGTTGCCAAACACAGAATTATAGAATCTTACAGTGCAGGAGGAGGCCATTTGGCCGAGACCGAGTATTGAAGCTCTTTGATAAAGCTCTCCAATTAACCTCACTCCCCCCAAGCAACCCCTGCCATCCCTCCCCGTTCTTTCCCCATAGCCCTGGAAATATTTTCTTTTCATATATTAATCCAATTCCCTTTTGAAAGTTTATTCCTGAACCTGCTCCCACCGCCCTTTCAGGCAGCACATTCCAGTTCATCATAATGAGCAGCATAAACAAATTCTCCTCGTTCTTTCCCCACGCCCCAGGTCCTTTTGCCAATTGCAAAGCTTTATTTGCTTTGGACTTCAGGCCATTCACCACACTCAATGGAAAGTTTTGTGGGCTCTATGGAGCTACAATGTGAGGTCCACAAAAGATGATAATGTGCGTCTCCTGCTTGGCATTGTACAATGTCCTCTCCTATCCTGTCAAGGTCAAAACCATTAACATTGCCTTGCATGCAGCCCTGAAATCTTTTAAGGTACAAAAATTATTAGGTTAATTTGTCTTTTTCACAAGACCAGTGACAAAGTATAAGGGGACATCTGCTAGACCATAAAGTTGAAGAGCTAGCACTAACAGAGCCATGATGGGCCGAGTGGCCTTCACCTTCAGGCTTCTTCGAAGCAAAACTGCTGACTTAACAGTGACTGCTAAATTCAGCTCCTGTTTTCATTATACTGTGTCCCACAGATCTTAATGGGGTGTTTAATAACAGCCAGCTACTTGTGTTTCAAATATAAATAAATGTTCCCATGTGCTAAATAAACAGATGCAAAGAAAATGGAGTCAGAGGGCAGGTTGAGGACAGGAAATCAATGTTTTGTTAAAAAGCTTGGTTTTTGCTCTCCGTATGTGGGTGTCGCTTAAGGCCTGCGTTTATTGCCCATCCCCATAGTCAGCCTGAGAGGGTGAATCCCCACCCTGAACCACCCATCGAGGGGTTTGAGACAACGGGGTGATTTCCTCGGGCAGTTGGCATGAGGCAGGGACAGTGGGTTTCCTTCCCAAGCGGGTATGACTGAACCCGTTAAGTTTTTTTTCTGGACAATCCGACAGCTTGATGGCCATTTTACTGAGCCCAGCTTTTAATTTCCGGATTTCCTTTCTGTGAACTGAATTCAAATGTTCAAGTTCTCAGTCTGTCTTGGTGGGATTCGAATTTGAGTTCTCTGGCCAAGTTGGTCCAGTGAAAGAAGGCAGCTCATCCCCACCTTCTCGAGGGCAATTAAGGATGGGCAACAAATGCTGGCCAAGCCAGCAGAGCCCGCATCACGTAAAAATGAAAAAAAAAACACTACATGGTATAGATACTGAAAATAAGCTCAAAATTATTTATTGCGCGTAACTTGAGAAGCCCCATTGGACAAAAGCACAGAGGGTGCTCATTATGAATCTCTCCTCCTGGTGGAATGTGGCAGCCATCGGTCATTGGAACAGGAGGAGACCATTCAGCCCTTCGGGCTTGTTCAGCTATCCAGTTAGTTAATGCCGTTTTGTCCTTCAATCTGTTTGCCTGGTTTTGCGTTGCGCCCTTGAGCTAGCAATCTCGGTTTGGAAGCTCCAGCTGAACCCCAGCATCCACAGCCTGTGGAGAAAGAGTTCCAGATTTCCACTGCCCTTTTTGTGAAGGAGTGGTTCCTGATTTCACCACAAACAGTCTAACTGTAATCTGAAGATTGTACTCCACTTGTCCCCACCATACTTTCTCTCTCTCTCAACTCTGAGAAATCCTTTAGCATTTTCAATGCCTCAGTCTGATTACCCCCCCCCCCCCCCCCCAACCTCCCACCATAACTTGAGAGAATACGGGGGCGATTCTCCAATATTGGCCCAAGAGTTTGTGCAGTTGTGAACGCCGTCGTGTTTCACGACAGCGAGAACCAGGCCCGGTCACGTGCGATTCTGGCCCCCACAGGTTGGGCCGTGCCAATCTGCGCATGCGCGGGGGACATCTTTTGCGCGCCGGCCCCGACCAACATGGGGTCGGTGTTCCGGGGCCGGCCGTGCCAGGAAGTAGGCCTGGGGGGGGGGGGGGGGGGGGGGGGGGGGGGAGGTGAAGAGTCCGGCCCGCCGATTGGTGGGTCCCGATCGCAGGCCAGACACCTTCAGAGACCCCCCTCACCCCGGTGAAGGAGCCCCCCCTCTTTCCCCCCCAACCGGTGAAGGAGCCCTCCCCCCCCACCCACCCCACAGGCCACACCCTGACCGTTCCCGCAGCATTCCTGCCTGCAGCGACCAGGGGTGATTGACGCCGGCGGGATGGCCGCTCGGCCTATCCGGGCCGGAGAATCGGCGGCCCCGCCAATTCCAGCGGCCCATGGCTGCCGACGGAAAGGGCGCCGATTCTCTGCACCTTGGAGAATCGCGCGCCGGCATCGGGGCGGTGAGGCGCGGTTGCAGCTATTCTCCGGCCCGCGCGGGGCTCAGAGAATCGCTCCCTACAATCCTATATCTATGCATTGAAGCAGTTAATTCCAGCTGGTCCTCTGAACTAATTTTTAAAGCCTTGTTGGCTTCTCTCAGTGGGCACTCGCTGCCTTCTGTTATGAAATTGTGACGCACATCAGGGTATCGGTTTCATCTTCTGTGCCGCCAGTGGTCATCTAAAACCCTCCATTTGTTCCACTGAATCAGAACAACATGATGTACAAATGATCTGCACGCATTAAACATGCTCATGGCTCCGGGTATTCAAAGTACCTGTACCTTGACAAATCCATTGAGATTTCTTCAGTTACATGTGCTCCATCAAGCCATCTGGGCATTCCGTTTTTAATTTTGCGCCGTTCCATAGTCGATAGACAGGGCAGATATTTCCGTCACTGACTGGCTTGTCTGGATGTGATGTGTGCGCAAAAGTCTGGCGAGAGATGTCGGGACAAACCCAGCCTGCTCCCCTCTGCAGTCCGCCTTCTGTTCCTTTAGTTCAGGGAGGAAAGTTTTTTTTTCTCCACCCCCAGTGTCAGATCAAGCAGAGTTTCTTGGTATCTGTGTCATCCACTATCTCCAAAATAAGAAAGAACTTGCATTTCTATAGCTCCTTACATGACCTCAGGAAGTCTCAAAATGCTTTCCGGCCAATTAAGCACTCTCTTTGAAATGGAGTCACTGTTGTGATGTAGGAATCAAGGAAATCAATTTGTGCACAGCAAGCTCCCACAAACAGCATAGTGATAATGGGTAGATAACCTGTTAGCACTGATGTTGGTTGATAGATAAATATGGACTCAAGACGCTGGGGAGAGGCAACTCGCTCCTTGAAATAATACCACTGGCTCTTTTATTGTCTGAAAGGATCTCTGTTCAATATTTCATCCAAGGGACTGCACCTCTGACGATGCAGTTCTCCCGCAGTACTGCTTTGGCATTGTCACCCGAGATCCTAAGTTATGCCCTCAGGTTTTGGGGATTGTGATTTGAACCTGTGATCTTCTGACTCTGAAGCGGGAGTGGAAGGGGGACTAAATGCGCAGCTCTTTCAAAGAACCGGCACAGAAGAGATGGGCCAAATGGCCCCCTTCTGTGCGGTATCTGGTACTATGCTCCATCCTGGTCAGCTTGCACCTTCAGTGTCCCGTTTTATTTGCGAAAACATATGGGAAACATTCCTGAAAACGCAACAGAGAAGAGTCATGAGCTTAGTTCTTGGGATGAACAGTGAGGAAAGATTAGGAAAAGCAGGGTATTTTACCTTGAAGGGACCTTGTAAAAGTATCTTATATTTTAAATGTTCGTTCTCAGGATATGGATGTTTCCGGGACATTTATAGTCCATACCTAGTTGTCCCGAGAGGTGACGATGAGCCACCTTCTTGAACCACTGGTAGTAGATTTGATGCGGCTGAGGTAAGCTGCTTCAGCAGGCAGTCAAGAGATATCCACATTAATGTGGCTTTGAAGTCAGATATAAGTCCAGAGTGGGTCAGAATGGCAGGTTTCCTCCGCGAACGGACCCTGTGAATCACTTTGATTTTAAGACAACTTCGCGGCTTTGGGGTCACTTTCAATTATCCTGATTATGTTTACAATTATTTAGTTAACAATCCGCTTTTATTTTGGATTTCGAGCATCCACTTTATTTTCAGGTGCGGGGAGGCAGCAAGGTGGCACAGTAGTTAGCACTGCTGCCTCATGGCGCCAGGGACCCGGGTGCGATTCCAGCCTTGGGTGACTGAGTGGAGTTTGCAATTTCTCCCCGAATCTGTGCGGGTTTCCTCCGGGGGCTCCGGTTTCCTCCCACAGTCCAAATATGTGCCAGTTGGGTGGATTGGCCATGCTAAAATTGTCCCTTGGTGTCTGTCCTAACCCCCATGAGAACCACTGGGAAACCATCATTGATCTTCCCATGGGAATTGTGGAGTACGAGCTTCCCAGATATGGGGTGGAGGCCACCCACCTGGAGCACGTCATGTACTGATATAAAAGCTGGCTCAAAGCATGGCCTAGATAGATTAATCCTTCCAGCAAGGATTGTACTGGGAGCGAGATGCTGCTTTATGCCGATTTTTCAAGGATTGTACTAGGAGCGAGATGCTGCTTTACGCCGAACTTCGTACATAGCTAAGATAAGATTTTGACCCAGCGACAGTGAAGGAACGGCGATATATTTTTCCAAGTAAGGATGGTGAGTGTCCTGAAGGAGAACTTCTAAGTAGTGATGTTCCCAGGTATCTGCTGATCCTGTTCCTTCCAGATGGTAGCAGTCGTGGGTTTGGAAGGTGTAGGTACACCTACAGTGCTGTTAGGGATGGAGTTCCAGAATTTTTCCCAGCGACAGTCTAGGAAAGGCGATCTAGTTCCAAGCAAGGATGGTGTTTGTGTTTCTGTGGGGCTGCAGTTCTTATGCCCCTGTCCATGTGGATTTGTGAGGTGCTGCTGAAGGAGCCTTGGTGAGTTTGAAGACTTGTTTCACAAAGCCTATTTCAGGACCTGTGCGTTGTGTGATTTTGAGATTTGCAAGAAATACACCAGGATTGTGCCCGTCCATTTTTTTTAGAAATTTCATGTAGATAATATAGTGCGTCGAGAGGGCGCATACAGGAGCTGGGCTTGACTCCTGCTGAATCCAAAGTGGCTGACTGGGCCCTGATTATAACTTTCTCGGAAGATAATAATAGAGTCACCGCCTGGAAAGTATTTCTGGCACTACAGGAATGTCAGCCAGCAGCCCATCCAAACAGATTGATGTTCTGAGTGGCCTCTTCAAGTTTGCCTGAGTATTCAGCACATATTTCAAGTCAATTTTAACACGGTGCGTGAAAAGATCATCGAAGCAATAACTGCCCAGGAGACCGTTCCACATAAACACTTGTCATAATTTAAACAAAGCTATGAATAGCAACACTGCTTCCCTTGATTAGATAAGCTTACACAGCCTAATTCCTTTACTCTGTTTCATTAGCGTCTGACTTCATTGGAAATGAAAAAGGGATTTAACTGTGAATTGGCTGAATGCTAAGAAAAGGAAAACTCCTCTAGGTTTCTCCAAATGCAGCAGTCACCGTTAAAGGTGTTAATTAGAGGCCATGCACACAAACAGCACCAGTTTCTAAAAAGCAATCCTTGGATGTGGCTGTTGCTGGCAAAGATGCATTTATAGACACCCAGAGGAGCTGGTGATAGGCTGTCTTCTTGAACCATTGGTTGCAGGTTTGATGGAACAAAGTGTCTTGCTAGGTAACTTCAGAAGCCATTTTGGAATAGGGGGCGGGATTCTCTCGAGCCGGGCCAGAGAATCTCTGCAACTGGCGCGAATCGGGCCACGCCGGCCCGACGCCGGGATGTGTCATTGGCGCCGGCGGGGTCGACACGGCGCCAGCCAGGGGCCGGCGGCGGCGGGAACTCGGCGTGGAAGGGTCGGTGGGGGGGGGGTCCGATGTGGCCTGGCCCGCGATCGGGGCCCACCGATCGGCGGGCCGGCCTCTCTGGCTGGGGGCCTTCATTCTTCCGTGCCGGCCCCTGTAGCCATGCGCCATGTTGCGCCGGGGCCGGCGCGGAGAAGGGAGACACTGCGCATGCGCAGGTTGGCGTCGGCCCCACTGCGCGTGCATGGACCCCGCGACACCCCGTTCACGCAGGGATCAGCAGCTGGAGTGGCGTGGGTCGCTCCAGTGCCGTGCTGGCCCCCTGACGGGGCCAGAATTGCTGATCCTGAGGCCAACGCACAGGCCCTGACGATGGCGTTTCCGACGACATAAACACTTAGCTCCAGGATCAGAGAATCCCGCCCAGGATTAGAGTCACGTATAGGCCCAGACTGGGTAATGACAGCAGGCTTCCTTCCCTGTAGAGGCATTAGATAACTAATTGGGTGTTTCCAGAGGCCAGATTTTTATTTCCAGATTTTATGAAATAGATTTCAATTTTCAGACTCTTAGGGTGGGATTCTCCGTCCGCATTTATTGCCCACCCCTAATTACCCTTGAGAAGGTGGTGATGAGTTGTTTTCTTGAACTGCTGCTGTTTATGTGGTGTAGTTAGACCCACAGTGTTGTTAGGGAGGGAGTTCCAGGATTCTGACCCAGTGACATGCAGGAACAGCAATAATGGGCGCGATCGAACGGCCAGTTTGCACCAGAAAAGCAGCCCCCTGTGATACAACGTGGCCGATAGAAGCCGGGGAAACCTTGCTTCTGGGATCTACCTGGCTCGCAACGTCTCGCACGATCTAACACAATCTGCAAGACGTTGCCACCAGGGCACCCTCCTGGCACTTCCAGCCTGGCACCATGATAGTGCCAATTTGGTACCCTGCCAGTGCCATTTGGGCACCTTGCCATCCAGGTGGCACCTTCCTAACACCTGCATATGGCACACCGGTTCGATCACCACCGCATGAAAAATGCTGACTTGGCACCTTGGTGGTGCCAACCTGGTATCTTGTCAGTGCCCCTATCAACTGGCAGTGCCATCTGGGCACCTCTCCACCCAGGTGGGCAAGGAGCCAAGCTGGCATTTTTCATGCGGTGGTGATCGGGCCGGGGAGGTGTCCTGCGTAGGTGTTGGGTGGGGGCTCGGAGGACCCTCATAGTGAGTTGGGCTTGGAGGTGTCGGGGGTCGTGTTGGGTTCTCGAGATCGGGATGCCATTTAAAAATAGCATCCTAATCTCTTGCTACACTGAGGGGTTTCGGTAAGCAGGTCTCCTCAGTGCAGAAAATGGAGCTATAAGACCATAAAACCATAAGACATAGGAGCAGAATTAGGCCACTTGGCCCATCGAGTCTGCTCCGCCATTCAATCATGGCTGATGTTTTCTCATCCCCATTCTCCTGCCTTCTCCCCATAACCCCTGATCCCCTTGTGCGGCCTTGGCCGTGCATTCCCCACTGAGACCTCCTATCTAACCCGAGTGATGTTTAATAGCGTTGTGTTTCTCGACACTGCAAGTGCTGGGAAACATGCGACTAAGTACGATTGCTATGGGACTTTGTTCCCATTTAGTTAAATTGCGCCCATGGCTCGCAGTCGGGATGGTATGATGCTAACATCTCATCATTAAATTAATAAAACTTTGTCCTGAAATATGTTGAGTTTATTGAGTGTTGTTCGAGTTGCACTCATCCAAGCAAGTCTACAATATTCCATCACACTCCTGACTTGTGCCTTATGGACAATGGGCAGATTTTGGGGAGTCAGGTGTTGTGCTACATGCCACAGTGTTCAATCTTTGACCTAGCTGCCCTTGTAGCTACAGTAATTATGTGGCTGGTCGATGTAATGGTATGTATATAGGCAGGCCAGGGAAGGGTTAATTATTACGTCTCAGTGTAATTCAGACACTGGAGGGCACCACCAGTTCTCAGTATAAATATCAGACCTCAGGGAATGCTGGGTAGTTAGCAAAGGAGGAAGACTGATCACAGCACGAGGAGCAGTTTAGATTAGAGAGAGTTAACACGAGGATATCATTAGTGACTGCTAGATTGTAGATTACCGCTAGACAGTTTCAACATTACTTTATTCCTATTTATAGCTCAGTAGTGGGTGCGAACTTCACTTAATTAATCGTTGTCCAATAAATTAGTTTTAATCAATCTAAATATTGGTGGTTTCTTTGTCATCAACTCAACGAACCAGTCTGGATCAGAAGGCAAAGAACAATGACATATTACAACCAAAGGTAATAGAACAGTCGATGGTGTTCCCAGGATTTATCTCATTGTGTTGGGAATTGCTGAGCATAAATTTAACAGCCATCTTTCCTTATAAATAGATGCATTAGTTGACTTGAGAAACCTGAGAATGTGAAAGGCATTATATAAACACATAAATCATTACCATTATTTATTTTATTGCTTTGTCAGCTCGTATCAGGTTATCTAAATGCGTTAAACATCCGTACAATGTTTTATTCCACAAACCATTGAATTCATTATTAAAATATCAACCCAGTTAGAATTTGTTGATATAGTGAGTTAGTATAAACAGAGTGGCTGTAAGGTTGATGAGGACTATTTACTAATTGCAGAACAGATTGACGTGTAATGCTCTTTACTGTTGGAATAATGCATATGCTGCTGATACCCATAATTTAGGAACAGGATGGCGAGCTGAGGTACGGCCGAGTGATCACCCCGTGTCAGACTTTACCTTTGACGTTATTGTTGGTGCTGATGGACGAAGGAGCAGTTTACAAGGTGAGAAACTCCCAGCAGAGGTTGCTCCCCCCCCCCCACTCACTCTCATTGTCTCTCATCTCTCTACTTTCTCTCTCTGTTTCTCTGTCTGTCTTTTTCTCTCTGGGCACGATCTAACCAAATTTTAACAAGAGGGCAGTGATGAGCATATCTAGCCGGGTGTCTCCCAGTGCTCGCAGTGCCGAGGAAAAACACGCTATCTATTGGGATTCTTTTTCAATTCGGGGCCTCAGCAGGGATCAACCCACCAAGGCTGCACTTAGTCCCGTTTCCTGCACTGCCATTCACTGGAACTCCTCAGTGCAGGAAGAGATCAGGACGCCAATTTTAAATTGCGTCCCCGCTCCCCCGGAGTCCCAACTCACCTACAAGCGTATCCTCGGGACGGGAGGATGCATCCCGTCTCATATGCAGGGCACCCCTGAGCCTAATGCCAGCCTGGCACCTTGGCATTACCAGCTGGCAATGTCACCTGGGCACATTGGTAGTGCCAGCCTGAGACCCAGGTGGCACTGCCAAGGTGCCAGGCTGGCACCAGCAGTGCCATGGTGCCACCCAACTCAGAGTGCAAACACCTGGGGGGCTCAGATCCCCTCGGAGACCCCCACAAGTACGGTTCCATCGGGTCCCCTTTTGTGGGGACCTTCACTGAACGGTGCTCACCCGAGGTCTCCGAGGCAAAGGAATTACATCGCAACTCCTTGCGTAGATCAGGGGGGCACATGTTCGAGTGAGACTAGCTGTCTCACACTAATATGCAGATTTGCCAAATACCGTTCCAGCCCACAATGGGGAAACCTTAACTCTGCATTTGACATGCATTGGCTGTGATCAGGAGATACTAACACTGGTGGCAGGGGCAGGAAGTGTTCTATTCCCTGTGCGAGGTCCCTCACCCCAACAAGTACAGATTTCTCAAATCTTAACCGAATCACCCCACACTCCAAAAAAAATCTGTTATTGAATGCAGCGTCAAACTCCAATGAAAGTTGGCTAATATAACATATTAGAAGTGTTTAAGAGAGCAATAAAATAAAATCATCTGTAAAAGTAAAGAGGTGAGGGCTTGTTTCTGTGAACAGTGTTGAAACAGCTGTGATAATACATCTGTATTTCAGGATTTAGAAGGAAAGAGTTCCGTGGGAAATTGGCCATTGCCATTACTGCCAACTTCATCAACCGAAACACAACAGCCGAGGCCAAAGTTGAGGAAATTAGTGGCGTGGCTTTCATCTTCAATCAGAAATTCTTCCAGGATTTGAAGGAGGAAACAGGTGGGTGTTGACCTACCTCTCAGGGCTCTCCAAACTAAACAGCTTTGCGACGGAAACATGAGACTATACTTTGGGTGGAGTGAAAGTGTCACTTCTCTGGCTGTACATTTTCCTGGTAACCGCAGCAGTTAGAGTTGCTTCCTACGTTTCTCAATCAGTTTCCAATCCAAGCTCCCTCGATACTGCAAAATTCACCCCTCACCCCTGTAGCAGAGTTGCTAGGATCTGTGGAAGGCTGAATCCATGGTTTTCATCCAGGAGAAAGGAGTTGGACTCGGGAAGTAAGAGATAAAATGGCACAGAACCTACAGCAGCGAGACACATATCATTCGGCCCAATTGGTTCATGTTAAGTGTTTATACACCACACAACCCTCTTCCACTCAAATCATCTGTTCCCATTGGTTGGGAAGTCCAGGATAAGGGGCTATTGTCTAAAGATTAGAGCCTGACCTTCCAGTAGAAAAGTAGAAAACATTTGACAAACTAAGAGTGGATGAGTGTTGAAATTCTCCTGCAAATAGATTTAGATTTATTGTCACCTGTACCGAGATACAGTGAAAAGTATTGTTCTGCATACAGTCTAGGCAGATCATTCCATACATGAAAAACATAGGACATACGATAAATACACAATGTAAATACTTAACATCAGGTGAAGCATAAGGAATATTGTGCTACAACAGTAGAGATGACACTTAGAGAGATCAGTTCAGTACACAAGGAGGGTCATTCAGGAGTCTGGCAACAGCAGAGAAGAAGCTGTTTTTGAGTCTGTTCGTGCGTGTTCTCAGACTTTTGTATTCCTGCCCGATGGAAGACGTTGGAAGAGTGAATAACCTGGGTGGGAGAGGTCTTTGATTATGCTGCCCACTTTCCCAAGGCAGCAGGAGGTGTAGACAGAGTCAGTGGATGGCAGTTGGGTTTGCATGATGGACTGGGCTGTGTTCACGGCTCTGTAACTTCTTGTGGCCTTGGGCCGAGCAGGTTGCCATCCCAAGCTGTTGATGCAGCAGATAGGATGCTTTCTGTGGTGCATCTGTAAAAATTAGTAAGAGCCAATGTGGACATGCCAAATTTCCTTTAGTTTCCTGAGGAAGTATAGCCGCTGTTGTGCTTTCTTGGTTGTTGTCGGGATGGATGAGGACAGATTGTTGATGACGTGGCATACCTCGAATTTGAAGCTGTCAACCATCTCCACCTCGGCACCATTGATGCAGACAGGGGTGTGTGCGATACTTTGTTTCCTGAAGGCAATGACCACCTCCTTAGTTTTGCTGATGTTGAGGGAGAGATTGTTGTCATTGCACCATACCACTTGGTTCCCTATCTCCCCCTTATATTCTGACTCATTTTGTTTGAGATCTGACCCACTATAGTCGTGCCATCAGAAACTTGTAGGTGGAGTTGGAGCTGAATTTTGGCACACAAGTTGTGTGTGTTTAAGGAATATAGTAGGGGGCTAAGTATGCAGTCTTGCGGGCCACATATTGGGAACTATCATGGAGAACATGTTGTTGCTTATCCTTACTGATTGTGGTCTAGGGTCAGAAAGTCGAGGATCTAGCTGCAGAGGGAGGAGCCAAGTCCTAGGTTTTGGAGTTTTGATATGTGTTTGGCTGGGATTATGGTGTTGAAGGCAGAATAGTCCATGAATAGGAGCTGCCGTAGGAGTCCTTGTTGTCGGGATGCACCAGGGATGAGTGGAGGACCAGGAGGATGGCGTCTGCTGTTTACTGGGTAGCGGCGGTACGCCCAATTGCAAGTGGATCAATGCAGTCTGGAAGTACGGAGTTGATGGGTGGGATTCTTTGTCCCACCGCACCAGATTTCCTACCCCCAAATTCTCCGTCTCGCCAGCTGGCCAATGGGGCAGACCCATGTTGTCAGGAAACCACCGGAACGCCGGCGCAACAGGGAGTCCAGCCCGATGTTTCTCATGGCTAAGCTCTCAAAGCACTTCAATAATGATAGATGTCAGGGCCACTGGACGGTAGTCATTGAGGCACGTTACCTGATTCTTCTTTGGCACCGCTATGATAGTGGTCTTCTTGAATCAAGTGGGAACCATCGGAACAAGCAATTGCTGCCAGATCAATTATAAATACTAAACCTGAGATTGAGACATTTTTGTTAACCAAAGCTCTTAAAATAATTGGAGCAAACGTAGGTAGATGGAGTGAGTTGCACAGATCAACCATGATCTCATTAGGCAGCAGAACAGGGTGGCGGGTGTGTATGCATTGAGGGTTACGGAGGTTATGAATGGTATTAATGGTTACGGAAGATATGAATTGGTATTGAGGGTTACAGACAAACGAGAGGACTATGTAAATGGAGTGAAGCTACAATCTGTTCAGGATCTGGTTTAGCTCACTAGGCTAAATCGCTGGCTTTTAAAGCAGACCAAGCAGGTCAGCAGCACGGTTCGATTCCCGTACCAGCCTCCCCAGACAGGCGCCGGAATGTGGCGACTAGGGGCTTTTCACAGTAACTTCATTGAAGCCTACTTGTGACAATAAGCGTTTTCATTTCATTTTCATTTCATCTAACTGAATGGCGGAGCAGGCTTGAGGAACTGAATGGTCTCCTCTTGATCCTGTGGAATAATTTCAGTGGTGAAGTGGATCTTGATGATGAAAGTTCTAATAATGAATTCTGTGCTTTTTTTTATTCAGGAATTGATCTGGAGAATATTGTTTACTATAAGGATAACACACATTACTTTGTAATGACAGCAAAGAAGCAGAGCTTGCTGGACAAAGGAGTGATTGTCAACGTAGGTATAACTCTTCCATTATGCAAGAAGAAAGCAAGAGTGACCGTATTTCCTGACAGTAACTGGGGATCACAGTCCAAAATTGTCAATGGTTTCCTTATCCTCCTGACCGATCTTACAACAACACCCAATCCCAACAACAGCTGAAACACAGCCCCAGGCAAAGCTTCATTGAGTGCAGTACACAAATAAATCAGCATACATTCAAAACCCCAACCTCACACCCTGAGGTAAAACTACTGCCTACAAATGTTCACACACTGATGGTGAGTGCTCCTTCATATTCCCACTAGCTTGCAAACTAATTTTGTCACTCTCGCACATCATTACCCATGCATTGCCCTTGCTTCACAAAATATTGCCATTGCAGTTTTCCCTTGTTGCACATTGGTTTTCTCTCTCGTTCCTCCCCTTCTTTTTCTTGCTTTCCTTTCTCATTCTTTTAATTTTCCCTCTCTCCCCTTCCAGGTCTGTGCCCTCCTTCCCTTGCTCTCCCTCCTTCTCTCTCCCCTGCCCACTCACTCCTCCTCCTCCCCCTCATTGCCCACTCTCTTCCTCTCTTCCCCCCCCCCCCCATCCCCGGCACTCTTCCCCCTTTCCTCCTCTTCCCGCTCCCCATTTCCCTTGTTTGGCCCATAGCCCTGGAAATGTTTCCTTTACGCGTATTTATCCAATTCCTTTTTGAAAGTTATTATTGAAATTACTTACACTGCCCTTACAGCAGCACAATCCAGACCATTCCTTCCCATACGTGGTCTGGTCTATATGGGAATCCAGATCCCATGGTTGACTCTGAAATGGCCTAGCAAGCCACTCTGTTCAAGAGCCATATAGGGATGGATAATAAATTTGGCCCAGCCAGAAATGCCCACATCCCATAAATGAATTTTAAAAAACAGAACGAAGCCTCTCGTAACATAAATTTTTTCTCAACTCCGTCATGGTCCTGTTATCAATTTAAAAAATCATGTGTTGGCTATGTCATCTTGCATTGTTCAGTAATTTATGTTCAACAACTTCCTTGCATTTATATAGTGCCCATCCAGTCCTCGGGGCATCCCAAAAATGATTTACAGTAAGACAATTAGAATTGTACGAACACAAGAGAAATAGGCCATTCAGCCCTTTGAGCCTGATCTGTCATTTAGGGCTGATCATGGATGATCCACCTTCCCACATTATTCCCATGTCCTTTATTCCCTTAATATCCATAAATCTCCCCCGTTTCTATGTTCACTTAAATGTTACAACAGGGAACCTCATGTTGGCCTTTACCCTCAACATGCACAGATAGTTCTACCCAAACTTTACCCACCCTGTTCCCAACCCCATTTTCCTTCATCCAGCTGTCCAATCTAAGCTTGAATATTGGCCTCATTTCTGCCCTCAGTCATTATATGGACTGAATTCCACCTCATCATGATTCTCTGTGTGAAGAAAGTTTTCTCCTGCCCTCTTCTCAATCGCCAACATTTCAAACCCGAATCTTGCACTCTTCCCACAACTGATTTCACTGAATCCGATTTATCTTCTCGTTGCCACATTGCAGTTTGTGGGAGCCTGCTGTGCAGAGGTTCGAAGCCATGTTTCCTTCGTTACATCATCATTGACTACACTTCCAAATGTACTTCATTCCACTCTGAAGCTTTTTGGGACATCCAACATTCCAAAAAGGCACGACACAACTGCGAATGTATCTCTCTCAACGATTGCACAGTCAGTAAGGGGGAAGTAATAGACAGGAAGAGACCATTCAGCCCCTCAGACCTATTCCACCATTCAATTAGATGGTGACTGATCAGTATCTTCGCTCCATCTACCCACTCTGGTTGTGTGACCCTTAATCCTTTTCCCCAACAAAAATCTGTCAATCTCCGTTTTTAAGTTTTGACTTGAGTGCCAGCCTCCGAGGCATTTTGAGGGAGAGAGTTCCATGTTTCCACTGCCCCTCGTGTGAAGGAGTGCTTCCTAAAACCCTCCCTAACTTCAAAGAGAGGAGAGGCTTTCTAATGTCACTGACTCTTTGCGTTTTCCTGCAGGATTATGTGGATACAGAAATGCTTCTATGTGGGGAGAACGTGAACCAGGAGGCCCTCCTGTCCTACGCGAGAGAGGCAGCCGACTTTGCCACCAATTACCAGCTGCCTGCCCTGGACTTTGCATTGAACCACAATAACCAATCTGACGTGGCCATGTTTGACTTCACCTGCATGTACGCTTCTGAGAATGCTGCATTAATCCGAGAGAGGTGTGGCCATCGGCTGCTGGTTGCTCTGGTCGGAGACAGTCTGTTAGAGGCAAGTGTATTTTAAACTCTGTTTTTCCCTTTTTTTGGCAGGGTAGTTTGTTTGATGGATTCATCCGGGTTTTCAACATCAGGCACTTCAGTAATTTCAAAGCAGTATTAAAATGAATGGAGTATGGCAACAGGAGGAGGTCATTCAGCTACCTGAACCTGTTCCCAATTCAAGTTGCAATGGCTGATCTGTAGCTCACATCCATTTCTCTTGTTGCCCCTTGCACAAAAAATATCTCTTAATCTCCATTTGAAAGCTCCCAATAACCTCTCAACATCTAAAGCCTTTGATGGAGAGAGTTCTAGATTGCTCCATTCCCTTTTGTGTTTAAAAATACTTCTTGATTTCAACTCCTAAATGGTCTGGCTTTTATTTCACGATTGTGACTTCTTGTTTAAAGACAGAAACATTTAAATAATCTCCCTTCACCTACCTTGCTCTGAGGAGAAACATCTAAGCTTCTCCAGTCTCTCCACATAACTGCAGTCCCTTGTTCTTGGTATCGTTCTAGCCCATCTCCTATGGACACTTATTTCCTCTGGGCTGGGGAATCCTGAAATAATTTCTCTCTGCAGCTACCCCTTTGAGATCCTTAAACCCCTTAATTAGATCACTCCATTGAGAATTTGACCTGTTATGCATTGGTGCCAATCTCAATAGTCAACTGAAGTAAGACCATAAGAAATAGGAGCAGGGGTAGACCATTCAGCCCCTCAAGCCTGCTCTGTCATTCAGTACAATTGTGATTGGGGGGATCAGTGCAGAGTTGATGGGCTGAATGGCCTCCTTGTACACTGTAGGGATTCTATGACTGATCTTCTCCCTCAAATCCACTTTCCTGCCTGCTATGATTTCCCAGAAAAAGCAAAAATCAGTCTCCCACAGATCGGGCTCTCTGTCCCTTTTATACAGAAGACCGAAATGCAGAGCTTTACTCTTTAAATTTCTTGGACATATAGAAGGCAAGGATGCTTGTTTTACCAAAATATGTCCCATAGTCCTTTACAGCTAATGGAGTGATTTAAAAAAAAATGTTGCCTAGGCGAGTGTGAGGCTGGATTTCATGCTCAGGTTTCTGGAGTTGGGGCACAGCCTGGTTACCTTCAATAGAATCCACTTTGTATTAGGTTTTTGTTCTGTGAGATCTCCCAACTACAGGCCACGTGGGTCTTTCCACAATCTAGACTTTGAAGACATGGGGCTGGATTCTCCGATCCCCCCGGCGGGTCGGAGAATCGCCCGGGGCCTGCGTCAATCCCGCCCCCGCCGTGTCCCAGATTCTTCGCCCCCCCCCCCCCCCCGAGATTTGGCGGGGGCAGGAATCGTCCCGCGCCGGTCAGCGGGCCCCCCGTGGCGATTCTCCGGCCCGCGATGGGCCGAAGTCCCGCCACTGACCAGCCTCTCCCGCCGGCGTGGATTAAACCACCTCTCTTACCGGCGGGATTGGTGGTACAGGCGGGCGCCGGACCCTGGAAGGGGGGGGGGGGCGATCTGACCCCGGGGGGTGCCCTCACGGTGGCCTGGCCCGCGATCGGGGCCCACCGATCGGCGGGCAGGCCTGTGCCGTGGGGGCACTCTTTTTCTTCCACCTTCGCCATGGTCTTCACCATGGTGGAGGCAGAAGAGACCCCTTCCCCTGCGCATGCGCCAGTATGACATCAGCAGCCGCTGACCCTCCGGTGCATGCGCGGACTTATGCAGGCTGGGTAGACCATTTAGTACATAGATGGGGAGAAATTATTTCACCCAGAGAGTGGTGCGCCTGTGGAATTCATTACCATAAGGAGTAGTTGAGGCCAAAAAATTGCATGTTTTCAAGAAGCAGTTAGATGTAGCACTTGGGGTGAAGGTGATCAAAGGATATGAGGGGAAAGCGGGATTAGGCTATTGAGTTGGAGGCTCAAAGGGCCGAATGGCCTCCTCCTGCTTCTATTTTCTATGTTTCTATGTTAACAGCCCATTCGTGGATCTCTCAGGGCAGAAGTTCAATATATGGCCAATGGTCTGAGTTGGATGGCCAACGTCACAATTTGATCTGTTCCTCAAGTGGCCACATCTTCCCTCGACTGTCCTAGAGCGGCTGAGGGTTGTCCAGATTTTCTGTGAAAAACTGAAACCTCGGCCTTCACTTGGGTCACTTACCAGGTTGCGGTTGATGACGCTTGCAGTCGGTTGGGAGGTGTACCATCCAGAGTTGGTACACCTCTGTTGCCAGTTTGTCAGGTGTGTAGTGTGTTCCAGTTGTGACTATAGAATTTCAGACAAATGCATGTGTTTATTTTGAGATGCTGTGCCAATGGGAACGTTTCATTAGCTGTCAGCCAATGGCGTTCTTTGGGGAGGATATTTTCCCAGCAGACAACAGAAGGTTCAATGTGTTGCTAGCTCAGTGTTGCTAGCTCAGGCAGCCACTCAAGCTGTTTTTTAATTTTTCCAATTAAGGGGCAATTTAGCGTGGCCAATCCACCTACCCTGCACATCTTTTGGTTTGTGGGGGTGAGACCCAGACAGACACGGCACTCAAGCTGTATAAATTTCAATATCCCAGAAATAATCATCATGACTTCCCAGGGATGGATACCACACTATGTTGGTATAGTGGCTCCTGAACAATGTTTTAAAAAAAATAAATTTAGAGTACCCAATTCTTTTTTTCCAATTAAGGGGTAATGTTAGCATGTTCAATCCACCTGCCTTGCACATCTTTGGGTTGTGGGGGCGAAACCCACGCAAACACGGGGAGAATATGCAAACTCGACACGGACAGTGACCCAGAGCCAGGATCGAACCTGGGACCTCGGCGCCGTGAGACTGCAGTGCTACCACTGCGTCACCGTGCTGCCCTCCTCCTGAACAATGTTGAGCAGCAGTATTCTGCTGTTGGGTAGGCCAGGGTGAGTGAAGCAGTGGGTTGGCTCTTTTTCCTAAAATTGGCACCCGCCAGTTTCCACATGAGGTTCACTGTCATCTTGACCTTGGCTGCGGTGTTCTGGCGTTGATGCCAGGATGTCAATGTATATTCAAAGGTCATGCCACCTGGCTCGGGTGGAAGGCTGAAACAACAATCTTGGCAATGTTTGGTCAAAGTCTCCATTTTCTAAAGTCGGCTTCCAGAGAACATAGATCTTTGATGAATGTTTTCTCAATGTTCTGTAGTTTTTCTGCCTGAAAAGTCAGGGCCAAGTCATCAGCATATGGGAAATGCCATAACTGTTTGAGTTTGAAGTCACTGGTATATGTTTTGAAGAGAGCCGGTGTGAGGACTGACCCCTGTGGGAGCCCATTATTCCTTATGTGTGGGCAGTTGATTTGATCTTGAAGGTGCAGGCGGAACTGTCTGTTGTTGAATATGGAGTTGATTCGTTGTAGTGTTTTCACACAGCAAATGATTTCTGAGATTGAGATTAAGGTATAAAAGTCCTTCCTGTTTATTTCCATTGTTCTCATTTCTTTTATGTTATTTTATTATTTTGGCCCATGGACCCATAACCAGAATGTGCCTTTAAGAGGAAGACTCGAGGTTGAAGCAGCCTGCTTGTCCAGGACACTCTGTTCCCAGGTTTTGTTTTTAGCCAGACTCCTGGCCACCAAATGGGTTTCAGGAACCAGGTTCAGAGGGAGTCCAATCAATTGGTTGGCTGGCAACAAGTGGGTTGGCCAGGGACAGTGTTCTGTCTGACAACGGTCAGTGATTGGTTCCTACGTGATGCTTTCTGAGAGAACTGGGCAGAAGCGATTAGACCTTAGAAGTGAAAGGAAAGATCTCTCTCTCCCCTGCTTGCTAGAGTGAAATAACTATTCTCTTGGTCTGAAAGCAGTGAGTGCCAGGCACATCCTTTTCTGTGAACTTGGAGAGATGCTGCATCTGCAGAGAAGGTAGACAACCTTGCCAGAGAAAATTATCTCTAACCTAGAAGGAAGAAGTATCAAAACAAAAGCTGAATTCCAGAAAGACACTAACTAGAAGTCATTCCAGTGCATCAAAGATTCTTAACCTTTTATTTCATTAATATTTTCTTTCCGCCACCCTTTCCCCTCTGTGTTTATGTGTCTGTGTATATGTAAAGAGTGGGAATAGTTAGGAAGGGGAGGGGGGGTGGTGGGTGTAGGGTTGGAAAATGTGTAGTAAATAGTCCGTTACATTTTCTGTCTGTTTAATTATAATACTGTACACAATAAACTTGTGTTAAAGTTACAAACCTGGTGACTGCAGTTTATTGGGATCAACCAAGGACATCGGGTATTTTAAATATAATCTCATTTCACTTGCGGTGCAACTCCGGATCAAGTGGAATTGACCGCGCCCTAGCCCAGGGTGTCGTGACAAAAGATAAGCTCAAAAAATCCTGTGTGCCACACTGTCATGGGCACTGCGTCATAAGTCAACAAGGACGTTTCATATCTTCAGACCTTTCTGAAAACCAGTCCCAGTATATGAGGTCATTGTCGGGACCTACTCAGAACAGTTCCCTGGGCAAAAACCTGCTTGTTATGGGAGGGGCATCAGTGTTTCCAGGGTAGGACTCTTTTACTGGAGGCATTGGAAAAAAAAAATAATTTACGGGATGTAGCCTCACTGGCTAGGTCATTATTTGTTGCCCATTCCTAATTGCCATGAGAAGGTGGTGGTGAGCTGCCTTCTTGAACCGCTGCAGACCGTGTGGTGTAAGTACACCCACAGTGAAGTTAGGGAGAGCGTTCCAGGATTTTGACCCAGTGACAGTGGAGGAATGGTGATTCCAGGATCTTTTCTGTTGCTGAGAGCATTGCAGTGGGGCGGTAGCTGTGTGTGTCGCCAAGTGGCATCTCTGGAAGAACACCAACAAAATAAAGACTCCGCTGTGGCGGAGTCCCTTCATGAAGGACACCTCATAAGGTGGCGGGATACAGCGGAGAGGATTAATTTCATACACTCAAGTTGAAAGATGTGGAAACTGCTGCACAGTCTGGGAGTAGCTGAGCAACAGCCAGACCAGCGGCCCAGAATCAATGCTGATGCCGTTGCTTCACAGCTCCTAATAAACGTAAGGATACCGACGAGCAGGAAAGATAAGCAGAAGGTTAAAAACAGTCTTGATGCAGTCTTCCTAGATTGTCCCAGAGCAGACAGACTTGTCAAGCCTTTGCACACAAGAGGAAGTGGCCAACGCCCTGACGACAGCCAAGTCAAACAAAGCAGCAAGAGTCAGTGGTATTTACCCAGAATTCCCAAAGAACATCAGGTTACAGGGAAGGAAGTGGCAGCAAAGCCTTTTACCAACATTCACAGCACAGGCACCATTCCAAACATCTGGCACAAATCCAAGATAATCATTGCCAGGCCAGGGAAACATGTTGGGTGCGGTAATGATGGGTGACGGATCAACAAACTAGGAGATTGTGGTAGACTGGAAATGCATTCCATTTAACTTGGCAAATTATCTGGTGTACCCTGAGGGCTGGTACCAGGAACCTATCAATTTATCATCAAAACATCTAACCTCTCAAGGGTCTGTCAGGGATGTGAATCTCCAGCCCCAATCTGTTCTGACCTACACATGTTCCCCTGTCCCACACTATATGGTTTCCTCTGAAGCAACAGGCAAACCCCTCAGTGGTAGAAACAAATGACTTTCAAAGAGATGATCCAATAGCATTTCAAGATCAGGAGCAATAAATCTAGCCTTGCCAACAATGTCCACCACCTGCCAATGAATTTTAAAAATGTAATGGTGACATGGATGTAAAACTAATGTCTGATTGTGATATTGCATGCTAGATACTTAGGAAGCCCATTAAGACTGAAAACCTATTCATTCCTATCTTGATCAAAGAAAAAGCTTTGCATTAATGAACTTTTATTCACAACTTAAGGATCTCCTAAAGTGCTTTACAGCCACTTCTAAAGTGTCGCCATCAAGAAGTGTAGATATCACTGTATTTTGAAGGATTTGTAACCAATTAAGTGCAACAATTCTATTGTTGCCCTCTGTTTTCACATTGGGAATGTTGGCCTGGATTTATGTGGTCAAATCTCTGAAGTAGGAACTTGAATCCACAACTTCTGACTCTAAGGTGAGGGTGCTACCAGCAGAGGAATGGCTGTGACATTGGGTGGGATTTTCCAACCTTTCCGACCTACGGAATGTCCCAATCACGCAGGAGGTGACCCCTCCCACTACCGGTGGGTTCACTGGTGGCAGGGCGGTCAAGCTATGCAAAAATCCATTTACCATGGGTGGGGGGGGGGGAGCCAGAACATCCTGCCGATGGATAATAGCGAGCTGTCTCAGTTGCCGTGAAACACATCGCGTGGGGGAGATGGACAGGCGGAAAATCCCGGCCACTGTTAATGATGGTAAGACTGCTTGATAAGCTTTATTGCAGTCCCAATGTTAGCTTGCCCATTGTAAGTTTGCTGATGTTGATCAGCGAGTCACAAGAATGGCCACTCTCCACAACTTGTGGATCTCTCATTGTAAAAGGTCCCAAGATAAAAATGAATGCTTTAAATGCTTGTACTTCGTGCTCTGTGTTTGACAGCCACCACTAATATGGTGCATTGTCTGCTAACATATCTTCCTGTGTTCTTTCAATTAATTGTAGCCATTCTGGCCAATGGGAACTGGGTGCGCCCGAGGATTCCTGGCAGCTATGGACACAGCTTGGATGGTGAAGAGGTGGGCAGAGGACGTACCACCGCTGGAGATCTTGGCGGAGAGGTGAGAGAGTGGGTGAGGGAGAGGGGTGTGAGGGAGGGGCGTGTGAGAGGTGCGAGGGAGAGTGGGTGAGGGAGAGGGGTGTGAGGGAGGGGCGTGTGAGAGGTGCGAGGGAGGGGCGTGTGAGAGGTGCGAGGGAGGGACGTGTGAGAGGTACGAGGGAGGGACGTGTGAGAGGTACGAGGGAGGGGCGTGTGAGAGGTGCGAGAGAGGGGCGTGTGAGAGGTGCGAGGGAGGGACGTGTGAGGTTCGAGGGAGGGGCGTGTGCGAGGGAGGGACGTGTGAGAGGTACGAGGGAGGGACGTGTGAGAGGTATGAGGGAGGGGCGTGCGAGGGAGGGGCGTGTGAGAGGTGCGAGGGAGGGGAGTGTGAGAGGTGCGAGGCGTGTGAGGGCTGCAAGGCGTGTGAGAGGGAGGGGCGTGTGAGAGGGAGGAGTGTGTGAGAGGGAGGGGCGTGTGAGAGGGAGGGGCGTGTGAGAGGGAGGGGCGTGTGAGAGGGAGGGGCGTGTGAGAGGGAGGGACGTGTGAGGGGTACGAGGCGTGTGAGGAGCGAGGGGCGTGTGAGAGGGAGGGGCGTATGAGAGGGAGGAGCGTGTGAGAGGGAGGGGCGTGTGAGGTGTGTGAGAGGTGAGGGCATGCGAGGGAGGGGCATGCGAGGGAGGGGCGTGTGAGGGAGGGGCGTGTGAGGGGTGCGAGGCGTGTGAGGGGTGCGAGGCGTGTGAGGGGTGCGAGGCGTGTGAGGGGTGCGAGGCGTGTGAGGGGTGCGAGGCGTGGGAGGGGTGCGAGGCGTGTGAGGCGTGTGAGGGGTGCGAGGCGTGTGAGGGGTGCGAGGCGTGTGAGGGGTGTGTGAGAGGGAGGGGCGTGTGAGGGGTGCGAGGCGTGTGAGGGGTGCGAGGGAGGGGCGTGTGAGGGGTACGAGGCGTGTGAGGGTGCGAGGGAGGGGCGTGTGAGGGGTACGAGGCATGTCAGAGGTGAGGGGCGTGTGAGAGGGAGGGGTGTGTGAGAGGGAGGGGCGTGTGAGGGGGGGGGGGCGTGTGAGGGACGAGCATATGAGTGGTACGAGGGAGGGACGTGTAAGAGATGAGAGAGAGCGGCTGTGAGAGGGACGGGCCTGTGAGAGGGATGGGCCTGTGAGAGGGGACGGGCCTGTGAGAGGGGACGGGCCTGTGAGAGGGGACGGGCCTGTGAGAGGGACGGGCCTGTGAGAGGGACGGGCCTGTGAGAGGGACGGGCCTGTGAGAGGGACGGGCCTGTGAGAGGGACGGGCCTGTGAGAGGGACGGGCCTGTGAGAGGGACGGGCGTGTGAGAGGGACGGGAATGTGAGAGGGACGGGAATGTGAGAGGGACGGGCCTGTGAGAGGGACGGGCCTGTGAGAGGGGACGGGCGTGTGAGAGGGACGGGCCTGTGAGAGGGACGGGCGTGTGAGAGGGACGGGCCTGTGAGAGGGACGGGCCTGTGAGAGGGACGGGCCTGTGAGAGGGACGGGCGTGTGAGAGGGACGGGCCTGTGAGAGGGACGGGCGTGTGCATGTATATTTATGAAGTAAATTGTCAGATTCCGGAGGAAGTTTGACATTTTTTCTGTACCACAAAGATTGAAAAGGCTGGCAAAGAATTGAAAAGGCTGGCAAAGAATTGAAAGGCTGGCAAAGAATTGAAAAGGCTGGCAAAGAACTGAGGGATGATCTGTTAGAGGTCTTGCAGATTACGAAGCATTTCATCAGTTAGATGTACAGATATTTAAACTTTTGGGGAAGGGTGAGCGCGGGAGTGGCTGTGTTTTCTCGAGCGCCGGCTCTTCTCATCTTTCAATCTTTATTTTATCCTTGTGCACATCTCTTTTATGTTTTGTCCTGGTTTACATGGTTTTTACTATGTGCCGAGATTTGTTGGTCAATGTTTCAGCACTTTTGAGTCGAGACAACATGTTTTAATCATTGTTAATTTGTGGCGGTTGGAAGGAGTTGGGTGTGGCCTTGTCTTTAGTGGTGTAGCTGCCTTTGAGAGGTTTTCCGACCTGACAATACGGTGCACAGCAACAGATGATGGCTGCTGGCGATGGAGGTGATCTGTCTCATAATCCTGGCTCTGCGGTACAGGATGTTAAAGTCTAATTGTTGCGAGATGTCTTTATGGCATTGGTGGTGTCGCACAAGGAGGTTCTTGCAGCAGAGGGAGCACTTTCTCTGGTGCAAGTCCGCCTGTCGTTCATCCTGAGGAATTCTGAGGAGGACGAAGTGGAACCAGTGAGGAGCCTGGTCATGCCTGGTGTCTCCGGTGAGGTGGTAGAGATGTTCGCAGCCAAGTTTGAGAACTGGCTGCCATAATTTGGGAGCCTTGATCTGGAGGCCGGGGAGCTTGGATTCTATGGGGCGCATTTAATTGTCTTGCGGCCTGGAGCAGGGTTGACCTTCCGACTCGGGTTCACTGTGGTCCTTTCCTATTGTCGGTCAAGAGGGGTTAGGGTTGGCTGTGCCATCCCCCTCTGCTGGAGCCTAGGTTGTTGACCGCATGGGCTTAGCCGAGTCGGCATATTGGATTCCATGGAAAATCCTGAAGAGTTCTCTCCATTACAAATCCTGCTTTGTCTGGATGTCTACTTTCTTTGTGCACCAGTGGAGTGGTCTTTATCCTGATGACTGCCTCATTTCTCAGTTGTTATCCTGGACTTTACTCCCCGATAGTCATGTGGTTGGCTTAATGTCAATTCATTTGTTTACAGCGTAGTAAATATTTTGGGTGTGATGTCCTGCACCTTTGGTTATCCTGATTTACTAAGGTTAATCATGTTTTGTTTTTTATATAAATTTAGATTTCATTTTTTTCCAATTAAAGGGCAATCCACTTACCCTGCACATCTTTGGGTTGTGGGGGCCAAACCCATGCAAACACGGGGAGAATGTGCAAACTCCACACGGACAGTGACTTAGGGCCGGGGTCGAACCTGGGACCTTGGCGCCGTGAGGCAGCAGTGCTACCCACTGTGCCACCGTGCTGCCTAAGATTTTATCATGTTAAGATTAATGTTGATTGCAGGATTTTTGCACAGTTTCTTTATCCTAACATATCCTTGGAGGCGGGGGTCGAGGAGGGGTCAAGGAGCAGAGCCGGAGCGGTGGCTGATAAGGTTAGATTTGCCCTCGCTATGTTCAAGGAAGGTCCCCCGGAGTTATATATTTTTTTGAACTGTGCCTTTTTCTTCAGGCTCCGGCAGACTGTATATTATCCCGTTGAGGACTGGAGTTTGTTGGACTCTACTTTAGGGGGGGAGTCGGTCATTTTTCCGGATGTGTGTTTCCCTCTTTGTCTGTTCCAACTGCTGTCAGAGCTCTTGTGAATGAGGCCGGACTGAATATCCTTTTACTGGTGGTAGGTGGTGTGTCAAATGGGGTGATCCTCCCAAGAGGGTTTCTTTTTCTCTTCTCCTGTTGGGACGTGAGGTGTTGGTCCTGTTGTTGGTATGTGAATTGGATGGTTTGAAGGGGAGGAGCAGTGCTGCAGCCTGTACGTGACCGAAGCTTGGCTTCGGGGGGGTTGTCGGGACTGGGGTGCCACGGGAATCCTTAGAGCTAGCTCTCCAATGTTTCATGTTTCTCATGGCGGTGCTGGGAGACCAGGCTTGGCATCGGATCAGTATCCTGTTGCTCCTTGGATGGGTGAACCTTGGGGCTGTTGTAGGGGAGTCCAATGTGAGTCGGTCCACATCCTAGGGCTAGGAGATGGGATTATGGAAGTTTTGATTCTTGCTCTTGCTCTCTTTTTATTTCTTCTATGGTAGACCCCAGGCTCAGTATTGAGTTTGGTTCTGTCTGGCCCTTTCTTTATCTTTGTTTTGTCATTTTGCCATCACAAAGCTGTCTTCGCTGCCTGTTCCGGCCTGGATCTGAGAAGAGTTTAAATTGCTCCGTAAGATTTCCCCTTAGCACGGGAGTTCTCGGAGATTGGTTTCTGCTTTTGTCATTTTGTTTTGTAGCTGTGGGTGAGATGTAGGTCTAGAATGTGGCCTGATCCTATTTGGGTGCAGGCATTTATCCGAGGAAGGAACCTATTGGGGATTTTGTCCCTGATTCATCCGATCTTGTTTGTTCCCAATTATGTAATGACTATTGTTCTGTGCTGTACCTGCTGTACTTTGACATCTATAACTATCTTTCTGTGCTTGCTTGATTGTTGCAAATTGTTTCGAAACAATTGAAAATCCTAATAAATAGACTTTTAAAAAATGGTTGCGCAGTGGTTGGCAATGCTGCCTCAGGGCGCTGAGGATCCGGGTTCGATCCCAGCCCCGGGTCACTGTTCATGTGGTGTTTGCACATTCTCCTCGGGTCTGCGCGGGTGTCACCTCCACCATCCAGAAAGATGTGCAGTAGGTAGATTGGCCATGCTAAAACTGCCCCTTAATTGGAATTGAAAAAAAACTTTTGGGGGTGAGTAGAACTAGGAGCCATAATGATAAGATAATTGCCGTCAAATCCAAGAGGAAATTCAGATGAATCATTTTTTCCCAGAGAGTGGAAAGAACTTTGCTCTTTTCTCGACAAATACATGGATAGAATGGATATAGAGGAATACGGCACTAGGAAGTGCTGAGGGTTTTGGCCAAGGGTAGTATCATGACCGGTACAGGCTTAGAGGGCCAAAGGGCCTGTTCCTGTGCTGTATTAGTCTTTGTTCTTTTCTCGACAACATGAAATTCGCTGCCACCAGGGGTGGTTAAGGTGAATAGCAGAGATGCACTTCAGGGAAGCTGGTTAAATCCGCAAGTGAGGAAGGAACAGGAGAATATGCTGATAGGGCGAGGTGAAGTAAGGTGTGAGGAGGTCCGTGTGGAGTATAAACACCTGGCATAGACTAAATGGGCTGAATGGCCTGTTCTTGTGCAGTTAATTCGGATGTTTACTTTGGGGTCTGACTCTGTTACAGAATGAATGGTTACTAGGTGACAACGGAATGTTTAGAATAATAATCACGTCATGGGGCTTTGCAGTGTTATTGCGAAGATTGCCAACTGGGAAAACAAACCATGAAGAAATATCACAAACCAATACCAAACATAGGCCGGAATTTTTTTCATTAACCTATGCTGTCATAGTGATGGAGTTGGACAGACTCTCAACACATAGACTCTGGGTATGAAATAATTCCTGGGGTTTGCCCTACAGATTATCTGAAGAGTACTGGGTTTATATTTTGCTGTTGCTGTTGTGGCCGGGGAGTGGTCAAAGGTTCTAGTATTATGGATCTCTTGCTGCTACTTCAGAGGTCATTCAGAATCAGCCCTCTAAGGTGGAACTAGAAAACGGTGACCGGTTCCTTTTCATGCAGGCATTTGTGCACTGGTCAATTTGGAATGGAAGCTGAGCTAGGTACACAAGGGAGAAAGGAATAGAAGTATCTGCTGAGAGGGTGAGATGAAGAGGGTGGGGAGGAGTACAAAGCTAGCACAAAACAGTTGGGCTGCAAGGCCTGTTTCTTTGCTGTAAATTCTATATTATGTGTGAAAGTTTGATTGCTTTGATTCATTTTGTAATCTGATGGCACCCACAAATAATCAGTTTTATTGAACACATCTTCAAGTTTGCATTTGGGACATCATTGTCAGATCAAGGGCAATTAGGGATGGGCAAAAAATGCTGGCCCAGCGATGCCCACATCCCATGAATGAATAAATAAGAGAGTTCTCAAAGCAGGTGAGGCATATTGGCGAAATAATATGATGCAGGGTAAGGAGAAGCTGTGTTCTCTGGTGTGTGCGAGGGAGCCTATAACCAAGGGATTATGAAGTCATTCAGGGTCAATGCTATAAAGCACTTCTTAAAAAGAAAACCATTACATACATTTACACAACACCTAATGCAACCGCGGGACCTCCCAAACTTCTTTATGTCCACTGAGGTACTTTTGAAGTGTAATCTCTGTTGCAATGGAGGAAGTGCCATGTGAGAGTACCTTTAAGAAATGGGTGTTTATAAATGGGTGTGTATATAAATATCTGTAGTGAGAGTACCTTTAAGGAATGGGTGTCGATTATTGCACTGATGTCAGCGAGTGGGTGGAACTGGGCTGTCTGTCAGCTTTTTACTTTTGTTTTAGGCTGTTTGCTGCAGGGTGTGTTTTAGTTTCGTTTTCAGAGCTGGATAGCTGCAGTCACGGCCAGACGGTGTGTTAGAGTCTCTCTCTAATCGAAAGAATGTAAATCGATCCTTTGGTGATTTAAAACTAATAACTGCTCTCAGTAGTGACTTTAACCTGATGTGCTTCTGTTAAAAGTTTTGTTTTAAGTCTTATGGATGTTAAAAGGACAGCTAAAGGATTACTTAGTGTTCTATTCTTTGAGGGTTATATTTGCATTGATGGTTGCTAAGATATTCATTGTATGTTTTGAAAAGTTTAACTTGAATTCATAAAATAAACATTGTTTTGCTTTTAAAAAATACTTTTCCATTTCTGCTGTACCGCACCTGGAGAGTGGACCCTGTGCTCCCCATACCACAATCTAGTAAAAAATGTGGGTCAGGTGAACTTAATGATACACTTTGGGGTTCTCTAAACCCTGGCCCATAACAAATTGGGGGCTTGAAGGGGATAAAAGTCTATCTATTGGATTGGCTTAGTGAACTTAAAGACAGTGAGGGGTGAGCATATTATGGTTGCTTTTCAGGTGTGGTATTTCAGTTTAAGTAGGGAGTGTGTAGTGGACAATGGCTGTTTCAGAGGCTCTGAAGTTCTGGGGTTGAGATGGTCACACGCAGTACCTTACGGACAGAGACTAAAAGCAGACTGTTAGATTTGGCAATAACATTGCAGTTAACATTACCTGACAAAATCCGAAAAGGTGAGGTAATTATGGCAGTGGCTAAGCATTTAAAGTTGCCTGAGATACAGTTTGACTCATTGGAAATGGCAAAAATTCAGTTACAAATTAAACAAATGGAACATGAGAACGAATTAAAGCAGCTTGAATACAAAAGAGAGAGAGAGGAAAAAGAGAGAGAAGAAAGGGAAACAGAAAGAATAGCCCTAGCAGAACAAAAGGAAAGAGAAAGGGAGGTAGAGATCAGGGAAAAAGATAATGAGAGAGAGTTTGAACTTCAGAAAATGGCCATGAAACATGACAGGCAGTTAAAATTGGCAGACGTAAAGAGAAATGTACAGTCGGTGGATAGTGATGAGGATAGTGAGAAAGAGCATCATGGTCGAAGGCTTGGTGGGAAAATATTTAAATATGTCCAAGCATTGCCAAGGTTTGCCGAGAAGGAGGTAGAAGCCTTTTTCGTTTCATTTGAGAAGGTAGCTAAACAAATGAAATGGCCACAGGACATGTGGATATTACTGCTTCAAACAAAGCTGGTAGGTAGAGCTAGTGAAGTGTTTGCATCACTACTGGAGGAGGCATCTGGGACGTATGAGGAGGTGAAAAAATCCATATTGGGTGCATATGAACTAGTGCCTGAAGCCAACAGCCAAAGGTTTAGAAATTTAAGGAAAAAATTTGGTCAAACATACATGGAGTTTGAAAGGCTCAAACAGAGTAATTTTGTTAAGTGGATAAGGTCTTTGAAAATAGACCAAACGTATGAAGCTCTCAGAGAAATTATACTTTTGGAGGAGTTTAAAAATTAAATTCCTGATGTAGTGAGAATTCATGTAGGAGAGCATAGGGTTAAAACTGTGAGATTAGCAGCAGAAATGGCAGATGATTATGGATTAGTTTATAAATCAAAGCTTGGTTTCCGACATCAGTTTCAGCCTGTGAGGGATAGAAACTGGGGCATGAGAAATACTCAAGTGGTAAAGGTAAAGGTGATCTGATGGGAGATAATAAGGAGAGTGTACCTCAGATTAAAAAAGAAATCCAGGAGGGTGGAAGAGACATGAAACGTTTCAAATGTTTTCACTGCAGTAAACTAGGCCATGTAAAGTCACAGTGTTGGTAGTTGAAGAAAAGCACTAGGAAGGCTGATGTGGTAAAACAGGATAAGACAGTGGGGTTTGTTAGAGTGTAAAGGAAAGCCCAAGTGAAGCAAAGGAGATGCAAAGGATTGTACAGCCTGATCAAGAGGTGATTGGTAAGAAGGTGCCAGATCTCTTGAAAGAATTTACTTGTGTGGGTAAAGTTTACTCATGTGTATCAGGAGGAGTAGGTAAAGATGTCACAATTGTAAAAGGTACGGGAGCTAGTCAATCTTTAATGGTAAGAGATGAGGAATGATGTAGTCTAGGAAGAATATTGCCAGAAAAGGTGGTAATATGTGAAATTCTGGGAGTAGGAGTGTTCAATTATATAAGGTAAGGTTGGAAAGTCCAATGAAGAGTGGTGAAGTGGTAGTAGGAGTAATTGAGAAAATATCTTGTCCAGGAATACAGTTTATCTTGGGTAATGATATAGCTGGATCGCAGGTGAGAGTGATGCCTATTGTGGTGGATAAGCCAGTGGAAAATCAGCCAACTGAAGTGTTGAAGGACGAATATCCTGGGATTTTTCCAGATTGTGTAGCTACAAGGTCGCAAAGTCACAGGTTAAGACATGCGCGTTCTCCGACCCGGATGTGCGGGGCCCCCTATCTGCAGCAATAGCTGCTAGTTTTACGCTGGTCCACTGCTAGCCCCCTGCAGGGCTAGGAATATGTGGGTCTTTCAAGCCACATTTTTCTGGCGTGAAAGTCCACAGTTTTTACGACGGCGTGCGGACATGGTCCCAAAAACAGAGAATCCAGCCCAAAGTCTTCATATACAAGGCAGTGGAAATCTGACACGCTTCCATCCTGGAAATCTGGAACGTTCTGTATGCTAAGTCAGGGTAGTGAGGGATGTGGAATTAAGGCATGTAGATGGAGTTATTGAGGCACAGTTCAGCTGTGGGGTAAGGCTGGAAGGGCTGAATGTGTCCGCGTGTGTTAGATAGCAGAATAATGCTGACAGTAGCCCATTGAAATTGCTCAAGGCCCTACGTTGCGATTATGAACCTTGAGCTGGGAATGCCAGGAATGAATCTGTAACTGGGAATCCTTGGGTGGAGATGGAACCATCAAACCAAGATGCTGTGTATCCAATACTACGCCTGACCCTCGACAGGCAAAACACACCAAAATACACTGTTGTGAAGACTGAGTTGTGTTCTTTGGACTGTTTCCAGGAATGAGTTTTTGATCTGTCGAGGACGTTGTCTGGACTGATCTATTCAGATTACAGATATGGCAAGAATGTTTTTTTTTCAAAAAAGTGCTGATGGATTTCGCTGCAAAAGCTTCGTTATCTTCACCCATCTGCCATCCCAGCAGTCTGGGGAGATTTCGAAAAGCTTGGGACTGCACAATGTTTTTACTGGAATCTCAGGACTGAACTCCTGTCTCACAACAAAAGGTTTGGTGCACCATTCCGTCGCTATCAAAATTGCAGACTTGAGGGGGTAAAGAGGGAAGGTGAGGGGGAAGAGTGAGAGAGTGGGGTGTGAGGAGGAGGGAGAGAGGGGTGCAGGGAAAAGTGGGAGGAGAGAGTACATTTAACGCAGCTGGAACTTGCTGTAAGTAATGTTGTGTTAACAGACGCTGTTATTAATGTACAAATCAGTCAGCAGGTTAAGTGGATGTAGAGACATGCCCTGTGTTGTGAATCTTTCAAACTTGCTTGGCAATTTACTTTGCTCTGCAGTTAACTTCACACGGACAGCATTTTGCATTTAACTGTCGTGTTAATTTAATGAAGTTACACATTAATTGCTCCTTAAGCAAGCCAGAGAATATTAGGGCTGTAATCTAACAGTTTAAGTACCCTTTTATTGACATGGGGCGGGATTTAACTCGATGAGAACATAGCGAGCGTATTTAGCCACGTGTTTCCCGGTGCTCGCAGTGCAAAGAAATAAAACGGCACTCACATAAGATAGAGGGCCTCGGTCAGGAACGCACAGTCTGGGGAACACACAACCCCATTTTGTGCACTGAGGACTCTGCTCGTTGGAACTCCTCAGTGTAGTGAGAGATCGGAAATGGCGTTCCGATCTCTGGAGCTCCCGAAGCGATCCCTGACCCCCAAACCCCAGCGCATAATGGGAGAGTTCACCCGCCAATCTCCTAGGAGACTCCCACAAATGCCATTCTGCCCGGTCCCCGTTTGTGGGGACCAGTACTGAACGGCACGCACCCGAGGAAAGGGAGATAGATCCCACGCCTCAGGTTACACGAGAACCTGCACATTAAAGTGAGGTTAGCTGTTTCGCTTTAATATGCAATTTGTTAAACAGTGATCCCGCCCATAATGGGTGGGGTTAGATCTTGCGAGGTTTTGCGAGCTGAGCAGCTCCTGTGAGCGGGTCTCCCGGCTTCTATCGGCCATGCTGCACCTCGGCGATCTGCTTTTCAGGTGCAGAGTGGCTGTAAAATCGCGCCCATTATAATTGTTGATGCAATGCCAGTTAATTACGCTGACTCAGAAAAGGAACAATTTCTGTAATCCTGCAGGGAGTAAATTGTTATGTCTCTGTTTCCCTCTCAATCTAATCTTTCCTTTCCTCTCTTTGAACACAATCTAACCAGTCATGTGGAGGCAGCTTTGGTGATGGGAGGAAGTTGTGTGTCAGACTGACACCTTCCTGCCTCGCAATCTGCCTGGAGGAGGATTCTGAAGGGCAATGGCTACGCCCCACCCGGCAGCAGAGAATAACCATTTATTGATGATCAAAAGCCTACTTGGGAGCAGAATAGTCAAATCACTGGGATCTTTCCAACGGCAGATGGGCCCACCCAAAGAGGCTGAAGTCCAGCAGCTGGGTGGAGGTGGCCCCCTATTGGGGGAGGTGCAGGGTGCTGACCAATGCCGCTACTTTAAATTTCACCCCCCCAGGGGAGCCACAGGCCGCACTGTGGAAGGATTCTCTCCACAATGATGGCCTGACAGCTGTGGCCACAATTATTTTTTTTTACCAATGTTTTAATTTTTCAGAGTGCTCCTCCAGCCTGAGGTGCTCTCACATGAGGGCTGGAATACAAGACCAGGGATGTACATCTGAGGCTGTATAAGGCTCTGGTTAGACCCCATTTGGAGTATTGTGAGCAGTTTTGGGCCCCATATCTAAGGAAAGATGTGCTGGCCTTGGAAAGGGTCCAGAGGAGGTTCAAAAGAATGATCCCTGGAGTGAAGGACTTATCGTATGAGAAACGGTTGAGGACTCTGGGTCTGTACTCGTTGGAATTTAGAAGGATAAGGGGGGATCTTATTGAAATTTACAGGATACTGTGAGGCCTGGATAGAGTGGACGTGGAGAGGATGTTTCTACTTGTGGGAAAAACTAGAACCAGAGGACACCATCTCAGACTAAAGGGACGATCCTTTAAAACAGAGATGAGGAGAAATTCCTTCAGCCAAAGGGTGGTGAATCTGTGGAACTCTTTACCGCAGAAGGCTGTGGAGGCCAAATCACTGAGTGTCTTTAATACAGAGATAGATAGGTTCTTGATTAATAAGGGGATCAGGGGTTATGGGGAGAAGGCAGGAGAATGGTGATGAGAAAATATCAGCCATGATTGAATGGTGGAGCAGACTCGATGGGCCAAGTGGCCTAATTCTGCTCCTATATCTGATGGTCTTATGGTCCCGATATCAGCAACACTAACTCACCTGGTAGAGCTATAGTCTGCCAAAACCTCTACTGATCCAATTGGCCCTGTTGCCTATGAAGGCTGCCTGACCTTTTTAATTGGATGGGGATCGCAGAGCAGGCTTGTTTAATGGCCACTCCAGGAAAATCTTATACGTGGGCAGACTTGAACATCATCAGGGTTGTGATGCATAAATGATCTTCCCACTCCAGAATCATCTAAGGTGGTGAGACTCTGCCCAATCTTTTGTCTTTCTGTATCTGATCTGATTCAAATTCATCCAATTTCCTTCTCCATGGCTCCTATGTTTCTCAATCCCAAAATCTTATCGTTTAAGGACCCGATGTTCACTGAGGTCCTGGATTCCCTATTGCCCTCATCCCAGTTACCTGCTCACATTTCCATCAAGTTATGGTGCGACTCACTTTGAACTGAAGGGTGCTGGAAACAGTTTAACTCGCGGAGCAGGTGGTGAGATACACCACTGCAGCTAAATCCAGCCTAACTGTTCATATAGTCTTCATCTTGTCGGCATGGTCAAGCTGGGCCGAATGGCCCCCTTCTGTGTTGTATCTTTGTATGGTTCAATATTGACGCTTTTACTTTGATTCCCATTCATTCTGGATTCCTACCATGTTTGGAATCAACACTGAACAGGACAGCGTTCCGGTGTTAGCCGACGAAACCCTCAGATAACCTAGGCCGCCACGCCCAGGGTGGTGCTGCACCATTGGAGCTGTTGTCCTTTGGATGAGACATTAAACTGAGGCCCCATCTGCTCTCTGGGTGGCCATAAAAGATCCCAGAGCATTGTTTCCAAGATGTGCAGGGGAGTTCTCCCTTGTATCCGGCCAATATTTATCGCACAATCAACGCCAATATTTATCCCTCAATCAATGCCACTGAAAACAGATTGTCTGGTCATTCTCACATTACTGTTTGTGGGACCATGTTTTGTGCAAATCGGCTGTGTATTTCCACTTTACAGCAGCCACTACACGTTCCCTGGCTGTAATGCATTTTGTGGTGTCCCGAGATCATGGAAGACGTGACGGAAATGCAAGATCTTTGTAGCTTTCTTTGCCGGGCAGTTTGGAGCTATTAAACATGGTTGAATTTTCTGCCCCCTCTTTCCAGAGAAAGTATTTATCGACTGTTACCTCAAACTACACCGGAAAACATCAACAAGAACTTTGACCAGTACACAATAGATCCAGGGACAAGGTACCCCAACCTCAACTCAAACTGTGTCCAACTTCACCAGGTAAGTTCAATGTGACATATAAATCAGTTAAAAGTATAGAATCGCAGAATACTACTTGTCAGAAGGTGGCCATGCAGACCATCGGGCCTGTGCTAGCTCTTTGGCAGCGCTATCCAATTAGACTCTCTGCCCTATTATTCTTCAGTAGCCCTATGAAAGTTTTCCTTCCAGTGCTTATCAAATTCCCTTTTGAAAGTAACTATTGAATCTATTTGCTCAGCAGCACATTCTAGATCACATCAACCCATTGCTTTTTAAAATAAAAGATTTCCTCATCTCTCCTTTGGTTCTTTTGCCAATCATCTGAAATCTGTTTCTTCTGGTTACCTACCCTCTTGCAACTGGAAACATTTTCTCCTTATTTACTCCATCAAAATCTTGATGATTTTGAAGACATCTATTAAATTGCCCCTCTACCTTCTCTGATGTAATGAGAACAATTCCAGTTTTGTCAGTCTCTTCACAGAACATAGCGCCTCGGACCATTCTCTCCTGCCGTCATTTTTTAAAAATTCTTGGGATGTGAGAGTCAGTGTAGTCAAGGTGTTTATTCTCCATCCTTAATTGCCCTTGACAAGAGGATAATGAGCTGCCACCTTGAGTCGCTGCAGTGGTTGTGGGTACACCATCTGTACTGTTAGGAAGGGAGTTGCAGGATTTTAATCCAGCGACACTGAAGGAACGGTAAGGTAATTCCAAGTCAGGACAGTGTGTGACTCGGAGAGAAACTTGCAGGTGGTGGTGTTCAAAAGAGAATTTACTGAAAATTTCCTTTGAAATCCTTCAGGTTCGTCAGCTGTACATCACAACTGACCTGAAGAACTGCCCACTAGAAAGAGTAAATTCCATTCGAAAGTCTATCAAAGTTTCACGTCGTGGTAAGTCATGTTTTTCAACTAATATCAACTGGGATATGAACAGTGAAAAGGTCACAAAATTCTTAACTGTGGCCAAGAGAACTTTTTTAGTCAGCACGTAGCAAACCCAATGTGAGGGGGCGCAATTCTAGATTTACTCTTGAGAAATGAAACTGGGCAAGTGGATGAAAGCAGTGGGGGGAGCATTTTGGAGATAGTGAGCATAATGTAGTTAGATTTGGCACCATTGTGGAAAAGGACACAGATAGAACTGGGGTAACATTTCTAAATTGAGGGTGGGAGACAAATTTTACAAAGCTGAGAAGGGAGCTGGCAAGAGTGGATTGGGTCCAGCGACAAGAAGGAAAGGCAGTGTCATAGCATCATAGTTTTTACAACACGGAAAGAGGCCCTTCGACCAGTCCGCACCCGCCATCAAATCAGTGAAAGGTATTCAAAGGTGAAATTCTACAGGCATGTATAGACATATCCCCACAAAAAAAGGTGTGGAGCTGCCAAATCTCAAGCCCCCTGGTTATCCAGATGCATACAGGCCAAGATTAAGCAGAAAAGGAAAACTTATGATAGTCACAAAAGACTCAATGCTGTAGAAAGCCGAGAGGAGTATAGAAAAGACAGGGGTGAAGGAAAAATGGAAATTAGGAACGCGAAGAAGGATATGGAAAAAATATTGGCAGTAAAAATTAAAGAAAATCCCAAGATGTTTTACCAATACAATAAGAGCAAGATAATAACTAAGAAAAAGTTAGGAGCCTGTCAGAGATGTACATGATACCTTATGGGTTGATTTAGAGGTTGTGGGCAAGGCTTTCTGAGTACTTTGTATTCATTAAGGAGAGGGATGATTCAGATAGTCTCGTTGAAGAAGGGAATGTGAAATATTAGACATAATAAGCATAGTGAGAGAGGAAGTACTGGAGGAACCTTGAAACTGGATAGCCACCAGGGCCAGATGGACTGTATCCCAGGCTTTGGAAGGAAGCCAGGGGTGTGGGGTTAATAGCGGATGCTCCGAGGTTCATTTTCCTATTAGGCGAGGTCCCAGAGTATTGGAGGTGTATGAATGCTGTACCATTATTTAAAAATGATATGAGGGATAGGCCAGAATATTATAACCAGTCAGTCTGACATTGGTATTGGAAACAATTCTGAGAAATAGGTAAGCTGTGTCGTAGAAAGGCATGGATTGATCAGGGAGAGTCGGCATGATTTTATTAGGGGAAGATTTTGTCTTAAGAACTTAATAGAATTTTTTGAGGCTGTAACGAAAATGATTGATGAGGGTAGTGCAGTAGATCTTGTCTACGTGGATTTCAGTAAGGCATTTGACAAGGTCCCACATGGCAGACTGGTCAGAAAAATGAAATCTTATGGGATACAGGGCAAGGTGGCAGATTGGATCCAAAACTGGCTCCGCAGCAGGAAACAAAGGGTAATTAATGATCGATGAATATTTTTATAATGATAATAATTGTGAATGGAAAACAGTTTCCAGTGGTGTTCACAAGACTCACTGTTAGGGCTCTTGCTGTTTGTTGTACATATTAATGATTTAGGCTTAACTGTGGGAGGTATGATTGGGAAATTTTCGAGGGTACCACGGTGGCACAGTGATTAGCACTGGGACTGCAGCACTGAGGACCCGGGTTCGAATCCCAGCCCTGAGTCACTGTCTGTGTGGAGTTTGTACATTCTCCCCGTGTCTGCGTGGGTTTCACCCCCACAACCCAAAATGATGTGCAGGTTACGTGGATTGGCCATGCTAAATTTCCCCTTAATTGGAAAATATAAATAACTGGGTACTCTAAGTTTATTAAAAAAATGATTGGGGAATTTTCAGATGACACAAAAAATTGGCCGTGTAGTTAACAGTGAAGAGGATAGCTGTTGACTCCAAAATGATATCAATGGTTTCGTTGAGTGACCAGAGAAGTGGTAAATGGAATTCTAAGTGTGGGGTCATGCATTTGAGGAGGGCAAACAAATGGGGTGAGGAAGTGAGACCTTCGGGATGCATGTCCACAGGTCCTTGAAAATGACAGGTGGATAAGGTGGTCAAAAAGCTGAAAATGGGAATAAATTGAGCAGCTGGCACAATGGGCTGAATGGCCTCTTTCTGCACCATAGCATTTCTGTGGTTCTAACATCTGGTGGCACTCTTTGGCCGCCTCCAGTCTGTGTTGCCCCAGCTCTGGCTTCTTGATCAGCCCCCATTCTTATTCACGTTGGGACCTTTAGCTGCATGAGCCTTAAAGTTCAGTATGCTCTTTCAACCTTTCCCTCCACCTCCCTTCCCTGGATACCTCCCCCATTGCCAGATACCTCCAACCCCTCCCTCGCAATGGTGACAGGTAGTCTTCTTGAACCACTGGGGTGTTAGGAAGGGAGTGCCAGCACTTTGAACCAGCAACAGCGAAGGAACAGCGAGAGACTGTCGTTCCAAGTCAGGGTGGTGTATGACTTGGGGGGCAACCTCCAACTTGTTGTTTTTCCCATTCATCTGCTGCCCTGACGGTTAATGAATGCCAAGCTTTCTGACGACTCCAACAGCCCACGAATGAGCAACAAAAAATAAAGATCTGTACTCCTTCCCAACACTTAAGTAACACCTTTCAGAATTTCTAGTTATCTTAAAACACAGCACATTCAATTCTTTTGAGAAGAAATTGAGTGGAATGGACCTATTCTTCCTGGAATTTGGAAGTATGAGAGGTGATCCCATTGAAATGTATAACATTTTAAAATAACTTGACACAGTATATGCTGAGAGGCTGTTTTTCCTTCAGGCTGGACAATGTAGAGGGTGTTGTCTTAGGAAATTGGAGAAGCTGTTTAGGACTAAGGCTAAATCTCTTCACTCAAAGGGTTATCTATCTTTATAATTCTCCATCCTACATAACTATGTTCAGTTGCTGAGTGGATTTCTTGCATACTAAGGAAATCGAGGATAGTGCAGCAAAGTGGAGTTGAGGCAGGGGAGATCGGCCATGATCTTATTTATTCCTGGAGCAGGCTTTAGATTCCTGCTCCTGCTCTTATTTGTTATGATCTTATGTAAGCAGTTTTACTTTTGTTATTATATCTGTTGCTGCTGAAGTTCGGCCTTGGGTGACTGTGTGGAGTCTGCACGTTCTCCGCGTGTCTGCGTGGGTTTCCTCTGAGTGCTCCAGTTTCCTCCCACAGCCCAAAGATGTGCTGGTTAGGTGGATTGGCACATGCAACTTGCCCCTTAATGTCCAAAGGTTAGGTGGGGCTACAGGGATAAGACAGGGGAGTGGGCCTTGGTAGGGTGCTCTTTCAGAGGGCCGACTTGATGGGCTGAATGGCCTTCTTCTGCACTACAGATTCTATGAAAATATATTTATTCCATTTTATAAAATACTGGCATGTAATCACTAATAATTAAAGAAAGCCATCGATCTGACTGGAATGCTGATCTTTCTCTTGTAGGCAGGTGTTAACACGTTCACCACCCCATTCCAGAAAAGCAGGCAGAGGAAAGTCTTGTGGGACTTTCGTCCGTTGGCATTGGCAACAGCGGTTTTCAGGTCTTGTTGGCAGCACGTCGGCCTCTGAGCCAGAAGCTCTGCCTTGAAGTCCCACCGGAGGGCTCATCAGATTGATAAAGAGCCTGTTAACCCTTTCAGCACTCCCCCAAAGGGGAAATAATGTGTGTGGAGGTACCAAACAAACAAACAAACATATTTGTCTTCACAACACTAAAGCGGGCCATTCAGCCCAACTGGTCTATGCTGGTCCCCATTTCATCTCATCCTGTCAATATACCTTATCGGTTAAATTTAGTCTGAGGTTTTCAAACTATTTGATGGAGCAGACTTGAGGTTCTGCATATAGCTCTGGTCTCCATACTAGAATAAGGATATTGAAGCACAGGAAGAAGATTTGCAATGATGTTAAACCAAATTGAGGGAGATCAGGTAAGGATATGCAGGCTAGGTGGGGGCTTGTTATTATGAAAAAAGAGATCTTTAGAATGATGAATGGTTTTGATGAGATGGAAATAGGGAGACTGCAGTTGAATCCAGAACAAGGGAGCATAAATACTGTTTAAGATAGTAATTGACATTAAAATATTCTGAAAGAATTTTGTTATGTAGGGCGTGGTGGGAATATCAAACTCTCTGCGATATGCAGTAATCAGGCAGAGAGCATTGATACTTTTAAGGGCCGCTTTAGGTACATGTGAAGGAGAAAGCGATCGAGTGATGCAGACAGACTGGGAGGAGAATGTTGTGGAGCAGAAACACCAGTGCAACGGAATGGGCTGCTTTCTGTAACTTTGCGATCGAGGAAACACTCGGCGTGATATTTTTTACCAAGCTGCTTATCCATTGTCTTACCTCTCAATCACAGAGTCGGAGGTTCGTCCCAATAGGCTTTTGACCTGGTGCCAGAAGCAAACCGAGAGTTACAAGAACGTGACCATCACTGACCTCACCACCTCCTGGAGTAACGGCCTGGCTCTGTGTGCGATCATACATCACTTCTCGCCACAACTAATGTACGATTTAATTTTTGCATTATATGTAACATCGGAGGGTGGATTAATGTTGGAACCAAACCTTCTGAGCTTTCTTTACATTGCTTGGCACTGGGGACTCCAGTGGAGTTCACTGTTGCATAGTGGAATAGAGGGCATGAGGTGAAAACCCTACTAAGGGTGTTTGCTTTACAAAATTGATGCATGGGTAAACAGGTCTACCACGCTCCAAACCATAGAACAAGATAGCACATGCGAAGGCCATTTGGCTCATTATGCCTGTGCCAGCTCTTTGAAAGAGCTGTCCAATTAGCCCACCTCTTTCCCTATAGCTCTATGCTTGGTCCTCGTGCAAGAATTCATCCAATTCCCTTTTATAAGTTACCATTGAATGTGCTTCTACTGCCCTTTTAGGCAACAAAGGACCCCTCCGCTCGTGAACCTAATCCAGAACCGAATTCCTGAACATGCTAAATTCATATCTTCATTTTCAAATCCTCCATGGCCTCGCCCCTCCCTATATCTGTAAACTCTGCCAGCCCTATAAAATCCTCTGAGATCTCTGCAATCCTCCAGTTCTGATCTCTGTGACGCACTCCACTTCACCATTGGTGCCATGCCTACCAATGCCTCCAGCTGCCTGTGTTCGAAGCTTCGCAATTCCCTTCCTCAACATCTCTGCCTCTCTGCTCCATCTTCCTTTCAAACCCAACCGTTTGATCAAGCTTATGGTCACCTGTCCTAATTTCTGCTCATGACTTGGTATCAAAAGTGTTTCAAGGTGCTATATAAATGCAATTTGTTCTTTTTGTAGGACCTCGCATATTCTTCTGACCTTGGTCACAGTTTGGGTTTTGCATGACTGGTGAGGTTGACTAAGTTGGTGTAAGATTGGTATTTTTGAAGGCTCTGAATTGATTTGCAGGAAATCCACTCTCATTACCACCCCGCCAAACACCACACAGCGCCTGAGCTCTACACCCTAACCCTTGGCCCAACTCCCAGACCGGCCCTGAGCCCTACCTTCCATACCCTTCCACTGGTGGTGTGACCCTTCTTCTTTCTTCCCCCAGTGACTATGATGCGCTGAATGAAGAAGATGCTGCCAAAAACAACCAGCTGGCCTTTGATGTAGCTGAACGTGAATTTGGAATCTCTCCAGTCACCACAGGGAAGGAGATGGCCTCAGTCAGCGAGCCCGACAAACTCAGCATGGTTATGTACCTCTCCAAGTTCTACGAGTACTTCCGAGGCAACCAACGCTCAACTGCCTGTGAGTGATTCATCTTTGAACATGTGTTGTTGATGAATTATATTAATTTGATCACCCCTAGTATGGATCATATGTCAGTCAGGGCTCAGAGGACAACACTCTCAGCTCTCAGTCAGAGGTTCTGTGTTCTTTAATAAAGCCCAAGGGAGTCAGGCGAGTGACATAATGAAGACGTTTATTTATAATGCATTCAACTTCATTGGGTCCTCTCTTTCTGTCAGTCGGATCCTATTTGGCCGACCTTATATACATGTGGTAATAGCCCCGCAGTTAGCGGGAGAGCTCATACTCTTCGCACCACACTGGGAAAAGAATCAACTCAACCCATGTGTTCCATGCAGGTTATTGTAGCACCCTCCCCCCTCCAATTCTGAAAACCCCATAGGGAACGATGAGGATGACGAAGAGTAGGAACGGATGACGAAGTTTAAGAACACCGATGACGAGGAAGACTCCGAAGAAACCGGCAGAGCCCCGACGGGTGACGCGGAGACGTTGGCTTTGGCACAGCATTGACCTGGTGCAGGCACAGTGCTGGATTAGCCGGAGTACAACGGCTGGAGAACAACACTTGCAGCCGGACCGCCTGGGCGAGAACCCTCCAAAGGTAGTCGAACGATGACGTCCGAGTCACAGACTCCAGAGGTCTGTGTCTCCACATCAGAATCAGATGACCAGACATCAGGCACTTTGGTATCACAAGAAGAAAACAACGCAGTCGAGTGTGCGGACTGTGGAACCAGATAAACCCGCTGCACCAGGGTGGCATTCATCCGAGGGCCATTTGAGCGGTGGGCCAGAATGGAGCAGAGACCCCCAAGGAGCCGTTGGAGAGGAAGACTGCCGAGCATGAAGATGATCAAGGATCATGAGCTGACCTTGAAGAAAGATCTGGTATGAAACCAATGAGGACCTTCACCAAAGTTACGGGCATTGACCAACTCGACAGGTGCGAAACCTCAAAGAGGACAACACCTATTCAGGTAATGCCCTTGGAAATCTTGTTTACAGCTCACTTTTGCACTGATGTCAGATAGCAACAAACCCAACCGAGTCTGGAGTTGGCAACCCATCAACATTTCGGGCGGCGCCACCCCCATAACAGCATGAGGAGCCGTCCTATGTGAAAAGCGGAAGCGAGCCAGCCTGGTAGCCATCGGACCTGTGGTTTCTTCTTCAGGCTCCGCTTCACTGTCTGTATGCACATTCCGGGGAAACAATCAACCTAACCCCGTGTGTTCCATGCAGGTTATTACAAGTTCAAAACCCACTCCAGAGACTTGAGTAACAATGCCAGGCCGATACTGCCAGTGCAGTACTGAGAGAGCACTGCACTTTTGGAGGGTCAGTACTGAGGCAGCACTGCACTGTCAGCGAGTCAGTACTGCGGGACTACTGCACTGTCAGAGGGTCAGTGCTGAGGCAGTACTGCACTGTCAGAGGGTCAGTGCTGAGGCATTACTGCACTGTCAGTGGGTCAGTACTGAGGCAGTGCTGCACTGTCAGAGGATCAGCACTGAGCAGTACTGCATTGTCAGAAGGTCAGTATTGAGGGAGTACTGCGGAAGTACTGCAATGTCAGAGAGTCAATACTGAGCAGTACTGCATTGAAAGAAGGTCAGTACTGAGGGAGTGCTGCACTGTCAGAGGGTCAGTGATGAGGCAGTGCTGCACTGTCAGAGGGACAGTACTGAGGGAGGGCTGCACTGTCAGAGGGTCAGTACTGAGGGAGTGCCGCACTGTCAGAGGGTCAGTACTGAGGGAGACTGCACGGTCGGAGGGTCAGTACTGAGGAGACTGCACGGTCGGAGGGTCAATACTGAGAGCACTGCGATGGTCGGAGGAGGGTCAGTACTGAGGAGCACTGCATGGTCGGAGGGTCAGTACTGAGGGAGCACTGCACAGTGGAGGGTCAGTACTGAGGGAGCACTGCTCGATCGGAGGGTCAGTACTGAGGGAGCACTGCTCGATCGGAGGGGTCAGTACTGAGGGAGACTGCACGGTTGGAGGGTCAGTACTGAGGGAGCACTGCTCGATCGGAGGTCAGTACTGAGGGAGCACAGCACAGTTGGAGGGTCAGTACTGAGGGAGCACTGCACAGTTGGAGGGTCAGTACTGAGGGAGCACTGTACAGTTGGAGGGTCAGTACTGAGGGAGCACTGCACAGTTGGAGGGTCAGTACTGAGGGAGCACTGCACAGTTGAGGGTCAGTACTGAGGGAGCACTGCACAGTTGAAGGGTCAGTACTGAGGCAGCGCTGCACTTGGGAGGGGTATTAGAGTGTGTGTAAGATGGTGTACAGGGAACAGAACTTCAAAGAGTCTTCGATCAGCAGGGATAACTTGGCTGAAACCTGCATGAGTACATAAAATAACAACATGTTTACGAAGTATTTTAAAACACAGATTTCATATTTATCTGTCAACCCATAATACATGAATGTTAATAATTATAAACGGAATGTGACTTTGCTGCTTTATTGCTGTTTGTTTTTCCTGGCATCTGGAGCCATATTCATTTTCAGGTGTTAAAATGGGGTCACATGAGAAAATAGTTTGGGAAGCACCATGATTGACCATCAGGGAGGTCGTAAGAGTCAACCACATTGTTGTGGTTCTGCGGTTAATTGTAGGCCAGACTGGGTAGTGAGTCAGATGGATTTTTACAACAATCTAGTCATTTCATGATCTTTATTAATGAGATTAGCTTTTTCATCTAGATTTGTTTAATTAATTGTCTTTCCCTCGCTGCCTTGGTGGGATTTGTGTCTCCGGAACATTTGGCCAGTTGAACGAGACTTGGGTACAGAAGATTCCGCACTTTGAAATCATAGAATGACAGAGCACAGAAGCAGGTCGTTCGGCCCATTATACCTGTGCTAACTCTTTGCAAGAACCATCCAATTAATTCCACTCCCCCTACTCTTCCCCGATAGTGCTGTCAATATTCCCTTTCCAAAACCTGTTTTCAGATCTATTTGCCAATAACTCTACGTTCTGGCATGATGTAGGATTCTTCAAATTTATATATTGTGGATTACAATTGATTCCATGGTACCATGGTGCAGTCAGATTCTAAGTAAGTAATTCCTTTTGGAAAGTTGCTATTAAATTTGCACCCACAGCTCCTTCAGGCAGTGCATTCCAGATCACAAGAACCTATATTTTAAAAAAAATTCCCCTTTGATTCTTTTGTAGATGGAAGTCATTAAAAATTATGTCATCGCCTTCACGTTGCCTTTTTGTCTTTTTTCCAACAGCTATCTTCAGACAGGATAATGAAAGCAGCAATAACACGTCTGCACCTCCAACCAGGCAATCACATTCAATCTTCAATGGCATGAACCTGTTGCCAAGGAAACGGACACCAAAGGTAAGGGATCAGAACGAGCTCTGTGTCGATGTGTAGAGCTTGTGGAACTTGACACAAGGAAAAGTTCACGTGAAATATGATACGGGAGACGTGGAGCAGATGTTTCCACTTGTGGGTGAGACCAGAACATGGGGCCATAAATATAAGATAGCCACCGGTGCATTCAATGGAGAATTCAGGAGAAACATCTTTACTCAAGAGAGCGGTTAGAATGTGGAACTCACTGCCAAAGGGAATTGTTGAGGTGAATAGTACAGACACATGTAAAGGGAAGCTAGAAAAACAGGTGCGGGATAAAGAGATAGAATGATATACTGAGAGGGTGGGATGAAGAGGGATGGGAGGAAGCTTGTGTGGAACATTAGCACCAACTCAAGAGGTAGGAGTAGGCCACCTGGTCCATAAAGCCTGCTCCGCATTATGATCACGGCTGATCATGGGTTTCAACTCCACTTTCCCACCTTTTCTCAAATCCTTTGATTCCCTGAGAGACCAGGGGCGGGATTCTCCAACCCCCCGCCGGGTCGGAGAATCGCCGGGGGTCGGCGGGAATCCTGCCCCCGCCGTCCTCCAAATTCTCCCGCCCCCCCCAAATATTGCCCTGGCGTGAGTCGCGCCGGTCCCTGCCATTCTCCGAGGCGGGCGGCGCGACTGGGGCCTGGGGCTCCAGGAATTCTCAGGCCCATGATGAGCCGAAGTCCCACCCGTTCGTTGCCAGTTCCCGCCGGCGTAAATTAGAATAGGTCCCTTACTGGCGGCGCGGGCGGGCTCCGGGGTTCTTTGGGTGCGCGGGGAGATCTGGCCCCGGGAGGTGCCCCCACGGTGGCCTGGCCCACGATCGGGGCCCACCAATCCGCGGGCGGGCCTGTGCCATGGGAGCACTCTATCCTTCTGCACCGGAGGCTGTGGTCCTCCGCCATTCTCAGTGCGGAGGCGAATCCCTAGGCTTGTGCGGGGATGACACCAGTACACGCTGGCGCTCCCGCGCATGCACCGCCTCGCGCAGGCTGGCGGAGGCCCTTCGGCGCCGGTTGGCGAGGCGCCAAGCCTCTTTCCCACCGGGCGGCAGGGCGCAAACCACTTCGGGGCGGGCCTAGCCCCTGAAGGTGCAGAGGATTCTGCACCTTTGGGGCAGCCCGACGCCGGAGTGGTTCACGCCACTCCGTCCCGCCGGGATCCCCCGCCCCGCCGGGTAGGGGTGAATCCTGCCCCAGAAATCTGTCCACCACTGCCTTAAATATATTCAACGATGGATCCTCAACACCCTGAAGTAGGATATTTCAAAGCTTCACAACATAGACCAGTTAGGCTGAATGACTTGTTTCTGTGCTATAGTCACAATTTGGTAGACACGTAAAAAGACTTAGAATAATTTTGGGGATAGAGTGGGGCAGTGGGAGTAGTTTGGGATTGATCCGGAGCTATGGGGAGAGAGGAGGCCAGTGTGATTAGTTTGGGATTGATCCGGAGCTATGGGGAGAGAGAAGGCCAGTGGGATTAGTTTAGGATTGATCCGGAGCTATGGGGAGAGAGAAGGCCAGTGGGATTAGTTTGGGATTGATACGGGGCTATTTGGAGAGCGCAGGGCAGTGATATCAGTTTGGGATTGCTCTAACTGGAAGCCAGCACAGGAATGGGAGGCTGAATGGCCTGCTTTTGAACTGTAAACATTGAAGGCTATGTAGGAACAGATGCTGAATTTCAAAATAAATGTGAATTGTAGTATAATTGTGAAGTTATCAGTACATGCTGCACATCATGTGTTTTAATGATCATCTTCCTTTTCAGCAGGAAAAGAAAAGTGAAGATAATGATGCCACAAGTAAGAGGAGGAAGAAGACTGACTTACTATCACAGGAGGTTAGTGGAATAGTGGACAATTGGAATATTGTATCATAAAAGCAAACTGAAGGAAAGATCTACCTTTAACTAATGCAAGGATCAATCATTCCCTTCCTGGGCAAGGCAAGTCGTTCATGGAATGATGTTGACTTAGAGAATTGGTCTTCTCTCAACAAGAAAACACTCTAGGTACTGGTTGTCTTCAAAAGACAATAGGCGAGAATCCATTAGTGTAGTATCACATCTGACTTCAGGGATATTTAATTCCTCTGTGAGCACTCAAACACATGGAAGTGGTGTTAGGCTGACATCATTCACCCCAACGCTCTGAGGTGAGATACCAAAGTTGGACAGTGCAAGTCCTGATGTCGCCTGCGTTGTTCAGTATTGAGAAAAGAGGCATGAAGCAGCAAAATAGGCCCTGTACTGGTGTTATTTAATAACAAAGCCGGTCCAACTAAATGTGTGGAACGATTACTACTGCAGAGTGTCTGAAAGTTCTGTGGTGTGTTTATGGAGGTGTTTTGGTGCCTTTACCAGGGACCATTGTTGTATCCTCACAGGGAGGGCAGAGGAATAGGTAACCTGTCCACAGAAAGGCTGCAACAGTTGTGAGCAGCAACAATGTCAGTGCTTCTGGATCTGCAGAACTACAGGGAGATGAAGCAGAGGCTGTGAAGAGGGCAAGCTCCATGCCATCCCTTTTCCCATCTTGGAGCCAGACTCTTCCTTGCTCTCTGACAGTGGGAGTAGGCTGTCTAGCAGGCCAGTCAATGCATGCAGTGTCTCGATGTGCATGCCCATTCCGCACTCTCCTATATGCTGTCCCATTGTCATCCTCATCTGAGTCCTCTTCAGCAGTATTTGTCTGCCTCCTTACTCACTGCTGAGCTGGCAGATGAACCATTCTTTACATGGCTGCAGCCCACTTGTGCCCAATGACTCACCATGTTCTGATCCCAACTCTCTAGGAGCTTCCAAAGCGGGTCTGATATCTGAGCTGGTGGTTGAGTGTCAGGACGTCAGAAGATGAAGATTGGGATGTGTCAAGGGGGCTGTGCAGCAGAAAGCAAGAGGTCCACAGTCACATTGTCAGCAACTTGCTCATAGAGCAGGGTGAGAGCAAACTGGGAGTTGAGAAGAGGCATAAATTTGCAGGTGACACTAAAATAGGTGGGATAGTACTTTGCAATGAAGAAATAAGAAATTTACACATCGATATAGATAGGTTAGGTGAAGGGCCAAAATTTGGCAGATGGAGTATAACATTGGTAAGTGTGCGGTTATCCATTTTGGTTGATGAAATGGAAAGGCAGGTCCCTCTGCTTTGGTGCAGAGGGATCTGGGTGTCCTTGTGAATGAATCTCAGATAGCTAGTATGCAGGTACAGCAGGTAATAAGGAAAGCAAATGGAATTTAAGCATTCATAGCTAAAGGAAAGCTAAAGGAATAGAGTATAAAAGTAGGGAAGTGTTGCTGCAACTGTAGAAGGCATTGGTAAGACCGCACCTAGAGTACTGTGTACAGTTTTGGTCCCTTATTTGAGGAGGGATGGAATTAACTAGAGGCAGTTCAGACGAGGTTCACTGGATTGATTCCAGAGATGAGGCATTTCTCGTATGAAGAAAGATTGAGCAGTTTAGGCCTATGCTCTCTAGAGTTTAGAAGAATGAGAGATCTAACTGAGGTGTATAAGATGAAAAAAGGTATTGACAAAGTAGGCGTGGAGTGGATGTTTCCTCTTGTGGGGCAATCCAGAACAAGAGGTCATAGATTTAGGATAATGGGTAGCAGATTTAAAACAAAGATGAGGAGAAATTACTTCTCCAAAGGGTCATGAATCTGTGCAATTCACTACCCCAGAGTGCGGCGGATGCCGGGACATTGAGTAAATTTAAGGAGCAGATGAACAGATTTTGAACTAGTAATGGGTTGAAAGATTCTGGAGAACTGGCAGGCAAGTGGTGCTGAGGCCAGGATGAGATCAGCCATGATCGTATTGCATGACGGAGCGGGCCGGAGGGGCTCAATTGTCTACTCCTGCTCCTAGTCCTTATGTTCTTGTATAAAGCGGGAAGATGCCATCATCATCCGTGCTCTCAGTGACATTGAGCATAATGTACCCCTAATGCCAAGGGAACTCTCTCCATTGCAGAGAGATGCAGCCATCCTTGTTTGATAATCACTCCTGCAAAGTCATTTGGGATCTTTTACTACCTTGAAGCTCGAATATAATTGTAAATTGATGCTTTTACATCTGTCTGTCATTACTGTATTTCCATATTTTCCGGACATTCCTGTCTTGTTGGCAGCTCTCTGCTTGCTTGCACTGGGGTATGTGGGATCTTGGCTTTGATTGTACTAAATACAGGTCTGACTTTTCCACACAGGCGGCGAATCCCAAAATTGACGGGAATGAGACAAAAGGTGCTGGGAACCAAAACAAAGTGAAGTCAATGGCAACACAGTTATTAGCAAAGTTTGAAGAGAATGCACCAAGCTCCTCACTCCGGAGGCAGGTAAGAAATAGTCCTGCTGGACACTCGGTTTGGACACGAGACAGGTATGAATGGGGATTCCCTCTGCCAATCCCTGGACCAAGTTCAGGTGTGAGTTGGATTCCCTTAGCCACTCTGGGTATACAGGTGTAAGTGGGATTCCCTCAGCCACTCACTGGATCGTGTGCAGGTGTGGATGGGATTCCCTTAACCACTCACTGGATCCTGTACACCTGTGAGTGGGATTCAATTGGCCAATCACTGTATCATGTGCAGGTGTGAGTGGGATTCAATTGGCTGGTCACTAGATCCTGTACCGGTGTTAGTGGAATTCCATTGGCCGATCAATTGATCTTGTACAGGTACCAGTGGGATTCTAATTTATTTCACCTATCTTAAACTTTTAGAAGCACAAATCTCAGTTCCTGATATATGTACACAATTAATTGTGAACTGGCCTAAGATTGTTCCTACATTACAACAGCAATTACTGTTATTAAGGAAACCAAGGGCAGCACGGTGGCACAGTGGTTAGCATTGCTGCCTATGGCGCTGAGGACCCGGGTTCGAATCCCGGCCCTGGGTCACTGTCTGTGTGGAGTTTGCACATTCGCCCCGTGTTTGCGTGGGTTTCACCCCCACAACCCCAAAGATGTACAGCATAGGTGGATTGGCCACGATAAATTGCCCCTTAATTGGAAAAAATTGGGCACTCTAAAATTTTTTTTAAATATTAAGGAAACCAATGTTTTTAATGTTAGGAGGTTAATTATATTTTGGTTTGTTATTGAGTGCAAACTAATGAAGGGGATCACAGAATCAGGGAGAAAACTTCACATTTGCAAAGAAAGGATGACTTGCATATTTAAAGGACCATTCACAAACTCTAAAGTTTTCCAAAGTGTTTTTAGCCAATGGTGTTCCATTGAAGTGTTGTGTGTTATAGTGTAGGAAACATTGCAGCAAATGTGTGCACCGCAAGCTCTAACTAACAGAACAGATAATGTTTTTAGTGATCTTATTTAAGGATAACTTTTGGCTGGGACACCTATTCCTTTGAAATAGTAGTCCAGGGATCTTTTAATCCCATCTGCAAAGGCAGATGGGGGTCTCGGTTTAACATCTCATTCAAAAGGCAGCACCTCTGACAGTGCGGCACTCCCTCAGTGCATGCATCAGCCTAGGTTTTGTGCTCATGTCTCAGGAAGTGGGACTCAAAACAAAAAGCTTCTGACGCAGAGCCGAAAGTGTTAACCAACACGGACTGACCCTTGAGATAACTGTCTGTCATGTCAAAGAAGAAAAGAATGGGGTGACCAAAAGCAAGGTCAGGAGGGTGGGTTTTTAAGGAGAGACATAAATGTAGTGGGGTTTAGAGAGGGGATTGAAGAGCGTGGGGCCTAGGTGGGTCGGGGGTCAAGGTGGCTGAAATTTTGGCTGAAATCCAAGGAAGACGATGTTTTGCGGATGGCGTTTAAGGTGGAAGGAAGTTGGAGGTAAGGAGAAGGATGTGGACATTTATTTCTCTGCAGAAGGTGAAGGTCAGTAAGGAGAGGGTTGAATTGATTGAGAATGGAACCGATGAAGATCTGGCTCAAGCGTTTGGTGGCAGCAGGGTCAAAATGGTGCGAGGCAGGGGTGGAAGTAAAGTTTAACCTCCACACCCTCTTATAATTGGTTTGTTGTTTGAATTCTGTGGGAGGATCAGAGAGAGCTTGATTATGCTTTTCCTTACTGGTGGATAAGCCAAAAATCTATGATCTGTTTGTATCTGCAGGGTTGAGGTAAATGGGAACATGACAACAACAATTTGCATTTATTTATCACCTTTAATGCGGTGAAAGTTTTCCAAAGCACATTGTAAGTGTCTTGTTTGTCAAAATATGTCACCAGGCTCACATAAGGCGATCTGTTGACCAGAAAGCTTGGTCAAAGGGATGGATTTTCAGGAGCATCTTCGATGGGGAGTGAGAGGTAAAGAGACAACAATTAGAGGATCACAGAGACCTCAGAGCATTGTCGAGCTGGAGGATATCACAGAGATGGGGAGAGAGGAGGCCACGGAGGAATTTGAAAACTAGGCTGAGAATTTTTAAATCGAGGCTTTGCTAGAATGGGAGTCAGCGTAAGTCAGTGAGCACGATGGGTGATGGGTGAATGGGACTTGGCATAGCTTCGGAATCAGATGCCAAGTTTTGGCCGAGCTGTATTTATTGAAGGTGGAAGGCCAGCCAAGAGAGAATTGGAATTGTGGGAAACTAGAAGTAAAAATGCCATAAATGAGGGTTTCAGCACCAGATGAAGTGGGGCTAGTGGCAGAGCCGGGTGATGTTACAGAGGTAGGTAAAGGCAATAGTTGCAAGTTTATGCAGTGAGTGAGCCCAGACATTCAAAGGAATGTATCTACCAAACCAATTGAGATACCAAGTTCGGACACATTGACATCCCAGTTTTCTGCAGTGAACCACTGCACCTTCTTTTTTTCCATTCAATGCTAATCTCTTGCAATTATCAAACTCACCAACTCTCTTGTTTCCTCTCCTTTCTCAATGTATCTTCATTTCTCCTGTCTGTCACCTGGCACGCAGATATCAGTGCCCCCCTGTGTAACGAAACCGCCACTGCCCCCCGTCTCCTGAGGGCTGCACAAACCCTCGTTTTCTTAAACCCGAGGACCAAGTTGGGGCTGTTCACTGCTCACGGACAATGAAGGTATGAAGGTTTGTGTTGTGTGTTTAATCATGTGGAGGTGAATGAGCACATTACTATTGATACTTCAACTCAGTTCAAAGTTTCAAATACATCTCACTGGGAGTTACTTTTATTCATGGCCAGACCTCTAAGAAAATTAAATTGAGTGTGGAAAATGGTTGAGCAGCGAAGAAATTTCAAAGTGGTACACCATGTAATAATCCACAAAGAAAAACTGGGACCATTTAATTCGAACAGAGGAATAATGGAGTGATTTGATAAAGGTTTAAGTTTTGGAAGAGATAGGAAAGGCTGCATCAAAATGGACCTTTCCTCAGTGAATCAGGTTAGTTTGATATAATATTAAACACAAGGGGCGGGATTCTCTGTTGGCTGACGCCGAAATCGCGTAACGCGATTGGGCGGATAATAAGTTCCGATGCCACGGCAGGCGTCGATTTGACACCATATCGCAATTCTCTGTCACCTCCACAGCAGCATCAGTGCGGTCCGGAATGCATGTACAGTAAATACCATTTGCATGTCATTAGCGGGCCCGACCTGGTGCTCACCCTCAAATGCGCCGAGTTCCCGATGGTGCCGTTCACTTGTGCCAGCAGCGCACCATGCCCGGGGATTTCCGAACGGCATGGGGCTGCCCACTTGGGGAAACCCTATTGGCCAGCTGGCAGGACGGAAGAATCCCACTGCCAGCAATGGCATGCTGCACCAGTAATCTAGTGCGGCGGGACGGAGAATCCTGCCCCTATCTTTACAGCATCAGTATCAATCACATTAAAGCTTGAAAGGCTTCCTGGATTGTGGATTCTTTACGTGCCATATCTAATGTGAATGAATAATGGTTAGATGGTATGAAACTTTCATTTTACATTTAAAATCGGAGTATAAAGTAAGTTCTGAGTTCCGCATCGTTCTTCAGCCTGATTATTTACACCCATCTTTTTATCCTGGCATATCCAAATCAGATTGGCAAACGGTTTAGGTACAAATTGAGAGCGGCAGAATTCGAGGTGCAACTTTGGCCATAATTCTCACAGGAAATCTGTCCCCTTATGTCCACGCACTATTTTTGTTATTATAGATTCTAATGTCCACATTCATCATAGGAACTGCCTATGTTATCCAGTCTCACTGCAATTATACTTTCTTGCCTGAGGAGGCAGTGCACTGTCACCATTGATGGAAAACTGGAAGTAGTTTGGGTGGCCAATTTTCATTATATATGTGGACATGAAAATGTATAATGGTAGCTTTGAAAATAAGGACAAGGCCTATCACTTCAAGATGGCAACTGAAATATACTGACCTGTCCTATGCCAGTAATCTCCTGCCCTTTGACTCCACTTCACCTGAAGACTCTACTTTGTTTTGGTGCCTGGTGTGCAGCACCACAGGAGATTGGCTGGTGTGCGCATTTATTTACTGGTTTTCTGTCTTTCATGATAGTTTTAGTTATTTCTTGCAGGTTAACCCTGTTGTGCCATTTTTTGTAGTCTGATCTGGTGGCCAATGCTGAGGAAGTAATCAGAGAAGCAAAATACGTAAAGAAACTTGAGAGTCAAACAGGGGCTTCCAAACGTCTGACTGTATCTCCTCACTCTGCCTTTATGCTTTCTGGTGTTCTGCAACGCCTTCAACGTCTAGAAGAAAAACTTGACCAGGTGATCTGTTTTCTCCTTTTTCTTTCTGCTCCCCTGTCTTTACTCGCCCCTCCCTTCTCTTGCCTCTCTTTTCTCTCTTATCTCTCTCCTCTCTCTCTGCTATCACTCTTCCCATCTCTCCTCTTTTCTCCCTCACTCTTCTCTCCTCTCTCATTCTTTTCTTCACTCCCCTCTCTCTTCTCTTTTGTCCTGTCTCACTCTTCTCTCTCACTCTTCTCTTTTCTCTCACTCTTCCCTTCTCTCTCTCTTCTCTCCTTTTTCTCTCTCTCCCTCTCAAGGCTTTTCACAGTAACTTTGTTTGAGGCCTACTTGTGACAATAAGCGATTTTCATTTCATTTCTATTCTCTCCTCTTTTCTCTCGTCTCCTCTTTCCCTCCTCACCCTCTCTCTTTTCACTCCTTTTTTTCTCATCTCTCCAAGCTCTCTTCTCCCTCTCTCCCATCTCTCGCTCTGCTCTCTCCCTCTCTCTCTTTCTCTCTCTCTCCTCTCTCTGCTGTCTCTTCTCTCTCTCTTCTCCTCTCTTTTCCTCCCCTCTTTTCTTCCATTCCCCTGATCTGTCCTGCATCCTACACATAATGCAAATCGATTTGTTTACTGACTGAATGCTGAATAAATTCATTGGTTCTAAACCTGTGCATTTCATAGAATCAAAAAAAATAACAACAGCACCGATGGAGGTCATTTGGTTCGTTGGGTCTTTGCCAGCTTTTTGAAAGAACAATCCAAGTATTCTATCCCCCATCTCTTTCCCCATAGCCATGATATTTTTGTCCATTTTGAGTACTGACATAATTCCTTTTTTGAAGTTACCATGGAATCTGTTTCCACCACCCTTTCAGGCAGGGCGTTCCAGACCATAACTCATTCCTTTAAAAAATCCTCTCCTCCTCTGCCCTCTGGTTGTTCTGCCAATTACCTTAAATCTGTCACTTTGGCCGACCCACCAGCCATTGGAAACAGTTCCTCCTTATTTACTCTCGTACCATTGAACAACTCCGTTGAATCTCCTCTTTAGATTTTTCTGCTTTAAGAAGAATAAGCCCACTTTCTCCAGCTGAAGGGATGAAGCATTTGCTTTCTACTCTAACTGCAGGGTTGAGAGGATGGAATGCACAGAGTCAGAAGGCATCCTTTAGTCTGTAGTTGTGGCTGGCCGGACTGCCGCTGTCATCTTTGTTGCGTTGGTGATTCTACCTGTACTGCTCTTGAGCAATGGGCCTTGGGTTAGGTAATCCCGTCGCTGCACTTAGCCAGCATGAAAGGGGGGAGCTGTGCACTTCTGTGAATCTGATATTTGTATATAATATTTTTATCTGTGCATGTTGGGTATTTTCCAATTGTGTTGGAATGTCAACAAGTTGTGCTATTCCAGAAGCTTCATCACATTGACATAAAACAAGCTGTATGCAATTTTTAAATGATTAATTCTCTGGTTGTTGGCAAGGTTGCCACTTATTGCTCACTCTGAATTGCACTGGAGAAGGTAGTGGTGAGCTGCTTCCTTGAACCTCCGCTGTCCAGGTGGCGTAGGTACAGCCACCTTAGTGTAATAAAGGGATTGCCACGATTTTGGCCAAGAGTCAGTGAACGAACGGTGATATAGTTCCGAATCGGGGTGGTGTGTGGCTTGGAGAGGTGGTGTTCCCACGTGCCTGCTGCCCCTGTTCTTCTAAGTGATGAAGGGGAGAGATTTAGACAGTTCTGTCTAAGTCATAGATGGAGAGATGTGAGGGGGGTCTGAGTGTGGTGTGGTGATGCTAATTTCAAGGAATGCTGCTCTTTTTGCATGTTTCTATATTGATTTGGGGTGGTGGGTTAACTTTTTGTCTTCAATGCCTGGACAGGAATCCAGCAGAGCAGTCAGTGACATCTACTGACCCTGCTGCTATTGGAAAGAGTTTTGATCTCCTCTTACTCCTCTACTGTTAGGAGATTGCTCCCAGCTTTGCTCGTCTCCCCCCCATAACCGAAAGATTGAAGCCTTTGCTCTCCATCCTGACTTCCACTCTGTTGAAATGAAAGGGGTGAAAATAAGTTGAGTTAATGGAGTCACTGCACTCAATTCTGGGCACAGCTCCTCAGGAAAGATAAAAGCAAAATTACTGCGGATGCTGGACTCTGAAACTAAAACATAAAATACTGGACAATCTCAGCAGGTCTTACAGCATCTGTGGAGAGAGAGCGGAGCAAACATTTTGAATCTGGATGACACTTTGTCAAAACATTCATATTGATATTGGAGGGTGTATGGCGCAGATTCACCTGACTGACGTAGGGAACTTGGAGGGTTACGTTATGATGGGTGATTACATCGGATAGTGTTGCAGTCACTTGGATGCGGAAAATTAAGGGATAGTTTCATTGAAAGGTTAGGGTGATTAAAGGATTTGATAGGACAGGTAGAATAGTGAGAAATAGAGTAGAATAGTGGCAGCACGGTAGCATTGTGGATAGCACATTTGCTTCACAGCTCCAGGGTCCCAGGTTCGATTCCGGCTTGGGTCACTGTCTGTGCGGAGTCTGCACATCCTCCCCGTGTGTGCGTGGATTTTCTCCGGCCGGTTTCCTCCCACATTCCAAAGATGTGCAGGTTAGGTGGATTGGCCATGATAAATTGCCCTTAGTCCAAAATTGCCCTTAGTGTTGGGTGGGGTTACTGGGTTCTGGGAATAGGGTGCAGGTGTTGACCTTGGGCAGGGTGCTCTTTCCAGGAGCCGGTGCAGACTCAATGGGCCGAATGGCCTCCTTCTGCACTGTAAATTCTATGAAAAAATGATTTCTCTGGTGGGGGAAATTCAGAACAAAATGAGTTGAGATATGATGAGCCAAAGAATTTCAATTGAATTGAATAGGGTTCAATTCCAAAGTGATTGGATGGAAAACCAAATAGGTTATACTAAACGTGAATCAAACCTTGGTTAGATCACACCTGTAGGACTGCGTACAATTCTGCTTTTTAATATTGATATATGGGATGTGAGCATCTGGCTAGGCCAGCATTTATTGGCCATCCCTATTTGCCCTGAGGAAGATGGTGGTGAGCTGCCTTCTTGAACCACTGTAGTCCATGTGGTGTAGGTGCACACACCATGCTGTTAGGGAGGAAGTTCCAGGATTTCGACCCTGTATCAGTGAAATAACAGCGATACATTTTGAAGTCAGGATGGTGTGTGACTTGGAACTTTGAGTCGGTGATGTTCTCGTGTCTGTTACCTTTGTCCTTCTCGCTTGCTTTATTATATTAAAAAAATAGAGTCACTGGAGTCAGTGCAAACAAAGGTTTACAAGGATGATAGCAGGATGATACCTGTCAGGAGAGATGATAGGCTGGGTCCCTTTTCTCTTGAAAGAGAGGGTTGTGAGGTGACGACCTAGGAGACGTCTTTATAATTATGAGAAGTTTTGATAGACTAGATGCAGAGAGAATGCTTCCACTTTTGGAGAAGGGCATAACCAGAAGCCATCAGAAATCCAGGAGGGAATTCAAAAAGAAACTCCTTTATCCAAAGCGTGGTGAGAACGTGGAACTTGCTACTATACAGTGTGATTGAAGCAAATAGAACAGATGCATTCAAGAGGAAGCTCCATAAACACACGAGGGGGAAAAAGGAATAAAGGTTATGTTGATAGGGTGAGTGAGGAAAGATATGTGGAGAATAATTGCTCACATGCACTGGTTGGACTGAATGGGCTTTTGCCTGTGCTGTACACCCTATATATGCAAACAGGGTTAAGGGGCTGAATGGCCTTCTCCTGTTCCTACAATGAACAAGCAATCTGCTCTGCAAGTTACTGCCCAGGCCTGGAAGATTAACCCAGCAACTTCCTTTAATGAGATTGGCCCTTTTCCATTGGTTGGCTGCCATTAGTTTTTCAGCCTATGGGTGCTGTGTTGCCAGCAGCATCACCGAGGCCCCTCTGTTTACCCTCGGTGCTGCAGTTGTCTGCGTTTGACCTGATCCCACGCCATCTTTTCTGTCTGGTTTCTCTCCTCTTTGTCTTAACCATCTCTTGCCTTCTGTACCACAGAGGAAAGCTCTGTCTCTAGCGCAAGGTGACGTTCCATTCAGCAGGAAGAGCATAAAGGAGAGAGGAGCTCATCTTACTGCGCTGTTTGGGGGCAGGACTCTCAGACAACAGGTGTGTGCTCTCTCGGCTAGTGTTTTACTCAAATTCTCAATGATTCCACTGACTGGGGCAGTCCTTTCAAATCCACGAGATGTCGAAGCGCCTGTGTTTCAAAGTGAAAAACTGCAGATTACATTTGAGAGCGACACCAGGGTTATTAACTACTGCAGAATCAAGGGGGAAGATGGAGTTACATAAGTCAGTCATGGTCACTTGAATTGTGGTACAGCCTCAGGGGGCTGAATGGCCTCCTGTTCCTATGTTTCTAACACTGCCAACTGGAGGAAAGGAAATTTTCTTTGAGTGTAGAACTGGATTCTACAGCTATTAATATTCACATCCATCGTACTGAATTCCATGTTGCATTAACACTTGTCTGTTGGATGTCAGCCGGATACTCTTCTCAGTCCCAATATCATGGCCAAAGTGAATTAGCATATCACTGTCGCCCTCTGTCTATTGGGGCAATATTGAGGCCTCCAACTGGTGCTTAACTCATGGTGGCAGGGCTGAGATCACCGACCGGTGGGATACTATCCTTCCCCGACACTGGAACCCCCCACACTCTGGCCTCCGAACCTACACTGGGACCTACCCCTGCCCCAACCACGGGGGTCCCCCAAGCCACACTGGGACCTACCCCTCCCCCAACCACTGGAGTCCCCCACACCACATAGGGACCTACCTCTCCCCCAACCACTGGGGTCCTCCAAGCCACACAGGGACCTACCCCTCCCCCAACCACTGGGGTCCTCCAAGCCACACAGGGACCTACCCCTCCCCCAACCACTGGGGTCCCCCACACCACACAGGGACCTACCCTCCCCCAACTACTGGGGTCCCCCACACTCCACACTGGGACCTACCCCTGCCCCAACCACTGGGGTCCCCCAAGCCACACTGGGACCTACCCCTCCCCCAACCACTGGGATCCCCCACACCACACAGGGACCTACCCTCCCCCAACTACTGGGGTCCCCCACACTCCACACTGGGACCTACCCCTGCCCCAACCACTGGGGTCCCCCAAGCCACACTGGGACCTACCCCTCCCCCAACCACTGGGATCCCCCACACCACACAGGGACCTACCCCTCCCCCAACTACTGGGGTCCCCCAAGCCACACTGGGACCTACCCCTCCCCCAACCACTGGGGTCCCCCACACCACATAGGGACCTACCCCTCCCCCAACCACTGGGCTCCCTCACACCACATAGGGACCTACCCCTCCCCCAACCACTGGGGTCCCCCACACCACATAGGGACCTACCGCTCCCCCAACCACTGGGGTCCCCCACACCACATAGGGACCTACCCCTCCCCCAACCACTGGGGTCCCCCCACACCACATAGGGACCTACTCCTCCCCCAACCACTGGGGTCCCCCAAGCCACACTGGGACCTACCCCTCCCCCAACCACTGGGGTCCCCCACACCACACAGGGACCTACCCCTCCCCCAACCACTGGGGTCCTCCAAGCCACACTGGGACCTACCCCTGCCCCAACCACTGGGGTCCCCCACACTCCACACGGGGACCTACCCCTCCCCCAACCACTGGGGAGTCCCCCACACTCCACACTGGGACCTACCCCTCCCCCAACCACTGGGGGGTCCCCCACACTCCACACTGGGACCTACCCCTCCCCCAACCACTGGGGTCCTCCAAGCCACACTGGGACCTACCCCTCCCCCAACCACTGGGGTCCCCCAACCCACACTGGGACCTACCTCTCCCCCAACCACTGGGGGGGCCCCCTACACTCCACACTGGGATCTCTCAACCCACAATGGGACCTACCACTCTCCCCGAATTGGGACCCCCCCCCCCACCTCCACCACCTTCCACCTTGACCCACACTGGTGATTCTTCCCTCACACTGAGAGTACCCAATTAATTTTCTCCAGTTAAGGGTCAATTTAGTATGGCCAATCCACCTACCCTGTACATTTTTGGGTTGTGGGGGTGAGACCCACACAGACACGGGGAGAATGGGCAAACGCCACACAGACAGTGACGCAGGGCCGGGATCGAACCCGGATCCTCAAAGCCGTAGGCAGCAGGGCTAACCACTGTGCCACCATGCCGTCCTTCCCTCACACTGATAATTTGTCCCTCCCCATATTGGGGTTTCGTCTCTTCTCACCCACACCGGTGTTTCTGCATCACCCCCACAGGTGGACCTCCTCCCACATTCCTCACATTGGAGTCTTGCTCAGCCCTCTCCCATACTGGGCTTGCACCTATCCCCACACAATAGAATGCTTCCCACTACGACCTTGCCCCCCCCCCCCCCAAACTGAGGATTCCACCCTCATTCCCCTGACTCCCACACTGACAATGTATCCCAGCCCCTTACTGAGGATTCATCTCCTCTCCCCCACACTTGAGATTTTCCCCTTTTGACATTTTTTGACTTTATCCCATAAAATCGAGTTTTGGTTGTAACCTTTCAAAACTGTCCCTGTTTTCTGGTTTACGAATTCTGGCTGTCAACATTGCATTCCCGTATCATCCCAGAATTCATTCTGGATTCCTTGGGGCCGATTCTCCACCTGTGTGCGCCCTGCTGTTCCGGGAAAATAGTGGGAGTGTCCCAAAACAGGGTTCTTTTTTAAAATAAATTTAGAATACTCAATTCATCTTTTCCAATTAAGGGGCAATGTAGCCTGTTCAATCCACCTACCCTGCACATCTTTGGGTTGTGGGGGGAAACCCATGCAAACACGGGGAGAATGTGCAAACTCCACACGGACAGTGACCCAGAGCCGGGATTGAACCTGGGACCTCAGCGTCGTGAGACTGCAGAGCTACCACTGCGCCACCATGCTGCCCTCCAAAACAGGGTTAGTGCTGGGCGCCGAATGGAGCGCGATGTTTCTGCCCTGTGGCACTTGACATAATCTGGTTCAACCCATCGCTGGGCATGAACCAGATGATGCTCAGACCATTCAAAGATGGAGTGTTCTGGCTCCTAGGATTCTCTTTCTCTCCCCCCCCCCCCCCCCCCCCCCCCCCTCCCACCACCACCACACCCTGGCACTGCCAGGGTGTCAAATTGCCATGACCAGGATGCCAAGTGTCAGGACTGAATGGGGTGTGTCCATGAAGGGGGGTGTCATTTGGCGATCCCATAGCAGGGTGTCACCCACCTGGGGGAGTGGGAGCTGCTGGGGCTGATGATGGGGTGTGGGACCTGACTTCTGCTGGAACGGAGCGGGGCCTGAAGGGAGACTCTTTGGGAGGGCCCCAGTGTCAGTGATGATAGGGGGGGGGGCATTGGCCTGCATTCTCACACAGAGATCGGGGTGTCCTGAGGCCAGGCTTGCTGGCGGTTCGGGTCCCACACATCACTCTTTCAGGTGGGTTTCTACCCTGGCTCCAAAAAAAAACGATGATAAGTGTGGGAGAATTGCGATGGGAATTGCCTGGCTATTCTGGCACGATATCTGGCTGTTTTCCTGCCCAAAATGGAAGAATTCTGCCCATTGCTTCTTAACAAGACATCTTGTTCGGAGTTACTTCCATGTGCCCTGGTTGTTTGCTTCCCCATTGGTTAGCATTGGTGGGCAATCGACCTTCACAGATATTGCTATTCTCCTGGAATGGAATCACTATTCAACATCTATCCTAGATCTGGCCTTGCATAACTTGAAAATGCAACCTTTGCTTTCCTTTAGCTGATACATAGATTGGGTTCCTCCAAACAGTTAAATTCCGCACTTAATCTGTTCTCGGTGGAAATGGAACTTCTACTGTGTTCAATGTGTAAGTTAGAAAGAGTGAGCTGCCATTCATCAGTTATCCATCATTTATCAAATACTTCTATAGGTTAAATTATTTGCTCACCCCATGGGAGTTGAGCTGGGAGGGACCTCTGGATGGAGAATTGTGGTGAAATCCTGAACTTTAAACCCAAGTTTCATTCAAGCATTGCTCCCACTAGGAATTCCATTGCTCTAAGTCAGCCTCACTTGCTTTTTGTGCCATTCTGTTAACATAACGCTTATTCAGCCTTGCTCTTGTTGTTTTGTTTTTCCTGGGCTATTTCTTCCACATTTCCATCATGTGTTTCAACGCTGGCCCTAACAGGCGTCTCAGTCTGACACAAGCTCATCCCATTCTCTCGCCAATGCATCTCGCTCCACCCATGACTCTGCTTCCTCTTCGCTGTCTGCCATGGCTCACCCACCCGATCCTCCGACACAGGTATTGCCTAGCTTAGAACTGTGGGCTGCCGATGCTAAGCGACATTGTGTGCAATTTTAAGCTCTCTTTCAGATGTCTGTGAGTTTGCACAAGGAAAGTGGAGCACTTTGAAGTCAGTTGTTAATGTTAATTAGTGCCTGTAATAGCAATAGAAAATTACAGAATCATGCAGCACCGAGGCATGCCATATGTGGCCCATCGTGCCATATGTGGCCCATCGTGCCATATGTGGCCCATCGTTTGTGCCATATGTGGCCCATCGTTCGTGCCATATGTGGCCCATCGTTCGTGCCATATGTGGCCCATCGTGCCATATGTGGCCCATCGTGCCATATGTGGCCCATTGTTCGTCCCATATGTGGCCCATCGTGCCATATGTGGCCCATCGTGCCATATGTGGCCCATCATGCCTATGCCAGCTCTTTGAAAGAGCTACCCAATTAACCCTACTCTTCCTGCTCTTACCCCATAGACCGGCAAATACTCCTTTTACAGTAATTTATCCAATTCATTTTGGAACAGGAACTTAATTTACTTCCACTGTCCTTTCAGGCACCCATATTTCACAACAATTTGCTGTGTTTTTAAAAAAAAAATGGTCATCCTTTCACTCTTTGGCTCTGTTATGTACATTTTGGGGGTGCATGTTTACGGTTAAACAGATTTTAACACTTCTGTTAAAATAGTGAGAATTATCATTAAGTGTTCTCTCCGCAAATATGGTAAATACTGAATCCTCCTCTTTACCCCGTTTTTGCTCTTGGAATTGTTTGTCTAAATCTTTTACCTTGTATTTTCTCTGTAATTATCTTGGCCTTTATTTCCTCTCTACTTTCTCGTCCTCTCTCTTTCGCTCCTGCTCCCACTCTGCCCCCATGTGACTTCTGTCCTCTGAGATCAGATACGCAGTGTGCAGGCGGCAGCCATTAATTTGGAAAGGATGTTTTTAAGCAGTGGGGACCAATCCAGTAGCCAGGTCAAGGCTGGAAAAGAGGTGAGTGTGCGGCAGCATGTCAGACCTCGTGATCAGGCAATAAAGTCAAAGAGTCAAGAACAAGTTAATAAGTTGGCACAATTAAGCACAGAATAAGAAATGGGCTTATCCCTCCATGTACAATTTGCCAAATCAACAAGTTTGCACAACTTGGTTTGTTCAGCTTCTATTCTTTACTCCCCCTTGTTTTCCCTTAAATGCGTCGATACTATTTAGCTCAACCAGTCCATTTGGTAGCGAGCTCCATATTCTAACCACCCCCTATTGGATATATTAGTTACTATCTCATATTTCTGGCCCCAAGGTCTGGTGTTGTCCACAAAGGGAAGCATCTTCTTCTACATCTATTCTTTCAAACCTCTTTGTAATTGTAAAGACCTCCATCAGGTCTTTTCTTTTCTTTTCTAGAGGAAATAAATTTCAGCCCTACCTATTAGTTTCATCCTCATAGTTCTGGTGTCATCCACGTAAACCTGCTTTGCACCTTCTCTAGTGCCTAGATACCCTCTATGTCCTTTTGTGAAAATTTTCTTTTAAATGATTAAAACGTGCAGTCTCTTAATAGAAAGATCGATAACCTCAGTGATAACCTTAGTAGAGGAGCAGAACTGAAGGAAATGTTGGACCTCGCTAAACCTCTTTAGATATATGATAAAGATTCTCCACAACGGCCGATGCCGGTGTGAAACCCGGAGTGTTTCGCGACGGCGTCGGAGACCGCTCCACGCCCCCTATTCTCTCCACCCCCCCCCCCCCCCCCCCCCCCCCCCCTAGGAGGGGCGTTGCAGGGAAATCGGCCGCCGGGCCTTGATGCTGGCGTCAAGGCAGCGTGCTGATAATGACGCGGCCAGCGGCGCATAAGTGACGTCAGCCGCACATGCGCAGGTTGGCCGTCTTCCCCTCCGCTGCCCCGCAAGACATGGCAGCTTGATCTTGTGGAGCGGCGGAGGGGAAAGAGTGTGTCTCTTAGAGACGCCGGCCCGACGATCGGTGGGCACCGATCGCGGGCCAGTCCCCTCCCGAGCACGGCCGTGGTGCTCGACCCCCTCTCCGCCCCCCACAGGCCCCAAACTGACCTTTGGCGCGATGTTCACGCCGGCAGCGACCAGGTGTGGTTGCCGCCGGCGTGAACAGGTTGGGAACATCAGGCCGCTCGGCCCATCCGGGCCGGAGAATCGCGGGTCGCCGTGAAAAACGGCGACCCGTGATTCTCCGAGCGGCGTGTTGCAAAACGCGATGCGCCATTTTGGAGGGGGTGGGAGAATCGCGGGGAGTGCCAGAGCGGCCCTCCCGCGATTCTCCCACCCGGCCTGGGGAGCGGAGAATCGCGCCCCTCCTATTTGAAGTGAGAAGAACACTTCTGGTGTCCAGTCCAAGATTCTCCCCCAGCCAACACAATCAAAGACTAATGCGCAAACCGTTTACCTCAAGGTTGTCTTCTTGATGATGTTGGCTGGACATGACGTGATGCATCAGCACGCACAGGCAGACCACGTGTAGGTTGTCATTAATTCCACATAACTGCCTGGTAGCATCCCAGTGTCCAAATGGATGGAATTGGGGAATGCATTCAGCATAAAGAACCAACACCTCATCACTGATCGAACAGCAGCTTCGGCCTCCCTCAAAGATAGTGGACAGCACTCAATCAAATCCGCACAGGAAATGGGCGATCCTACTCCTTCAGTGGATGGAGAGGGACAAATTGAATTGTAATTGTGGCCATGAGTCCCAGACCTTGGAACACATCAACCTGTCCACTTAAGATCTCTTGCAGATGGCACCCCATTTGCCATTGAATGAATAGTTGAACTAGACATCCCCTCATTAGCTTTTCCTATCATTCGGAAGTAGACAACCTCATGGTTGCTTGTGGGATCTGCTTGTGTATAAAATGGCTGCTCCATTGTCTAACCTTACAAAGGAATTTGATGAAGGTGAATCACTTTGGGTTGTTTTTGGCGATTGAGACCAGGTACAAGAAGGCTTGTTGTGATGAGTAGAATGGTAACATGATACCAGAACACAAAGGAGTGTACCTCTCTGTTCAAATAAAGGATTTTTATCACAATACCACAGGGATGAGGGGAAACCTCCAGTGGATTTAAACTTTGTGGTTTCATTTGTATCTTTTAATTTGTTTTTTTGTTCAAATTGATTTTTTAAATTATGTTGGGCCACATTCCATTATTTTTGGTTACTTGTAGCTGTTAGCCATTTGGAAATAGATACAATAGCTATATGGTTTTTGATGCTGAAGAAAAACAGTGAGTCCAAATACCACCATGGAAAAACATGAAAATCAATCCAGTTAATCTGGAAGACTGGGAACCACTAAAAACAATGGATGATGAACACAACTGACACATCAGGGTCAGTCCCACCATGCCCAGTCCACACTTTATCCATGACTCAGTATCATAACTGGAGTGGTCTACGGTATCGTCTGTCACCGCACAACGGTTCAAGGAGAAGTTCCTCCACCTGCTCAGAGCACTGCCAATAAATGCCGACCTCCCTAGTGTCAGCCACACTCTTGAACAAAGTTGTTTTAAAAAGCAATTGTCATTTGTAGAACAGGTATTAGTGCATCAAACTTTTAACTATCCCTAGATTCAGGAGTAGTCCCTCTGGGATTGGAAAATTGCTCATGTCACTCACTTTTTAAGAAGGGTGAAAGGGAGAAACCAGGGAATTACAGACCAGTTAGCCTAACATTTGTGGTGGGGAAATTGCTGGAATCTATAATAAAGGATGGGGTAACTGAACACCTTGAAAAAATTTCAGTCGATCAGGGAGAGCCAGCATGGATTCATGAAGGAAATCTCATGCCTACAAATCTCATTGAATTTGTTTGAAGAGGTGACTAAAGTAGTGGACAAGGGAATGTCTGTGGATGTCATTTATATGGACTTCCAGAAGGCATTTGATAAAGTCCCACACAAGAGACTGTTAACTAAAGTGGAAGCCCAAGGAGTAGAAGTCAAATTATTGACATGATTAGGAAATTGATTGAGTGACAGGCGACAAGAGTGGGGATAATGGACATTTACCCTTATCGGCAGGAGGTGACTAGTAGTATACCACAGTAATCTGTGTTGAGGCCTCAATTATTCACATTAGTCATTAATGACTTGGATGAAGACCAAGAAAGTCGAGCAGCTTTTCACAATAACTTCATTGAAGCCTACTTGTGACAATAAGCGATTATTATTATATCCAAATTTGCGGATGATACAATGTTAGGTAGCATTGTAGGCAGCCTAGATTATAGCAGAAAATTGCAAGGAGGTATTGACAGACTAGGTGAATGGGCAAAATTATGGCAGATGGAATTTAATGTTAGCAAATGGAGCGGCACGGTAGTAGCACAGTGGTTATCAATGCTGCCTCATGATGCCAAGGAGCCAGGTTCGATGCCGGCCTTGGATCACAGTCTGTGTGGACCTTGCACATTCTCCCCAAGTCGGTGTGGGTCTCACCCCCACAACCCAAAGATGTGCAGGGTAGGTGAATTGGCTGAGGTAAATTGCCCTTAATTGGAATTTTTTTTTAAATTTTGAAAAAGCAAATGAGGTTATCCATTTTGGACCAAAAAGGGATAGAGCAGATACTTTCTAAATGGACAGCGATTAGGTACAGAGAGTGGCCAAAGAGACTTGGGGGTTCAGGGTATAGGTGCTTAAAATGCCAGGAACAAGTGCAAAAAATAATCAAAAAGGCTAATGGAATACTAGCTTTTATATCAAGAGGACTGGAATATAAAGAGGGCGGCATGTGGCACAGTGGTTAGCACTGGGACTGCAGCGCTGAGGACTTGGGTTCGAATCCCAGCCCTGGGTCACTGTCTGTGTGGAGTTTGCACATTCTCCCCATGACTGCGTGGGTTTCACCCCCACAGGAGGGGCTGGTTTAGCACAGTGGGCTCAATAGCTGGCTTGTAATGTAAAACAATGCCAGCAGCGCGGGTTCAATTCACGTACCAGCCTCCCCGAACTGGCGCCGGAATGTGATGACTAGAGGCTTTTCACAGTAACTTCATTGAATCCTACGCGTGACAATGAAATTAAATGAAAATCGCTTATTGTCACAAGTAGGCTTCAATGAAGTTACTGTGAAAAGCCCCTAGTCGCCACATTCCGACGCCTGTTCGGGGAGGCTGTTGCGGGAATCGAACCATGCTGCTGGCCTGCTAGGTTTGCTTTCAAAGCCAGCGATTTAGACCTGTGCTAAACAGCCCCTAGTAAGCGATTATTATTATTATGGTCTTCACCATGGCGGAGGCGGAAGAGACCCCCTCCCCTGCGCATGCGCCGAGATGACGTCAGCAGCCGCTGACGCTCCGGCGCATGCGCGGACTTATGCCGGCCGGCGAAGTCCTTTCGGCCCCGGCTGGCGTGGCACCAAAGGCCGTTCAGGCCAGCTGGCGGAGCGGGAACCACTGCAGCACGGGCCTAGCCCCTCAATGTGAGGGCTTGGCCCCTAAAGGTGCGGCCCGACGGCGGAGTGGTACACGCCACTCCAACACGCCGGGACCCCCCGCCCCGCCAGGTAGGGGAGAATACCAGCCAAGGTGTTAAGATGTGGCTGTACAAAACCCTGGTTAGACCCCACTTGGAGTACTGAGAGCAGTTCTGGGCACCACACCTTATGAAGGATATTTTGGCCTTGGAGGGAGTGCAATGTAGGTTTACAAAAATGATGCCTGGACTACAGGGGTTACGTTACGAGAAGAGATTATTCAAATTAGACCTGTTACGCTAGAATTTAAAAGTTTAAGGAGTGATCTGATTGAATTATTCAAGATACTAACAGGGAAAGACAGGGTAGATAAAGATAAACTATTTCCACTGGTTGACGATTCGAAAACTAGGCGCCACAATCTAAATATCGGGGCTACATTATTCAAGAGAGACGTTAAGAAGAACTTCTTCACTCAAAGGCTGGTCGAAGTTTGGAACTCTCTCCCACAAACAACAGTTGAAGCTAGCTCAGTTGTTAATCTTAAATCTGAGAGAGAGATTTTTGTTCAGCAAAAATATTGAGGGATATGGGCAAAAGGCATGCATATGGAGTCCGGTCACAGCCAAGATCTCATTAAATAGCGGGGCAGGTGTGAGAGGCTAAATGGCCTATTCCTGTTCCTTAGATGATTAGCTCCAAGTTGCAAGGTTCCAGGATGGTGGTGTCAAAGTTCATGGAACCATATGGTGCAGAGGTGGGGACCATTCAGCCCATTTTGTCCATGCTGCTCTTTGAAAGAGCTGCTCCAATAGTTCCACACCCACTGCCCTTGCCCTGTAGTGCTGTACTCAAAACAGTCTCTCCTTATTTATTCTATCAAAACATACCATAAGTTTGAACACTTCTCTTATCTTTCAAGCTCTAAGGGGAACAACCCCAGCTATTCCAGTCTCTCCACATCACTTAAGTCCCTTAACCTGCAAGGAAGCTTTTAAATTTGTGACCACGACGGATGAAATGAGAGGGGTTTGCCAATTGAGTCAAGTAGTGGGTTCTGAAAACCCTTGTCTTTCATGAGTGCAGTATATTCTGTCCTCTCGTAGATTTCTACACGTGATGCTTCTCGTGCTGTAGTCTGTCGCTCGAGTGAAACCACGGCTGCTCAACCTTCCAACTCCAGCCAGCACTGTCACACTCAGGTAGATCTGACCTGGGACTCATGGTGTGGCTCAGCATGTCCGACCCACGGGTGCTGAATGGCGCATGTCAAACTTTAAAATAAAAATGCTTGCAGCAAGTACAAGTGCAGCGAAAACGTAATATGTCACTAATTAATGCTCGTCTGGTTCAATATAATGAGATTTGTAATCATGTCCAGCATGCAACACTTGTGAACTATTCCATGAGACAGCAGCAACTTTTATTTATCCGGCGCCATTTACCTCGTAAAATGTTCCAAGACTATTCACATCAGGTAACAATAGATCAAGCCTTATAAAAAGCGATTAAGACAACTGATCAAAAGCTTGGCCAAAGAGGCAGGTTTGAAAGAATATTTTAAAGGAAGCAAGAGATGCGGAGAGGTGTACAGAGGGTATTCCAGGACCCAAGCACCTGAAGACTGCCCAGTCACGACGGCAGGATGTACCAGCTCTTCACACTGGTGGGAAATTCCGGTTCCACGCCCACGCACAGGTTACCCGGCAACAAGGGATGCTGTCAATGGGAAATCCCGTTGACAACAACAGGACCAGTAGATGCCGCTGGCGGGTCATCTCTGCCTCCAATAAACAGTGTTTAATTATGACCATCATAGGGCAGCACGGTGGCCTAGTGGTTAGCACAACCGCCTCACGGCGCTGAGGTCCCAGGTTCGATTCCGGCTCTGGGTCACTGTCCATGTGGAGTTTGCACCTTCTCTCCGTGTCTGCGTGGGTTTCGCCCCCACAACCCAAAAATGTGCAGAGTAGGTGGATTGGCCACACTAAATTGCCCCTTAATAGAAAAAAAAAATAATTGGGTAATCTAAAATTTAAAAAAAAATTATGACCATCACACATTTTGAATCTGAAATTTTACATTTTGTAATGAATGTGAACGTGGCCATTTAAAAATCTTTTATTTCTTTATAATCATGAGACAGAGAAGAGTTAGGCGAAGGAAGAGAGAGAGGGAAGGGATGATTAGGCAGGGAGAGAAAGGGGGCTAGACAGAGAGTAAGGGTTCATACAATCATAGAATTTACAGTGCAGAAGGTAGTCATTCGGCCCTTGGACAGAACACCCTACTTCAGCCCACACCTCCACCCTATCCCCGTAACCCAGTAGCCCCACCCAACCTTTTTGGACATCTTAAGGGCAATTTAGAATGGCCAATCCACCTAACATGCACATCTTTGGATTGTGGGAGGAAACCCACGCAGACACTGGGAGAATGTGCTGACTCCGCACAGATAGTGACCCCAGCCGGGAATTGAACCCAGGTCCCTGGCGCGGTGTAGCAACAGTGCTAACCACTGTGCTACCGTGCTGCCCACTGGCTTAGAGGGAGGAGAGAGAGTGTTCCAGCAGAAAGAAGTGGTCAAAGGGAAGAGAAAGCTAGGGAGGGAGAAAAAAAAGGATTTGAGGAGAGAAGGGTTAGAAGGGGAAGGGAAAGGATTAGGGGGAGAGAGAGAGAGCATTAAAATGGGCGAGAGAGAGAAGGTTAGAAGGGAGTGAGGGTTCGAGGGAAAGAGATTAGGGGGAGAGCTTGAGGGTGTGGAGCTTGGGAGGTTGGGTTAAAAAGGGGAAGAGAAGGAGGTTTAGGGGGGTGAGAGGAAGGATTAGAGAGGATGAGAGGGGGTTCGCGGAGAGGGACACTTTGAGGGGGAGAGAGAGGGAAAGAGGGTAGAAGGATTGTAGTGGGGAAGAAGGAGGGTTGGGGGATAAACAGGTTTAAAGAGAGGGCAAAATAACTTTAAACAGGGACAGAACAAGTTAGGGAAAAAAAGCCAGACAGGAAGAAATAGAGAGAGAGACAGCGACGAAGAGAAGAAGGATGAAAACACGATTGGTAAGAAAGGGTTAACCTAAAGGAGGAAAAGCATGACAGAACTCGACCACCATATGAGCAAGGAGGGGAAAACTGAATGGGAATGCCTGAATATGGAAGAGTTATGTGAGCACACATGCCCTTTGCTAACAATAAGCATTCTTGCAAAGATGCTTAATGAAGAAGGAAATAATGTGGTTGGATTCGTATATCCTCAAGTTTGGGGTTTTTCAAATTCTCTCACTAAAGCATTAATCTTTTGCCTCTGCCCCTCCAAGTTGTGCACTCCAAGTTGTGCACTATCTTGACATGGATGCTCCCTGTGTTCCTTCATCATTACCAGGCCAATAGAAAGAAAGGACTTGCATTCCTATAGCACCTTTCACAACCTCAGGTGTTCCCAAAATACTTTACAACCCAAAATACTTTGCAGTCAATGACGTACTTTATGAAGTGTTGTCACTCGTGTAATGTCAGCAGCGAATTGAGCACTGCAGGAGGCCGCAAACAGCAGGTGTCCTGGAACTTCCTCGCAAAGTGCATTTTAAAAGCACCATCATCACAGGAACTCTTAACCATTCAAGATGAAGGTTTATCACCACTGCCTCCCCCAGGGCTTCCGTGTTCTTCCTCATCTCTCCTAGCCACCTTGACATCTTGGCTATTAAGTGCAAGACATGGCTACTTAATTTGGGCTGATGCTTCGGTGCATTTTTTGAGGAAATACTGCACTCCATTGTTTCCTTGGCTCTATCCATCTGCCAAAGAAAAAGTGTTTAAAAAATTCACACAGCAGTTTTCAAAGACAAGCAATGAAATGAAATGCAAATCACTTATTATCACAAGTAGGCTTCAAATGAAGTTACTGTGAAAAGCCCCACAATCCGGCGCCTGTTCGGGGAGGCTGGTACGGGAATTGAACCCACGCTGCTGGCTTTGGTCTGCTTTACAAGTCAGCTGTTTAGCCCACTGAGCGAAACCAGTATCCTGGTATCCTGGCCAACATTCCCCCTTTAACTAACAGCACCAAGAACAGTTTATCTCATTCGCTGCTTTGCTGTTTGTGGGACTTTGCAGAGCACAAAATGGCTGTCACCTTTGCTCACTGAATGGCGACTTCACTGAGCGATTGACTGGCTCTGCAATGCCTTGGGACATTTCGCAGGGATATGAGTGTCATAATATGCACCCATGCACATCATGAGGTAAAAACAGACCGTGATAGACACCCAGGTTAGCCAATCAATACACAGGAAAGAACACAACCAATCACCAGACAGAACACCAGAGGGGGGCTTCCGACTATAAAACACATGAGGCATCAGCACTCCGCCTCCTTCCACTGGTGACAACTGTAGTGATAGTCAGGGTGTATATATCAGTCAGCACCTTCTACACGTGGATCAGAGCTAGCCTGGTCTAGTAAATAAGAGTTAGTACACTTTGAGTAGTAGAGTGTCAACCCACAGCCAGCTGTGTGCATTGTTACAGAAGTTCAATAAATCATATTGAACCAACACCTACGTTTGGTGTATGCTTTACCATTCATCTGCATCCTGTTGCAGTCCGTGTTACCGCAGGGTGAATAACATGACAATGAGGTGATGTAGAATTGCAAATCTTTCCATATGAATGCCCCTTTGAAGAATTTGATTCCAGTGATGCAGTTCAGTTATGCAAAGTAGATTTCCTGTTAAACTGGCTTTATTAAAGTTACTCAGCTGATTGCCACCTCCGAGTTCCTGGATTCGAACCCCTCTTCAGACAGCAAGTGGAGACCAGATTTGCAGCTCGGAGTTCCTGGTTGATGTCCATGTGTCTGGTAGTGGTGGTGACTCAGCCTTCTCATCATATGAGTCGTGGGACCTCTTAAAATCCCAAATTCACGGAATGGTTGAGAGAAAGGTGGTTCTGGTCTTGGAAGGAATGTTGACTTTGCTGTCGGCCAGACTGTTAATCAGCCTGGGAAACGTAGAAGGTCTACATCGCCAAAAGTGGCCACTTGGTCTATTGTGTCTGTGCTGACCTAAAAACGGGCCGCCCGGCCTATTCCCACTTTCCAACATTTGGTCTGCAGCCCAGACACCTTGCTAAATGTGTTGGGATCTCAGCCTTATCTACCCTTCTAGGCACTGAGTTCCAGACCCCTACCTCTGGGTGAAAAAGGTTTCCCTCATCTCCCCTCTAATCTTTCCACCAGTCACTTTAAGTCCATGTATCCTAGTCATAGAATTTACAGTCATAGAATTTACAGTGCAGAAGGAGGCCATTCGGCCCATCAAGTCTGCCGGCTCTTGGAAAGAGCACCCTACCCAAGCCCACACCTCCACCCTATCCCCATAACCCAGTTACCCCAGCCAACACTATGCGCAATTTTGAACACTAAGGACAATTTATCATGGCCAATCCACCTAACCTGCACAGCTTTGGACTGTGGGAGGAAACCGGAGCACCCGGAGGAAACCCACGCACACACGGGGAGAACGTGCAGACTCCGCACAGACAGTGACCCAAGCCGAGAATCGAACCTGGGACCCTGGAGCTGTGAAGCAATTGTGCTAACCACTATGCTACCGTGCTGCCCTAGTCACTGACCTCTCTGCTAAGGTGAATAGGCCTCTCACATTCACTCTATCCAGGCCCTTCACAATTTTGTACATCTCAATCAAATCTCCCCTCCACCTCCTCTGTTCCAAGGAGAAGAACCCCGGCCTCCCCAATTGCTCCTCATAGCTGCTCATTTCCAGTCCTGGCAACAGCCTCTTAAATCTCCTCTGTACCCTCACTAATTACATTAGAGCTGTATATCGTACTCAGGTTGTGGTCTAACTAATGATTTATACAGCTCCATACTATTCTTATATTCCATACCTCAGCTAATACAATACTGCTCTCCAAGAGAGCAGTGTGAAAATATGAAAACTTTGTCACAACAGGGCGTTGTTGCTTGATCAGTGACTAACCAGTGACTAACAAGCACAGAAACCTTTAAGTGCCTGCAGACATTAACACATGGCGCCATGGTGGCACAGTAGGTAGCACTGCTGCCTCACAGCGCCAGGGACCCGGGTTCGATTCCAGCCTCGGGTCACTGTCTGTGCGGAGTCTGCAGCTTCTCCCTGTGTCTGCGTGGGTTTCCTCCGGGTGCTCCGGTTTCCTCCCACAGTCCAAAGATGTGCAGGGTTAGCTGGATTGGCCACGCTAAATTGTCCCTTAGTGTCCAGGAATGTGCGGGTTAGTGTCCAGGAATGTGCGGGTTAGGTTAAGGGGTTTATGGGATCGGGAGGGAAAGTGGGCTTGGGTGATGTGCTCTGTCAGAGGGTCGGTGCAGACTCAATGGGCCGAATGGCCTCCTTCTGCACTGTAGGGATTCTAGGATTCTATGGGTGAGATGGGTTAACTTGATTAATTGAAACCAGTCCCTCAACCCTTTTTTTAGCTGCTAAACTGGAATGATTGGTTTGGTGGGTTAGAAATGGGAGGAGTTTGTTTTTCTTTGCACCTTCCTCCCTGAACCTAAATAAAAGACAATAGGTTCTGAAGTGATTAAACAAGATGTAAACAGAAAACAGTTGAACGTTAAGCAAACCGAAACTCCTTGCTATTACAGAAAATAATGGAACGTCTCAGAAGGTCAGGCAGTGCCTGTGGAAAGAGAAAGAGAAATAGAGTTAAGGTTTCTGGTCAATGCCCTTTCATCAGTACGCCATTATTAATGTTTGGTGTCCAGTGCTTCAAAGTCACAGTTGCCAAGTATACTACACTTAAATGGAATTAAGATGCAGGGCAGCCATAATTTAGTTGAATATTGCAAAGGTCCTTGTGATATTTCTGGAATGAAAATGGATGTTATCTATGCTTTAGTTGTATAAATATCTGTTTAGCTGACACTTGGAGCAGCTGGGTTTAGTTTCGGGTACCGCATCTCAAGAAATGCTAATGTTTTGTCAGTTGCATTGTTACAGTTTGTTAATGTCACATTACTTGCATTGTTAAGGTTAAGAGATACAGGTGATGGGTATGAATTGCCTTTGGGAACATTGTCTTCTGCCAATGGAAGTTGGCTGCCATAGCTGGCCGCTGATACCATTCCGCATTCTGGTCCACATATGCACAGAAATCCATTGACGTTATTCTGCTGTGCCCAGCCTGCCAGCACCATTGCACATGTGTCAGTATAACACACACATACACACTATCTGCCTGTTTGTAACTGCTTGGGGTGAGAGAGGAAAAAATGTGGTCACCACATTCGTTGTCCCCATTTTGTTCATTCTCGCTCCAACAGTCCTATTCCCCCATTCTCAGTCCAATTTCCCCCAATCTCCATTCGTTTCCCCATTCTCAGTCCGATTCCAACACTCTCGGTATCCTGGAGAGTGCTGAGTTCATCTCCTTTTCTGAACTGGCCACATTCCACAACTTGGGCAAAAGATTTTGATTTCTAATGCAGTTATCGGTGGAATATTGATGTACTCCTCGGATTTTAGAAAGACAGGATTCAGACAATTGGTTAATACTTCTTCAGGCTTACATAGCTGTATTTTGGACATTTGCTCAAACTTTTCTCTCTCTCTTTCCACACAACCTTGCCCATCACTAACTTGTATTAATTCAGTGAACAGAAAACAAACCCCCAAAAGACTGTCATAATATCCACTCATGTATATAATGAGATGCAGACAAGCAGTGATTGGCACACAGGATGACCAATGAACACACAACACAGAACAACCAATCACCAGACAGGACACCACCACTATAAAGCCCACAGGGCAGTAAGACTCCCGTTCTTTTGGGACCCAGATACGGAGACAGTCGGAGTGCACAAGTTAGTGGGCACTATTGCCATGTGGTAGCTAGTAAGTCTGGTCGAGCCAGTAAGAGGTCATCAGTAGGATTAGTAGAGTGTCAACCCACAGCTGAACATGTACAGCAGTTCATAGTTAAATAAAACAGTGTTGGATCATCTCCGGTGTTAAGACGTTTGTTTCTAGCTTCCCTGCATCCAGTTGCAGTCAACGTCAAACAGCCCTGCCTAACACATCATGGTACCAGAGTGCTATTAATCCTGCCGAACCTACCTCGAGTAAATCTGCAATGACCAGCAAGCGGCCATCCAGCGACATGGAAAACATCCAGCCTCCGCCGCAGCTCCGCATCTCCGGCAACCTCGCTACCAATTGGAAAATCTTCAAGCAAAAGTTGCTCCTGTATATCAGGCCTCCGACCTCGAGACAGCATCGGATGCAAGGAAGATCGCGCTATATCTCTCGACCGCGGGGGATCATGCCACCCATATCTACAACTTGCTGACGTTTGCCGATGGCGAAGACAAGATGAAGTTCAAGACAGTTCTGCTAAAATTCGACAGCCACTGCGACATTGAAGTGAATGAGAGCTTCGAACGGTACATCTTCCAACAGAGCTTCAGGGTAAGGATGAACCTTTTCAGTCCTTCCTGACCCAGCTCTGCATCCTGGCGCAGTCATATAATTATGGCTCGAGGGCTGATACCATGATCCGTGATCAGATCGTTTTTGGGGTCCACTCCGATTTCCTGCGGCAGCAGCTCCTCAAAATCAAACAGCTAAGCCTCTCCGTCGCTATTGAGACGTGCGTAGTCCATAAGCATGCCAAGAATCGTTCCTCCCACATTAGGGCGGCGGAAACTGCAAAACTGGCCTCCCACGAGGCAGAACGGGTGCAGGCCATTGCAAAAATACAAGACCTGAGTATCGAGGAGAGTGGCCGTTTCGTGCGCTTTTCCCGGGTCCCTACGCATGCGCACCACGACCGGGTGGACGACGAGGCCGAAAACCCTAATGCGCAGGTGCGTATGTCAGCCGACTGCACTGTTCATGCGCGTTGGCGCATGGAACGCACTGATGTCAGCGTTATGACGTATCAGAATTGTGGCTCCGCCCATTTAAAGCGGCAATGTCCAGCCAAAGGACGGCGATGCCTACAGTGTGGGAAGCCTGGCCATTACGCAGCCTTCTGCAGGTCCTCTCCACCAATTATCAGCCAGCGATCCCAGACACGGCGCAGAAGTATACGCTTGGTATAACAAGACATGCAGGATTCTTATCCCGACAGCCCAACGGACCCCAATGCTGACTGCCTCAAGTCTCCATATCGGGTGGGCATCATAACCACACGTGAACTGGTCTCCACTGCACCTGCAACCCGCCTTTCAATCCTCAGTGTGGATCCCGAAGTGGTGTGCTATCCTCACAGTGAACCAGGCTCGCATCCGATTTAAACTGGACACCGGCACGTCTGCGAACCTCATATCGCAGTCAGATCTCAATAGCATCCATGACCAACCAAGCATTCTTCCCCAGCATGCCAACTCCTTGAATACAATGGCAATGCCATAGCCGCCAGTGGATCGTGTCGGCTAGGGGTATCTCACAAGGAAATCAAGGCAAATTTACGATTCGAGATCGGCCTGACAGGGCGTCCCTGCTCGGTGCTCATGCCTGCAAACTCCTGAATCTGGTCCAGCGAGTCCACACTATGTCCACGACACCGCCGCAGTGCCAGCAATCCCGCCTGTCCAAGTGCCGGCGTCTCCTGCTCCACCTCTGCGGCGATTAACCAGAATACGTCGCCCGCCTCAAAGACTGAATCTATAGACTTTACTTTTGTAAATTTCATTCAGTTTGCTCTGTATCTGCACGATAGACACCTTCCCATATACATATGTTCGTTAACTCACCACTTGTAAATAGTCAGGCATGTATATACCTTCACGTTCCATAACTTATTTTTTTTAAAAAGGAGAGATGTCATAATATCCACTCATGTATATAATGAGATGCAGACAGGCAGTGATTGATACACAGGATGACCAATGAACACACAACACAGAACAACCAATCACCAGACAGGATACCACCACTATAAAGCTCACAGGGCATTAAGACTCCCGCTCTTTTCGGGACCCAGACACTGTGACAGTCAGAGTGCACAAGTTAGTGGGCACTATTGCCATGTAGTAGCTAGTAAGTCTGGTCGAGCCAGTAAGAGGTCATCAGTAGGATTAGTAGAGTGTCAACCCACAGCTGAACATGTACAGCAGTTCATAGTTAAATAAAACAGTTTTGGATCATCTCCGGTGTCAGACGTTTGTTTCAATCTTCCCTGCATCCGGTTGCAGTCAATGTCGAACCAACCTGCCTAACACATCAGACTGCACCTGATTTGGTGCCTTGTCTTATTATGGACTTTAATAGAATAGTTGTCTTTGACAAATAACAAATCAAAAGAGAGAGAATCTTGATAAATGAGGATGAAAACTGATGGACTAAAATCACATTGCAGCATCTTACAATAGTCAAATAATCCAACAGGAAGAATCCAAATATAAAGAAAAAAAAACAAGGCCAACAAGGTATACCAAGCCAACTGAAACACGGGCGTGATAATTTAAACAGCATCATCTTTGATCTTGGTTGCTGCCTACTCTGCCTCTCACGATGATGTAACAGTAAAACAGTACAACTGCGTGACGTTGGTAGCAAATGCAGCCCATGCAAAGAGGGGACCAACTGGGACACTTTGTGGAATGGAAGGAGAGCTGTGAGGCTGAACAAGTCAATAAACTCTTGATAAAGGAAGGCTCTGTGTCTTGGTTTCAGCTTCACCAATCAGTTTGGCATCCTATTAACAAGAAGGATATGTTGGTATGGTGTTGCTAGAGAGGCAGCCTGGGTTCACCAGAATGATACTGGAGCTAAAAGACTTAAATTATGAGGAGAGGTTGCATAGACTGAGATTGTATTCCTCGAGTATAGAACATACATCTATAGTTAACACAACAACAGATCAGTCACTAAATCGAAACCTTGCCACTCTGTCCTCATTCATATCTCCATCTACGCACCATGGTTTCATATCCCTCAATACTTTTACCCAACCAAAATCAATCCAATCTCAGTTTTGAAATTTGCAATTGAGCACCAGTCTCAAAATCTTTTTGGGGAGGGAGAGTTCCAGGTTTACACCACTCTTTGTGTGAAAGAGTATTCATGACATCACTCTTTAGTGGCCTGACTCTAATTATGAAGTTATTGTATAATGTTACAAAGTATTTATAGCACACATTCAGGCCATTCAGCCCAATATGCCCATGTCGGTATGCTCCTCCTACCCCTCTTTATCTAACATTATCAGCATATCCATCTATTCCTCCCTCCTTCAAGTGTTTATGTAGATTCACCTTTAGAAGGAGTTGGAGGGATGAGTGACCATCACACATAGGAGCAGAAGTAGGCCATTCGGCCCATTGGATCTGCTCCGCCATTCAATGAGATCATGACTGACCTGATATAATAACTTTTGGTGGTTAGTTAATCTCCTTCCTTGTTCAGACTGTTTCTACCAGAGTAAATAGATTGTTTTCTCTCTCTCGCTGACCTCAATTAATATCACCCTTTGATATTCACTTAAGGGAGTTCATACCTAGTCTCTGCATGATGTGTTCATAATGTAACCCTTTTAATCCCAAGATAATTCTGGTGAATCTGCGCTGCATCCTTCCCAAAGCGAGGATATCCTTGCTAAGATGCAGTGCCCAAAATTGAACACAGTGACTTCAGATGTAACCTAACTACAGCTTAATATAACTGGAGTATAACTTTCACTGCTTTGTATTCCAGCCGTGTTTCAATAGTATGTAAAACCCGCACCTAGTGAAAACTCAAACACTTTTTATGTATCTTTTAGCTGTGTAAATTGTGCAGTGTCACAGAAACAAAAACTGATGTATTATACATACACAGAGAGCCATAAAATCAAATTTATGCCAACATGTTGGCATTGGCAAATAGCCAAGCCCCAATTTTGCCACTTAGCTAAGAGGTGTCAGATTTTCCAATCTCTGCAAATTCCACTCTAGGTTTGGTCCAGTTTGTGGCACTTTATTCGAACAGCGCAGCTTTACACTGAGGCTACATTGGCAGAATGAACAAAGTAGAAAGCTGGAGTATTGTTAATAAGTTTGTTTTATTAATGATGTAATAACAGTGGAAATGGTTGAGTTCATTTCCTGTTCATTTCTCTGACAACTTCCTCTAACTTTGCATGTACGCTTTGCAACTACTCTTGAAATCTTTGTGTGTAATTTTGTGACTGTTGTTTTGTGACTTTTAAGTCCCAGACAAATGTCTGAGTCATCTCTGCAATCTGAGGCTAAGATCCCGACCAGGACAGGAACAAGAATGCTTCTATTGGTCTGAAATGTGCAGTGGATCAAAGTTTCTGCTCATATCACTGTCCTCGTAATCCCTCGCAAATAAGCCAGAATTTGGAAATGTCCAACCCACCTCCAGTTAAATAAGCTTCAGACATTCACCAAGTTATGAAAGGGTTCCGAGGAATGGCCATTAAATTGCTACCTAGTTCAAAAGCCCTTGCTCATCAATCCAGTCTGCGAGGGTTAAGACCATATGCAGGAAAAGACCAGTTGGTGCATCAAAGCTGGCAGACATGATGCCCAGAGCGTCCTGACTCATCACCTCTTCTGTAACCTTCTCAGAGAGACAGAATGTCTTGAGAAAATCCCTGGTCCAATAAGGGAAAATAAATTCTGGCAAATTTGTCTCCAATCTCTGCAGGCGATCGAAATGTTCAGGTGATCATGTGGACCCAGTGTTAGCTATAAAGACATTTACATGACACCCATTGTAGCAATAACCGTGGGGCCATTGCCACCAGTTGAGTCCCTTGAAGGAGTCAACACCTTCAGATGAGGTTAAGGCCGGAAGTGGTGAAAAACCCAAAGAAAGGAAAAGTTTACCGTTCATTTTCCTTGCATGTCCATCTGCAAGCTTTGTCTTTTGTTAAGTTGTAAGTGTCCAATTCTGCTCTTTCCATGTCTTTCTGTGTGTAAGAAATAAAGTTGGATCACAGCCTGGTGTAAATGTGGTCATGAATATCAGATACCTTCTCGCTCTTCACTTGATCTTCAAACAAATGATACTCTCTTTTTTCCTTTACCTGATCTGTCTCTTTTATCTTGTCTTCCCCCCCCCTTTCCCTTTCTCTGTTGCCGTGACGGTTAGATGACAGTAGGGAAAGTATCATCTGTAATTGGTGCGATGGCAGAAATCCTGGTCACCCTTTACCAGACCGATCACAGGCCCAAAGCAGCGGTAACCTCACCTGACTTGGTAAGCTTTGAACTAGTTATAGTTAGACACGGCCAACTAACCTGAAATAACACCAAAATACTGAAGATGCTGGAAATCTGAAATAAAAAACTGAGTGTGCTGAAAATGCTCAGGTGGTCTGGCAGCGTCCGTGAAGAGAGAAAGAGCATTAACGTTTCGAGTCAAATATGACTCTTGAGAATTTTAGGATGGTAGAAATGTAATGGGTTTTATGCCATTGAAAGTAGGGTGGGGAGATAGGTAGGAATCACAAGAAGGAATGTCCGGGACAGGGAAAAGGTAGGAGAGATGAAGTGACGAAGGTGGAATAGAAGGCAAACTCACACTCGCATTCCTCTCCTCAGCCTGCTGCAAAGTTCCAGTGAAGTTCAACACGAGCTCGAAGAGCAGCACCTCACTTTCCGATTCGGCACTTAATAATAATAATCTTTATTGTCATAAGCAGGCTTACATTAACACTGCAATGAAGTTACTGTGAAAAGCCCCTAGTTGTCACATTCCGGCACCTGTTTGGGTACACTGAGGGAGAATTCAGAATGTCCAATTCACCTAACAGCATTTCATTCAGGACTTGTGGGAGGAAACCGGAGCACCTGGAGGAAACCCACGCAGACACAGAGAGAACGTGCAGACTCCGCACAGACAGTGATCCAAGCCGGGAATCGAACCTGGGACCCTGGAGCTGTGGAGCAACAGTACTAATCACTGTGTTACCGTGCTGCCCACTTTACAGCCTTCTGGATTCAACACTGAATTCAACAATTTCAGGCCATGAACTCTGTCTCTGGTTTTAATTCTGTTTTTTTTTTTGCCATGTGATGACCTTGTTTTAAATGTTTTTTTTTGCTTTCAGACAGAGCTGTTCATGGTCCTGCCATTCACCCTCTCTCTGGAGAAATGCTCCGATTCTTTGTCACAACCATTACCATTCCCTTTGCCTCCTGTTCCATCTTTGGCAATTAATCTCTCCCACCCTCTATCCTATTCCAGATCTTCTCCTTTGTTCTTCCTCCAACTCCCCCAACCCTCTCAATAGCATAGAACCCATCGCATTTCTACTTTCCTTCAATTCTGAAGAATGATATTGGACTCAAAACTTTTTCTTCACCAATACTGCCAGATCTGCTGCATATTGTATAGCACAGTGGTTAGCACTGTTGCTTCACAGCTCCAGGGTCCCAGGTTCGATTCCCGGCTTGGGTCATTGTCTTTCCGGAGTCTGCACATTCTCCCCGTATCTGCGTTGGTTTCCTCCGGGTGTTCCACAAGTCTCGAAAGACACGCTTGTTAGGTAAATTAGACACTCCGTGTACCCGAACAGGTGCCAGAGTGTGCTGACTGGGGGATTTTCACAGTAACTTCATTGCAGTGTTAATGTAAGCCTACTTGTGATGCTAATAAAGATTATTAATAAAGATGCTTATTTCCAGCACTCTGTTTTCATTATTGCTAACTAACTGTTTGGCATTTGTATTGCGTGAAATTGTGGTCAGAGTTCGGACTTTCTGAACTATTTGACAGTTCAAGATCAGATTGTGTAATGTTAGTACTGAAGATTGCTAATTCCTTTGTGTAAGTTTCTTTTACAATAAGATTACTGCTTTGCATGATTACATCTAATGGTATAAATTACTCTGATATTGATCTGATGATATAAATTACTCCCAGTGATGGTATCGTGCCAATCTTTACTAAATTCACCTCAACAGACATTAGATTCCTTCAACAATGATCCCATTAAATTAATGAAGGGGAGCACTTTTAATGCATGGATTAAGCATTTGTACATCACCAATAGTTTCTCCCCAGAAATGGGTCTTGGCTCAGGGGGTTGCACTCAGCTGAGGCTGAAATTTGTGGTTTCAAGTCGCACTGCAAAGACATGAGCCCATAATCTGGGCTGACACTCAGTGCGGTATCAAGTGAGTGCTGCACTATTGGAGATGCTGTCTTTTCAGTTGAAGCATTAAAACTGAGACCCCACCTACCCATCCATCTTCCCGTGGATAACAAAACTGTCAGGTTAGTAGATGGAGGAGGATTTTGGGATGTTGGTGCAGAGTTTCAATGGACTGGGAGCAAAACTAAGGTCAGGTCCTGTCCAGAATTCCTGCTAAAAGTTGTTAAACGTTTGGCTGCCTCTCCATATTTTCCACCTTGCCCCCAATGTTTCCCATTATGGATGGGACCAGAAACTCCCGGACCTTGTATTCAAGCCATCACTAAGACCACGTATTTCTGCCTCTATAATATCACCACTGTCTCAGCTGACCCACTGTTGAAACTCTCTTTCATGCCTTTGTTACCTCTAAGCTTGACTATTGCCGGCCACCCACATTTTACCCTCTGTAAAGTTGAGTTCATGCAAAATCTTGTTGCCTGGGACTTAATCATGCCAAGCCCGATGCCTCTATCATCCCTGGTCAAGCAATTTCTTGATTTTATATTTTGTTTTCAATTCCTTCCATGTCCTCGACCTTCCCTATCTCTGTAATCTTCACCTGCCCCACAACCCTCTGACATCTGTGCACTCCTCCAGTTCTGGCCTCTTGGGCATCACCAATTTTGATCGCTCCACTGTTAGTGGCCACACCTTCAGCTGCCGGACCAAAACTCTGAAAATCCCTCACTACACCTCTCTACCTCGCTTCCCTCCTTTGAGGCATTCGTTATAACATACCCTTTTTGATCTAATAGCTCCTAATGTGGTGCCACACTTTGTTTTATAATGCTCCTGTGAAGTACCTTCGGACGCTTTATTGTGGTTTTTTTTAAGAATGTTTTTTTATTGGGTTTTATACATGGTACAGGTGTACACACAGAGGAACCAAAAAGAAATAACAAAAACGCGACAAAACTAAAAAGCCACGGGGTGGGAAAATAAAAATAGGGGAAATGTATATACAGAGAAGCAAGAAGCAATAAGGGAAGGTTCATTACACATGTCATGGTGGGGGGGGGGGGGGGGGCTTTCTACTCCCCCCCCCCCCCCCCCCTTTCATTCATGAAATACAGAACGAGGAAAAGAAAACCAGGTGGGGGAAGGACTCTTGGGCGGTGCCCCTGATGTCACTTGCATCTCCCGGTCGGTTTTCTCTTTTGTTTTTGTGTGTTTGCCTCCACGTCGGCCGTCTGTCGGTTCTTCCTCTTGTGCTTTCTTTACTCTCTTTTGCCCTGCTGTGCTTGTTATGGTCGTTGACGTTTCCTGTGCTCTACCTCCAGTTTGTGTTCCCTCCTCATTTCTCCCCTCTGTTGTTCTCCTCCCCTCGTCCTTCCTCCCTGTAGACCCCCTCTCCTCCCTTCCCTCTCTTCTCTCATGTCCTGGCTACTTTCCCCTGGCTCTCGGCTACTTGTTTATTTATTTGTCTGTTTGTTTGTCACAAACAGGTCCCGGAATAGTTGGGTGGATGGCTCCCATGTTCTGAGAAAGCCATCTTCCGACCCCCGGATTGCGAATTTGGTTTTCTCCATTTGGAGAAATTCTGATAGGTCAGACAGCCAATCGGCAGCTTTGGGTGATGCTGCTGACTGCCAGCCGAGCAGGATTCTACAGCGGGCATTCAGGGAGGCAAAGGCATGGGCGTCTGCCCTCCTCCTCATGAAGAGATCTGGCTGGCCTGATACCCTGAAGACCGCCACTTTCGGGCATGGCTCTAATCTCACCCCACCACTTTGGACATTGCCTCGAAGAAGGCTGTCTTGTACCCAGCAAGTCTGGGGCAAGACCAGAACATGTGGGCGTGGTTGGCTGGGCCTCTTGGCACCGTTGACATCTGTCTTCCACCTCCAGGAAGAACCTCCTCATTCAGGTTCTTGTTAAGTGGGCTCTATGTACCACCTTTAGTTGCGTTAGGTCGAGTGTTGCGCATGTGGAGGTCGAGTTGAAATGAAAAAAAAAAAGAAAAATGAAAATCGCTTATTGTCACGAATAGGCTTCAGTGAAGTTACTGTGAAAAGCCCCTAGTCGCCACATTCCGGCACCTGTCCGGGGAGGCTGACCCTATGTAGTGCTTCGCTCCAGAATCCCCACCCTATTTTGAGCCCCAAGTCTTCCTCCCATTTCCTCCTCGTCACGTCTCGTACAGTGTGGGCCCTCTCTATCAGTCGTTCATACATGTCGCTACAGTTTCCTCTACCTAGAATGTTTGCGTCCAGTAGTTCTTCCAGTAGCATCTGTCACGGTGGTCGTGGATACGTACTTGTTTCCTTCCATAGGAACTTTTAAGCTGCAGGTATCTGAATTTGTTGCTCTTAGCTAGCTGGAATCTCTCCGTCAGTTTGTCCAGTGTATGTTTTATTATGTTAAAGACGCTGTATATATGTAAACGTTGTTGTTGAACAGAAATGATCTCATGGCATTTCTCAAATAACAGCAAGAAATACCCCTGGCGCCTTGGCCAACATTCCACCCTCAACCAACAACATCAACATTAATACGGGTTAACTAGTCACCCAATTTACTGCTGTTTCTGGGACCTTGTTGTGCAAAGGTTTAGCCATTGAGCTTGCTGTTGACCAGGCACAGTGTATATCCTGCATTAATGTGGCAAATCAGATCTAAGGCAGCTTCAGCCAAATATTCCTGGTCACAGCTCATGGAAAACACCTAGATGTTTGCCAAAGTGTTAGTTGGTGCTCACTCACCATCAAGGAGCAAGTGCCCTTGGTAAGATTGTTATGGCAGCTGGGCAAAGCAATGGGCAGAATAGAGAAGAGAATTGGTAGGGGTGAGGTAAGAAAGGTGAATAGATAGAATGTCACAAACAGCATATGGCTGATGCACTTTTTGTAATGCACATGGATCATTCTCATCCCTGCAGGGGTCACTGCGGAAGGAGTTCCCCCAGAATCTCGGGGGCAGTGATATCTGCTACTTCTGTAAAAAGCGGGTTTACGTCATGGAGCGATTGAGCGCAGATGGTAAATTCTTCCACCGGGAATGCTTCAAGTGTGACTTCTGCTCTACCACGCTGAGGCTCGGCGCCTACGCTTTCAATGTGGAGGAAGGTAATCACAATCCCCCGCCTTCATTCCAACCTTCGGGCGCTCGTAAACCTAAAAGGCTGCATAGACTAGGCTTGTTTTGCCTCGAGAACGGGAAGATTAAGAGGCCATCTGTTTGAAGCACATAGGATTGTTAAAGGATTTGATAGGTTAGACAGAGAGTGAAAATATTTCCTCGTGTGTGCGGAGTCCAAAACAAGAAGGAACATCTTCAAATTCGAGTGTGGACATGCAGGAATGGTGTCAGAACATAAGAACATAAGAACTAGGAGCAGGAGTAGGCCATCTGGCCCCTCGAGCCTGCTCCGCCATTCAATGAGATCATGGCTGATCTTTTGTGGACTCAGCTCCACTTTCCGGCCCGAACACCATAACCCTTAATCCCTTTATTCTTCAAAAAACTATCTATCTTTACCTTAAAAACATTTAATGAAGGCGCCTCAACTGCTTCACTGAGCAAGGAATTCCATAGATTCACAACCTTTTGGGTGAAGAAGTTCCTCCTAAACTCAGTCCTAAATCTACTTCCCCTTATTTTGAGGCTATGTCCCCTAGTTCTGCTTTCACCCGCTAGTGGAAACAACCTGCCCGCATCTATCCTATCTATTCCCTTCATAATTTTAAATGTTTCTATAAGATCCCCCCTCATCCTTCTAAATTCCAACGAGTACAGTCCCAGTCTACTCAACCTCTCCTCATAATCCAACCCCTTCAGATCTGGGATTAACCTAGTGAATCTCCTCTGCACACCCTCCAGTGCCAGTACGTCCTTTCTCAAGTAAGGAGACCAAAACTGAACACAATACTCCAGGTGTGGCCTCACTAACACCTTATACAATTGCAACATAACCTCCCTAGTCTTAAACTCCATCCCTCTAGCAATGAAGGACAAAATTCTATTTGCCTTCTTAATCACCTGTTGCACCTGTAAACCAACCTTCTGTGACTCATGCACTAGCACACCCAAGTCTCTCTGCACAGCGGCATGCTTTAATATTTTATCTTTTAAATAATAATCCCGTTTGCTGTTATTCCTACCAAAATGGATAACCTCACATTTGTCAACATTGTATTCCATCTGCCAGACCCTAGCCCATTCACTTAACCTATCCAAATCCCTCTGCAGACTTCCAGTATCCTCTGCACTTTTCGCTTTACCACTCATCTTAGTGTCATCTGCAAACTTGGACACATTGCCCTTGGTCCCCAACTCCAAATCATCTATGTAAATTGTGAACAATTGTGGGCCCAACACGGATCCCTGAGGGACACCACTAGCTACTGATTGCCAACCAGAGAAACACCCATTAATCCCCACTCTTTGCTTTCTCTTAATTAACCAATCCTCTATCCATGCTACTACTTTACCCTTAATGCCATGCATCTTTATCTTATGCAGCAACCTTTTGTGTGGCACCTTGTCAAAGGCTTTCTGGAAATCCAGATATACCACATCCATCGGCTCCCCATTATCTACTGCACTGGTAATGTCAGGAAGCACTTCTTCACACAAAGGCAGTGGAAATCTGGAATTCTTACTCCCTCCCACTCAAAAAGCTGTTGATGTTGGGGGAGTGAGTGGGAGGTAGCAATTAGAAGTTTCAAAATGGGGATTGATAGCTTTTGTTGGGTAAGGAGATCAAGGGGTGAAGACCGTGGTGGGTAAAAGGAGTTGTGATACAGATCAGCAGTTGAATGGTGGAACCAGCTTAAGGAGCTGAATGGCTTCCTCCTGTCCATATGTTTCTTATCTACCCTGATACATGGGGATAATGCTACTTGTTCCCCTTTTTGAGAGAGTGGGAGAGCTAGTCCTGTTTCCGGCCATCGCAAATATTACTCTGTGGAAGAAAGGTGGGCACCCGGAAAAATAAATCTGGTTCAGAGGAATCGTTTCATTTGTCTTACGGGGTCAGAGAGCAATTTCCCAATTTGGCAATTGGACTTGAAGAGGACAATGGGGGAAAATATTAACTGGCTGGCTCCTTCAAAGAGCTTGTCACGTACGAGGGGCCGAATAGCCACCTTTGGTGTTGTAAGATTCTAGGATCCCTAGTTTTTGAACTCTATGCCGCTGCTTATAAAGCAAAGGATTCTGGATTTTCCAGCTGCCGGCCAATCCGGTGCTGGAAAAACCCGCTGCGAGTGGGGGGTGGCGTAAAATTCTGACCTGTGTTTTTTAACAGCCATCTCAACAGGTTCTGGCCCTATCTCTGTTACGTAACCCATTCAAATTTGGACCATTTAATTTACGTTGCCTAACTTCATTCCTCCCACCAAAATACAGCACTTCACACTTCTTGGTGTTAAATTCCATCTGCCACATGTCCGCCCATTTCACCAGCCTGTCTGTGTCCTCCTGAAATTTGTTACTACCCTCCAAACTGTTTATTATATTTCCCAGTTACAGGTCTTTCTGCAAACTTTGAGGATGTGCCGAGTATACCCAAGTCCAGATCATTAGCAGAAATTCTCAAGACACTTCACAAAAGAGATGCTTTGAGCTTTCAGCGTTGAGATCAAAAGATTTTTGCTTGGTGGGTGTAATCGAGGGATTTGGTGGGAATTGAAAGGTGGAGAATACTCCAAGGACTGAATGGTGGACACACAAGATTTACATGAGAAAGGAAAATCAATTTCTCCTTCCGAACCAAAATATGTATTACATTTTAGAAAGATGCATTAGGTTGAGCTCAAAGATCTTTTTGAGCCTTCCTGTTGTCGCACTTGATTCCAGAGCTCGACTTAGAAGAGGATCCAGTTGTTCTGCGCTGCATTCTGTTACATCTTAGTTTGCCATTTTAATGTGACTTAATCTGACTTTTTGCTCACTCAGGAAAGTTTTACTGCAAACCTCACTTTACTTACTGTAAACTGAATAACAAGGCGAGGAAGAGGCGGAATCACCCAACAATATCGCACAGAACGGTAGGGACTTTCTCACCAGCTCTTGGTATCATAAGCAGATGGTGTTATGCTGTTATGCTACTGAGTGCAATGCCTACCATGTTCTTTTCTTTCCCAGTCCAAATAAACATTATCTCAAGCTTGGCTGTGTGGAACCCCTGTCCTGGGAACTCGTGCTCCAAGTATTGCTGGACCACCCCCACAATCTCACCATCTACGTTTATAAACATCTACCTATGATTGACAGATTCTGACCATTTAAAAAGCAGTTAAGAGGGCAGCACGGTGGCACAGTGGTTAGTACTGTTGCCTGCGGTGCTGAGGACCCGGGTTTGAATCCCGGCCCTGGGTCACTGTCTGTGTGGCATTTGCACAGTCTCCCCGTGTCTGCATGGGTTTCTCCCCCACAACCCAAAAAGATATGCAGGATAGGTGGTTTGGCAATGCTAAATTTCCCCTTAATTGGAAAAAACAATTGGGCACGCTAAATTTTTTTTAAAAAGAAAAAAAGAAAAAAAAACAGTTAAGTGCTTTCTGCTGAGACGAGCAGAAAATGAAAGCACTTAACTCTTAGACGTTTATAAATATTGTGGTTAGGTTCAAAGCAGTGTACTTGAGATGAACTTAAGCGTGAAGGGAAATTAAAATAAACATTTCCCATATCTAGCTGCCTGGAAGCTATTACCCTTCCAAATGCAGCCTACTAAAAGCTATTTCACTGAAAGTTTTTCCTCAAATCCCCCTTAATCCTGTTGCCCCTCCCCTTGAAGTTGTGCCCCCTTGTGACTAAGCCTTCAACTAAGGGGAACAACTGCTCCCTATCCACCCCGCCCATGCCCCTCATAATCATGTACACCTCGATCTTTTCTGCACCAGTTGAAAACAGCCCAAGCCTAGCCAACCTCTCGTCATAACTTAAACGTTCCATCCCATGCAAGATCCTGGTGAATATCCTCTGCACCCCCTCCAGTGCAATCGCATCCTTCCTATAATGTGGCTATCAGAGTTGAACACGGTAATCAAGTTGTGGCTCAACCAAAGTTCTGTACAACTCCAACATGACCTCCCTGCTTTTGTAATCTATGCCTCAATTGATAAAGGCAAGGGTCCCATATGCCTTTTTCACCACCCTATTAACCTTCCCTCCTGCCTTCAGAGATCTATGGACAAAAACTCCAAGATCCCTTTCCTCGGAACTTACCAGTTTCGGGCCATTCATTGAACATTTCTTTGTCAAATTACTCCTTCTAAAGTGTATCATCTCACACTTTTCAGGGTTAAATTCCATCTGCCACTTTTCTGTCCATTTGACCATGCGGTCTATATCTTCCTGTAACCCAACACACTCAACCTTACTGTTAACCACCCAGCCAATCTTTGTGTTATTCGCAAACTTAGTGATCCTACCCCCACATAGTCATCTGTGTCGTTTATATAAATTTCAAACAATAGGGGACCCAGCACAGATCGCTGTGGTACGTCACTGGACACTGGCTTCCAGTCACTAAAGCAACCGTCTGTCATCATCCTCTGTCTCCTACAGCTAAGCCAACTTTGAACCCACCTGATCACATTCCCCTGTATCCCATGTGCATTTGCCTTTCATAGTTTATCATAGATTATCATAGAATTTACAGTGCAGAAGGAGGCCATTCAGCCCATCGAGTCTGCAACTCCACCCTATCCCCATAACCCAGTAACCCCACCCAACACTAAGGGCACCTTCTTTAAAGGTCTCCCATGTGGGACCTTGTCAAACGGTTTGACATGTAAACTACATCAACTGCAGTACCCTCATCTACGTACCTGGTCACATGCTCAAAAAATTCAATCAAATTTGTTAGGCATGACCTACCTCTGACAAAGCCATGCTGACTATTCATGATCAAATCTTACCTCTCCAACTGGAAATAGATTATTGCCTTCAGAATTTTCTCCAATAGTTTCCCTACATTAGCTGTTCTCCAGTCCTCTGACACCTCCCCCGAGGCCAGCGAGAAATAAAATATTTGGGTCAGAGCCCCTACACTCTCCTCCCTCACTTCGCTCAGCATCTTGGGTCACAATTCATCAGGACCTGGAGATTTGTCACTGTTAAGCCTGTCAGCACCTCCAATACCTTGTCACTCCCTATGACAATTTGCTCAATAATCTCACTGTCTCTCTCCCCAAATTCTATATCTATCTCCTCATTCTCTTGGGTGAAGGCGGATATTCACCTTCAAATTCCCAGCCTCCAACCTGCTCTGCAGCCACAATATCGATATGGTTGGTCAGATGTTGATGCCTGGGGGATTTTTGCATGTCAAAAAGGAGATGAATTTTCTCTTACTAAAGATGGTCATTGCTTGACACTTGTGTAGTGTGAATGTCCTTTGCTACTAATCAGCTCAAGCCTGAATGATGCCCAGGTTGCTGCTTGTTGGAGCGTATAACTTCAGTGTCTGATGAGTTGTCAATGCTACTGAACACTGTGTAATCATCAGCGAACATCCCTTCTTCTCACCTTAAGATGGAGGGAAGGTCATTCATGCCTGGGACTGAGATGATTGGCTTCCAACAACCACAACCATCTTTCTTTGTGCTACAATGGTGGGAAAAATAGGTAGGAAGTCAAGTGGTGGGAATGACACAAAGATTCTATAGAGGAATTTCGACAGGTTAAATGAGTGGGCAAAAACTTGACAGATGGAATATAATGTAGGAAAGTGTGAAGTTATGCACTTGGGTAGGAAAAATAAAGGAGCTGAATGTTATTTAAATGGAGAAAGTCAGGGTGGCATGATGGTGCAGTGGTTAGCACTGTTGCCTCATGGCGCCAAGGACCCGGGTTCGATCCCAGCCCAGGGTCACTGTCTGTGTGGAGTTTGCATATTCTCCCCATGTCTGCATGGGTTTGACCCCCACAACCCAAAGACTTGCAGGGTAGATGAATTGGCCATGCTAAATTGCCCCTTAATTGAAAAAAATAATAATTGAGTACTCTAAATTTATAATAATTTTTTTTTAAATAGATGGAAAAAGAGTGCAGAAACCTGCAACACAGAGGGATTTGGGTTCCTCGTGTGTAAATCACAAAAAACTAGAATACAAATTAAGCAGGTAATAGGGAAGGCAAATGGAATGTTGGTCTTTATTTCAAAGGAAATGGAGTATAAAAAAAGGGAAGTTTTGCTAAAACTATACAAGGCCCGAGTTAGACGACACCTGGAATACTGTGAACAATGTTGGTGCCCTGGTCTAGGAACAATATACTGGCATTGGAGGCAGTCCAGAGAAGGTTCACTGGGGTGATCCCAGTATGGAGTGATTTTCTTATGAGGAAAGGTTGAGTCGGTTGGGTTGGTACTCATTGGAGTTTAGAAGAATGAGAGGCACCTTACTGAGACATATAGGATTTTCAGGGGGCTTGACAGGGTAGATGCTGAGTGGATGTTTTCTCTAGTGGGAGAGTCCAGGACCAGAGGGCATAATCTCAGAGTAAGGAGTCATTCATTTAAGACGGAGGTGAGGAGACATTTCTTCTCTCAGAGGGTAATTAATCTTTGGAATTCTTTATCGCAGAGAGCTGCAGAGGTTATTAAATATGTTTGAGGCTGAGATAGATTTTTAAATCGGTAAGAGAATCGAGGGTTATGGCGATAAGGCGGGAAAATGAGTTGAGGATTATATCAAATCAGCCATGATCTCATTGAATGGCAGAGCCGACTTGATGGGCCGAATGGCCTACTTCTGCTCCTACATATTATGCTAGATATGACTTCATACAGTATGGATCTTCCCCCTGATTCCTATTCACTTCAATTATGCAAGGGCTGCTGGATTTCAGACACATTTAAATGGTGTCTTGATGTCAAGGGCAGTCACTCTCCGCTCACCTCTGGAATTCAGCTGTCTAGTTCTTGTTTGGACTAAGGTCAGAAGCCCAGTGTTCCTGGTGGAATCCCAAACTGAGCAAAAGTGAGCAGCTTGTTGCTGTGTAAGTGTCACTTGATAGCGCTGCCAACAACCCTTTCCATCACTCTGCGGATGAATAAAAGTAGACAGATGGGATGGTAATTGACCCAATTGAATGTGCCCTGCTTTTTGTGGACTTCTCTGGAGTGAAATTCAGAAACATTTCCACGGATAAAGCAGGAGGGGGGGGGGGGGGGGGGGGGGGGGGGGGGGTCGGAGTTTGAAACTCTCTTTTGCAAATGCCAATTGATGTTACATCTATTGTTACCTTTAAATCTTGAGATAATTAACTCAAGGGTCCAACTGGTCTCCTCCTGTTCCTGTGTTCCTATTTTCACACCCGTTGCGTTTCCTGCTACCATTATTGGTACACAACCGTGCAGCAATATTGAAAGTTCTGAAAGATAAATGCAAATTACTGCGGATGCTGAGATCTGAAACACAAAACAGAAAGTACTGGACAATCTCTGCGGGTCTGGCAGCATCTGTGGCGAGATGCTGTCCACAGATACTGTCAGAGCTGCTGAGATTGTCCAGCATTTTCTGTTTTTGTTTAAAACATCTCTAGTTCCATTGAATACAGACTTCAGCTGTTTGTTTGTTTGTTTGTTTTTATTTTTTAGGGTGAGTCGGTGCCTTTGAGGAAGTCGGACGGTGAGGCTTTGACAAACGCCGAGCACACTTGCAGTGTTAGTTCTTTGCCCGACAAGCCCCCAGGTATCATGAGTTCGTTGCCCTGGAGATTCCTCAGCTGGCCACTGCGAGCCACGGGGGCGCTGCTTGACGCCCCCAAGCGCCTGTCTAACTGGATGCATGGTGTTCTGCATGCCACCAGCTGCCACTTGAGGGAGAATGCGTACAATTACGGCTACCTGTATGAGTTGCTAAGTTTGAGCGTGCCGCTGCTGTATGTGCAATACGAGGTTCTCCTACACATGTGCCAAGAAGCAGGTTCACCGCACGATTACCTGATCAAATGGGTGCACAACACCCTGGGGTTTTAAAATTAATTGAAGTGCCGTTTACTTAACCTAACCCCTCCTGACCATCACGTCAGATTGTGCAAGCGAGATTTTAATGTAATGTGACAAAACACAATCGTACTGAAAATTATTTATTTAAAATCAGCAGGTCACTGTATTTACAACTGTATTGGGCAATCAAACAGCTTACCGGGTACACAAAGGTTTTTGCAATATTGATTACAGTTGCAGCAATAATGTTTGCGATAATTGTATTACCGAAGCTCCTGTGGGTTTTACAAGATTCAAATTGATGTTGTCCTACATTAAATTGTTTACATTTTCATATCAGGCTGGTTTTAAAGAAGGAAGGATGTTTTTTTTATTCCATGACATGAAATGTAATTTCAGAAAAAAAAATCCAATGAATATATATTTCCTCATTGTTTACTTTCTTAACTAATAAGAGAAGTGCAAGTGCCGCTAAAGAACAATAATGGTTTACTTAGTCAGGCAACTATTATCAATAAAAGATCCAGTGTAATTAGATTAAAGTTTTTGAATGGGAGAGCAGTCAAATGGGTCCATTATGCAGACACTTGATATTTTGGTGATGTCTGGTGTTAGTTACAGTTTCCAAGGATGTATCATTCTGCGTTTACATTGCAAGGATACTGTTGGTGTGAGGCAATTTCTGCTCACACTTATGCTAAACTAGTGTAAAATTACCCAGACTTGGGCCTGGCTGGAATCCAAAGTGAGTTAATAGTTAGACTCCTCCTCCAGGCAGAATCAGTCCGCCAGTCTGACTCCTCCACCAGATTGACTCTCCTCCCTCCAGATAGGCTGACCAAGTGTTGCAGGCCATACATGACTCTGGGTTTTAGTTTAGTATAAAAGTTACAGCTGCAGCTTCAGTGCAAAGTGAATCCACTTTTGTCACGTGTAAATGCAGTGAATGACTTCCTATTGTGAATGATTTTAACAATGCTCTGTAGCTTTATTTGAAGTGACTGTTCAGGACATCTCCCTTGTGCCTAATGCCGTGGGGTACCTTTTAACTGACCGAACACTTGAGTTCTGTGCAATTGTTTTAAATTGTTATTACGAATTGGTTTTGCAGTTTGCCAGTAGGCCACTTAATCAGTATTTGATTTGTTCCGGAGCCTTGTTTGAAAGAAGCACCCCAGCCAACAGATCAAAATCAAACTATTGTGAACTTGATCTGTCCGAAGTGTAAGGTTGGGACGCCCGGAATCCCTCCTTGCTGCTATAGGGTAGGCAATGAGAAGTTGGGATCCTTTGGTGAGAATCAGAATAGGATCAACATGTATCTGGAATTTTTGGTTGCGGATCACAATCAGAAGTTGAGCCTTGCACTGACTGGATCTGCAGTTGATATGTTTTTTAAAAAATATATATGATCGTAAGACAGAGTTGTGTTCTATTATCAGTGCCCTTCTGTTTACTGTGATATAACTGAGATTGTACTTCGTGTTATAATCTCTCTCTCTCTCGCTCTTTCTTTCTTTCTTTCTTTCTCTGTCTGCCTGCTCCCCATTGCTTGCAATTTGTTACATCTCCCTCTGTGCTGCAAAGTACTGGGTAAAGATTTGCCTCTCACTATCGGTCTTTGGCCATGTTTGTGAACCATTAGACTTTTCAGTAAACCTGCATGCCCTGATTGCACTTAGCGTCCCACCAAACAATGCACGGGTCTGATGGTCCTTTTTTTTGCTCTCTAACTTCTCGCTGTTCTCAATAATTGCGGACGGTCTTAAACTCTCTCTCTCTCCACCCCCCAAAAAATACATAGCTTCCGTCCCCTTTTGAAGTTTGCAAAGCAGGGAAAAAACTTTGGGGCTAAATTGCAGGCAAGCAGTGATGGAAGAGCCAAATAAAAGTCCCTCTTACCTACCACCCTGTTCATAAAGCTCCATGAGCCGTTTCAATATACTTTAGTTACTTTTAATTTTTTTTTAAAGTCAAAGGGAGCCAACCATCTTTTGTCAGGTGATTTATGAAGTATGCAAAACACTAAGCGGATGCAAGACTTAACTTGAATATCATCAACAGTAGCTGTGCTTAATCGCAGTATTCTTTTAAACCCAGTATATTAAAAGAGAACTGCAAGATTAAAACAGAACAAGTTTTGAAAAAAATTATGTAAAAAGATATTTTCAACCAATGTTTACGTTCTAATTTTGAAGAAAATTTGATTTAAAAAAAAAGATATACTTTTCCTGAGATTTACATTCTAAATTTGAAATAAAAAATGGGTTGAGATGTTTGTAAAAAAAAATCTATATCTTTTTCCTCCCAGACATCTCTTTGCTTTTGGGCATTCCCTTAATTTTAATGTACAACACCATTGTCCACACATGGCATGAAACTCCACCATGCCATGGTTAACCGTACATGCTTTGAGTGAAACTTATCGTAAGTGAGGCTGGTTAGCTCCCTCCGCTGATCTCTGGGACAAGGAATTTCAGGCACTTATGTCAGGTGTTCTGACACTGACCATGTCCACTTGCCCCCTCCCCCCCCTGGACTGCTCAAATTCCATGCTCTGGAACTCCTTCTGACCTAACTAGAGACAGCCCTGGCGATAAGTATCTTCCTGAATGACACTGGTGGACCAAACAACATCTGCACACAATGAAATCCTGTTTTATGTCGATGGATTTAATCACGTGGAACATTTTAACAGCTGAAGCACTGTGCGTACTAACAGACTAAAAGAGCTCGTATTGTCCCGTCTGCACTCGCCTCCCCAACCCTTTTAATAAAATAAATTGACCCATTATCGCATGACCTGCAAATGCCTGATCTTGATTCATAATTAAATTTATTTCCACTTTCAAGCCAGTGCACTATATATATACTTTCCTGTATCTTCTGTTACAGACTCCACATACCTTTAAAGGATGAGAATCAAAGAATATTTTAATCCCAATTCATCTGAAAAAAAAAATGGTTTAACAGAAGGGTTTCCTATTTCATAACAGAATGCAATTAAGGAAAATGTTTGTGAATACATTTTTTTAAAAATGTGTATTTTTTTTAAGTCTCACAATCAGTCCTGTATTTTGCACATGATGGAATATGTCAAGAGTTATTTATGAAACCAAAGGCTGTAAGCGGATAATAAATTAAAATAGATGCTTTGTAAAGTACTCTCTGTCTCTTTCTCCTTCTTTCCTGATGAATTTATTTTCCTGTGGGTTATCTATTCCCCCACCCAAAGTCGTGCGTGAGCTCTCGATTGCAAACCCATCAAAACAGCCATGACAACGTTTTCTAGTGGCCTTTAATAACATCATGAGGCTGAGTCACTGAGTTGTATGGTGTTAGCCCTAGGTTCAGTCGTGACTTAATAACTGCGTTGTTGGCTCACATTAAAGATAGCTGCAAAGTAAAAGCTGGAAATCTGAAAGGAAAGATTGAGAATGCTGAAAAATCTCAGCAGGTCTGTGGAGAGGGAAACCGAGTTAACCTTTCGAGTCCATATGGCCCCTATGCAGACACAAAATGTTAGCTCTTGGTTGTTTTTCTCTCTCCACTGAAGCCGCCAGTCCTGCTGAACTTTAACCAGCAGCATTTCCAGTTTTTGTTTGTATTAAACATCGCTCTCCGACTTGTTAAATGGGAATTTAATAAAGACAAGGTTCTCAAGTTGAGGTGTTTTCCAAGATTATTCACCAAATCTTCCTACCCTTGCTGGCACATTCCCATATCCACACACAAGGAACATCACCCTCATTAATTATGTCACCTTTGATACCATTACCTAAATAGGAACTTAACCATTCTCGGCCGAGATCTTTTCATTTGAAATTAACCTATTGCTTTTTGGGGGAAGGAGCTCCAGATTTCCACGACACTATGATTTCAGGAGCTGAGAGGGGATGGGCTTGTGTCTCAATTTATTGTCTCCAACCACCCCCCTCGACCCCGCTCCCACCCACCAATCTCGCCAGTTATTGCTATTGAAATTATTGCGAGCTTGTTGTCTTCCTGTTAACAAAGAAACAGAATTCCCCTCTGAGGGTACGTATTCCTTCCATGCTGCTCCTCCAACAGTGCAGTGCTCCCTCAGTACTGATCCTCCAGTAGTGCAGTGTTCCCTCAGTACTGACTCTCCAACAGTGCAGTGTTCCCTCAGTACTGATCCTCCAGTAGTGCAGTGTTCCCTCAGTACTGACTCTCCAACAGTGCAGTGTTCCCTCAGTACTGATCCTCCAGTAGTGCAGTGTTCCCTCAGGACTGACTCTCGAACAGTGCAGTGTTCCCTCAGTACTGATCCTCCAGTAGTGCAGTGTTCCCTCAGTGCTGCCCTTCCAACAGTGCAGTGTTCCCTCAGTTCTGCCCCTCCAACAATGCAGTGTTCCCTCAGTGCTGCCCCTCCAACAGTACAGTGTTCGTTCAGTACTATCCCTCCAACAGTACAGTGTTCCCTCAGTGCTGCCCCTTCGACAGTGCAGCAATCCCTCAGTACTGACCCGCTCACAGTGCAGTAATCTTTCAGTACTGACCCTCTCACAGTCGGGCAATCCCTCAGTACTGACCCTCTGACAGTGCTGCACCTCCACCATGCAGCGCTCCCTCATTGCTGCCCCTCCGACAGTGCAGTGTTCCATCAGTTTTGCTCCTCCGACAGTGCAGCAATCCCTCAGTACTGACCCTCTCACAGTGCAGTAATCCCTCTACTGACCTTCTCAGTGGGGCAATCCCTAAGTACTGACCCTCTCACAGTGGGGCAATCCCTCAGTACTGACCCTCTCACAGTGGGGCAGTCCCTCAGTGCTGCCCCACCGACAGTGCAGCGCTCCTTCAGTACTGACCCTCTGACAGTGCAGCGCTCCTTCAGTACTGACCCTCTGACAGTGCAGCGCTCCCTCAGTGCTGCCCCTCCAACAGTGCAGCGCTCCCTCAGAGCTGCCCCTCCGACAGTGCAGCGCTCCCTCAGTACTGACCCTCTGACAGTGCAGCGCTCCCTCAGAGCTGCCCCTCCGACAGTGCAGCGCTCCCTCAGTACTGACCCTCTGACAGTGCAGCACTCCCTCAGTACTGACCCACTGTCAGTGCAGCGCTCCCTCAGTGCTGCCCCTCCGACAGGGCAGCGCTCCCTCAGAGCTGCCCCTCCGACAGGGCAGCGCTCCCTCAGTACTGACCCTCTGACAGTGCAGCGCTCCCTCAGTACTGACCCTCTGACAGTGCAGCGCTCCCTCAGTGCTGCCCCTCCGACGGGGCGGCGCTCCCTCAGTACTGACCCTCTGACAGTGCAGCGCTCCCTCAATGCTGCAACTCCAGATGTGTAGCAATCCCTCCAAAACATTCCTTACAACAGTGCAGTGTTCCCTTAATGCTGCCCCACCAGCAATGTAAAATTCCCCGAGTGCTCTCCCTCAGACTGTGTAGGGTTCCCTCAGTGCTGGCACTGTGACAGTGCAGCGTTTCTTCCATATCATCCCTTCAAGATTGTTGTGCTCCCTCCGTACAATCCCCAACCCTGCAGCACTCCCTCAGTACTACCCCTTCAACACTGTAGTTCTCCCTCAGCACTGCCCTGGGGTAGGACAATGCTACTGGATTATTGTGCTCAAGCCTTCGAGTGGAATCTGATGATTGGGTTTAGCCACCTACCGTTTGAAGATTCTTATGGTGTCGAGCCTTAGTGGTTGTCCATTACCCACCCACTGCCTCTAGAAGTGATCATCTGGAATTGGCGGGGGGGGGGGGGGGGGGGGGGGGGGGGTTCCAATTTAAATACCAATTTTTGCCTATAATTGATTTAACTTGACTAGAGAGAACAACTGAACCATACTTTAACGAGAATGATCAACCTGCAGTGAGGAATCACAAGCACTCATCAAACAGCTGATAATCTAGAATGTTTCTTAAGGAACACCCCTCCATGGTTGGCTGCGACTGCTGTTAGGTGGGGCTGCTGAATTTAATATTAAGTCATGACTGAATCTAGGTTCCCCTCGTTTCGTGTCACTCTTTGTGACTGTATCAGAACCGGTTCATGCTCACTCACGTCTTCTAACAACAGTGACCTGGTGTCCTCTGTTGTTATTAATCTGTGCTCCCCTTTTCCTCCTGATGCAGGTGATCTTGGTGTGGTGAGCAGCATGAGGCATCTCCAAGCAGCTGGGGTCTGATGTTTTAACTGACTCGGGTCTGTTCAGTTCTTGCTTCTGATTTGTGGGGCTTTTCTTCCAAATCTTTCCGCCTTGGTGTTGACAGCATGCGACACTTCCAGCAGAAATTATCGGGAACCACTAGAGTAAATCTCTCTCCAAAGAACTTGACATCCTTCCTTGAGTGTAATGCCCAGAATTAGACACAGTTACTCCAGCATAATTATTCCTTGATTCTGGCACTGACCACAGGCGATCATTAAAGGAGGACCATGTGGCTCAAGACGTCGCCCCACCTGAAACTGCCCAGGGCACTCTCAGAGTGGACAATAAATACCGGCCTTGCCAGTAATGTCTACATCCAAGAACAAATACAAACAAATCCACCACATGATTGCAGCCAATTGATCAATTTAGGATGGAGAAATTTAAAAGTAGAGCAAGCTCCTGAGAAAATATCATTCAAAATTAATACAAAGAAGATGTCAGTGGTTCTCGAGGTGTTAAAAATTCATGTTTAAGAGCATTGTTCTGGCAGCATTTAATTAATGAGAAGGGGGTGGGGGATGGTGCCATTTAGTGATAATGCCACTGGACTAGTAATCCAAAGGATCACGTCCCACCATGATCTGGATTTGAAAGCTAGTCAGTAATGGTGACCTGGAAACTACAGAATCATATTATCCCTACAGTGCAGAAAGAAGCCATTCAGCCCATCGAGTCTGCATTAACCCTCTAAAAGAGCACCCTATCTGGGCACAATGCCACCATATCCCCGTAACCCCACCTAACCTGCTCATCCCTGGACACTAAGAGGCAATTTAGCATAGCCAATCTACCTAACCTAACCTACACTCTTTGGATTGTGAGAGGAAACTGGAGCACCCAAAGAACGCGCAAACTCCACAGAGATAGTCACTCACGGTCTGAATTGAGCCCGGGACCTGGTGCTGTGAGGCAGTAGTGCGAAGCACTGTGCCACCTTTAAAAAAAATTTTTTTAATGTTTAAATTCATTCACGGGACTTGGGCATCACTGACATAGACCAGTCTTTGTTGCCCATCCCTAATTGCCTTTGAACTGAGTGGCTTTGCTCGGCCATTCCAGAGGGCAGCTGAGAGTCGACCACATTGCTGTGGATTTGGAATCACATGGAGGCCAGACCAGGTGGGAATGGCAGATTTCCTTCCCTATTGGAAATTAAGGAACCAGATGTTTTCATAGTCATTATTAGACTTTCAATTCCAGATTTTCGTTGAATTCAAAGTTAACCATCTGCTGGGGTGCGATTCAAACCCACATCCCCAGAGCAGTATCCCAGTTCTCTCGACAACTAGTCCAGTGAAAATGCCACTATGCCGTCATCCAGCCTCTTTCTCCACCGTTCCTCAGGTTCTTCCTCAATCCTTGATTATTGATTAAGGAGATAGGCTGTTGATCCCGTCATTCCCTGAGGTCTCAGATGTTCCGTTGCTCTCACCCCCATCTGCTATAAACTGACACTCCCTGCAAGTTACAGGACATTAAAATGTCAAGTAGCAGGCTGAGGGAAAAGGTCTAAATTACAGGGCAGGAAGTGAGATGTCCCACTCCAGAAATATCCGGGCCAATGTTTTCCTTTCAGGGAAAAAAAAACACTCAATTAAATAGCTTGTAAGGAGAAAACTGCAACAAAAACCAAACTATGGCCAAACTTGTTCTCCCCCACCCCAAGGACAATTATTCATGAGTTGCAACAGACATGGATAATTATTACTGACAAAGGTTCAGGGTAAAATTGTACTGAAGTATTTACAGAACAGCTTGTACTTGTGCAACAAGGCCTTGCTATGCTGAATGTCCCAGAGCTGTAACTTTATTTAAGCTTGGGGGGAGGGGGGAGGGGTTAGTTTCTTGACTAGAGTTGGCTAAGTTTCAGGGAACATCGTTGCTGTCATCGACAGTTCCTGCTTTCTCTTTATCTAGGCTACTTACATGACAGTCTTCATTCCAATCATTCAAGATAACTGGATTTTGATTGCTTAAACAAAATGGCAATCCCCTTGCACTTTTTTCTGTAGAGTCATGGATCCTGCCACCTATTTTAAATTATTTCAGATCGTGTTTACACTTCGGCTGATGCTTCCAGTTGCAGGTGCTACGCCTTTGGAGTCTTTTGGGTGAAACAAATTCTCTATCTGATGTGGATGTCAAAGATTCCACGTGTTTTTGAAGAGAACCACGAGAATTCTCCTAGCGTCCTGGTCAATAATTAGACCTCACCAATAGTCCTTAAAAAAAAAAAATTCCTGACCATGTTTTTCATTGTGGGGATTTGCTGAGCACCGATTGGCTGTCGCGTTTCCTACATCTCAACAGTGACAACACTTCAGTGGCTGTGGAGCGTTTTGGGACATTGAGGTCAGGAACGGTCTTTCCTTTTTGTAAAATTTCAGTTAGTGAGGTAATTGCCGCAATGTTTCACAATGCATCCCTCCGACATTCAGTTCCCTCCGTCACTGCTTCAAACTCCTTCTGTCATTCCTCGTGAGTTTATTCGTTTTGGCAGAAGGAAATACATTCCAGTCTGACTGGCTCAGTCACTTTACTGTGAGGTGCCCAGCCAGTTTGCCAGCTGCATATTGCAAGATATGGACTTTTGAACCAAGTGAGATTTTCTGCCCTGGTTTTGATACTGATCCATAATCGGGCAGTGCAGTCATTGTTTTACTGCACTAGTAATCAGCAGCCTGGACTTAATGACCCAGAGAAGGCGAGTTCAAATCCTAAGGTGGAGCAGTTAAATTCAGTTTTAAAAAAAGTTGGCCTCAGCATAAACTGTCAGGTTATTATAATCAACCCAACAGGGTCAGTATAGTGCCCCTTTAGGGAATGAAACCTGCTGTCCTTACCCAGCCTGGCCCACACCAACGTGGTTTGTGTTTTAGCCCCAGACGTGGCCAGTAAGAAACACGATAGTAACAAATCAGGGCAACTTGAAATAGACCAGCCTTGCTAGTGTTATGGGCCAGGGTTTAGAGAACCCCAAAGTGTATCATGGAGTTCATCTGACCCATAACTTTTAATAGATTATGGTATGGGGAGCACATGGTCCACTCTACAGGTGTGGTACAGCATAAATGGAAAAGTATTTTTTAAAGCAAACCAATGTTTATTCTATGAACTCAAGTTAACATTTTTAAAACATACAGTGAACATCTTAGCAACTATTAATTCAGATACAACCCCCAAAGAATACAACACAAAGTAATCCTTTAAGCCGTCCTTTTAACATCCGTAATACTTAAAACACCTTTCACCAGAAGCACATCAGGTTAAAGTCACTACTGTTATTATTTTTAAATCACCAGGATCGATTTACAGTCTTTAGGTTACAGAGAGAGATTCATACACCTTCTGGCTGTGACTGCAGCTATCCAGCTCTGAAAACGAAACTAAAACACACCCTCCAGCAAACAGCCTAAAACGAAAGTAAATAGTTGACAGACAGTCCAGCTCCACCCACTCTCTGACATCACTGCAGTAATAAACACCCATTTCTTAAAGGTACTCTTACTACAGATACTTATATACACACCAATTTATAAACACCCATTTCTTAAAGGTACTCTCATATCACACTAGCAATTGGCAAAACCCCAAGAATTAATAAAAGTTAAACCAACTGTAGTAAGCCACAATATTGACTCTGCTGGACATATTTTTGCTGCCTTTCCTTGTATCATAGTTCACGTTCACATATCATAAAATCATAATCATAGAATCATACAGCATAGGAAGAGGTCACTCGGCCCATTGGGTCTGTGCTAGCCCTTTGAAGGAGCTACCTAATCTACTCCACTACACTTTCCTCAGAGCCTTTTAAATCCTTTTCAAGCATTTAACCAGTTCCCCTTTGAAAGCTGTTATTGAAACTGCTTCCATTGGCCCCTCAGACAGAACGTTCTAGGTCGCAGCAGCTCACTGTGTGAAGACATTTCTCCTCATCCACTTTCTGATTCTTCCACCAATTATCTTAAATCTGCATCCTCTGCTTACCGACCCTTCCGGTACGGGAAATGGCTTCTTATTTAATCTGTCAAAGGCCCTTCATTACGTTGAACATTAACATCAAATTTCCTGGTAACCTAAAGGGCTCAAATAAACACGTGGTCAAGAATCGCCGTGCCGGAGGATTTTTTTTTCTACTTCTAGTCACTCACAATGTTTCTCATTAGATCACCAGCCTCCTATCACGTGTTTGGTCTGATCCTTCAAGACTATGGGGGCCAATTATATCCAAACCAATGTATCAGGAAACCAGATGATTTTAAAACATAGAACATAGAACAGTACAGCACAGAACAGGCCCTTCGGCCCTCGATGTTGTGACGAGCAATGATCACCCTACTCAAACCCACGTATCCACCCTATACCCGTAACCCAACAATCCCCCCATTAACCTTACACTACGGGCAATTTAGCATGGCCAATCCACCTAACCCGCACATCTTTGGACTGTGGGAGGAAACCGGAGCACCCGGAGGAAACCCACGCACACATGGGGAGGACGTGCAGACTCCGCACAGACAGTGACCCAGCCGGGAATCGAACCTGGGACCCTGGAGCTGTGAAGCATTTATGCTAACCACCATGCTACCGTGCTGCCCATCATTTTGGCTGGATCAACAGTTTTAAGCCCTGTATCTGTCCAATTTTATGCAACTGGTTCGATCAGTGCAGCCACTAGATTGTCCTGAGGCTCTGTACCTCAGCCAATAAAACTCTCAGCAACTAAGATCTCAAACAAAACATGCCAATTCTTTGAATTGAAATCCAGTCCCCCCAGAGCTGGCGACTGAAATGAGTTATTTGCCAAATCAAACTGATCTGCTTTGAGTTATTATCTGTGTCGATGAACTGAAATATGGAGAATTATTATTACTTAAAGGTAAAATGACATTGTTATTCTGCTTGATCACAAATTCAGTGCAGATCATTCTTATATTTTTTCTCAATAATTATGCAATGAATGTGCAGCATCAAAAGTCTGTGTCAATTGGCCAGGGCAGCAGTACAAGGCATTAGGAGTCACCAACTCTAGTTGGACGTATTCTTGGAAGTTTTCGCATGACGTCCTGCCTCCCAGTCTCCATGAGCTGCCATTGGTTACCCAACATGCCCATCAATGCAAAGTTCTGCCTTCCCCGGCCAATCAGAAAGTGAACACACTCTTCTATCACACTGTACGATCCATGCCTGTACATCAAGCAGCCCTCTTCCATCTGCAATATTTTTGTAACTATTAAATGGAAGTTTTCAAAGCAAGCAGAAATAATTTTTAGAGATTCATCACGATGAATTTTTTTTTTCTTCGGCGTTTAAATTTACAGCAGTTCCCAGGGGGCAATTTTCAATTTTTGGCGTGTCCAGGAACATTAACAAACAAAATTTGAATTGAGCCCTTGTAGAGATATTTAGGACAGGTTGTCAAAAGCCTGATCAAAGTTTTGAGGAATGTCAGGTCTGGTTTTCCAGAGATAAAGGCCCAAGCAGCTGAAGGCACAGCCACTACTGGTAAAGGCATTTAATTTTATTTGTTCCTGGGATGTGGGTGCCACTGGCTCGGTTACCATTTGTTCCCCATCCCTGATTTCCCTGAAGAAGGCGGTGATGAGCTGCTTTCTTGAACCGTCCACATGGCGAAGGTACACCAACTGTTCTGTTAGGGAGGAAGTTCCAGGATTTTGATTCAGCTACAGTGAAGGAATGGTGATATAGTTCCAAGTCAGGATGGTCTGTGGCTTAGAGGGCAACTTGTAGGTAGTGGTGTTCTCTTGTGTCTGCTGACTCTGTCCTTCTACGTGGTAGAGTTTGTGAATATTGATGATGATTTCGAAGGAATCCTAGCAGATTGTTGCCGTGCATCTTGCAGTGCTTCAGTGGTGGAGGGATTGAGTGTTTGAGGTAGTGGATAGGGTGCTGATCAAGTGGGATATTTGTCCTGGATGTTGTTCAGCTTCTTGAGTGTTGATGGAGCTGCAATTATCTAGACAAATGGGAAGTACTTCCATCTTGTGCCTTTTAGATCGTGGACAGGCTTTGGGGAGTCAGGAGGTGACTTACTGCAAAATTCCCATCCTCTGGTCAGCTCTGGTAGCCCAGTATTTCATAGAATCATAGAATTTACAGTGCAGAAGGTGGCCATTCAGTCCATCGAGTCTGCACCAGCCCTTGGAAAGAGCACTCTACTTAAGCGCACCCTATCCCTGTTTTATCTTTGTTTCAGTGAGCTTCTGGTAAATGGTAACCCCCAGGATGTTGAGGGTGAACATTGATGAATTATAATCAGGAATGCTGGAGAGGCCGGAGTTGGAAGAGCACAGAGATCTTGGAAAGTTCTAGCAACGGAGGAGATAGGGAACGGCAAGATTGTGAAGGGATCTGAGAATAAGGATCCTAAAATCGAGGTATTGCCAGTCAAGGGGCCAATGTTGTTCAGTGAGCAAAGACATGATGGGTGAAGGGGTTTTGGTACAAGTTAGGATACAGACAGCAGAGTTTTTATAACCTCAAGTTTATGAAGGGTGGAATGTGGGAGGCCAACAAAGAGCATTGGAACAGACCTAGAGTTAACAAAAACATGGATGTGGATTTCAGTATAGATGAGCTAAGGTGGAGGGCTAAAGGCAGAGATTGTTGTGGAGGTAGAAATAGGTGGTCTTATATAATCCAAGCAAGGAGTCATTGAGGGGTGTGGGTGAGAGGCTAACATGAGAACGTTGTGATATCCAGATGAGAAAAGTCCCAGGTCTATCCAGTTCACTTTCTATAATCCTGATGTTTACATGATCCAACAATAATGCAGATGTTGAAAATTCATCGTGGTGAATCTTTATCAACGTGTCTGCAACAGACCCAGACATGAGGTGAGGAAACCCTGATGGTGGAGAGCTTAGAAACCAAAAGTCCAAAGTTAACTCTTTTTTTAAAAATAATTTTTACTGAAATTTTTTACAAAATATATAACAACAAACAGTAACAAACAACAATAAAACAACATAATAAGCATAACACCCCCAAGACCGTAGCAACGCATATATATCAAACCCCCCACCCCCCCCCCCAACCCGGTAAACAACAAGAAAACTTGAAAATAAATTTAAATTAATTAAACATAGTCAACACTCCCCCCCCCCCCCCCCCCCCCCCCCCCCCCCCCGGGTTGCTGCTGCTGCTGACCTAGTTCCCTATCGCTGAGCCAGAAAGTCAAGGAAAGGCTGCCACCGCCTAAAGAACCCTTGTACCGATCCTCTCAGGGCGAATTTGACCTTCTCCAGCTTAATATAACCCGCCATGTCATTGATCCAGGTCTCCACGCTTGGGGTCTCGCATCCTTCCGCTGTAGCAAGATCCTCCGCCGGGCTACTAGGGACGCAAAGACCAAAACACCGGCCTCTCTCGCCTCCTGCACTCCCGGCTCCACCACAACCCCAAAAATTGCGAGTCCCCAGCCTGGCTTGACCCTGGATCCTACCACCCTTGACACCGTCCTCGCCACCCCCTTCCAGAACTCCTCCAGTGCCGGACTTGCCCAGAACATATGGGCATGGTTCGCTGGACTCCCCGAAGACCTGACACACCTGTCTTCGCCCCAAAGAACTTACTCAATCTAGACCCGGACATGTGGGCCCGGTGCAGCACCTTGAATTGGATGAGGCTAAGCCGCGCACATGAGTAGGAAGCGTTAACCCTCTCCAGGGCATCCGCCCATGTCCCATCCTCGATCTGCTCCCCCAGCTCCCCCTCCCACTTAGCCCTTAGTTCCTCTACTGACGCTTCCTCCACCTCCTGCATTACCTTGTAGATATCAGATACCTTCCCATCCCCGACCCAGACCCCCGAAAGCACCCTGTCCCTCACCCCCCTCGCGGGCAGCAAAGGGAATCCCTCCACCTGCCGCCTAGCAAACGCCTTTACCTGCAGGTACCTGAACATGTTCCCCGAGAGGAGCTCAAATTTCTCTTCCAACTCCCCCAGGCTCGCAAACCTCTCATCAATGAACAGGTCCCTCAACTTTCTGATGCCCGCTCTGTGCCAACCCTGGAATCCCCCATCAATGTTCCCCGGGATGAACCGATGGTTCCCCCTTAGCGGGGCCTCCATCGAGCCCCCCACTTCCCCCCTATGTCGCCTCCACTGCCCCCAGATCTTGAGGGTAGCCGCCACCACCGGACTCGTGGTATACCTCGTAGGAGGGAGCAGCAACGGCTCCGTTACCAGGGCCCCCAGGATTGTGCCTCCACAGGACGCCATCTCCAACCTTTTCCATGCTGCCCCCTCCCCCTCCATCACTCACTTGTGCACCATCGACACATTGGCCGGCCAATAATACCCCGAGAGGTTGGGTAACGCCAGCCCCGCACCATCTCTACCCCGCTCCAAGAAGACCCTCTTCACCCTCGGGGTCCCATGCGCCCAAACAAAGCTCATGATGCTGCTAGTCACCCTCCTAAAAAAGGCCCTAGGGATAAAGATGGGCAAACACTGAAAAAGGAACAAGAACCTCGGGAGAACCGTCATTTTGACGGATTGCACTCTGCCCGCCAGCGATAGCGGCACCATGTCCCACCTTTTAAATTCCTCCTCCATCTGCTCCACAAGCCTGGTAAAATTAAGCTTATGGAGAGTCCCCCAACTCCTGGCCACCTGCACCCCCAGGTACCTAAAACTCTTCACTGCCCTCTTAAACGGGAGCCTACCAATTCCCTCCTCCTGATCTCCCGGGTGCACTACAATTACCTCGCTCTTGCCCAGATTCAGCTTATAGCCCGAGAAGCCCCCAAACTCAGCCAACAGCTCCATCACCCCCGGCATTCCCCCCACTGGGTCCGCCACATACAGCAGCAGGTCGTCCGCATACAACGATACCCGATGTTCCTCCCCACCCCACACCAGACCCCTCCACTTCCCCGACTCCCTCAACGCCAGAGCCAGAGGTTCAATTGCCAGTGCAAAAAGCAAGGGGGACAGGGGGCACCCCTGCCTGGTCCCACGGTAGAGCCTGAAGTACTCTGACCTCCTTCCATTAGTAACTACACTCGCCATCGGGGCCTCATAAAGCAATCTCACCCATTTGATGAACCCTTCCCCAAATCCGAACCACTCCAGCACCTCCCACAGGTACTCCCACTCAACTCTATCAAAGGCCTTCTCTGCATCTAGCGCCAGCACTATCTCTGCCTCCCCCTCAACCACCGGCATCATAATAACATTTAACAACCTCCGCACATTCGTGTTAAGCTGCCTTCCCTTGACAAATCCTGTCTGATCCTCGTGTATCACCCCTGGCACACAGTCCTCTATCCTGGTGGCCAGGATCTTCGCCAGCAACTTAGCATCCACATTGAGGAGCGAGATTGGCCTGTATGATCCACACTGCAGGGGATCCTTATCCCGCTTCAGGATCAAAGAAATCAGTGCCCGTGACATCGTCAGGGGCAAAGCCACCCCCCTCCCATGCCTCATTGAAGGCCCGCACCAACAGGGGGTCCACCAGGTCCGCATACTTTTTATAAAATTCCACCGGGAACCCATCCGGCCACGGCGCCTTCCCTGACTGCATTTGACCAATCCCCCTGACTAGCTCCTCCAACTCAATCGGCGCCCCCAGCCCCTCCACCAGCTCCTCCTGCACCTTTGGAAAACGTAGCCTGTTCATAAAGCTCCCCCCCCCCCACCCCCACCGGTGGCTCCGACCGGTACAGTTCCTCTTAAAAGTCCCTAAAGACCCCGTTCACCTCTGCCCCCTTCCGCACCACATTCCCACCCTTATCCATCACTCCACCAATTTCCCTAGCAGCATCCCGCCTGCGGAGCTGATGCGCCAGCATCCTGCTCGCCTTCTCCCCATACTCATAAACCGCGCCTTGCGCCTTCCTCCACTGTGCCTCCGCCTTCCTGGTGGTCAGCAAGTCAAACTTGGCCTGCAAGCTACGCTGTTCCCCCAACAATCCCTCCTCCGGGGCTTCCACGTTCCTCCTATCCACATCTAGGAGCTCCCCCACCAGTCTCTCCCACTCCCTCCTCTTTCTCCTTTCCCTATGGACCCAGATGGAAATCAGCTCCCCCCGGATCACTGCCTTCAGAGCCTCCCAGACCATCCCCACCCGGACCTCCCCCGTATCGTTGGCCTCAAGGTACCCCTCAATACTTCCCCGGACCCTCCTACACACCTCCTCATCAGCCAGCAAACCCACGTCCAGACTCCACAGCGGGCGCTGGTCCCGCACCTCCCCCATCTCCAGATCGACCCAGTGCGGAGCATGGTCTGAAATTGCTATGGTCGAACATTCGGCATCCTCCACCCTCGGGATCAATCCCCTGCTCCGAACGAAAAAATCTGTTCGGGAATAAACCCTATGCACATGGGAGAAGAAGGAATACTCCCGCACCCTCGGGCTCCCAAACCTCCAGGGATCCACCCCTCCCATCTGGTCCATAAACCCCCTCAGCACCTTGGCCGCCGCCGGCCTCCTACCCGTCCTTGAACTGGACCGGTCCAGGGGGGGATCCAGCACCATGTTAAAGTCTCCCCCCATGATCAGGCCCCCTGCCTCCAGGTCTGGAATGCGGCCCAACATGCCCCTCACGTTCCAGGTGATCAGCCGGATCAGAGGGCACCCCACCCCCCTCCCCCGCCGACTAGCCATAGCTCATCGACTGCTCGCCCCAGGCCAGCACACCCCGCCCAACCTGTTCCCCATAACGATAGCGCCTCCCCCCCCCCGGCCCACACCAGCTCCTGGCCATTCCAACAGCAATCTGGTATCCCCCAACCCCCAGGCTAGGGCCCCTCCTAGCCGCGACGCACCCTCCATGGTACCTCCGTGGGTCAGCTGACTTCTGCTGACCCCGGCAACTCCCGCCAAAACCTGACCCCTCCCGACATGGGGTTGACACCCCTCCTGCCACTCCTCCTTGGCACCACTTCAGCGCGGGAAAAAACCAGTAGAGGCCACGCCCCCACCGCCAGCTCCACCCCTCCAGCCCCGCAGCGCGGGAAACTAGAGGAAAGCCCGCGCTTTCACACTGCCCCAACCCACCTTTCTGACGCAGCTCCCAAATTCCAGCTCCACCCCATCCCCCAGCCCCGTACAGAAAAAAAACAAACCCCCAACATTCCCCACATAACACAAAACCATACCCAACAGAACCACCCGGAAACAGAGCAAGAACCAGCATAAAAAACACATATCGAAATTACAAAAACAGCAACAGCAAAAATAGCAACAACCGTAGTACACAAGACCCCGCAGCCCCCAAACCCTAGTTCGAGTCCAGCTTCTCCGCCTGCACAAAGGCCCACGCCTCCTCCGGGGACTCGAAGTAGTAATGCCGGTCCTTATATGTTACCCACAGACGCGCAGGCTGCAGCATTCCAAATTTAACCTGCTTGTTATGCAGCACCGCCTTCGCCCGGTTAAACCCGGCCCGCCGCTTAGCCACCTCCGCACTCCAGTCCTGGTAGATTTGCACTACCGAATTCTCCCACTTGCTGCTCCTCTCTTTCTTGGCCCAGCGCAGCACACACTCCCGGTCACTGAACCGATGGAACCGCACCAGCACCGCCCGCGGGGGTTCATTCGCCTTAGGCCTCCTGGCCAGCACTCTGTGAGCTCCCTCAAGCTCCAGGGGCAGATGGAAGGACCCCGCCCCATCAACGAATTCAGCATCGTGGCCACATATGACGGAAGATCCGACCCCTCCAGTCCCTCCGCAAGGCCCAGGATCCTCAAATTTTTCCGCCTCCTGCGAAAGTCCAGCTCCTCCAAGCGGTCTTGCCACTTTTTGTGAAGTGCCTCGTGCATCTCCACCTTCCCCACGAGGACCACGGCCTCCTCCTCCCGATCAGCGGCCTGCTGCTGCAACTCCTGAATGGCTGCCCCCTGGGCTGTCTGGGTCTCAAGCAGCTTGCTGGTAGTCGCCTTCAGGGAGTCCAGCAACTCAGCCTTCAGCTCCGCAAAACAGCGCAGAAGAGCAGCTTGCTGCTCCTGCGCCCACTTCCACCAATCCTCGGGTGCTCCGCCGGCCGCCATTTTGTCCTCCTTCCCCCACTTTTTCTGGTGAGCTACTGCCGCCTTTTTCTTTGCCCCACTCCGGGTGCGCACCATAAATTCCAGGGAATGTTCCTCAAAACACCTTCCCCCACCGGGAATCGTCGAGACAGCGCCGTTTGGGGCCCTAAAACAGGCCCGAAAGTCCTATGATAGCGGGAGCTGCCGAACGTGCGGCTTAGCTCCGCATCACCGCAACCAAAGTCCCAAAGTTAACTCTTAACCCAAACATGTTAAACTCACCAAATGTCATGTCTCTGATTACTCATTAACCTGCGTCACAAATATGAAAGTAATCACTAATTTGCATTTGAATGAATCAATCATTTCTGCTCCCACCATACTGCCTGTTCTACAGCTTTTGGGGGGGGGGGGGGGGAGTATTGTATATTAATGCAAATACCAAAAACACAATCATCAACAGTTGATGGGTGACATTGAATTACTGTATTACTGAGACAATTAGTATTCTCACTAATCCAGAGTAACTTTACTGATACAAGATGGTGCGTCTCAGTTTGCTGAATCCACACAAGAGACTGTCACTGACTGCACTCTGTTCCTTAGCTCTTCGTCCTTTTGACTTTATCTGAATTGGTGAGGGTTATGGACATTGTGTTCACATTGTGACAGTCACTGCACTTCAAAAGTAGTTCAGTGGGCCTGAAATTAAAATCAAGTTGTATTTACGTAGTGTTTTCTACATGGCCTCAGGATGTCACCGAGTGCTTGACAGAAAATGAAGTACTGTTACTCTGGTATTGTATGTAACGTCCATTTACATGCAGCGTGCTCTCACAGACTGCAATGAGTTAAAGATCAGACAACCTGCATTTACTGATGTCAGTTGAGGGATAAACGTTAACCCAAGACACTGGGAGAACGCCACTCCTTTTCCTTGATTAGTTCCCGGTATCTTGCCAAAGAGGGCAGACAGGGCCTTGGCTTAACCTCTCATTTGAAAGACAGGACAGTCTTGCCACTCCAATAAGATAAATCCATCTGGTGGTCTTATAATAGTTCCTTTGTTATTGATTCTTTGGGGTATTTTGCAGTTATCTCTAAACTATTGAGTAAACGATGGTCTTACTCTCTCCTGGGTCACTTGTCCATTGACAATGAGGCATGCTGGTATACAAATGCTTTCAGTATTGTAGTCAGCCAGTACTGGAAGGTGTCTCACACTAGAAGAACTGTTGTATTGTTAATATGCGGCCTCATCCAGGAACGAGAAGCTTTAATTATCATGCTCTGATTTACATAACCTTTATAAAGCATTCAGAATCTGAGATTATTGCCACTAACGTGAATGAGGAGTTACTGGGTTACTGTCATCTTTAGAAACCCCCCCCCCCCCCCCCCATCAAGACTGTGAAAAACGAATCTGCGGCGAAGCATAATGCATATAAAGAAGAATGAGAAAGGGCCATTCTGTCCATCCACACTCACCTTGTCACTGATTGTCCAATCCCTTTTACCCAATCCTCACTGACTTCATAGAAGCCAGTCTTAAAGCACATAAACATTGAGGGGGCCATTCGTTGACCAACTTTATTTAGCTTATGGCATTGCTTTAAAATGTATAAGGACCACCAAACCAGAATAATCTTCAGTCAGAAAACAACAATTGACCACACTCTTAACTTTCAGTAAAAGCACAGTTCTCTGCGACACTTCAGATCTGGGTGGGATAGGGGGATGGGCTCCCATCTGGGAGGTGACATTTAATAAGTCACATGACTAACAGCCATTTCAAGGCACATGGATAACACTCAGGGCTCTGCATTAAACTGTGTTGAGCTAGCAAGAGTCCCAATGGAATGGAAAACACATTATTGATCTGGAACTTGGAAGGTTAAGTTGTGATTAATCAACGATTTCAAGCTGTTATGAGAAAAAGAGAGAAACTATTTCTGCTGGTTGAGAATCTATAACTGTGGGGCACGGTCTAAACCTTAGTGCCAAAACTTTCAGCTGTGAAATTGGGAAACACCTCTACATCCAAAGGCAGATGTTTGAATCGTTTTTTCCCCCAAATTGCAATTGATGCTCAATCAATTTATATATGTTAAACCTGAGGCTGATAATTAAAGGAATTAAAGGATACCGAAGCAAAGGGGGTCACAGATTGGCCACAATCTCATTGAATTGTGGAACAGGCTCGGACTAAATAATCTCCTTTTCTACCTATTATCTTATGTTCCTTTACGTGATAGGCAATGAGTCGCTCAAAGTTTATGGTCTGTGTTATGGGGCGAGAATAATGGCTACTGAGTAATGGCTACCAAATCATATCGGCAGGGCAATGCAGAACAGAAGTTCTATAATGTGCATGTTCAAGAGCTTGGTTCAACCTTTGTGATCCAGCTCTGGTTCCCTGACCACATGGGTGATATCAAGAACAAGTAAAGGTTCAGAGGGAGAGTCACTAGACTGATACCTCGCTCAAAAACCCTTTGTTATTATTACCATCTTAGAGAGTTGAAAATATGCACAAAAGAACATCTTTTAAAAAGGATATAGAGGCACTGGATAAAATGTAAAAAAGACTTACAAGGATGAAACCATAACTGAACGGTTATCCTTATCAGAAAAGGCTGAACACACTGACATTCTATTCTCTGGAAAAGTGAAGACAGAGTGGTGACCTGATGAAAATCTTTAAGATTATGAATGGGCTTGATAGGGTAGATGTGGAGAGGATGCTTCCACTAGTGAGTGAACCCAAAACTGAGGCCATGAATATAAGACAGTTGTACAAATCCAATCCAGCCAATTACCATCCCAATAGTCTACTCTCAATCATCAGCAAAATAATGGAAGGTGTCATTGACAGTGCTATCAAGCAGTAGTGCTATTTGCTTAGCAACAACCTGTATTTGATGTTCAGTTTTGGTTCCATCAGGGGCACATGGCTCCAGGACTCATTATGTGGACACATGTGGACAAAAGAGGTGAAGTGACAGTTATTAGCCTTGATATTAAGGCAGCATTTGACCAAGTGTATCTTCAAGGAGCCCTAGCAAAACTGAGATCAATGGTAATCGGGGGGCAAAACCCTCCCCTGGTTGGAGTCATACTTAGCACAAAGGAAGATGGTTGTGGTTGTTGGAGATCAATCATCTAGTCCCAAGACATTGTTGCAGGGGCTCCTTAGTCTATTGTCATAAGCGCACATGGGTTTCCAACTCTGGCTGGTCATATCCAGAATACGTTAGTGGAAGTGGCACCACTGAAGGATTTCTGAGCGGAAGCAAGAATTTAAAAAAAGAGTTAAATGATTTACCCGATCATTGCCGTCATGAGATTTTACCTTATTTATTTTAATTGTCTGGGTGATCCAGTGCCGCTCCCTGAGTTGGAGCCAGTGGATTCCAGAGATGGGCTCCTGCCTGCTTCTCCTCCCTGGGGTCAACAACAGCAGCTCGGCAGGCGTGGGGCGGTGGCACCCAGCTATGCAACTTGGGCATGGCTCGCTCTTGGCATTCATGCCTGTCCAGATCCTGCAGTAAACCATGATCCTGGTGTGATTGACGACAATAAGGGCAATTACAAGTTTGCAGTTAGTAACTTCTCACTCATTCCTTCTGCCTGTGTGCATTTATATATAGGCAGGTACCGTGTACTCTCAGTTCCTTTCTCTTGCTGCTGCACTCAGCCAATTCACTCACTGGTTACACGCAGCACCAATAAATCATAGAAGTTCAGGAACATTGCACAGACCTCTCTCTACACTTACCAACACTGTTAACAGATATTGAACATTCATAAGTTTGATAGTTCTTTTGGATTTAAACGTTTTATCGCTCGTTAAAAAGTAAAATCCATTCCTTTTTGAGGCACTGTTATTTCCTTTACAGTTTACGACTATTTCTTACCCAACAATGCACAGTGGCATCAAGTGTGACCCAGCAGGCTGAAGCTGAGTATTATACTTCAGTGAAGTGCAAACCCTGAACAATCCCATTGCAGCCAGCCCAAAGTCACAGCCAATCAGGGTGGGGTTTTTTTCTGGCAGAAGATTTGACTTTAATTGGCTGACACTGTGAAGATCCAGCTGGCACTGTGCAGATCCAGCTGTGATTGTGCAGATCCAGCTGTGGCTGTGCAGATCCAGCTGTGGCTGTGCAGATCCAGCTGTGGCTGTGCAGATCCAGCTGACACTGTGCAGATCCAGCTGACACTGTGCAGATCCAGCTGTGGCTGTGCAGATCCAACTGTGGCTGTGCAGATCCAGCTGTGGCTGTGCAGATCCAACTGTGGCTGTGCAGATCCAGCTGTGGCTGTGCAGATCCAGCTGTGGCTGTGCAGATCCAGCTGACACTGTGCAGATCCAGCTGACACGGTGCAGATCCAGCTGACACTGTGCAGATCCAGCTGTGGCTGTGCAGATCCAGCTGACACTGCAGATCCAGCTGTGGCTGTGCAGATCCAGCTGTGGCTGTGCAGATCCAGCTGGCACTGTGCAGATCCAGCTGTGGCTGTGCAGATCCAGCTGTGGCTGTGCAGATCCAGCTGTGGCTGTGCAGATCCAGCTGACACTGCAGATCCAGCTGTGGCTGTGCAGATCCAGCTGACACTGTGCAGATCCAGCTGACACTGTGCAGATCCAGCTGTGGCTGTGCAGATCCAGCTGACACTGTGCAGATCCAGCTGACACTGTGCAGATCCAGCTGGCACTGCAGATCCAGCTGTGGCTGTGCAGATCCAGCTGTTGCTGTGCAGATCCAGCTGTTGCTGTGCAGATGCAGTTGACACGGTGCAGATCCAGCTGACACTGTGCAGATCAAGCTGTGGCTGTGCAGATCCAGCTGTTGCTGTGCAGATCCAGCTGTTGCTGTGCAGATCCAGCTGGCACTGCAGATCCAGCTGTGGCTGTGCAGATCCAGCTGTTGCTGTGCAGATGCAGTTGACACGGTGCAGATCCAGCTGACACTGCAGATCCAGCTGTGGCTGTACAGATCCAGCTGTGGCTGTGCAGATCCAGCTGACACTGTGCAGATGCAGCTGTGATTGTGCAGATCCAGCTGTGGCTGTGCAGATCCAGCTGACACTGCAGATCCAGCTGTGACTGTGCAGATCCAACTGTGGCTGTGCAGATCCAGCTGTGGCTGTGCAGATCCAGCTGACACTGTGCAGATCCAGCTGACACTGCAGATGCAGTTGACACTGTGCAGATCCAGCTGGCACTGTGCAAATGCAGTTGACACGGTGCAGATCCAGCTGTGGCTGTGCAGATCCAGCTGTGGCTGTGCAGATCCAGCTGACACTGTGCAGATCCAGCTGTGGCTGTGCAGACCCAGCTGACACTGCAGATCCAGCTGACACTGTGCAGATCCAGCTGGCACTGTGAAGATCAAGCTGTGGCTGTGCAGATGCAGTTGACACGGTGCAGATCCAGCTGTGGCTGTGCAGATCCAGCTGTTGCTGTGCAGATGCAGTTGACACGGTGCAGATCCAGCTGACACTGCAGATCCAGCTGTGGCTGTACAGATCCAGCTGTGGCTGTGCAGATCAAGCTGTGGCTGTGCAGATCCAGCTGACACTGTGCAGATCCAGCTGACACTGTGCAGATCCAGCTGACACTGCAGATCCAGCTGTGGCTGTACAGATCCAGCTGTGGCTGTACAGATCCAGCTGTGGCTGTGCAGATCCAGCTGTGGCTGTACAGATCCAGCTGTGGCTGTGCAGATCAAGCTGTGGCTGTGCAGATCCAGCTGACACTGTGCAGATCCAACTGTGGCTGTGCAGATCCAGCTGTGGCTGTGCAGATCCAGCTGTGGCTGTGCAGATCCAGCTGACACTGTGCAGATCCAGCTGGCACTGTGCAGATCCAGCTGTGATTGTGCAGATCCAGCTGGCACTGTGCAGATCCAGCTGTGATTGTGCAGATCCAGCTGGCACTGTGCAGATCCAGCTGACACTGTGCAGATCCAGCTGACACTGCAGATCCAGCTGTGGCTGTGCAGATCCAGCTGTGGCTATGCAGATCCAGCTGACACTGCAGATCCAGCTGATACTGTGCAGATCCAGCTGTGGCTGTGCAGATCCAGCTGACACTGTGCAGATCCAGCTGTGGCTGTGCAGATCCAGCTGTGGCTGTGCAGATCAAGCTGACACTGTGCAGATCCAGCTGACACTGCAGATCAATCTATGGCTGTGCAGATCCAGCTGTGATTGTGCAGATCCAGCTGACACTGTGCAGATCCAGCTGACACTGCAGATCAATCTATGGCTGTGCAGATCCAGCTGTGATTGTGCAGATCCAGCTGACACTGTGCAGATCCAGCTGACACTGCAGATCCAGCTGACACTGCAGATCCAGCTGACACTGCAGATCAATCTATGGCTGTGCAGATCCAGCTGTGATTGTGCAGATCCAGCTGTGGCTGTGCAGATCCAGCTGACACTGCAGATCCAGCTGTGGCTGTGCAGATCCAGCTGACACTGCAGATCCAGCTGTGGCTGTGCAGATCCAGCTGTGGCTGTGCAGATCCAGCTGACACTGTGCAGATCCAGCTGACACTGCAGATCAAGCTTTCTTTGGCCAATGGGAGATTGATGCTGATTCCAGGTGGCTCCTGGACATTCAGGAGGATTGGACCATATTCAGCTGCTTCGTCAGTGGTGATGTCTGGAAATTATCAGACACTTCAAACGGTTTATTAGTAAAACGTTTTACCCAGTGCCCTTATTTGCAAGATGAACACAGGTTTACAATTCAACCCAAATGTATTCACAATTGCAATAAAACGTTTACTCTCCCAAATTATTCCCAATATTATTTACCCAAGATTCTAATACTACCTGTGCTGATGAACTCTGGTTTCTGCTGTCTCAGGGTGCTCATCTGTGAGGGTGATTCTTGCATTCCTCTTCCATTCGTCTCTGGTTTGCCGCCAAGACTGGTCCATAGTCTCCGTGTTGAGTCTTCGTTGAGGAGGATCTCTGGTTGTCCCTTCTTATTCCCCCCTTTGTACATTTCCACAAGTTTCTCTGGTCTTCAGCCAATGGGGTCACTGGGCAGTACCTAAGGGAGTTGCCGCTTCCAACTCTGTCGGACACCAAGAATGGAATTACCATTGACACACACTGCACAGGAACAACCATATAATACTGTGGCTACAAGAGCAGGTCAGAGACTGGGAGTTCTTTGACGACGAACTCAGCTCTTGACTCCTTAAATCCTGTCCACTATCTACAAGGCATAAGATAGGGGTGTAATGGAGCACTGTCTACTTGTCTGCAGGGGTGTAGCTCCAACAATCCTGAAGAAGCTTGATACCATCCAGGACACAGCAGTTTGCTTGATCGGCACTCCATCCACCAAGTTAAATATCCACTCCCTCCCAGGCACAGTGGCAGCAGTGTGAACAATCTACGAGATGCACTGCAGCAACTCCTTCGACCTCCAAACCCGCAACTTCTACCACCTAGAAGGACAAGGGCAGCCAACACCTGAGAGCACCGCCACTTGCAGGCTCTCCTCCAAGTCACATAACATCCTGACTAGGAAATATAGGGGGGCATTGGTGACCACCCACCTGTGAGAGTGCTCTGGGGCCGTGGATTATCTTTGTTGGTGGAACATTCACCCAGTTTGTCAGGTTCTTTAAAATGTTGGTTCTTTGTCTACCTCAATCTCCTTTAACATCGGTCTTTCCCATCAACGTCAGACTTCTTAAGTCAAGATTTCTTATTATGCGTCCATCACATTTTTCCACTGTGATGTTACTTTCTGGAGTTATTTTCCCTTTGGAGTCCACCAGCCATTTTGTTTTCTTACAATTTATGCTCAGTCCTTTCACTCGGTCGTCTATCCAAAACATTTCGCAATTTCTCTTCAGGGTTGACAATCAGGACGGTGTCATTGGCGTATCTTATATTATTAAAGTTGTGGCCTCCAACTCATATTCCAAGAAGATCTTCAATCTCTCTAAGAATATTTTCACAATACAAATTGAATAAACCTGGGGAGAAAACACACCCCAGTCTGACCCTCTTTTAATCTTCACAAAACCACTGAGGTCGTTCTCAACTGTTGCGGCTGCAGTTTGTTCCCAATAAAAATTTCTTATCACTCTAAGATCTTTGCCATCAAGGTCAAGAAACTCTAAAATACTCGTCTATTCTTCATGTGTAGCTAGAAGCAGCCTCTTATCCATCTGATAATTGATTACAAGAATGAAGTGTGGTAGATACAAGTTTAAATGTTCAGAGATTTAGGAGCACGAGCAACAGAAAATACTTCATAGCGGGATGTGAGACTGTGAGAATTGCTTCCAGGGTTCGTGGCCGAGAAAAAAAAAACTGTGTCAACATTCAAGATTAGGTTGGAGAGGTGGATAGGAGTTATGGGAAGGATTGGGTAAATGTGATTAGAGCTAGTTGCTCGGATCTATTTCTCTGAGGTGACGTCAATTTCTGCCCAGGGAAAGGGCTCGACTTAAAGAATAGCAAGATGATTATCTGTAGGAGAAGTCTGCTTTCTTGTATTGAGTGCTGCTGTCCCCAGGGAGATGAGTTCATGTCAGGTTGGGTTAAAATCTTAATTTATGTTTAGATGACTTCAGTCGGGAACGCAATCCTAGATTTGCTATCAGGAATGGTTTTCATTGACCTCTGAACCTTGTGCCAGCTGTGTTTTGGGTTGGTCTTTTGATTTGGAGAAAGGGATGGAACTCCTTTTTTATAATAATCTTTATTAGTGTCACAAGTAGGCTTACATTAACACTGCAATGAAGTTACTGTGAAAAGCCCCCAGTCGCCACATTCCGGTGCCTATTCGGACACACAGAAGGTGAATTCAGAATGTCCAGTTCACCTAACCAGCCTCCCAGGACAGGCGCCGGAATGTGGCGACTAGGGGCTTTTCACAGTAACTTCATTGAAGCCTACTCGTGACAATAAGCGATTTTCATTTCATTTCATAACAGCACATCTTTCAGAGCTAGCGGGAGGAAACCGGAGCACCCGGAGGAAAACCACGCAGACACAGGAAGAATGTGCAGACTCCGCACAGACAGTGAACCAAACCAGGAATCGAACATGGGAATCTGGCGCAGTGAAGTAACAGTGCTAACCACTCTGCTACCTTGCTGCCCTGAGCTGTCTCCAGGATGAGATCAGGGAAGGCTGGCTCACCTTCGGAATAAATTCAGTTCGTTGATCTGTGTATAAAAGCCAGTCACAAAGAAAAGATTCAAGATTAGATCCAATTGATCATAGAATACTGCAGTACAGACGATCATTTGGCACACAGTGACTACATGTGACAACGCCACAACTCTCCTCTCCTCAGCTCCTGTCCCTTCATCTCTCCCATTCCCTCCTATTTCCCCTCCTCGCCTTTCCATGACTTGTTTTGCCAGCTGAGCCCTCTGCTCTCTTACCCTTGCCCTCCCATCCTCTCCTCCCCTGACTTGCCTTTGTGCCCTTCATAATGGCTCATGAGGGCGGCATGTGGCACAGTGGTTAGCACTGGGACTGCGGCGCTGAGGACCCGGGTTCAAATCCCGGCCCTTGTCACTGTCCGTGTGAAATTTGCACATTCTCCCCATGTCTGCGTGGATTTCACCCCCACAACCCAAAAATGAGCAGGTTAGGTGGCTTGGCCACACAAAATTGCCCCTTAATTGGAAAAAAAAATAATTGGGTACTCTAAATTTATATATTTTTAAAAATTGCTCAGCAGAGTTGTTTACTGACCGAGTGTAGAAGAAAATCACTTTGTGTCATAGATTGATGCAGCACATTCGGAGGCAGTTTGTCTAATCGTGTCTGTGCTGGCTCCAATTTAAAAAGCCCTGATTTCTCCTCTCACCGCCCATCCATAAACAGAGAGATGTTTTGATTTTGGTTTCCCCCTTTATAAGCGATGCCATATTTACTAACTCCTCAGTTTTTGATATGATCCAATTTCTATTAATAAACCCACAGCAAACCCGAGATGGGGTGAAGCCGAGGGTTTGTTTAGTCGCATACACTCAAAATGCAGGAGAGAGTGTCGCAATGTAGTCCGCTGTGCATTCATACAACAAACAAGGGATGGAGAAAAAAAGAACTACAGGACAAAATACAGAGTAAAGAATTATTGTTTCATATGAGTCCAGAGTCCAAGATCAAAGTCCAATGGTGTATTCTTTCACAAAAGTCAGCAGGTTGAAAACTGATTCTGGGTAATTCACTTTTGCAATAAAGGTGACTTCCACGATGAGAAATGAATTAGTCTGGTCGCTGAAGATACAGAGGTTCCAGTAGAAACAACACAGATGGAGGGGTCAGGCATTCAAACGTGGACAAGAGACAGAGCCCCTTTACTATGTTGCCGTGGCTTGGTAGATGGAAGATGCCAGACTGATTTGCAGTGGAGCAGAAGAGTTCACCCAGCTAATGGGCATCATGTCACAGGACTCCCACCTCTCCACTTTGGCTTTGACAAATCGTGTATATTCTTTTATCTTGGATCCTGAGATTGTTAATATTCCAAGCATTAAAGATTTGACAGAAAGGTTGCAGGATTCTTTGTCACCGCAGACTAGTTGACTGTGGTGGCCCGGCTTGACTGTAGATGACCTTTGTGTAATTCCCTTTAAATTTGGTCCCTGCAGCCTATGAGGGTCTCTTCAGAGATAACGAGGCATAATTTTCTTTGGTACTGCCCTGATAGCTATTTTGTTTAAAGCCACAGCCAGCCATAGCTTCAGTCATTTTAAAAGGTCATTGCCCCATTTTAAAATTTTAGAAATTAGTCAGGAAGATTTTTTTTAAAATAAAAATATAGTGTGACGTCTTCGTCCTGTTACAAGAAGAAACAAAAAATATTCTGCAGGGGCTTGACAGGATTGGGGAAGTAAGAACACGGGGTGGGATTCTCTGATCCTGAGACTAAGCCTTTCCAGAGAATTGCCAAGTTTATTGGGCCTTGGGGAGTTTCTCCCTGGTCTAGCCCACACTTATTTTCAGCAGCGGGGAGCTGAACTCTCCGGTGAAACCGGCTCCTCCAACATCGGGCCACCATTTTGAAAGGGTGCTCCAATCTCAACGTGAGCTTCAGGGTCCCCCACAGCCCCACCCATGGGCGATGCCACCCCACAGACACATGGCCATAACCCCACACCCTTCCAAGTAAGAAAACCCTGCTTTAGCATCGCTGATGCCTCCCCCCCCACCCACTTTCCAGGCCTCCCTTTCGCCCCTCCCCCCCAACCTTCAGGTCTTTTCATACCCGCCCTTCAACCCCCCACCCCTCATGTCCCCCTCAACCCTCCTTTCATGGACATGGGCCCCTCAGCCCCCGGCCTATAGCACTGCCACCCTGGCATCCTGATAGTGCCCCTGACAGTCTTGCAGTGCCTCCCGAGTGCCAGAGTGGCAATGCCAGAGCGGAAGTGCCATGGTGCCCGAGTGCCAAAAGAAGAGCCAGGGTGCCTCCCTGGCCTGTTCCTGACCATCCGGGGTCTCCAATGGCCTGGGAGACCCCCCAGGTGCCATTACGCCTGTTCCACGTTTGTGGACTAAACAGCATCCACGTGACCTCTCATTAGATAGGGCCTCCATTTTGTTAATGAGATAGAGATTGCCTTTAATTGGTGATAATCGTGTCTCACTAGGTGCAGGTGTAATCCGGAACCTGCCAAGGGGACTGGGCCGGTTAGACCACCAACCAGCCGGCGGATCCCGATTTTGACCTCTCCGCGATCTAACCGGCGCGTATGGATCCATGATGTCAAATCGCGCCCTATGTTTGTAAATCCGTTCGTGTGTGTGAAAGAGAGAATGTGTATGTGTGAGAGTGTTTCTGTGCGTATGATTTCATAGATTTCATAGAACTTACAGTACAGAAGGAGGCCATTCGGCCCATCAAGTCTGCACCGGCTCTTGGAAAGAGCACCCTACCCAAGCCCATACTTTCACCCGATCCCCATAACCCAGTAACCCCACCTAATACGAAGGGCAATTTGGACCCTAAGGGGAATTTAGCATGGCCAATCCACCTAACCTGCACATCTTTGGACTGTGGGAGGAAACCGGAGCACCCGGAGGAAACCCACGCACACAGGGGGAGGACGTGCAGACTCCACACAGACAGTGACCCAAGCCGGGAATCGAACCTGGGACCTTGGAGCTGTGAAGCATTTTTGCTAACCACTATGCTACCTTGCTGCTACCGTGCTGCCCACGGTATGTGTGTGAGTGAGCATATGTATGTAAGTGAGTGTGGGTGAGAGAGCGTATGTGTGTGTGAGGAAGAAAAAGAGAATATACATATGTGTGTGAGGGAGAAAGAGTTGGGTAAATGAGTGAGAAAGTGTATGTGTAAGAGTGTATATGTGTGAGGTAGTGCTTGTGTGTATATGTGTGTGAGAGAGAGTGTGGGCGGGATTCTTTGCCGCACCCACCCGGCGACTGACCGTTGCCCCCTTGAGGTCAATGGACCTTTACATGTTCCGCGCCCTGTCTGTGTCGATCTGGCGGCAGGCGCGGCCAAAGAATCCAGCCCAGTATGCGTGAGGGAGTGTGCATGTGTGTGTAGTGTGTGAGAAAGAATGTGTGTATGAGAATAGTGTGTGTGAGTGCATATGTGTGGGATAGTGTGAGAGTGAGAGAATGCGTGTGCGTGTGTGTCTGTGTGTCTTTGTGCACATGTGAGAGGGAGTCTATCTGTATGCGTGTGTGAAAGAATGTGTGTGTATGTGGGCGAGAGTAGTGTTTGTGAGTGTATGTGTGTGAGATAGAAAGATGTGAGAGAGTGTATGAGATAGAAAGTATGTGTGAGTGAAACAGAATATGTGTGAGAGAGTGTGTACGAGTGGATATGTGTGAGATAGTCCATGTATTTGTCTATTTATGCGAGAGTGTTTGTTTTTTTAAAAAGGAATGTGTATGAGATAAAATGTGTGTGTCGGTGGTATTTAACGCAAGCAACAGGAGTCTCCCCCACCAGCTAGATTGCTGGCGAGAGCCCCACTTTGGCTCCTTTTGGGAATGTCCATTGTGTTGTGAACAGCAACGGGCCTTTCCTTGGATCAAGAATCAAGGACAGAGAGGTGGATATCGGAGGCCCACAACTTTGCAGACAGCACAAATGCAAGTGGCCGTGCTGCCGGTAATGCATCTCCCAGAAACCCGGGAAGACAGGGCAAAGGTGAGTGAGGGCATGATGTGGGTCGCAGGATGGAGTGGTGGATTAGAGGTCGCAGGTCTCAGCAGACCCTCCCTTCCAAATATCGAGTCCCTCAATCTGGCACTCACTGCCTTTGAACAAGGCACTCCCCAGGAGCCCACAAAATAATCCAACAGAGTTTACTTCTTTGGGCTTTCCACTTGGCAAGACCCCTGCCAGTTGCTGGTTGACTACCTGCAGGGGCAGGATTTACTGAGGGCCTTAATTGGCAGGGGGTGGGAAGGCCAACCACGGGCATTCCCGCCCTGGCCTTAATCGAGGCAGAAATGGGATCGCAACCAACTACCCTCCCATCCTGCCTCCAAACTCATCTCAGGGGATATCATTAAATTTCACCCAGTGTACGTTTGTGACCACACCCCTAACGCTTGCTGGAAAATCCTGTACCTCCCTAAAAATTTGCACCAATGTACAGAGTATAAAAGCTAATAATCGGGGGGAAATTGTTAAACTGTGTTCAGGAATGAGCTACATGATATCATTGATAATGATTGATAAATCTCAGAGGGTTATTGATGATAATATTCCTTGTCATTCCTCTGGCAGTTTATCCACTTCAATCTGGATCACTTGGCAGGAAAAGAACAAAATGTGTACCTGGAGATTTGGATCTGTGTCCAACGCGCCTCAACCTGGAGAGGCATTCACCTCAAAAATCTCCGGATAACCTCCTGGCAATCCGAGTCACGGTGACGAGTGATGGGAGCAGGTATTTTTGATGGTAACTTTATATTGTACTGAAGGTGACCTGCTGTATTTTGCCTCAGTGACCAGCCCTACCCTCAGAAGTCAGTTATACCACATGCTTCACATTGAGGTGAAGAGGTTTTGGCTTCACTGACATTTAACTCTCAACTCACAGCCCACCTTTTGTATTAATGGTCAGCTACAAAACTGAATTATAGAATCATAGAATGTTACAGCATGGCAGAAGGTCTTATAGTCCACCATAGCTCTTTGAAAGAGCTAACCAATTAGTTTCACTACCCCCCGACCCTTTTCCCCATAGCCCTGGAATTATGGGCCATCGAGGATCCATTGCTCTTCATCATTTGGACAGCACGGTAGCATTGTGGATAGCACAATTGCTTCACAGTTCCAGGGTCCCAGGTTCGATTCCGGCTTGGGTCACCGTCTGTGCGGAGTCTGCACATCCTCCCCGTGTGTGCGTGGGTTTCCTCCGGCTGCTCCGGTTTCCTCCCACAGTCCAAAGATGTGCAGGTTAGGTGGATTGGCCATGATAAATTGCCCTTAGTGTCCAAAATTGCCCTTAGTGTTGGGTGGGGTTACTGGGTTATGGGGATAGGGTGGAGGTGTTGACATTGGGTAGGGTGCTCTTTCCTAGAGCCGGTGCAGACTCGATGGGCCGAATGGCCTCCTTCTGTACTGTAAATTCTATGATAATCTATGATAATCATGGAGATGCCTGCTGTCTAGGATCCATTGCTCTTCATTGTGGCGATGTCTGTAGTCCGGGATGCATTGCTCTTCATCGTGGTGATGTCTGCAGTCTGCGATCCATTGCTCTTCATTATGGCGATGTCTGCAGTCCATGATCCATTGATCTTCATCGTGGCGATGCCTGCAGTCCAGGATCCATTGTTCTTCATCGTGGCGATGCCTGCAGTCCGGGATCCATTGCTTGGACTGCTGCAGCTGTAATCCAATCTGATTGGTCAGCAGCTCTCGAAGATATGGGGCGCGATTCTTCGCTCCCGGGAAAAATCGGGAGGGCCGTCGTGAACTCGGCTGAGTTTCACGACGGCCTCGGAGGCGCTCCTCGCTCCCTATTCTCCCCTCCTGGCGGGGCTAGGAGCGGCGCTCCGTACCTCTCGGTCGCCAGGCGCGCACCGAGAGTGACGTGACGGCGGCGCCTATGTGACGTCAGCCGCGCATGCGCAGGTTGGCCGGCTCCAACCTGCACATGCGCGGCTGACGTCACGACGGCTGACAGCTCGAACCCGCGCATGCGCGGTGGCCGTCTTCCCCTCAGCCGCCCAGCAAGACGTGGTGGCTTGATTTTGCAGGGCGGCGGAGGGGAAATAGTGCGTCCGATTGAGACGCCGGCCCGACGATCGGTGGGCACCGATCGCGGGCCTGTGTCCTCCCGAGCACAATCGTGGTGCCCATTCCCCACCAGGCCCCCTACAAGCCCCAAAACGGGCATCTCACGGCGATTTCACGACGGCAGCAACCAGGTGTGGTTGCCGCCGTCGTGAAACGCTCGCGAATGGCAGGCGGTTCGGCCCATCCAGGTCGGAGAATCGGCGGTCGCCGTGAAAAACGGAGGCTGCTCCTCGCCCCCTATTCTCCCCTCCCGGCGGGGCTAGGAGCGGCGCTTCGTAACTTTTGGCCGCCGGGCGGCGCGTCGAGAGTGACATGACGGCGGCGCCAATGTGACGTCAGCCACGCATGCGCAGGTTGGCCGGTTCCAACCCGCGCATGCGCGGCTGACGTCACGACGGCTGACAGCTCATACCCGCGCATGCGCAGTGGCCGTCTTCCCCTCAGCCGCCCAGCAAGACATGGTGGCTTGATCTTGCGGGGCGGCGGAGGGAAAATAGTGCGTCCCGTTGAGACGCCGGCCCGACGATCGGTGGGCACCGATCACGGGCCTGTCCCCTCCCGAGCACAGTCGTGGTGCTCAGTCCCCACCAGGCCCCCTACAAGCCCCAAAACGGGCATCTCATGGCGATGTCACGACGCCAGTGACCAGGTGTGGTTGCCGCCGTCGTGAAACGGTCGCAAACGGCAGGCCGCTCGGCCCATCCAGGTCGGAGAATCGCCGGTCGCCGTGAAAAAAGGCGAGCGGCGATTCTTCCGAGCGGTGGGTGGGAGAATCGTGGGGGGTGCCAGGGGGTCGTGAAATTAGTCGGCGGGCCCTCCCGCGATTCTCCCACATGACATGGGGAGCGGAGAATAGCGCCCGGGGTTTCTCTTTCTGAAGTCTCACTCTCTGCTTGAGCTGCCTGCAGTGCGTTATTGCTGCAGGGACGGTTTGAGGCTGACTTTTATAACAGGACGTGGGCAGTATAGTTCCCCTCCCAAGCCCTTCTGTAAAATTGGTGAAATGGGCACAGTCATCTGGGGCATGAAATGTAATCTGGAGAAGTGTTTGGAACCACATTTTGCTGGGAAGAACGAGAAGATACCATGTGAACAAATTAAAACTTTCATAGGGGGTGCAAGAAAGAGGGGCATTGGCAACTGGCCAGAGGAACAGGAAGAAGGGGACAAAGGATAAAGCGACCTCCCCACATGAGCAGCAAGAGACCACTCACATCCAACACAAACGATGAGGCTTCCAAGGTCATCTTCCAGTCCCGAGTCCGCCCCGTAGAGATGGATGAGATGTACTCATGTTTCTTCTTTCAAAAGGTACACAGACAGAGCTCTGCAATCATCAGCCTGAAGGAAGAAGATGGCTCAGTTGAGTCACAGCCTCCCAGTCCTTCCTGTTGTCTATCATGGAGGGTCTTCGAGGTCAACGAGCTGGAGAGCCTGGATATACCTCTGACTCTAGATGAGTCGATTAAGGCCCTTGAGTCCTTTGAGAAGAGTAAGACCCCCAGAAGCGATGGCTGGCTTACCAGCTGAGTTGTTTTCAGCTCTGTGGGATCTGTTCGGCCCTGACCTCCTGGAGATATACTAGAATATGCCTCCCACTGGAAGCATGTCAGAATCCATGAGGAAAGGCATCATTACCATCCACCAGTGGAAGGGGCAAAGGGAAGAAATTAGAAATACTATGTTGAATGTTGACTATATAATTGCTCCAGATAAGGTCAAGTCGCCATAGTTTCAGATAACCATAGCTGTTCTCTTTGAGGGGCGAGCTGAATGGTGGCGATTTAACCTGAGGGTCACCACACCTCAGGCGAAGGATAAGGTTGAGAAGGGGGAAGGGGGGCCTTCATGAAAAACCTCAGCCGGTACAGGAATTGAACCCATGCTGCTGGCCTTGCTCAGCATCATGAACCAGCTGTCCAGCCAACTGAGATAAACTGACTCCCAAGTGCTCGACACAAACATCTGTAGCGCAGTTTCAATCAACAGGTGGGAATCAGAAAGCTTTCTTAATAAATCTGGAGTCAGGCAGGGCTGCCCTCTCTCTCTCTCTCCCATTCTGTTCATGTGTTGGGTAGAATCCATCAGCAAGGATTCGGACATAAGACGAGTGATGTTCCCAGGCGCTGGAGGCATTCAAGTCAAATTCTCCCTGTACGTGAACAACAACACCATTTTCTGCTCGGATCCATTGTCAGTGCACAGACTGACCAACGTCTGCAACCACTTTGAACTGAGCTGACCAATCCCTTGACCCCTTCTCGGTCAGGCCAGATAGAACATAGAACACTACAGCGTAGTACAGGCCCTACGGCCCTCGATGTTGCGCCGTCCTGTGAAACCCCTCTAAAGCCCATCTACGCTATTCCCTTATCATCCATATGTTTATCCAATGACCATTTGAATGCCCTTAGTGTTGGCGAGTCCACTACTGTTGCAGGCAGGGCATTCCACGCCCTTACTACTCTCTGAGTAAAGAACCTACCTCTGACATCTGTCCTATATCTATCTCCCCTCAAGTTAAAGCTATGTCCCCTCGTGCTGGACATCACCATCCGAGGGAAAAGGATCTCACTGTCCACCCTATCTAATCCTCTGATCATCTTGTATGCCTCAATTAAGTCACCTCTTAACCTTCTTCTCTCTAACTTAAGTCCCTCAGCCTTTCCTCATAAGATCTTCCCTCCATATCAGGCAACATTCTGGTAAATCTCCTCTGCACCCTTTCCAATGCTTCCACATCCTTCCTATAATACGGCGACCAGAACTGCAGGCAATACTCCAAATGCGGCCGCACCAGAGTTTTGTACAACTGCAACATGACCTCATGGCTCCGAAACTCAATTCCTCTACCAATAAAAGCTAACACACCGTACGCCTTCTTAACAACCCTCTCAACCTGGGTGGCAACTTTCAGGGATCTATGTACATGGACACCAAGATCTCTCTGCTCATCCACACTACCAAGAAACTTACCAGCTCCAGGATTTGTTGTCCACAGAAGTGCCCAGCCATAGCTGCAGGCCAGCTCAGTGTGTGCACCGCGGTGCCCAGTCTGGAGGGCTGGTAGCAGGAGGGGCAATGGGCTTTAAAACCACCTGCCAAATCCCCAAATGGTGGCCAATATGAAGGGTAATCAGTCGGCATTGTAGCGACCCCACGTAAATTGGAGAGAAAATTGAAAGACAGAGAGAGGGAGAGTAATCAGCCGCTAGGTCTGGTGAACTCAGGTCTGAGCTTGTGGTAGCTGATTAAAGAGTTGCTTTTCTCTGATGTTACATAGTTCTGATTGCAATAGTTTGCAGGTTTGTTTGACATCAGATCATTTAACACAGGCGCTGATATCATTCCTGATTACATTGAAGTTAGAAATGAGTCATAAAGTCTGGGAGCCGATGACTATACTCTTTAGAAATCTATCTCACAGATTCCTTGTACTTATACAGACATTGGGAGTTTGGGTTAAATTTATATTTGTGACTGGACTTCAGGAGAAAGATGATTGGAACGAGAAGCTCAAAAATGCAGCTTTAGAAAATATCTTTGGTGCTTTGTAAGCTGGTGCAGAATATGGAGGCTTTTCACAAATGTTTTGCTTTTATTTGCTGCCCTAATGGATCCACCTGGGCATTGCTTAAGACCTCAGGAACAGGAGGAGTCTATTCAGCCCCTCGATCCTGTTCCACTGCTGTTCAATTAGGAAAAGTCAGGCGATGCATTGAAAGTGCTGGAAAAAACTCGGCAGTTCTGCCAGCATCTGTGGAGAGAGAGAGACCCCTTTCGGACCCTCCGAAGCAGACTCAAAATGCTCACTCCGTCGCTGTCTCTGCAGGCGCTGCCAGACCTGCGGGGTTTTTCCACCACTTTCCACTAATGCAACAGTCACAATGTTGCATTCCACTAATGCAACAGTCACAAGGGCAGCACGGTAGCATGGTGGTTAGCATAAATGCTTCACAGCTCCAGGGTCCCAGGTTCGATTCCCGGCTGGGTCACTGTCTGTGTGGAGTCTGCACGTCCTCCCCTGTGTGTGCGTGGGTTTCCTCCGGGTGCTCCGGTTTCCTCCCACAGTCCAAAGATGTGCGGGTTAAGTGGATTGGCCATGCTAAATTGCCCCTAGTGTCCTAAAAAGTAAGGTTAAGAGGGGTGGGGGGGGTTGTTGGGTTACGGGTAAAGGGTGGATACGTGGGTTTGAGTAGGGTGATCATTGCTCGGCACAACATCGAGGGCCGAAGGGCCTGTTCTGTGCTGTACTGTTCTATGTTCTATGTTCTGATGTTCATTCAGATAGCATCTTGAACTTAGTGAAATGCCCCTACGTACTTCACAGAAGCATTACTACAGAATGTTTGGCAGTGAGCCTCAAAAGGTGATGTTAGGGTAAGTGAACCAAAAGCTTGGTCAAAGAGGGTGAAAGGTGGCAGTGTCCCTCACGGCTAAATCACAATGTTCCCGGTTCAATTTCCACTCCAGGACTTGAACACAGAAGCTGAGGCTGACACTACAGTGCAGAACTGAGGGAGTGCTGCATTGCAGGAGATGCCAGCTTTCGGGTGAGACATTAAACCGAGGTGCCAGCTACCTGCTCAGGTGAATGTGAAAGATCCCGTGGCCCTATGTTGAAGAAGAGCAGGGGAGTCATCCCCAGTGTCCTGGCCATTACCTATTCCTCAATCAACCTTACAAAAAGCAGGCTTACCTGGTCATTATCACGTGATGAAGATAATTGTTGGCGGAATACTGATGTCAGCCTGTGATGTTGACACAACCAAAGCAGAAGGAGGGAGATAAACAGCGAGGTTTAGGGAAAGAATTCCTGAGCTTATGGCCCAGGTAGCTGAAGGCCTGGATGCCTTTGGTGGAGAAATGGGAATACACAATGAGGCCTGAAGATGGAGGAGGGCAGAGGTTCTGGAGGATTGTGGGGTTGGAGGAGATTACAGAAATAAGGGTTGGAGCCTTGGAGGAATTTGAAAGCAAGAGTTTCAAAGTCAAAGGCACAATGTGAACAATGTACACTGCGCGCTGTGTTCCTATTAAACATAAGGTGAGCAAATTCAACATATTACCAGAATTGAGAATCGTACAGCAGAGGCTGAGGCCATTTGGCCCATTGGTCCTGTGCTGGCTCTCTGGAAGAGCTATCCAGTTCATCCAATTAAAAGGATTTTGACCCAGTGGCGATGAAGGAATGGTGACATATTTCCAAGTTAGGGTGGGGTGTAAATTGGAGGGGTACCTGCGGGGTGGTGCTGTTCCCATGCAGCTGCTGCCCTTGACCTTCCAGGTGAAGAGGTGGTGGGTTTCGACGATGAGAAGCCCCTGCGAAGCATCTTGGGTTTTATGAAGTAAAATGTGCTATATTAATACAATCTGTTGTTCCTGATGAAGCGGAATCACTGAGTCCAGTTTCAGACACAAGCTCCAAAAGCATTTTGTTGACTTCAGGCTTCACACAAAGGAACTGTACTTTGTACCTGAACATTTCTGTGTTGGCTGCACCAAAACCTGTACCTTCATTAATTTGTTCTCCCAATTTCTTTCCCCTCGTTATGTTTTTGCCTGAACAGTTCTGAAGCTGAGACAGAGCCTCACGGTGACCCCACTCAGCAAATGATCTCCCCCAGCCCGGGAGCCCCCTTATCCGGGCCTGTGAGCAAAGGACTGAGCCCGGGGGAACGGGAGGCACTGGGCAAAGAAGAACCAAAGACCGGTCAATTCAACTCCAGTTCCAAAGCTCAGGAAGGTAACTGTCTGGTCTGCATCAAAATTTGTCATCTTCCTTTGCGCTCGCCCCATCGTACTCCCACAACCTGTAATGTTGGCGGGAATGTGTAAAGTGGATCTTTGAACACGGACGTTATCTTGTTAAGTTGTTTTTCTCGTGCCAGTGGGATTTGCCGGATGAGGCAAGGTTGTCAGCCTGACTCTCCCAGAGCTCCACAATCAGTGTTTGACGTCACGCCCGCAATCCTGTGACCTTCAACACTATTAGAGCAAAATTCCTTCCACCACACCCACACATACATACAGATACATACACAGACACATACACACACACACACACACACGCATGCATACATACACACACACAGACATACTCACATACATATACATACATATACGTACACACACCAGCTTTATCCTCTTTCGCCCAATAGCTTCATAGTTACAGTTAAATATCTGCATCAAGATTCTTTGTATCATCCCAATGGCAGGAGATATTCTGTCAGGAACCAACCACCCCACATCCAACTCCACCCCCCCCCCCCCCCCCCCCCCCCCCCCACCCGCCCCCCCAAAAATGAATGGAAACTTTATCAAGATCAGGAAGGTTCAAAAAGGAGATCACATTCCCAAAGTATCAGTGACAAAATAACCAGAGAAGGGAGTGAGGAAATCTATTTTTACACAGCGAATTGATGTGTTCGGAATGCACTGCCTGGAATGACGATGGAATCAGATCCACTTTTTTAAAAATGTATTTTATTACAGACATGCATCAAAACAGGTTACAGCAAGTAAACACCCCGGGAAACATACTTCCCAGCAATGAACTATGCAGTCTGGACAAATGTTTTCTCCTTTTTCTGACCTTAACTCCACCGTCCTGCCCGTTCTCCGTAACCCTTCAACCCATCCCCAATTAAAAATCTGTCTAACTCCTCCTTAAATTTACTCACTGTCCCAGCATCCATCAGACTCGGGGGTAGCGAATTGCACAGATTCACAACCCTTTGGGAGAAGTAGTTTTTCCTCAAATCTGTTCTAAATTTGTTACGTATTATTCTAAGTTCATGACCTCTTGTTTTAGAATGCCCCACAAGGGGAAGCATCAGCTCCACGTCTACTTTATCCATACCTTCAAGTATCTTGTATACCTCGATTGATCTCCCGATATTCTTCTAAACTCTAGACTATAGGTCTAAACTGTTCAATTTCTCCTCATACGACAAACCCCTCAACTCTGGAATCAATTGAGTGAACCTCCTCTGAACTGTTTCCAATGCCACTACATATTTCCTCAAATAAGGGGACCAAAACTGTGCGCATACTCCAGCTGCGGTCTTACCAATGCCTGGTATAGTTGGAACAACACTTCCTTACCTTCATACTCAATTACCTTTTGCTATAAATGCCAACATTACATTTGCTTTCCTTATTATCTGCTGCACCTGCATGCTCATTTTCTGTGACTCACGCACGAGGACACGCAGATCCCTCTGCATCGGAGGCCCCCGAAGTCTCTCCCCATTTAGATAGTAAGTTGCCTTTCCATTTTTTTGACCAAAATGCATGACCTCACACTTATCCATGTTCAACTCCATCTGCCACATTTTGGCTCACTCTCCTAACCTACCTATGCCCATTTGTAAGGTTCTTATTTCATCATTGCAACTTACTGTTCCACCTATTTTAGTGTAATCTGTGAATTTGGCTATAGAATCTTCTATCCCTGTTTCCAAGTTGTTAATATAGATTGTAAATAGCTGGAGTGCAAGGACCGAACCCTGTGGCACCCCACAAATTACATCTTGCCATCCAACAAAAGACCCATTTATCCCAATTCTCTGTCTCCTGTCCGTCAGCCAGTCTTTCATAGAATTTACAGTGCAGAAGGAGGCCATTCGGCCCATCGAGTCTGCACCGGCTCTTGGAAAGAGCACCCTACCCAAGGTCAACACCGCCACCCTATCCCAATAACCCAGTAACCCCACCTAACACTAAGGGCAATTTTGGACACTAAGGGCAATTTATCAGGGCCAATGCACCTAACCTGCACATCTTTGGACTGTGGGAGGAAACCGGAGCACCCGGAGGAAACCCACGCACACACGGGAGGATGTGCAGACTCCACACAGACAGTGACCCAAGCCGGAATCGAACCTGGGACCCTGGAGCTGTGAAGAAATTGTGCTATCCACAATGCTACCGTGCTGCCCCCAAGCACGGTAGCATTCTACGGTCTTCTATCCAAACTATTCTACGGTCTTCTATCCAAGCTAATACGTTACCCCTAATCCCATGTGATCTCACCTTATGAATTAACCTTCTGTGCAGCACCTTATCAAACACCTTCCGGAAGTCCAGATATACTGCATCTACAGGATCTCCATTATCCACTTTGCTTGTTACATCTTCGAAGAACTCAAGCAAATTAGTCAAACACGATTTGCCCTTCATAAAACCATGCTGACTCTGATGGATAGTGCTTTGGCTTTGCAACTGTCCTGATAGGATGTCCTTGATAATTGATTCTAACAAGTTTCCAACAACAGATGTTAAACTAACTGGTCTGTAATTTCCCCCATTCTGCCTCCCTCACTTTTAAATAAGGGCGTTACGTTAGCATTTTTCCAATCCACTGGTACCTTTCCCGTGTCCAGGAATTTTGGAATATTATAACCAATTGAACCACTATTTCTGCTGCCACTTCCTTTAACACCCTGGGATGTAGGCCAGCAGGCCTCAATCCCAAGAATTTGTTGAGTACCGTTTCTCAATTGATGCTGATTGTTCCAAGTTCCACCCTTTCGATTAACTCTGAACTACCCGTTCCTATAGGAATGGTACTAGTGTCCTCCACCGGGAAAACTGAGGCAACGTATTGATTTAGCATCTCTGCCATTTCTGTGTTCCCCACTATTAACTCACCACTTTCATCTTTCAGGGGCCAACATTCACCTTAGTGACTCTTCCATTTTATGTACCTATAGAAGCTTTTGCTGTCCTTTTTGATATTCTGTGCTAGTTTTTTTTGTAATTTATCTTAGATCTTTTTATTACTTTTTTAGCATCCCTTTGTTTATGTTTGTAAGTTTTCCAATCTTCAAGTCTGCCATTGGCCTTTGCAATATGATATAACTTAGTTTTTGTCTTTATAATGTCCTTGATGAACTTTTTTAGCCATGGATGTCTTTTTACCCCTCTTCCCATCTTTCTTCCTCACTGGGATATATTTTAGTTGTGAGGGATTGAGTATCTCCTTAAACAACTGCAACAGCTGCCTTCCTGCCTAGTCTATACGGGCTAAATCTGTCCTTAAACCTATGTAATTTCCTTTGTTTAATTCCAGAACACGAGTGTGGGACTCCACTTTCTCGCTCCCAAACTGAATATTGAATTACACCATACTCTGGTCACGACTCCCACGTGGCTCCTTAACAATGAGGTCATTAATTAATCCCTCCTCATTACAGAAGACCCAATCAAGAGTAATCTCCTCCCTGATTGGTTCCCCAACATACTGTTCCAGGAAACAATCTCTAATGTATTCAATGAACTCTGCCTCCAGGCTACTCTTGCCAATTTGATTAATCCAGTCTATGTGCATATTAAAATCACCCATTATTATTGCCATACCTTTCTTGCAAGCCCCCAGTATTTCCTGGTTTATACTGTGCCCCACTGTAGAACTACTGTTTGGGGACCTATAGATTACTCCTACCAAGGACTTCTTCCCTTTGTTATTTCTTATTTCTACCAGGGCCAATTCGACATCTTGATCTCCAGTGCTTATGTCATTTCTCATTACAGCACCGATCCCTTTCCTCACCAGCAGGGCTTCGCTACCTCCTTTTCCTTTCACCATATCTTTCCAAAATACTGCGTACCCTTGGATATTCAATTCTCAGACCTGGGGCGGGATTCTCCCCTACCCGGCGGGGCGGGGGGTCCCAGCGTAGCGGAGTGGCGCCAACCACTCCGGCGTCGGGCCTCCCCAAAGGTGCGGAATTCTCTGTGTGGGGGCACCCCCCAGGGTCCGATCGCCCCGCGCCCCCCCCCCCCAGGACCGGTCCGCTCGCGCCGCCGATCCCGCCGCCACCAGAGGTGGTTCAAACCACGGCGGCGGGAGGGGCCTCCCAGCGGCGGGACTTCGGCCCATCGCGGGCCGGAGAATCGCCGCGTGGGCTCGCCGCTCAGCGCAGCGCGATTCCCGCCCCCGCCAATTCCCGGGTGGCGGAGCATTTCTGCCACGGCGGGGGTGGGATTTACGGCGGCCCCGGGCAATTCTCCGACCCTGCGGAGGGTCGGAGAATTTCGCCCCTCGGTCGGGATTCTCCCCTCCCCGGCGGGGCGGGGGGTCCCGGCGTGTTGGAGTGGCGTGAACTACTGATTGGTGGGCCCCGATCGCGGGCCAGGCCACTGTGGAGGGTCAGGTCGCCCCGCGCCCCCACCAGGACCCTGGCGCCAGCCCACGCCGCGTGCTCCCGCCGGTAAGGTAGGTGGTTTAATCTACGCCGGCGGGAAAGGGTTGATAGCGGCGGGACTTCGGCCCATCGCGGGGCGGAGAATCGCCGCGGGGGTTCGCCAACCGGCGCAGCGCAATTCCCGCCCCCGCCGAATCTCCGGTGGCAGAGAATTCGGGACACGGCGGGGGCGGGATTGACGCCGGCCCCGGGCGAGTCTCCGATCCGGCGGGGGTCGGAGAATCCCACCCCTGGTCTCCCTGTAACCATGTTTCAGTAACCCCACCAAGTCATAACCTTTTGTTTCTATTTGCGCCGTACTGAGGGAGTGCTGAACTGTCAGAGGGTCAGTACTGAGGGAGAGCTGCACTGTCAGAGGGTCAGTACTGAGGGAGCACTGCACTGTCAGAGGGTCAGTACTGAGGGAGTGCTGCATTGTCAGAGGGTCAGTACTGAGGGAGTGCTGCACTGTCAGAGGGTCAGTACTGAGGGAGTGCTGCACTGTCAGAGGGTCAGTACTGAGGGAGTGCTGCACTGTCAGAGGGTCAGTACTGAGGGAGTGCTGCACTGTCAGAGGGTCAGTACTGAGGGAGTGCTGCACTGTCAGAGGGTCAGTACTGAGGGAGTGCTGCACTGTCAGAGGGTCAGTACTGAGGGAGTGCTGCACTGTCAGAGGGTCAGTGCTGAGGGAGTGCTGCACTGTCAGAGGGTCAGTACTGAGGGAGTGCTGCACTGTCAGAGGGTCAGTACTGAGGGAGCGCTGCACTGTCAGAGGGTCAGTACTGAGGGAGTGCTGCACTGTCAGAGGGTCAGTACTGAGGGAGTGCTGCACTGTCAGAGGGTCAGTACTGAGGGAGAGCTGCACTGTCAGAGGGTCAGTACTGAGGGAGTGCTGCACCGTCAGAGGGTCAGTACTGAGGGAGAGCTGCACTGTCAGAGGGTCAGTACTGAGGGAGTGCTGCACCGTCAGAGGGTCAGTACTGAGGGAGAGCTGCACTGTCAGAGGGTCAGTACTGAGGGAGTGCTGCACCGTCAGAGGGTCAGTACTGAGGGAGTGCTGCACTGTCAGAGCATCAGTACTGAGGGAGTGCTGCAAAGTCAGAGGGTCAGTACTGAAGGAAGTGGCACTGATAGAGGGTCAGTACTGAAGGAAGTGGCACTGATAGAGGGTCAGTGCTGCGGGAGTCATACCATCATAGAATTTACAGTATAGAAGGAGGCCATTTGGCCCATTAAGTCTGCATCGACACTGGGAAAGAGCACCCTACTTAAGCCCACACCTCCACCCTATCCCTGTAACCCAGTAACCTCACCTAACCTTTTTGGACACTAAGGGACAATTTAGCATGTCCAATCCACCTAACTTGCACATCTTTGGACTGTGGGAGGAAACTAGAGCACCCGAAGGAAACCCACGCAGACACCAGGAGAACATGCAGACAGTGACCCAAGCCGAGAATCGAACCTGGGACCCTGCAGCTGTGAAACAACTGTGCTACCGTGCCATCCTGCAATGAAGTTACTGTGAAAAGCTGCTAGTCGCCACATTCTGGCACCTGTTCAGGTACACAGATAGAGAATTCAGAATGTCCAATTCACCCTACAGTATGTCTTTCGGGACTTGTGGGAAGAAACCGGAGCACCCGGAGGAAACCCACTCAGACACAGGGGGAATGTGCAGACTACGCACAGACAGTGATCCAAGCCGGAAATCAAACCTAGGACCCTGTAGCTGTGAAGCAACCATGACCCACCGTGCTACCTGTCAGAGGGTCAGTACTGAGGAAGTGCTGCACTGTCACGGGGTCAGTACTGAGGGAGTGCTGCACTGTCACGGGGTCAGTACTGAGGGAGTGCTGCACTGTCAGAGAGTCAGTACTGAGGGAGTGCTGCACTGTCAGAGGGTCAGTACTGAGGGAGTGCTGCACTGTCAGAGGGTCAGTACTGAGGGAGTGCTGCACTGTCAGAGGGTCAGTACTGAGGGAGTGCTGCACTGTCAGAGGGTCAGTACTGAGAGGGTGCTGCACTGTCTGAGGGTCAGTACTGAGGGAGTGCTGCACTGTCAAAGGGTTAGTATTGAGGGAGTGTTGCACTGTCAGAGGGACAGTACTGAGGGAGTGCTGCAATGTCAGAGGATCAGTACTGAGGGAGCGCTGCGCTGTCAGTGGGTCAGTACTGAGGGAGTGCTGCACTGTCAGAGGGTCAGTACTGAGGGAGTGCTACATTGTCAGCGGGTCAGTTCTGAGGGAGTGCTGCACTGTCGGAGGGACAGTCCTGAAGGAATGCTGCATTGTCAGAGGGTCAGTACTGAGGGAACGCTGAACTGTCAGAGGGTCAGTAATGAGGGAGAGCTGCACTGTCAGAGGGTCAGCACTGAGGGAGTGCTGCACTGTCAGAGGGTCAGTACTGAGGGAGTGCTGCACTGTCAGAGGGACAGTCCTGAAGGAATGCTGCATTGTCAGAGGGTCAGTACTGAGGGAGTGCTGCACTGTCAGAGGGTCAGTACTGAGGGAGTGCTACATTGTCAGCGGGTCAGTTCAGAGGGAGCACTGCACTGTCAGAGGGACAGTCCTGAAGGAGTGCTGCACTGTCAGAGGGTCAGTACTCAGGAAGTGCTGCACTGTCAGAGGGTCAGTACTCAGGAAGTGCTGCACTGTCAGAGGGTCAGTACTCAGGAAGTGCTGCACTGTCAGAGGGTCAGTGCTGAGGGAGTGTTGCACTGTCAGAGGGTCAGTACTGAGGGAGTGTTGCACTGTCAGAGGGTTAGTACTGAGAGAGTGCTGCACTGTCAGGGGTCAGTGCTAAGGGAGTGCTGCACTGTCAGAGGGTCAGTACTGAGGGAGTGTTGCACTGTCAGAGGGTCAGTGCTGAGGGAGTGTTGCACTGTCAGGGGTCAGTGCTAAGGGAGTGATGCACTGTCAAAGTTCTGAGCGAGTGCTGCTCTGTTGGAGGTGAATCTTTCAAATGAAACTTGTAAACTGAGGCCCCATATGTCTTATTATGTGGCTGTCAAGGAGCCAATGGCTACTGTTCTGAGGAAGAGCAGGGGAGATCTCCCTGGTGCCCTGGGTTAATATTCATCCCTCAGTCAACATCACTGAAACAGGTGATCTGGTGATTATCATATTGCTGATTGCAGGTGACTGCATAAATTGGAGCCTGTGTTTCCTATGTTACAGCAGTAACTACACTTCAAAAGTACGTAATTGGCTGTGAGGATCTTTGGGATGTCTGAGGTTATGAAAAGCTCTCTAGCAATTCATGTATTTATTTCATTTTCCAGACTTTTGTTAGTGAACATTTAGTGAACAACATCACCATCTAGTGGCAAACTCAAGGACTACCACACGGCAGAATTTAAGGTGGGCGAGCTGTCCACCCCCTAGCCATTCGCTCCCAACTTGTCTGATATTTTTTAGGGTTTCAGAGAGGTATTGCCGGGGCTTACTGAGACCCTTAAATAGCCAGTGAATGGTATTCTGTCACTGGTGGTGAGGGGACATTGGGAGGCCCACATCATGTAGGAAGCCCAACAACTTCAGCTGTTGTTGGGCAAGGATGGGTGGGGAATTCTTTGGAGGCTCCCTGGGCTATTTGGCTGTGCCCACCTGCCCCTCCCCACAAACCAGGTCATCCCTCCCCTTTAACCCTTCTACTCTGGAATCTGGCCCTCCAAAATCCTCACTCACCTTCCTGAGACCTCCGATCCCAGATTTACCTGTGCTCCTCAGCACAGTGGGACTGCCTGCGGTTCCAGCAATGGCCCTCTCACACTGCTGAGTCCCCAGAGATAGCCGTCAATTGGTATGGTTGGCAGGCTCTCTAAATTGGGACTTCATCCCAAGATATATGGGGTATAATTACCACCTGAAAACCATTTATGTTGCTCCTAGCATTTAACCTCTGTGGGGCAGCCATTGAGGTTGTGGGCAAATTCCCCCTTGACCTTTTAGCTAGGTGGTGGTATATTAGGGTTGTCTCTACCCGTGGTGTGTACTGCTCAGGCACCCTTAATAATCTTGTAGAAGTGACCATGAAGTTTTTATTGACATCACTGTACTATGTACATATTTACAGTGGAGAGTACAGGTATGGAGAGGATTCCCTGGCTAGCTCGCTCTACACTACTGACCTAAGCGCTGTGTTAGATGTATTCTGACATCACAGGTGGGCGGTATTGTACTCAGTCCCAGGTTAAATGGAGAAAAACTGCAAAAAGCTGCAACACAAAGTGAAATGAAATGAAATGAAAATCGCTTATTGCCACAAGTAGGCTTCAAATTAAGTTACTGTGAAAAGCCCCTAGTCGCCACATTCCGGCGCCTGTTCGGGGAGGCTGGTACGGGAATACTTGTTCACGAAACACAGAAAGCTAGCACAGAGGTGTAGCATGGGAAGGTTAATGGAATGTTGGGCCTTATTTCAAGGGGGTTGGAGTATAAGAGTCGGGAAATCTTTCTGACGAGACAACAACTGAGTCATGTGAGCCGTTTTGATCCCCTTATTTCAGGAAAGATATTATTTCATTGAAGGCAGTTAAGAGAATCATTGAATCATAGAATTTACAGTGCAGAAAAAATCCATTCAGCCCATCGGGTCTGCACCGGCCCTTGGAAAGAGCACTTGAAGAGCATGCATTTAAAATGCATACCTTGTCAAGTTACTACGTCTTATTGGTGATGAGGAGCAAATTCTGAGCTTCAACCTATTTGACAAATTTTGTTGCCTAGCTAGTTTGACCTCATTTTGTCTCATGTGTGGCATTTCAGCGCAGGGCGGAGGGCTCTAATCTACGGCTACGGGATTACGGTGGCAAATAACAAGTCAACGCCACTATGGTTATGTTCATGACTATCAGTGAGTTTGTGGAAGGGCACGAGGACCCGACTGAATATGTGGCAATGTGGCACAGTGGTTAGCTACCTCACAGCTCCAGGGACCCAAGCTCAATTCCGGTCTCGGGTGACTGAGTGGAGTTTGCACTTTCTCCCTGTGCGTACTTGGGTTTCCTCCGGGTGCTCTGGTTTCCTCCCACAGTCCATACATGTGTACGTTAGGTGGATCGACCACCCTAAATTGCCCCTTAGTGTCCAAAGGGTTAGGTGGGGTTATGGCGATAGGGCAGTGGCGTGGGCTTAAGTCGGGTTCCTTTGTAGACTTGATGGGCAGAATGAACTCTTTCTGCATTATTGATTCTATGAAAGGTTGTGACATCTTTTCTTGCCAAAGTGAATTGCAGATGAGACTAAACAGTGCTCAATTCTCCTGAGTAGGTGTGGGGCAAAGACTTACAAGCTATTGAGGAATTGAGCAATGCCACTGAAACAAGGGTGGGGGGGGGGGGGGGGGGTGGGGGGGCATTTCATTTGCGGATTTAGTTGCACATGTTCAGAATCAGCACAATCCTAAGTCCTCAGTGATTGTCCAACATTTTAAATTCCATAGCCATTTTCGTAAGGCAGAATAGCTGGTATCTAACTTTGTTGCTGAATTACATCAGCTCTCTGAGCATTGTGAGTTTGGGTTGTGTTAGAGGACATGTTCCAGGACAGATTAGTCTGTGGCATTAATGAGTACAGCATACAGTGCCACCTTTTAGGAGAATCCACACTGACTTTCAAGAAAACACTGGAAATTTCTCCAGGGATGGAAATTGCTTCAAATGCCAAAGACATTCAAAAATCCAATGGTGGGGGCACAGGAGGGTACAGTGCATCAAGTTAGCATGGAGGCAGCAAACAAAAATGTGTCAGTTGTGGGGCAGCACACGAGGCAAATAATTGCAAATTCATGGTCCCTGTCCGTCACAATTGCATCAAAAAGAGGCATTTGGCTACAAAGTGCAGGGGTGCTAAGGGCAAGTCAAAGGCTGGGCAGGAAAAGTTCAAAGAAGCCTCAGTCAGTGGCGCACCACACAGAGCAGGAAGCAGAGTGCTCCTATAACATGTTCAATGTGAGTGAATATGAAGCCAATCAATGCCATAGTAGAGGTTGATGGGAAAAAAAGTGAAGATGGAGGTGGACACAGGAGCCTCTGCATCTGTCATCAGGTACAGAAAGAATTGGGGCTCTAAGTAGGCGCTCACCCTCACTCTGGCAGGGATCAAACTATGGACATTCACCAGAGAGTCTATATCATTGCTGGGGGCTTTAGAGGTGGACATTACATCCAACAGCCAAGAAGCAAGAGCGCTAGTCCTGGCAGTAAAAGGGAATGTGCCTTGTCTGATCGGGATAACTGGCTCAATAAAACCCAGTTGAACTGGGGTGAGTTAAAGCATCCACAGGTGATAGACGATGCCATTCAGAAATATCCTGAGGTTTTCACAGATGAACTGGGCACATTGTGGGGCACTGCAGTTAAGTACTTTTTTCAAACCTAGGACAGTGTTTTAGGCCATGAAGGGCAAAGTGAAGGAGGAGTTGGAGTGCCTGCAGAGGCTAGAAAACATTGGGTACATTCAGTTCTCATGCCGCCAGCCCCAATTCATAAAAATGATTGCATGGTCTTCATATGCACGGATTACAAACCCACCATCAATCAAGTCTCCAAGTTAGTTTCAACTCTTGGAGGAGGCAAGATGTTCTCAAAGTTTGGCATGAGCCACACCTAACAGCAGCTCTTGTTAGAGGAGGACTCAAAACAGTATGTCACAATCAACGCCCACAAAGGTTTGATCAAATACCACTGTCTGGTTTTTGGAGTGTTCTCTAAACGAGCAATTTTTCTAAGGGCAATGGACAATCTGTTGCAGAGGATTCCCTATGCAGCAGTTTACTTAGACAACATCTTGATTGCAGAGAAAACTGAGGAGGAGTACTTCTGAGGAGTACTAGATCAGATTTTCATAGACTGGGCTACACCTAAAACATAGCAAGTGCGTCTTCCAGGCACAGAGTGTGGAATATCTGGGTCAGAAAATCACAGTGCAGGGTCTGTGTCCGGTGGAAGAGAAAGTCAAAGCTATCAAGAAAGCTCCAAACCCCAGGAATGTGTCCGAGCTACAAGAAGCTTTTAAGTTTTAGTATCAGCTGAATTTATGGTCAGTTGGAGATATATAGTGAGCATGAAAGCAGCTCTCACATCTCTGCTGGAAACGAAGGTCAGAGAAGGAACATCTCTCTCAGCTTTGCTAGAAGAAAGGCCATACCACGGAGTAATGGTTCAGAAAACAAGCGCAGAGATCGGAAAAACAACTAGTTAAGGAAACTGGAGAAATGAAGAGCAGGTTCCAAGAAGTCTGACATTAAAGGTACTGGAACAGAGCACTGTTCAGTAAAGACAGACAGAGTTGAGAAAAAGGCTGAGACACCAGAAAGAGATCTGAAGGGATTTGCAGGTTTGTGAGATTTTACTACAGCCGGTGGAACGTGAGTTGAAATAACTATGGAAGTCGGCGGCTAGATCCCGGAGTTTGTGTAAAAGCAGTTAAGACAAAAGAGGGTGGTGTAAAGTCCTTGACCGGATTTGTTGTTAAAAGTGGAGCTGGAACTTGGTTGCAAAGAGACATTTGTAAAAACCTGGACTGTATTTCGGAATGTAAATCGCTAGGGGAAAGCATGATTATGAGAAAAGATTCTAAAGCATGTTTCCAGGAGTGCAGTTTGGAAACTCTCACATGATCATCATCTGGGAGAATTCCTTTTTTTTATTTTATAAATTTAGAGTACCCAATTCATTTTTTCCAATTAAGGGGCAATTTAGCGTGGCCAATCCACTTACCGTGAACGTCTTTGGGTTGTGGGGGTGAAACCCACGCAAACACAGGGAGAATGTGCAAACTCCACACAGACAGTGACACAGAGCCGGGATCGAACCTGGGACCTTGGCGCCGTGAGGCAGCAGTGCTAACCACTGTGCCACCGTGCTGCCCCTCTGGGAGAATTCTGAAGAGAAATACACAGATACTGACTTGGGTTCAGAGCGGAGTGTGTATTTGATCACAGTCATCTTGTGTGCTTAAAAGGGACTTATTGTATGAATGAGACCATTGTAGTTTAAGGCGTACTTTGTAATCCATGTTAATCTATGCTGTAATTGCAGCATGATATATTTACATAGGCCGTTCCATTATAAATGTTGACATACAAATGTAATTTTTCATTGATTGTTCCGCTCTGAAGTTTTCCTTAACCCAATCACTTGTAATTTCTGTTTTATTTCTCAGCTCTGAGACGAGCTCACAGCTTCAATCTTCCAGCAACCAACAAGCAAGCAACATGGAGGAATAAAATCCAGACAAGTAAGAAGAGAAACCTTATTAAACTGTTCATCATTTTCACACTTTATGCTTGCTCTTGAACATCCAAGATTTTAATCTCCATAATTGGCCATAAACCTCTCCCCCTTTGAAACACACCTGGGAACCGAACTCTTTGACCAAGCTGATGGTCATTTGTCCAAATATCTCCTTTTTTTGTCTCAGTGCCAAACTTGCCTGAAAATAGCTCCTGCAAACTGCCTTGGTTCGTTTTACTACGTTAAAGGGGCTGTATAAATGCTTGTTGTTGTTTAGTAGTTGTAATTGTATGAAGTGTGCATACATTACATTAACCCAGGGGTGGGCAAACTTTTCTGTGCAAGGGCCACATTCAGAAATTCACAATTTTAAAGGGCCGCATAGTATATTAAGTAAAATAATTAATATTTAAAATAGCCAAAATAAAAGGTTTTTAAAGAAAAAAAAAGCAATTAATTTTTATTAATTAATATTTTAAAGTAGAAATTTTACATGAAACACATTTATTTGAAAAACAAAGTAACTCAGTTTAAAGAAAAAAAAGCAATTAATTTTTATTAATTAATATTTTAAAGTAGAAACTTCACATGAAACACATGTTGTGCCGAGAAATGATCACCCTACTCAAGTCAACGTATCCACCCTATACCAGTAACCCAACAGCCCCCCCCCCCCCCCCAACCTTAATTAAATAAAAAATGTAAAAAAAATTTTTTTTTTTTTTACATTTGTTTTTATGACTTGATCTTGGTGGGCCGCATAAAGACCTTTGGCGGGCCGCATGCGGCCCGCGGGCCGTAGTTTGCCCACCCCTGCATTAACCTATATTTTATGACTGTTATCAGTATTTTGATAAGTGGAGTTTAAGTCGGATAGTTTGTATCGAGGATCCTTATTGCTTCCCAGAAGCACTTTACATAGGGGCTGGTTTAGCACAGTGGGCTAAACAGCTGGCTTGTAATGCAGAACAAGGCCAGCAGCGCGGGTTCAATTCCCGTACCGACCTCCCTGAACAGGCGCCGGAATGTGGCGACTAGGGGCTTTTCACAGGAACTTCATTGAAGCCTACTTGTGGCAGTAAGTGATTATTATTATTACATGCTATTAGTGAGCTGTGTTGTGTAGGCAGTCATGGGCACTGTTTAACACGCATACACAGCAAGATCACATAGACATCACTTATTTATTTTAATCATGAATTCTTCTTGTAGTACTGCTGTGGAATCCTTAACATCCACCAGATCAAGTAGGGTGTTAGGATGTGACGTCTTGTCTGAAGCAGAGCAGAGCTTCCTCTGCACTGCACCAGGAGTGTAAGCCTAGATTCTGTGCTCAAGTCTTGGAGTGGGTCTTGAACCCACAACTTTCTGACACAGAGAAAAGACTGAGGAAAGACCCACTAAGTCACAGCTGACAACAGGACCATTAGTTATAATCGATTCTCAGGATGTGGCACTGCTGATATTGGTCAACATTTATTACCTATCCCTATTTAGCCTTGAGAAGGTGGTTATGAGCGATACCCCTGTTTATAATATAGTTGAGGTTATGGAGACATGGCTGCAGGGTGACCAGGGTTGGGAATTGAACATTCAGGGGTATTCAGTATTTAGGAAGGACAGGTCAAAAGGAAAATGCGGTGGAATTGCATTGCTGGTTAAAGAGGAAATTAATACAATAGTGAGAAATGATATTAGTTCTGACGATATGGAATCTGTATGGGTGGAGCTGAGAAATACTAAGGAGCAAAAAATGTTCGTGGGGGTTGTATTTAGACCCCCAAACTGCAGAGTTGATGTTGGGAATGGCATTTGACCATTAGAAATTAGGGATGCATGCGATAAAGGAACATCTGTAATTATGGGTGACTTTAATCTGTATGTAGACTGGGCAAATCAAATTAGTCACACAATCCTGTAGAGGAGGAATTCCTGGAGTGTATACAGGATGGTTTTCCGGACCAATACATTGAGGAACCAACTGGAGAAGAAGCCATTCTAGACTGGGTACTGTGGAATGAGAAAGGAATCATTGGCAATCTAATTGTGCGAGATCCCTTGGGGGGGGCCATAATATTTAATAACTTTTTCATCAAGATGGAGAGTAACATAGTTGATTCTGAGCCAACGGCCCTGAATCTAAATAAAGGAAACTACGATGATATGAGGTGCGAGTTGGCTATGATGGATTGGGAAATGTTACTTGATGGGACGATGGTAGGCAAACATTCATAGAGCTCTTGGGTGAAATGCAACAATTGTTTATTCCCGTCTGGTGCAGAAGTAAAACAGGAAAGGTGACTAAACCATGGCTTACAAGAGAAATTAGGAATATTATTAGATCCAAGGAAGACAAATTGGTCAGGAAAAGCAATAGAACTGAGAACTGGAAACAGTTTAGAATCTAGCAAAACATGACCATGTTAGATTAAGAAGAGTAAAATAGAGTCAACTGGTGGGAATATAAAACTGACTATAAAAATTTCTATAGGTATGTGAAGAGAAAAAGATTGATGAAGACAAATGTACGTGCCTTAAGTCAGAAACAGGGGAATTTATAATGGGCAACAAAGAATTGGCTGACCAACTAAATACATATTAGTTCCGACTTCACAAATGCAGACACAACAAACATGCCAGAAGTGTTGGGGAACACAGGGTTTAGTGAGAGGGGGGAACTGAAGGAAATCAGTATTAGTAGAGAAATTATGTTGGGGAAATTGATGAGATATAAGGCTAATAAATTCCTAGGGCCTGATAATCTACATCTCAGGGTACTTAAGGAAGTGACCCCACAAATAATGGATGCATTGGAGGTCATCTTCCAAGATTCTATAGACTCTGGAACAGTTTCTACAGATAATAATAATCTTTATTATAGTCACAAATAGGCTTGCATTCACACTGCAATGAAGTTACTGTGAAAATCCCCTCGTGGCCATACCCCGACACCTGTTCAGGCACACTGAGGGAGAATTCAGAATGTCCAATTCACCTAACAAGCATGCCTTTCGGGACTTGTGGGAGGAAACTGGAGCAGCCAGAGGAAACCCACGCAGACACAGGAAGAATATGCAGACTCTGCACAGGCAGTGACCCAAGCCGGGAATTGAACCTGGGACCCTGGCGCTATGAAGCAACAGTGCTAACCACTGTGCTACTGTTACAGAGTAGCTAATGTAACCCCATTATTTAAAAAGGGTGGAAGATAAAATAGGGAATTAGAGACTAGTCAACCTGGTGTTGGTAGAGGAGGAAATTCGGGAGTCTGTTATCGAAGATTTTAATAATAATAATCTTTATAGCAGAACACTTGGAAAACAGTTGCAGGCTCGGACAAAATCAGCATAGATTTACAAAAAGGAAACCATGCTTGACCAACCTACTGAAATTCTTTGAGGATATAACTAGTCGAGTTGATGAGGGGGAGCCAGTGGATGTGGTTTATTTGGACTTTCAGGAGGCTTTTGACAAAGTCCCACATAAAAGATTAGCGTGTAAAATTAAAACGCATGGGATTGGGTGTAGTGTATTGAGATGTATAGAAAGCTGGTTGGCAAACAGGAATCAAAGAATAGGAATAAATGGGTCTTTTTCCAAATGGCAGGCAATGGCTAGATGGGTACCACATGGATCAGTGCTAGGACCCCAGCTATTCAAAAAATACATTAATGATTTAGATGAGGGAACTAAATGTAATATCTCTCAATTTGCAGATGACACAAAGTTGGGTGGGAGGGTGAAGACAATGCAGAGATGCTTCAGTGTGATTTGGACAAGCTGCGTAAGGGGGCCGAGTAAGTGGCAGATGCAGTATAATGTGCATAAATGTGAGGTTATCCACTTCGGTAGCAACAACCAGAAGGCAGATTATTATTTGAATGGCTATAAATTAAGAAGGGGGGATGTTCAACGAGACCTGGGTGCCCTCATACACCAATCATTGAAGGTAAGCATGCTGGCAGTAAAGAAGGTAAATAGTATGTGGGCCTTCATAGTGAACAGATTTGAGCAGGGTTGTCTTGCTGCAATCATGTAGTGTCTTGGTGAGCCAACACCTGAAATGTTGTGTGCAGTTTTGGTCTCCTTATCTGTGGAAGGAGGTTCTTGCTATAGAGGGAGTGCTGAGAAGGTTTACCAGACTGATTCCTGGGATAGCAGGATGATATATGAGTTGGTTAGGATTGTATTTGCTAGAGTTCAGAAGAATGAGGGGGTTCTCATAGACACCTATACAATTCTTACAGTACTCGACAGAATAGATATAGGAAGGATATTCCTGATGGTGGGAAGTGTCCAGAAGCAGGGGTCATAGTATAAAGATGTGGGGTAAACGTTTTGGGACTGCGATGAGGAGAAATTTCCTCGACAAGAGAGTGGTAAGCCTATGGAACCACAGGAAGCAGTGAGGTCAAAATATTGTATGTTTTCAAGAAGGAGTTAGATACAGCGCTTGGGGCTAATGGGATCAAAGGATATGGGGGGGGGGGGAGCAGGAAGAGGTTACTGAATTGGGCACCTTTGAGTTATAGATGTGATCCAGCTCAGTCAAGTGACTTGACAATTGAATGTTCACCTCTAGTTGGCCGGGTCACTCTGCTCAAACTGCAGTAAAGATATTGCAGCCATAGTGTTTAATACTGTTTAACTTTCCATTAGCATGGGCTATTTGGGGGCAGTTCCTGACCCTCCGATGTTCACCTAGACCTGCCTGCTTGCCATTTTTTCCAAACGTGTTTGTGCCTCCAGCTTGTGGGGAGCTGGTGCTAACTGTCTCATCTGAAGTGGTCGCAACCCACTAATTCTCAAGGTCGGTTCCCTCCTTTCAAACACACATATGTAATCTCTGAACATTGTGGCCTTGTTCAGTTTGATAACACTGTCTTTAAAGAAAGGTTACGACAGATTATTACAGTTCAGCAAGTTTTAACAGAAACCAGTGATTTTCCCATCGAGTTCTTCTCAGCCTCTCAAGCACAATGATCATTTGATTCAATGCAATTGGGGCAATAATTGAAAACCACACTTTCTTACAGTTGTCTCCAGTTGTTAAAGCCATTTATTATTAGCCTGCCCTGGAGATCATTTCAAAGACAAAGTAGGGTGGATGATGCAAATAGGTATTTTTGAAACTGGGCCACCACCCAGCTGAATTAAGTTTTAGAAGTTTAGTCACTGTTACAAGAGAGGAAACACAGCACCCAATTTGCGCATAGCCAGCTCCCATGAACAGAAAATGCTAATGGCCAGATAATGTGTTTTTGCTAATTGAGTGGTAGTTATTGGCCTGGACACAAGGAAGACTCTTGTTTCAAACCGTGCCATGGGATCTCTTCCATCAGCCAAAAAAGGCAGACAGAGCCTCGGTTAAATGTCTTATCCATAAGACGCTACATCACTCGGACAGTGCAACACTCCCACATCACCCCAATGGAAATGTTAGGTTGGGAGTTGACCTCACAACCCTTCAACCCAGAGGCAACAGGGTGTTCGCCACTGAGCCAAGGCTTAAAATGTATGGAACAATTTACAGCATGTTGAGAATTGTTAGAGCTTGTCTGTCACTATCTTAAAGTTAGTCTCAATGCCTTAAATGCCTTGATGTGGAGATGCCGGCGTTGGACTGGGGTAGGCACAGTACGAAGTCTTACAACACCAGGTTGAAGTCCAACAGATGTGTTTGCAGTCACTAGCTTTCGGAGCACAGCACTCACCTGATCATAGATCATAGATCATAGAATTTACAGTGCAGAAGGAGGCCATTCGGCCCATCGAGTCTGCACCGGCTCTTGGAAAGAGCACCCTACCCAAGGTCAACACCACCCTATCCCCATAACCCAGTAACCCCACCCAACACTAAGGGCAATTTTGGACACTAAGGGCAATTTATCATGGCCAATCCACCTAACCTGCACATCTTTGGGCTGTGGGAGGAAACCATTCATTGAAATGAATAAAAACCACTACAGAACTTGTAAAACAAAAAGCTACAACCGTTTTTTAAAAATAGCGGTGCACTGCGCATGCGTGGCCGATTTGCGCATGTGCACCGATCATCATGCAGCCGAATGTTTTTGACATGTTCGCGGAATGCGCATGCGCACCGAATTTGTTTTGACATGTTCCTGGCCTCTTGCAGCCGGCGTTATGAAAAGCCGGCTGCTGCGTGGGGATTTGCGCGATCGGGAGCCCCGCGGACAACGGCTCCGCGACCCTCCCGACAGCTGCCCGCGACCCACCCGCGGGTCACGCCCGTAACTTTGAAGAACACTGCCTTAGACAGCACCTTCCAAACCCACGACCGCCACCATCTAGAAGGACAAGAGCAGAGAGACATGGGAACCCCACCAGCTGCATGTTCCCCTTAAACCACCTAAACCACCCAAACCATTGGGTGAAATTGTCATTCAAGGATCTGACAGCATGTGTAGGGAGTGCTTCCTACTATTCCGGGGAACAATGCAAGGATGCCCCATAACCCCCCCCCCCCCCCCCCCCCCCTTCTGTTCGCGTTGGCAATTGAGCCCTTGGCTATTGCACTGAGGGGTTTGGTCCTATGGCGGGGTTAGTGGGGTGGGGGGGGGGGGGGGGGGGGGGGGGGGTGTGGAGCATAGGGTGTCTCTTTATGCAGATGATCTGCTGCTGTATATTTCGAACCCGGGCTCATCGGTAAAGGACACAATGGGATTGCTAGGGAAATTTGGTGCATTTTCGGGATTAAATTGAATTTAGGGAAGAGTGAGTATTTTCTCCAGGTGTAGGGATGGGAGTGGATGGGCTGCCATTTCGTGTAGCGACAACTCACTTCAGTTATTTAGGGGTGCAGGTGGCGCGGGACTGGGCATGACTTTGTAAGCTAAATTTCACAAGCCTGGTAGGGGAGGTGAAGGAGGATTGGGGAAGGTGGGATAGTCTCCCTTTCTCGTTGGCAGGTTGGGTGCATGGAGTCAAAATTAATATTTCTGTTTTGTTCCAATGTCTGCCGGTCTTTTTGCAAAAGTCATTCTTTCAAGGAGTGGACAGGCTTGTCTCATTGTTTGTGTGGGCAGGGAAGGTAGCCAGGATAAGGAAGGTGGTACTTCAAAGGGGGCAGCAGATACCACCAGGGATCTTGGCCCTTCCGAAATTGTTGCATTATTATTGGACGTCGAATGTGGAGAAGGTGCGGGGCTGGAGTAAGGAGATGGAGGCTCTGTGGGTGCGGATGGAGGTGGGTTCTTGTAAAGGGTCGGGGTTGCAGGTGCTGGCAATGGCACCACTACCGTTCTCCCTGGGGAGTTATTCGGGTAATCCTGTAGTGGTAGCCACGCTGAAGATTTTGGGACAATTTTGGCAGTACTTCAAGTTGAGGGCAGGATCGACGGTGATGCCGATAAGAAGGAATCACGGGTACGAGCCAAGGAGGATGGATGCGAGGTTCCGGGGATGGGAGGAGTAAGGGGTGAAAGAGATGAAAGAATTGTTTCTGGAAGGGTGATTCGCACGTTTAGAGGAGCTGGGGGTGAAGTATGGGCTCCAGCGTGAAGAGGGCTTCGGCTTTATGCAGGTGCGGAATTTTGCAAGAAAGGTTTTCCCAAGCTTCCTGGTGGTACCATCCACCTCGTTGTTGGAGGAGGTGCGAACGGGGGTGGGGGGTGGAGGGGGGTGTTGGAGAGTGGGTGATCCCAGCGATCTACAGCAGGATTATGGAAGACGGTAAGGAGCCCATGAAAGTGACTAAGGCCAAGTGGGAGGAAGAGTTGGGGATGGGGCTGGGAAGGGTCAATGCCTCGACCTCGTGTGTGAGGCTGGAGTTGATTCAGTTAAAAGTGGTCTATAGGGGGCAGTGAACAAAGAAGGCAAGGATGATCCAGCTGTTTGAGGGGGTGGAGAATAGTTGTGAGCGGTGTGGCATTTTTTGTGCGCACTATTGGGCAGAGGTGTCCTGTGCGGGTGTTTGGGGGGGGGGGGGTCACAGTGCGCTCGGGCTAGGGGGGAGATCAGGGATTGCTTCAGGAGCCTCAGAGTACAAGACACCATTTTTAAATGGCGTCCCGATCTCTCGCTACACTGGGGAGCTCCAGCGACCGGAGCTCCCCAGTGTACAAAACGGGGCTATGTGCAGCCGCGGCTGCACCTTCCCCATTGAGGCACTTTATACAACGTGAGTTGCCTTGAATAGCCATGTGTTGGCACTGGAGCACTGGGAAACACGCGGCTAAATATGCTCACTATGGGACTTTGTTCCCTAATGGAGTTCCTGTATTTGGAGTAGGTGCAATTTGCTCTGGGGATGGGTGGGGGGGGGGGGGGGGGGGGGGGGGTGAAGTGAAGGGTTCCACCGGAAATGGAGCTTGTTTGTTCTACATTTTGGTGGCCTGGTGCTGTCAAGGGGGTGGGCGGGGGGAGGTGGTCTGTGTATCGTTGTAAAATGTTAAGATGTTAAAAATTTGAATAACATTTGTGAAAGAGCCACCCACAATCCTGACTTGGAAATATATTGCCGTTCCTTCACTGTCACTGAGTCAAAATCCTGGAACTCCCTCCTTAACAACACTGTGGGAGTACCTATACTACGTGGAGTGCAGCAATTCAAGAAGGCAGCTCAACATCACCTTCTCAAGGACAATTAGGGACAGGGAACAAATGCTGGCCTTGCCAGCGACACTCGCATCTCACGAATGAATAAAAACAAACACAAAACTGGAGAAAGTGTTGTCATTTTCTTCACTGTTGTACCTTTAACTGCCTTGAGGGGGCAGTAGCATCTTGTGTGGTAGAACTGCAGTAACCTCTTGTTCAATTGATTACATGATTAGTGGGTCATCATTCTCTGTTTATAAAATGTATATAAACGATCAATTTGTCCATTAATATTGTAGTAAATAGCTTGTAAAATAGGAATGACTGGTTTGGTCCATCTCATTACTGCACTTTGAAGTCATTGATTGTACATGAAAGGTTGCTGAAAGATATGATGGTGTTCAGAGTTGTCCAAGAGTCTTCAGGAACTGAAAATTAAAAGTTAACATCCTGATCATTGCCCTTTCCATTGAAGAGCTGCCCCTACTACTGAGGAAGAAGATGGAACCAACAATGAGAGAAACTGCCTTGAATCAAGTGAACTCCGCTGAGAACACGGGCCATGTTGTTGAGGTATGGACAACCTGTCATTATCTGACATTTGTATTATTTTCAGATTAGCTCATAGTAATTTAGGAACCCAGTTAAAAGAAAGAAATAACTTGAATTTCTACCGTGCCTTTCCTCTCCTGAATGCTCAAAGCCAGTGAGGTATTTTTGAAGCTAAAGCTACAGCGATGATTGTAGGAAATGCAGCAACCAATTAGTACGCACTCAATCAAATAACAACGCGATAAGTGACCAGACCGCCTGTTGTTTGAGGGATAAATGTTGGTTGAGGGAGAAAGGAAGAACTTGCCACCTGAATGGTGGCCAGAGGACCTTTGGCGTCAAATTGAGAGGGCAGATGGGGCCTTAGTGTAAGGCCTCATCCAAAACACAGCACCCTAACAGTTCTGCGCTGGCTGCATCGTCATGCTCGAGTCTTTGGAGTGGAGCCTGAACCCGCACCTTTCTAACTCCGAGCAGGAAAGCACTACCCAGTGAGCCGTGGGTTTTTTAAATTTAGAGTACCCAATTCTTTTTTTTCCCAATGAAGGGGCAATTTAGCGTGAACAATCCATTTACTCTGCACATTTTTGGGCTGTGGGGGTGAGACCCACGCAAACATGGGGAGAATGTGCAAACTCCTCACGGACCGTGACCCCGGGGCCAGGATCGAACCCGGGCCCTCGCCGCTGTGAGGCAGCAGTGCTAACCACTGCACCTCCATGCTGCCCAAGTGAGCCACGGGTGACAGAGGAAGATCACAGAGCACAGTCTGGCTCGTCCTACAGCTTGAAATGCAGGTGTCAACAATTTCCTCTAACGTGAGTCAATGCATTCAAGAGAGAAAAGGGAGGAGATTGTGAAATAAAAGAAAACATTATTGAAGGGCACAGAAATGTAAATATTAATATTTATGATCACAATGACGTTCTGCCAATCTGTGGAGGCGAGATATTGGATACGCGGAGCTCTTATCAGCCGCTGCTCCTGGACATGAATGCAAACAGATTGAGGCATTGTTAACGGACAAAGGCAGCGTAATCTCTTAATTAGCACAGAATGTTCTTTTGTCTCATGGTCCTTGGAAACACGGCATGAACTGGCTTATTGTCTGCTGATTATGGAGGCACAGCAGATTTATACTCTCATAGTTAAGGCACAGAATAGGAATTTCTGAAACAATTTGCTTGTACGTTTCTCAATTGTCTGTGAAATCGAGTAAAGGAATGACAGATGATTTGGATATTTGGAGAGTTCTTCTTCCAAGGGCTCTTTCTTCCTTTGTATTTATTGATAATATTTTTGTTCAGCTGGATCTGATGGGCCCGGGAATCTGTGTGGAGTCGGCGGGGTGGGGTAGGAGCTCACAGTTGGGTGGATCTCCCTGTTTAGGCCACTTGGTTATAGGGATCATTAAAGTGGTGACATAAAGGGACTGGCCTGGTTCGCAAAGGCTGCCCTCCAACTGGTGAGCAATGCCAGAGGAGATCTGTTAGCTTCCATGGAAATTTTAGAGTCAACTAAGCAAACCAGGTACAACAACTGGTTCCTGGGAGGAAATAGAAGTCAATTGCATCTTAATCGGTCTGTTGGGGGCTGCTGACAGTTCAGGTTCAAAGCTAGTTTTCCAACGACCTAATTTCACTTTGCATTGATGTATGTGTCCATGTGAATGTGCATGTGTGTATATATATATGGGTGCAACTGCGTGTGAGTGTGTGCATCTGAGTTTGTGTGTGTGTGTATATGTGCGTGTGTTTTTGTGTGTGTATCTGAGTTTGTATATGTGCCTGTGTGAGTATGTATGTGGGTGTGAATGTGTGTATCTGAGTTTGTGTGTGTGGGTGCAAATGGATGTGAGTGTGTATATCTGAGTTTGTATATGTGCCTGTGTGAGTATATATGTGGGTGCAACTGTGTGAGTAAATGTGCATGTGTGTATGTATATGTGGGTAAATTTGTGCGTGTATCTGAGTTTGTGTATGTATATGCCTGGATGAGTATATATGGGGGTGTGTTTGTGTGTGTGTATCTACGTGTGGAAATGGGTAGATATTTGTGTGTATGCACGTGGGTGTTGTCTGAGTATGTTTGAGTGTGAATCTTTAGGATGGGGGTGTGTGAATGTGTGGTATGTTTGTGAGTCAGTGTGAATGTGAAGGCGTGAGTGGGTGTGTGGATGTGAGTGAATGTAAATGAGTGTGTGCGAGTAAGTTTGAGTGAGTATGGGAATTGGTGCGAATGAGTTTGTGTGGTTGTGAGTGAGTGTGAATGTGTAGGTGTGTGAGTTACTACGTGGTTTTGTGAGTGGGTGGGGGTGTGGGTCAGTGTGGGTATGAGTGAGTGTGTATGTGATGAAGATGAGTGAGTGGGTTGGCGAACCCGGAGGTGATCAGCTTGTTCCATGCACACCGACGCACTCATTGTACCCAGACCCCATGCCCTGCCCACCCTGCCCCACCTCCACGTCCTCCTCGTCGGACGACGCCTGGCGTTCTCCCTCCTCCTCCAGCATGGCGTCCCACTGCTGTGTGATGTCGTGCAGGATACTGTAGGTATATTTACCACTAACCAGGCACTAGTACTTTGTCTAAGTGGTTTAGACAGTGAGTTCCAACAGGCCACATGACGATGGGGAGGGCGGAGGGAAAGATGACAACTCAACTGAGTACGATTCACACTGGATGACCACACAGCTACATTTCAGCACCGGTCGATAGTCAGCAATCTGGATCAGGAGTCCTAGTCCATGTTTTCCACTCAGGGTACACTGTGCAAAATTACTATCCTATTGCACAGAGTAATGTGATTCAACTTCACATCTGTGAGTTCTTTGCCTGATTCATGGCTGCTGCGGGCCACGTGGTCAGGCCAGGAAACATCAATGATCTGTATTCTTGTGCACCACCTGGAAACTGGCCATCAAGAGGTATTGAAAGGATCCTGGGAGGAGCTTTCTCTCCTGCAAGGAATCTGCAGACAGTAGGCGAGAATAAAATTAACTTAAGGAGAGAATGAGGTTAGCTAGAGGGGGAAATAGTAAACTAGAGGAGAGAATAGGGCTAACTCGAGGACAAAATCGAGTTAACTAGAGGTGAGAATAGGGCTAACTAGAGGAGTGAATAGGATTAACTAGAGGAGCGAATAGGATAAAATAGAGGAGAGAATAATAATAATAATCGCTTATTGTCACAAGTAGGCTTCAATTAAGTTACTGTGAAAAGCCTCTAGTCACCAAATTCCAGCGGCTGTTTGGGGAGGCTGGCATGGGAATTGAACCGTGCTGCTGACCTGCCTTGGTCTGCTTTCAAAGCCAGCTCTTTAGCCCACAGTGCTAAACAGAGTTATCTAGACGAGAGAAATGGGTTAACTGGAAGAGTGAAAAGGGTTAACAGGAGGAGAGAAATGGGTGAAGTGGAGGAGAGAAAAGGGTGAAGTGGAGGAGAGAAAAGGGTTAACTGGAAGAGAGAATAGGGTTAACTTGAGGAGAGAATAGGGTTATTGTTAAGATACTGGACTAGAGCCGCAATTGTTTAAAGTTTTTAAGGTGGTGCAGAAAGATTGATTCATTCCAGGAGTTATAATATAAGAAATAGGGCTCGGTTATTTTATAAACAAACTTTGTTAAAAGAAAAGAAAACAATATTTAAAACTTTAAACTTCATCCCTAACATTAAAGGATTACATGCAGTTTCTTAACCTTAACATACTAGTTCCCATTAAACAGCACTTTACATGAACATGCAGCTCTCACTCCACTTACACTGATAGGCATAGGCAATACTTACATTTATGAAGCAATTTTGCTTTTGTTAGGGAAATTTGTTTTGAACCCTTTTTCAAAGCCTGTCTCGGTAGCAACTTTCATGATCTCTCTAAGTCGATTTCCAAAGCCTTCTCCTCGACATGTTCAAAACAGGATTTTGTTTCCCTCTCTCTCTAAGCTCCACCCGGCCACTCAAACAAAGATTCTATGGGGTTTCCAGACTTGAACCTATCATTATTATCTTAGCTGTTTGATTGCCCACTCCTGTTTGTACAAAAGAACAGAGCCATGCTGTTCATATGCAACTAACCTCCCAATGACGGACAAAGGGGCCATCAGACTCTGTAACGGATTAATAGCTGGTCAGCCAGGAGTGTCCCAAAGACCAATGGGGGCATCCTGTGACTGACTGGGACAATTTAACTCGGTCTGGTGTGGGCCTATCCTTTTGACTCTGTGCTAGCAGTATTTTCCCTCAGTTGTTTTTTAAAAAATAATTTTTATTCAAATTTTTCAACAACAAATTTTCTCCCATCAATAAAGTAAACAAGGTGTAGAAATAAACAGAAAGAGAAATTCCCCCAATACAAAGCAATAAATTAATAACAATACAAAAAAGAAGAAAATAGCAGGCACACCGTCGTAAAAACATACCCCCTTGACAGACCCCGAACCCACCCCCCCTCATCCTCTACTCTTGGGAACTCCAGCTTATCCAGAAAGCGGTCCATCCTGCCCACCTCCCGAGGGGGCACCGCCTGGTACAGACCCTCGTAAAAGGATCTGAACACCCCATTAATGTCCCTACCACTCTGCACCAAGTTCCCTCCTGCATCTGTGACTCCCCCTATCTCTCTCGCTGCCTCCCGCTTCCAGAGCTGGTGGGCCAGCATCCGACCTGTCTTCTCCCCGTACTCATATAGCGCCCCCTGCGCCCTCCTCCACTGCGCTTCCGCCTTCCGGGTGGTCAGTATATCGAACTCCGCTTGGAGACTGCGACGCTTCCTCAAAAGCCCCTCCTCCGGGACATCCGCATACCTCCTGTCCACCCTTACCATTTCTTCCACTAACCTCTCCCTCTCAACCCTCTCCCCCCTCTCCCTGTGCGCCCGAATGGATATCAGCTCCCCTCTAACCACCGCCTTCAGCGCTTCCCAAACCACCCCACTTGCACCTCCCCGTTATCGTTGGCTTCCAAATACCCCTCTATACCCCTACAGACCTGCCCACATACTTCCTCCTCTGCCAGAAGCCCCACATCCAACCTCCACAGCGGGCGCTGATCCTTCCCCTCCCCCAGCTCCAGGTCCACCGAATGTGGAGAATACTCTCCCCCCACCACTCTCGGGATTAGCGCCCTGCTGAGAACAAAAAAGTAAATCCGGGAATAAGCCTTATGGACATGGGAGAAAAAGGAGAACTCCCTACATCCCGGCCTCAAAATCCTCCAAGGGTCTACCTTTTGCCCGTCCTAGACTTCGAACGATCCAGAGCTGGATCCAACACAGTATTACAATCCCCTCCCAAGATCAAACCCCCCGTCTCCAGGTCCGGGATCCGGCTCAACATTCGCCGCATGAAGCCCGCATCGTCCCAGTTGGGGGCGTACACATTAACCAGAACCACCCGCTCCCCTTGAAGTCTACCACTCACCATTACATATCTACCTGCACTGTCCGCCACCACACTCGACGCAACAAACGACAAGCTCTTGCCAACTAAGATCGCCACCCCTCGGTTCTTCGCATCTAGCCCCGAGTGAAACACCTGCCCCACCCAGCCTCTTCTCAGCCTCACCTGATCCACCACCTTAAGGTGCGTCTCCTGGAGCATAGCCACATCCGCTCCCAGCCCCTTCAGGTGCGCCAAGACCCGGGACCGCTTCACCGGTCCATTCAGCCCCCTCACGTTCCATGTGACCAGCCGAATCTGGGGGGTCTTTCCCCTCCCTCTGCGCCAGTCAGCCATAGCTCTCCCTCGGCTCACCACGTGCCCGCAGAACCCCCCAGGCCCGTTCCCCACGGTGGCAGACACCCCCCCCCCCCCCCACCTCTCCCTTCACCAGCAGTTCCCCTACGGCTCTGGCAGCAGCAATTCCCCACCCCCCCCCCCCAAGCTAGGACCCCCCCTAGCTGCGTATCCCCTTCCATTTTACTTCCGTAAGTCAGCCGACTCCTGATGACCCCGGATGCTCCCGCCATCCCAACGAACAGCAAAAAGGCAACATCAAACACAGCCAATAAAAACGAAAGGATACCAAGGAGGACAGAGCCCCGGGACTGTGTACATCATTCCCCAGCCCCCCAGTCCTCAGTTCAAGTCCAACTTCTCTGCCTGGACAAAGGCCCAGGCCTCCTCCGGAGAATCAAAGTAGAGCTGGCGGTCCTTGTAAGTGACCCAGAGGCGGGCCGGCTGTAGCAGACCAAACTTCACCCCCTTCCTGTGAAGCATTCCCTTCGCCCGGTTGAAACCAGCCCTTCTCTTCGCCACCTCCGCGCTCCAGTCCTGATAGATCCTGATGTCTGCATTCTCCCACTTGCTGCTCCTTTCCTTCTTTGCCAATCTCAGCACGCACTCACGGTCAACGAAGCAGTGAAAACAGACCAGCACTGCCCTAGGTGGCTCGTTCGGCCTGGGCTTCCTCAACAGCACTCAATGGGCCCCCTCCAGCTCCAAGGGTCCGTGGAACGACTCTGCACCCATTAACGAGTTCAACATCGCAACCACGTAGGCCCCCAAATCCGAACCTTCCAGCCCCTCCGGGAGGCCCAGAATCCGCAGGTTCTTCCGACGGGAGCGGTTCTCCATCTCCTCCATCCTTGCCAGCCATTTCTTGTGAAGCCCCTCGTGCAACTCCACCTTCACTACCAGGCCGAGGAGTTCGTCCTCGCTCTCCGAGGCCTTTTGCCGTAGCTCTCGGATCTCCGCACCCTGAGCCGTCTGAGTCGCCATGAGCTTGTCCAGCGAGGCCTTAAACGGTTCCAGGATCTCAGCCTTCAGCTCCCTGAAGCAGCGATGGAGCAGCTCCTGCTGCTCCTGCGCCCACTGCTGCAACGCTGCCGGTTCCCCGCCCGCCACCATCTTGTTTTTCCTGCCTCGCACCTTTCTCTGCTCCAAAGCCGATTTTCTGACCGCTCCGCTCCTGGTCTAGTCTATCCACCGGCAGATAAGCACAGTGGATGTGTTCCCACCCGGGAAAAAGTCCAACCAGCACCGCTGCGGGCCCTTAAAAGAGCCCAAAAGACCAGAAATAGCGGGAGCTACCGAACGTGCGGCTTAGCTCTGCATCACCGCAACAGGAAGTCTTCCCTCAGTTGGTTTAACCCCTAAATTGCTATATCTTCGATCTCATTTCTGGACCCAATTTCCTAATATCTCGCTTGGGTAACATTATCTAGAGAAGAGAATAGGGTTAACTAGTAGAGATAATAGGGTTAACTAGATGAAATGGAGTTATCTAGAGGCAAGAATATGATTAACTGGAGGGATAATACAGGAGGTGGAGGGAAGTGGGGCTGGTCAAGGTGAGGGATTTGTATTTGGAGGAAGGGTTAGCCAGTCTGGAGGAGCTAAGGGAGAGGGTAGAGCTGCCGAGGGATAGTGAGTTCAGGTATCTACAGGTTAGGGACTTTGCACGAAAGGTCTGGAGGGGGTTCCCTAGATTGCCGGGATACACCCTGCTGGAGCGACGGCTGCTTCCGGATGTGGAAGGGGAGGGAAGAATTGGGGATATATATAAGTGGCTGGGTGAGCAGGGAGGCGAGCGGGTGATGATCAGGGAGAAATGGGAAGCGGAGTTGGGAATGGAGATCAATTGGGGAGTATGGAGTGAGGCACTGTGAAGGGTAAACGGAACCTCCTCTTGTGCAAGGATGAGCCTGATACAGTTTGAGGTGGTACACAGGGTGCATATGACTCGGGCGAGAATGAGTGGGTTCATTCAGGGGATAGCAGATGAGTCTGAGAGGTGTGGGCGGGGGCCAGCGAATCATGGGTAAATGTTTTGGGGTTGGGAAAAATTGGGAAGATTCTGGGCGGGGGTGTTCGCGGTTTTAGCCAGGATAGTGGAGGAGGGAGTGGACCCGGACCCAGACTGGTGGCGATATTTGGGATTTCAGAGAAGCCGGAGCTCATGGGCAGGAAGAAGGCCGATGTCGTGGCCTTCGTACCTCTGATTGCACAGCGGCGAATTTTGCTGGAGTGGCGGTCGGCATCACCACCGGAGGTAGCAGTTTGGCTGGGTGACCTGTACGACTTCCTATGGTTAGCGAAGATAAAGTATGAGTTAAAGAGCTCAGCATAGGGCAGCACGGTGGCCTAGTGGTTAGCACAACCGCCTCACGACGCTGAGGTCCCAGGTTCGATCCCGACTCTGGGCCACTGTCCGTGTGGAGTTTGCACATTCTCCCCGTGTCTGCGTGGGTTTCGCCCCCACAACCCAAAAATGTGCAGAGTAGGTGGATTGGCCAAGCTAAATTGCCCCTTAATTGGAAAAAATAATTGGGTAATCTAAATTTGTAAAAAAAAAGAGCTCAGCAGGGGGGTTTGTCTGTACAGGCTGTATAGTTGATTGTTGGGAAGTATGTTTCCCGGGATGTTTGTTCGTTGTAACCTGTTTTGATGCATGTTGTAATAAAATACATTTTTTTTTAAAACTAGAGGGGAGAAGTGAGATGACCAGAAGAGGGAATAGTATTAACCAGAGGGTGAATTGAATTAGCTGGAAGAAAATATAAGTAACTAGAGGGGTAATGGGGTTTGCAGGAGGGAGGCACGGGATTAACCGGAGGAGGAGATACAGTGAGCTAGAGCAGGAAAAGCTAGTTTTGTGGAATACTGATTTTCATTATTTTTTTTCTCTTAGGCTCCCTCTGTTCGCAGCCCGAGTCACCTGACAAGAGGGTATTCTGTACCAAACAGATCAGGGTGGCAACGGAAAGCTGTCGCAATTTCAAAGCTCTCCGTTGCAGTGTCTCAATCTCACCCAACCAGCAACAGACAGCTCCATCAGCCTCAAACGTCTCATTCAACCAGGGAAGTCCACAAATTGTCCATTTGGGGTAACAGTGACTCAGAGAAGGGAGGAGAGAGGATTGAGTCTGGCTCACACATCAGAAACAACCAGATTACAAAGGATGAGGACACACTATTTCCAGAAACCTCCACCTCGTCAGGTCAAGGGACCAAACGGGCTCCTCATTCAAATCTTACTTTACCGGGTGCTGTACGGGTGGGAGATTCAATTCTACAAAAGCTATCATTGTTGAAAAGACAATCACATAGTTCAGCAAAGAGAATGGCCCATTCGCCCACTCAACTATCAGAGTCACTGGATTTGAACTCTCCATCCACAAGTAAAGCAACCGTAGAGGAGCTGCAGGAGCCTAAGGAAGTCAAAGAAATTGAGGACACTGCCGGAGAGATCTATCTTCCAAAGTGTGACCCAAGGAAATCAAGTGAGCCCAAGACTAAATCTTCAGTTTTAACTCAACCACGCATTTCAACAAACTCAGACCAGCTCAGTCCACCAGTGGCTCCCAATGCAGAATATGCTTCACCTAGTGATAACTCTTCAGGTAGTGACTCTCCCAAATCTCCACTGAGCTACTTAGTCAATGCGTTTCGAAGGTCTTTTCCTGATAACAAAAATTCAGCGCCACCAGACAATGTGGAACAGACTCAGGAAAGGAAACCAAAGGCAAGATGGGCCAGGCCTTTTTCAAATCATTCTTTCCACGGTTTTTCTCTCAGTATGTTCCCCAGTTTCACACAAGGAGCAACTTTGTCCTCGCAGGATACCAAACAACCGAGTTTGATTCTGCCACTTTCTACTCCTCCAGATCAGCACAAAGGCACATCTTCAACGCCTCCCTGCAAACCAGCCCATGGAGAATTTCACAACAGAGCACACAGTGCAAACAAAGAGTCCAACAAGATCATTGAGAGTGAAAACCAGCACCGTAACACAGTGGAGAAGGAGAAGAATCCAGCTTTGAGGGAAAATGTTTCATTAAAGTGTAGCAATTCTGGTCAGGTAAAGCCTGAACTCAAATCCTACATCCAGAGGAACAGTGCACTATTTTCTTCACTGAGACTGGGGAGCCCAAAAGCTGAGAATAATGAGAAGCCACTCTTGGCAGTGGATGACGCCATGGCGGCTAGATCAAGGAATGACATCTGGAGACTTTTGGCCAGTTTGAAGAAGAAGAGTCTTAGGAACAAAGAGATGAAGGCATCTCTGCCAAGTGTATACACTGCCCCAAGTTCTTCTGAGCTGCAGGATTCTAAGGAGTGCCCAGGTACCCATGCATTGCTTTCTTTTTTGTCAAAATAATAAATTTGGGATCTAAGAAGGATACGTTAATGGCGAGATGTTAGGAATGTGGAGGAGCAGAGAAATTTAGCAGTGCTGTTTCAGAATTCACTAAAATTTGCTGGACAGGTACAAAATGACTTCAAGTGAAATGCAATGGAATAGTCATAGCATTTATCTCAAGGGGATTACAAAGGGATGGAAGTCATACTACAATAATATACATTATATTCATAATACATGGGGCTAGATCTCCTAGGTGTTCACATCGGTGGGTTTCTTGGCATCCCTCCCATAATGTTTATTTAATTAACATTGAAAAACAAGTAATATATTGCGGACACTGGAAATCTGAAAAACAGAAAATATCGGAAAGAACACTTGGTTAGGACACACCTGAGGTATTGTACTCAGTACTTTTTAAATTATCTTATGGAATGTGGATGTAACTGGCTGGACTGGCATTTTTTGCCCATCCCATATTGCCCCTAAGAACGTGACGATGATTCACCTTCTTTAACCGCTGCAGTCCATGTGGTGTAGGTACACCCACAGTGCTGTTAGGGAGGGAGTTCCAAGATTTTGACCCAATGGCAATGAAGGAACAGCGATATATTTCTAAGTCAGGATGCTGAGTGGCTTGAATGGAGAACCTTCAGGTGGTGTTGTTCCCATGTATCAGCTGCCCTTTGCCCTCCAGAAGAACAAAGTGATATGTTTGAAAGTGCTGTCAAAGGAGCCTTGGTGAGTTGCTGGAGTACATCTTATATATAGTAAACATTGCTGCCACTGTGATAGTGCTGTGGATGACACCTTCCATCATTTTCCTGATGATTGAGAGAATGGTGATGGGGTGCTTATTAGATTTGTCCTGCACTTCACTGATAAGACATACCTTAGCAATTGCCCACATTGTTGGATAGGTGCCAGTTGTAGCTGTACTGGAATAACTGGGCTAAGGCACTGTACCTCAGGAAGGAATTTATTGGTGTTGGAGGGCATGATGATTTATTAGAAGTACGCCTGGGCTAAAGGGTTACGGTATGAGGGCAGGTTGCAGAGACAAAGCTGGCATCCCCTTAAATATAGAGGATTAAAGATGATCTTTTTTTTTAAATTTAGAGCCGCCAATTATTATTTTTTCCAATTAAGGGGCAATTTAGCATGGCAATCCACCTACCCTGCACATCTTTTTGGATTGTGGGGTGAGACCCACGCAGACATGGGAGAATGTACGAAGGCCACACGGATAGTGACCCAGGGCTGGATTGAACCCAGGTCCTCGGCGCTGTCAGGCAGCAGTGCTAATCACTTCATCACCGTGCTACCCTGATCTAATTGAAGTATTTAGGATGATTCAAGAATATAAGGTATCATAGAATCTTAAAATCTTACACAGAGGAGACTATTTGGTCCATCATGTCTGTGACAGATCTTCTATCCAATCAGTCGTACTCCCCTGCTTTTCCGCACGACCCTGCCAATTTTTCATCTTCAAATATTTGCCCAGTTCCCTTTTGTATGGGAACTTCCATTGACCTTGCAGTGCATTCTTGATCTTAACAAGTAACTGTGTTTAAAAAAAACTCTCCCCACCTCCTCCCTCGTTCTTTTGCTAATTACCTGCAAACTGTGTCCCCTGGTTACTGACCCTCCTACAAATGGAAATCGTTGCAATGAGTGGAGCCAAAATCCATAACCTTCTGACTTGGAGCTCGGGTTCAATCCTGACCAAACATTAATTTTCTCTCTTTTGTAGTTTATATTTCTTTCCAGTTATCTTTCAGTCCAAAGGTGGCTTGGTTTTCGCTGTTGATGTGTAATAGAAATAAACCTCTACTTTTCATTGACAGCCGAAATGATGAAAGATTTTTCCGTTTGGGGCTGAACACAGGAAGATAAAACTGAATGTACAAATTGCCAGGGTTTATTTGAAATTCAGTTTGGAAAGTGGTGTTACATTTTTCAGAATGGCAGTATCACAAGACACGCCATCAAAGCATTATTACATAGAATGTTCAGTGCAGAAACAGGCTGTTTGATCCAATTGGTGCATGCTGGTAATATACTCTACATTAGCGCGTTTCCAACCATCTTTCTATTCCATTCTCCCTGATATACTTATCTAAATTTCCCTTAAATGCATCTATACTATTCTCCTCAACCACTCCCTTTAGTTGTGGGTTCCACATCCTCACCACTCTCTGGGTAAAGAAGTTTCTCCTGAGCACTGGATTTAGGGGCTGGTTTAGCTCACAAGGCTAAATCGCTGGCTTTTAAAGCAGACCAAGCAGGCCAGCAGCACGGTTTGATTCCCGTACCAGCCTCCCCGGACAGGCGCCGGAATGTGGCGATTAGGGGCTTTTCACAGGAACTTCATTGAAGCCTACTCGTGACAATAAGCGATTTTCATTTTTTCATTTCATCAGTGACTGCTTTAAATTGATGGCCCCTAATTTTGGACTCAGGAAAATGTTTTCTCTATGTCTACCCTATCGAAACCCTTCATAACTTTATAGACCTCAAGCAGGTCCTCGAGGAAAGAGACTCCACCTTTTGAATCCTGATTGTTATAACCTCTCAGTTCTGGGTATCCACGTTGTAAACCTGTCTTTACACACTTATTCTTATTGTTTATTCCTCACGCCAAACAACAAATAACTCTGCCCACAATCAAGTACTTGATCCTCAATATGGATCCTCAATAGGTTAGTAACAGGATAATTATGAATATTTATGTTGTTACCTTGAGTTGTGTGGTAGTGGGTTATTAATGTTTTCTTCCACGTACCTTTCTTATCTGATATCCTTTTGAAATTTTTATTTTGACATGTAACTAGACAATATGACGCCAATTGTTTTACATCTAACAGATGTTGACAGTGTAAATATGCTTCCCAAATAAAGTGCCAAAGGCTATTTTGTTTGAAACAACATGGATTAACTGTACAGAGAAGCTCACACCATTTTCCTGAAAGTATTAATACATGTGATTTTTATATTTGAGCAAGTCAGAATCCCAGCAGGATTCATCTTAGCTTTGTGCAGCAGTGTGAAATGGTCAATTGTTGATCTTCACCAGAAGTAAAAAATGGGAGAAATGTAAACCTCTTGCTGACTTGCTAACACAACTTTACACTATCGCACAAAGCCAGTGTACCAGGTATACACACAGACACATAGGGGCACATAAAAACACACATACACACACACACACACATATATATATATATATATATACACACTCACATATATACAGATACATATGCAAACACATCCAGACATACACACATATATCCACACATATATACTGAAGAAAACATTAATAACTCATATACACACATTATTTATGCACACATACACACGTATATATACATACATGGACACATGTATTCACATGTATACATACATATAATATATATATATATATACACACATATTAATACAGATTTTAGATACTTGAAAGGAAAGATTTGCAAGGCATTGAGGGAAAAGTTGGGGTTTGAAGAACTCTTTCAAAGCGCTCAATAGCCAAAATGGCCTCTTTCATAGCTCTATTATTCTATAATAATTTTGCATGTATTTCCTGCCAACTTGTTCTATTCTTAATGCAACTCATATTTATATTGAAAATAGGCACTGTAAATTAACCTGTCACACTGTAATTACATTCTCACCCCCACACCATTCAGTGGAGGTGCTGCAATGCCAGTACTGGAAGGAGTGTGTAATTCCAGCATGACTTGTTTATCTGGGCAATATCCACTATGAATGTGAAACTAGGAATTTGTTACGGATACATCAAATAAAGGGAGAATGCCCAACTTTTGGGTATCAAACTACAGAAGCACATTGTCACATTGTGGTGTTCTATTTATCCATTGTTTTACACACTGTTTGTTAAATTCAGGAGGTTACTATGTATTATTCAGTTGAGAAGGCAAAGTTGTGTCACTTCAAGGCCAGAAAGCATAATTGCTGCTGGGTAAATACTGGTGTCTACATACATGTTGCCCAAACAGGTGTAGATATGCAGGCTGCAGTGTTTTATGTTCCTGGAGAATTCTTTATTTAGTCTTTGAAGTATAACACAGAAATTGGAGTGTCAAACAAAAAGTGTGAAGGTGGTTAATGACTACAATACTAGTGTTACCATCCCAGCTGTTGCTAATGCTGGACAAATCAGATCCCCAGAGTGAAACCTGGCTTGATTGATCCTAACCTTTATTTCGGAAACCATAGAGAAACGTTATTGAACAAATTCACAGGAGTCTGCTATGAGCTTTTAATACAAATAATAAAATATTTATTAAAACAAGTGAACTATATTACATCAGCCAAAAATGTTGGAAAGATCTCAAATAAAACACAAGATGATAATTTAAATTCCCCCTTCAAATTCTTGTATTCTGCAGCAATATCTTTACATGCACATAAACCAGTGAAAAGTTACCACTAGCTTGACACAAAGGCTTCTTGCTTGGGGCTGGCACAGCTGCAAAAGGTTTGCTTTCTGTGAATTCCTGAACATTCACTCGATGCTCTCCCTGAACCACTATCTCTCCCCAAGACACCCCAAAACTGCACTGTAAACCTGCTGTTTCATCAACTGCAGAGTAAACAAATGAGTTATCTAAACCCATTTTCAGTAGCACTTCTGCTAAGCTGATCTTCATTCAGTTCCATAGTTTGGATTATTCAGTTAACTATTGTCGCACCAGCTTTATAGATTTCCTTCTCCGATTGCTTCAAATCCTTGTATTCTTTCTGACACACACACACTCTCATCTCCTGTCATTTCTGTGTCTTTGTTACTGGATCACTGTTGGCAGTAAAGCTTTTATACTTTGTGTTTTGTTTTCAGAATCACTTAACTTTCAACCCATTTTAAACCAACTCTTAAACTTCAGGTATTGTAGAACTTCATTAGAAATGTAGATATACAATAAAGTCCAAGAGGCCTGAAACCTTTTAGCTGCAAGTCTATCCAGACTCCTAGGCACAAAGGTTCAGAAACAAAACCAAAATGAAATTGAAACCATTTTACCTTTCTTAACACACAATTATATATATGAATTCAACTTAAAAGGATGTTCACGGGGTGGTATGTTGGCACAGTGGTTAGCACTGCTGCCTCTCGCCGCTGAGGAACCGGGTTCGATCCCGACCCCGGGTCACTGACTGTGTGGAGTTTGCACATTCTCCCCATGACCGATTGGGTCTCACCCCCACAAAGCAACAAAGATGTGCAGCATAGGTGGATTTGCCAAGCTAAATTGCCTTTTAATTGGAAAAAAAAGGGTTGAGTACACTAAATTTATATTTGGAAAAATTACGTTCATAACACCACTTTTAGTAAGAAATAACATTAATGTATCTATTATACATCCAATGCACTCTATACCTGATGTGCTTTGTTTTGTAGCTATAAATAATCCTTTGGAAAATCAATGCTAGTGGATGATCTAGAACCTGAACCTTACATTGTGATCAGCATTTTCTTACCAAAGCATCAATTAAACTTTTATACCCTGATCCTGATAACTAAATGTAGAATTATAAAATCAGACAATGTTTACAATGTAAGAGACCATTCAACCCCTCGAGTCTGTGCTATTACTCTACAGAAGTATCTCACATTGTCCCACTCTCTTGTCATTTTCCTGGAGTGCTGCAATTATTTCCTCCTCAGCTAATTTGTTTTATTCTTCCACCAAAGAGAAAATGCTGAAAAATCTCAGCAGGTCTGGCAGCGTCTGTAGGGAGAGGAAAGAGCTGATGTTTCGAGTCCAGATGACCCTTTGTCAAATCTGATCGCTTCACTGAGTCCCATAGTTTAGATTACTCAGTTAACTATTGTCGCACCATGCTTTGACAAAGGGTCAACTGGACTCGAAACGTTAGCACTTTTCTCTCCCTACAGATGCTGCCAGAATTGCTGAGATTTTCCAGCATTTTCTCTTTGGTTTCAGATTCCAGCATCCACCAAATTTGCTTTTATCTTGTTTTATTCTTCAATGAGATTTGGGCATTGCTGACGAGGCCGTCACTGACACCCCTTGAGAAGGTGGTGATGAGCTGCCTCCTTGAACAGCTGAAGTCCATTTTGTGCAGGTTCACCCACAGTGCTGCTGGGGAGGAAGCTCCAGGATTTTGATCCATCCTGAAGGCACTGGTTATAGTAAAGGTTATGGGTCTGACGACATACTGCAGTACTGAAAACTTGTCATCCCAAACTAGTCACACTGTTCCAGTATAACCACAATACTGGCATATCATAGAATCCCTACAGTGCCATTCAACCCATCGAGTCTGCACCCATCCTCTGAAAGAGCACCATAACTGGGCTCAATCCACCGCTCTACCCTATTCCTGTAACCCCAGCTAGGGAAAATTTAGCATAGCCAATGCAGCTAATCTACACATCTTTGGACTGTGGGAGGAAACCAAAGCACCCAGAGGAAACCCACGCACACACAGGAAGAATGAGAGTGTCACCTGAGATTGGAATCGAACCTCGGTCCCTGGCGCTGTGAGGCAGCGTGAGGTAGCTGTGCCACCCGACCAAGTGATGTGGAAAACTGTCCAGATATGTTCAGTCCACATAAAGCAGGACAATGGCCAGTTGCTGCTTTCTGTCAATCATCAATAAAATAATAGAAGGTATCTCGATAATGCTTTCAAGCAGCACTTACTCAGTAATAACCTGCTGACCAATGTTCAGTTTGCGTTCCCCCAGGGCCACTTGGCTCCTGATATAAGCCTTGGGCCAAACATGGTCAAAAGAACTTAATTCAAGAAGTGAGTTGAGAGTGACTGTCCTTGCCATCAAGGCAGCATTTGACTGAGGGTGACATGAAGGAGCCCTAGCATTAAGGAGAATCATGGGTCAAACTCTCCACTGGTTGGAATCATACCTAGCACAAAAGAAGATGGTTACAATTGTTTTAAGCTAATCATCTCATTGCCAAGACATCGCATCAGGGGTTCCTGAGGATCATGGCCTAGGCCCAGCCACCTTCAACTGCTTCATCAATGTCCTTCCCTTCATCATAAGGTCAGATGACTGCACAATGTTCAGTATCATTCACAATTCCTCAGATAATGAAGCAGTTGATGTCCAAATGTATGAAGACCTGGACACTATCGAAGCTTGGGCTGACATGTGGCAAGTAACGTTCGCACCACAGAAGTGCCGGGCAATGACCATTTCCAACAAGCAAGGATTTAACCATCTTGCTTCGATATTCAGTGGCATTGCTGAACTCCCACCAACCACCATCGACAACCTGAAGGTTACCATTGACCAGATGCTTAACTAGAGAATAATAACTGCAGCTATACGAACAGATCAGAGGCAGGGAATTCTATGATGTGTAACTCACCTCCTGACTCCCCAAACTCTGCCCGTCTTCTACAAAGTACAAGTCAGGAGTGTGATGGAATACTCTCCACTTGCCTGGATGAGTGCAGCTCCAACAACACGCAGAAGTTCAGCACCATCCATGACAAAGAAGCCCATTTGATTGGCATCCCATCCACCACCTTCAACGTCTACTCCCTCCACCACCAATGCACAGTATGTACCATCTACAAGATACACTGCAGTAACTCGCCAAGCATCCTTTGACAGCACTTTGGAACCTTTACCACCTGTAAAAACAAGGGCAGCAGATACAAAGGAACACCACCACCTTCAAATTCACCTCCAAGTTATACCACCATCCTAACTTGATATATTGCCGTTCCTCGACTGTTGCTCGGTCAAAATCCTAGAATCTAACATCATTGTGGGTGTACCTTCACCAAACGGACTGCGGTTCAAGAAGGTGTCTCCATCTTCGCCAACTCAATTACAGATGGGCAATAGATACTGGCATTGACAGTGACGCTCACACTAGAAAGAAAAGTTCTCTCTGAGCCACTCTGTCTTTCCATTATTTTTCCATTATTTTTCCTCCTTTAAGATGATCCTTGAATCTATCTCATTGACAAAACTTTTGGTCACTTGTCCCTATATTTCCTTTTGTGTTTAGGTGTCAAATCTTGTTTGAAATGTTCCCATGAAGCACCCTGGGACATTCCTACTGCATTAGAGGTGCTATATAAATATAAGTTAGTGTTGTCCAAGTAAAAACTACAAGAGCCCAGGGAAGGGTGTATGGAGCGAAGGGCAGGGGAAAAAGGAATACTGTTTACATTAATTTTCACAAATGAAATGTTGAGTGACACGCAGTCAGGCTGTTGACAAACACAGAGCTGAACAGTGCCTTTCTCGTTATCTTCCTTTAAGGTTCTAGGGATCTGAAAACCTTCACCCACGATAGTGACAGTGAATCCGAGTCAACGAGTGATGAATCATCCGTGGAGACGTCCCCATTATCGCAACGGGCAAGGGTAATGCTATCTAGTTCCAATATTTACATGCCGTGCTTACTGTTAGACTGTGAAATCCAGGACGGTAAAGGTTTAAGCTATCTGAAGTAAACTTTACCTAAATGGGAAGAGAAAAAAATCATCCAACAGGTTACTCCACATCACATTTTACCTTGTGTCTGGGTAAAGACATTTCTCTTGAAAGTCCAATTGGATTTACGAGTGAATATCATATTTATATTGGCCGTTAGTTTAAATTTTATCTCTTCCTGGGTTGGGAGTATTGTCGGCAAGGTCAGCATTAATTACTAACCTCAAATTGGCTTTGAGACGGCGGTGGTGTGCCGCCATCTTGAACCACTGCAGTCCAGGTGGTGTACATACACCCACAATGCTGTTAGGCAGGCTCTTCCAGGATTGTTGGCCCAGCGACAGGGAAGCAACGATGATATTTTTCATGTGTGACTTGGAGGAAAACTTGCAAGGTATGGTTTTTTCTTGCATCTCACCCACGTGTCTCTATATCTTCCCAGTTAAGCCCGTCACAATTCTAATTTCTAGAATAAAGAACCCCAGCCTATTCAATCTTTCCTGAAAGATATCTCAGCTCTGGTAAGATCCCTGTAACTCTGTCAGTTTATACTTTTATGTAAGACAAAGACCAGGGGGTGAATCTCCAAAATGGAGACGAAGTGTTCGCATCATCGTGAACGGCGTCACGTTTCACGACGGCGTGAAACGGGCACGGGGACGACCGGTTTTGTCCCCCACAGGGGGCCAGCACGGCGCTGGAACAGTTCACGCCGCTCCAGCCCTCCCTTCCCACCGCCAAATGAGCGCCGCGCCAACCAGCGCATGCGCGGGGGACTTCTTCAGCGGCCGGCCCCGACGCAACATTGCATGGGGATTCAAGGGGCAGCTGCGCAACAAAGTAGGCCAAGAGTGGGGGGGGGGGAGAGGCCGGCCCACCGATCAGTGGGCCCCGATCCCGGGCCAGACCCCATCGGAGGCCCCTCCCCCCCCCGGTGAAGGAGCGCTTTCCCCTGCCCCACAGGCCGCCCCCGACCCTTCGTACAGAGTTCCCGCCAGCAGCAACCGGGAGTGATCAGTGCCGGCGGGACTCTGTCGTATCTGAGCGGCCGCTCGGCCCATTCGGGCCGGAGAATCGGCGGCCCCACGTCAAATGCACCGGCGTAAATAGCGGCAATTATCCGCACCTCGGAGATTCGCGCGCCGGCGTCAGGGTGTCGTGGCGCGGTTGCGGCGATTCTCCGGCCCAGCGCGGGACTCGGAGAATCGCCCCCCAGAACTGCACCCAATTGTGGTCGAATCAAGGTTGATACAAATTGAACATATCTTATCTGAGTTTCAATTGTTTCCTACCAGAAATGTCTCCAACCTTAGAATTTATTTGGTTACCTATCTTTTTTAATTCTGGGTTTACTAATATGAGGCACCAATTGTAAAGCATCTGGATTGAGAAATTGATATCATTCTGATGGATTTCTGTCTCCACCTGCCAATGTAAGCTGCCTATTTTCTGCTTCTCTGAGTGAAACACACCTCTCATGTGGACCTAAAGAAAAAACACATGGCACTATTACGATGAAGAGCAGGGGAGTTTTTCCCAGTGCCCTCTTCAAAATGTATCCCCCAACGAACATCAATAATATAAAACAGCTTAACTGGTCAGTATCACAATGCTCTCATGGAAGCTTACCATACACAATTGGTTACAGTGTTTCCTATACTATATCACTGACTACACTTTGTTGCACGTTTTACTATGGGCGTAAAACGCGTTTATTGGAGTGTATTAACACGCCTCCGAGTTCGACGTGTGCTTAACACTACTAGGCTCTGTTCTATGTAATTATTTAGCTCTGGAGTCGCCAGTTGCCGTATAGGCAACGTCACAAGTATTCCAAGGTCAAGTTCAAAGTAATAAAGACGATACACCGATTAGTAAAGTTCAAACGATCAATATTTATTATACAGTTATAATAAATACTCATGCACACACTAAGAGACTAAGCTATAACTAAACTTAAGCAAACAGAATACTTATCTAACAGGAACAGGCAAGGTCAAAGAACGAGGCCTTCGTCCTGGTTTTGTCTGCAGCCTTCAGCAAGCGTTCTGGTACTTGGGAGTCTAGTGGGCTTGGATCGCGTAGCGAGCGTTGAACTTACGGTTTCGGCGGCTGGTGCTCAACGGCTGGAGTCAGGATGCAAGGTGTCAGTCAGAGCCGGAGCACGGGTTTAACAGACCGGACAACACGAGGTCCCTATCTTTTATAGGGGTTCCATTGTCCTTCCCTCTTCTCGGGCGGGCTCTACCTATTGGATCAATTTCTTATCGATACTGGATTAATTCCCCAATGCGAGGGGGTCTCCGTGATGGAGGGGGCGTTTCTTATGTCCTTTTGTTTGGAGGTTTCTGGTGCCTCGATGTCTGGGTCTTGATTAGAATGTGTCCATTCAGAACCAAATGTATCTATTGTGTGGGTGTTCAAGTCTGATGGCCTCATTAGCATGCAAAGCGTTTTGCCATTTGCACCTAGCTAAGGTCTTTTCACCTGAGCCCAAACTGGTTTCTGCTGCTGCAGAATGCAAACTGCTCTTTGCAGACTGCTGTTCTGGCTAAACTGTCTGTTTCCCAGCAGTCTTCCATTTTAGTTTGGCTCAGTGTCCATTTTGCGTGGCCAGCATGGCTACATTCCCTCCTTGTGATCCTCACAATCATACTATTGTGAAGGATCACCTATGTACTTTGCCTTCCTTGTGTTCTGACCTCTTGCCAGTTCCTGTTCTACTCTGTTCTAAACTATGGGAAGAAGAGAAAAAAAATTTTAACTAACATTTCTACTTGGCCCTATGTCAAAGGGACATGCATTACTACAACTGGGAACCTCTACCTATCACTATTAACCTTAACCTTAACTTAAACATTTAATCACTCTAAAACCTTAACCATTCACACCACAACATCACACTTCCCAACTCGGCAGTCGAGTATGGAACAATATAATACATGGCTGAATTTTATTTACAGAGTGTTGTAATCAGTGAGGGGTTGAGGGGTTTGGTGGAATCCGAAGATGGGGGATTGCACTCTATAGATGGGTGAGGTGCTGGAACGAGAGGCTCTCCTCTTCCATTTCCTCAACCTGAGGGTCTGCACTAGGATGATGAGGATCGCGATCACCAACAGTGATTCGATTATGTAGGACATGGAGTACCACGTCATGAATTTAGTACACCAGGTCTGAACCTCGCTGATCAGAGCTGAGCACTGGGGGTTTGTTGTACTAACATTTACGGTGGGGGTTGTGGGGGAAACGTGTCTTGTTTCCACACATATACATATGACATTAAACAGTAATAAGTGGGCTTCCATCATTTTGCTGTTCTTCTTCTTTCTCTTCCTTCTTCCTCCGGTATTGACAATCCTGGCTTCGACCTCTGTCTCGTCCTTTGAAACCTTTGGGATCAAGCACAGTATCTGTCAATACACAGTTTAAGACCTTTACTTGTTAGTGCATCTGTCTTTCAAAACCCAATTGACCCTTTAAAATGACTGGCTAAGTCACACCCTGTGACTCCCCTCATTTTTTTTTTCAAAAAGCGAATTTAAAGACCAGCATACACCTAACAATCCTTCCTTCTGCGAGCCGTCTCGCAGGCTTTGCTGATTTACCATCCGAATGTTTCCGGATGTAAATAGCATGTGGGATGGCGGCCGAAGGGCTACCTAACCTAAAATGAAAACAAACTTGGAAATAAACATCCGAATGAGTTGCGTATGGGCCGCTACGGGTATGAGTTGGATGGGATCCCCGGGTAGGGCGTGCTGTGCCATACCCGAGCTTGGCTGACCAAGGGTTGGTTCTCAGACAGGGCGGGTCCTCAGTGCCGTTTGTCCACTGCCTGAGTAACCTGGAAAGAAACGGGTACGAATATGTTGACCATGACTTGCAGCCTCTATTTCGCCGAATAGAGGGGCACCTAAAAAAAAATGGAGCCAAGATGCTCCGTTCTGAAAACAGGGAACAAGTCGTGAACCGTGTCGGTTCACCAGAGGATACAACTGAAGTTCTCAGAAATATCTGCAGATAAACTATTTGGCGTGTGGCCTTACAACTTTGGAAAAGATCTCCAATCAAACCGAAGTTCTCAAAGGTATCTGCGGACAAGCTAACGTGTATGTGAGGTGGTCACAATCTTTTCAGCTGAAAAGAAGATGTCCATCCTCCAGCTGAACAATGTACAATCCTGAGACAAACACACATAAAACGAAGACAAACATACGTGCAGGTTCCATCAGAAAGGACATCGTTTCCCTCAAACGATTCCTATCTTACATCATCTGGACACCTCACTTTGATTCTGCCTCTGTGAACAGGGTCACAAAGGGGTTGCCGTGTCGGGAGTCAGACACCGTGTCGTCCTGCTCTCCCGGATCCCACACCCTTGTGTGGATCAGGCATGCTATTTTGGAGTTGTGTGACCGGGGGTCACTCTCGTCATTGCGGACAAGTCTGTAGGAATTGTCCCTGTGCCATTGTGTAGCGTCGAGTGTGTTGTCGGGGTAGTCGGGGTCGGGTGGTGGTTCTGGATATTTGAGGTAGGTGACTTCCATGGGGTCACTGGAGTCGGGGTCGTAGTTGGTGCAGTGTGGGCTGTATGGCTGTGTGCTGTCGCTGTCTTCAGAGTCAGTGTCTGTCCTACTGTCTCTGCTGTGGCAGCTTGTGGGCGTGTCGGGGCGTGGTCTGTTGTGGTCTGGGGGCGGAGTCGTGGGCGAGTCCGTGGATGAACTGGTCTGTGAGGGGGATGGTGGAAAAGTGTCTCTGGTGGGCGGGGTGAAGTGTTCTGCTGCGTCTAGCAGGACATGGTGAGCATGGTTGGCCTGTGTTCCATAAGCCATTAACTGGTTTATATGGAACCACGCGGTCTTTCCATTAGGATACTTTATCCTGTAAACGGAGGGGCTAATTTTGTCCGAAATTGAGTAGGGACCGGAATATTTTGGAGCCAAAAAACTGCTGGGGTTATAAACAGATAACATTACCTGTTGCCCAACCTGGAATTCTGTGGTGTGTACGGTCTTATTGAAACAGGCAGTACGTTGCTGTCGGCGTTTCCCTAGCTGGACTGCGGCTGCGAGCTGTGCAGACCTCACAGTCTCAACTAGATCTTTAACTGCCTTTTCATGTGTGAGGGCCGTCACTTCGGGGCTTGTCATGTCCAGTCCTAAAAGGAATTCTGTACCTTTCATAGGGCGTCCGGTCATGAGTGTGTGTGGTGTGTATCCTGTCGATGTGGAGACAGTGTTCCTTATGAACATAAGTGCAAATGGGAGCACTGAATCCCATGTGGAATTGTTCTCTTGAACCATTTTCCTGAGGGTAGTTTTTAGGGTCCGATTCATGCGCTCCACAATCCCGCTGGACTGTGGATGATACGCAATGTGGAAGTTCTGTTTGATTCCGAATATTGTCAGGACGTTCCTCATGACCCGTCCTGTAAAGTGAGATCCCTGGTCCGAATCGATACTGCGGGGTAAACCCCATCTCGTGAAGATGTGGTGGGTCAGGATCTTTGCAGCTGTCTTTGCTGTATTTGTTCGTGAGGGAAATGCCTCTACCCACTTGGTAAAGGTATCTATCACCACCAGAACGTATTTATAGCCATTCCGACAAGGGGGCAATGGACCTATAAAGTCGATCTGGAGGTTTGTCCAAGGGCCGTTAACTGGGCGAGTATGCCGAAGTTGTGCTTTCTTAGAATACCTCTCCGGGTTATTCTGAGCACAAATCAGGCAATTCTCAATGTAGTGCGTTACATCATTCCTGAGATCAGGCCACCAACAGAGTTGCCTGAGGTGCCTCGTTGTTGCATCAATTCCCTGATGCCCGTGTCCGTCGTGGAACAAGGCAATCATCTGATTCCTGTCCTGCTGTGGGACCACATAAAGTTGGTCCTTAATGATCACACCCTCATGTGTGGTCAGTGCGTGTTTAAAGTGCTCGTAAGCAGGCACAAAGTTTCCCTTGAAAACCTCCCTGAGGTCTCCGTCCTGTTTCTGTGCGGCCACGAGATCTTTAATATCAGTCTGTGAGACTTGGACTGCGCTCACAGGGGCGCTAGCTGGTGCGCTAGCTGGGGGGGTCCATAAGTGTCCTCTCCTGGAACCTGCCTTAGCCAACGCGTCGGCTTTTACATTCCCAGGGGGTGATGACCTATGGTGGCTTCGAACTTTTATAATGCCAAAGGTCCTGTCCTTCGCTTTCTCTAGGATATGCTGGAGTAAGGGGGCTGATGGAAGGGGTTTTCCGTCTGCGGAGACAAAACCTCGTGTCCTCCACAGGGGCAGAAAATCTGTCAGGCTATTGCAGACATATAAGCTGTCTGAATATATGTCTGCTGGGCTGGGGAAAGAATCGGGGTGGTCCACTATGTACGCTATGGCTGCTAGCTCTGCTGCCTGCGCGCCTAAGTGACCTGGTAACTTAAGAGCTATCTCTTCGAGAGCGCGCCCCTGCGCGTCCTCTACATAGATGCCGCATCCTGTGATACGCTCACCATTTAAAACTGTGGAGGAACCGTCTACATAAATCCTCAAGGGTCCACACGTGTCTGTGGGCTGGGGGCTTTGTTTTGGGTTCCCTATCTTCCTGGGGGGTGTTTTTGCTAAAAAGGGTCCTGTGTTATGCAGGGGAGCTACAATTTCACAGTCATGGGGCTGTCCGGGGTATTGGAGGTTGTCTGCTAAGTATGTGTGGGTGCGTGTCCGTTTCACTGTAATGTCCCGTCCTTGTAAAAGTAGGGTCCACCTAGCTGCCCTAATCTGGCTAACTGAACCGTCCTTCAGTCGACCGTCTAGTAGTAGCTGTGTGGGTGTGTGTTCGGTTAGAATGGTGATGGGGTTTAGTCCGGTGATGTATGAGAAATACTGCACTGCCCAGAAGACAGCAAGGAGGTGCCTCTCACAGGCTGAAAATCCTTGTTCTACCGGGTCTAACAGTCGGGAGGCATAAGCCACTGGTCTTAGCTGCTCGTGCCGTTCCTGAAGCAACACGGCCGAGAGGGTCAGATCGGTGCTCGCTACCTCTATTGCGTACGGTGAAAGTTGGTCGGGGACTAGCAGCGCGGGTGCTGCACTAAGGGCTCGTTTCAACTCTTCCACAGCGCCTGTATGCTGCGGAAGCCATTCCCAGGGGGCTCCTTTCTTAAGGAGGTCTGAAAGTGGGGCGGCTTTTGTCGCGAATCCGTCTATGTGGTTCCGACAATAGCCAACCAGTCCTAAAAACGACCGGAGGGCTGATACATTCTGGGGAAGGGGCAATTTGACGATCGAATCAATTCTTTTGAATTCGATCTCGCGTTTGCCGTGCGTGATGACTGATCCCAAATACATCACTTTACTTTCCAATATTTGGGCCTTTTTCGGGTTAACTTTACAGCCAATTTCAGTTAAGAGTTCCAGGAGTTCGGCCAGAAGCGAAATGTGCTCTGCCTTTGTGTCTGTCTGCAGTAGTAGGTCGTCTACATACTGTACCAGACATTCGGGTCGGGAAAATTTTTCTAATCCACTTGCCAGCTGTCGGTGGAAAATGGAGGGTGAATTGTGGAATCCTTGTGGGAGGCATGTCCACGTGTACTGCTGAGTTTTAAAAGTGAATGCGAATTTGTATTGGCACGCTTTTGCCAATGGTATTGACCAGAATCCATTACTGATGTCCAATACCGTGAAGTACTTGGCGTTGAGACCCTGCTTGAGCATGGTCTCGGGACTAGTAGCTACCGTTCGGGCTACTGCGGGGGTTACTTTGTTGAGTTCCCGATAATCGATGGTCAGACGCCATGATCCATCGGGCTTCCTCACTGGCCAAATAGGGGCATTGTTGGTGGAGGCTACCGTTCTCAGTACACCTTGGTCCAACATGCTGCCTATAACCTTTTCTATTTCCACCTCTGCCTCGAGGGGAAATCTATATTGCTTTTGCGGTCGGGGGTCCTGTCCGGTAACATGAACTTGTCCAGTCATTCTGCCACAGTCATGACGGTGACTTGCAAATGCTGTCCTGTGTTTGTTTAGTAGGGCCTTAATTTGTCTGTCGGTGTGGAGCGTAGTCAGGTCGAATGAGTACTCTCCCACTGCGCTAATCCGATTAGCGTAGTCTCCTACTGTGAGGGTGGCTGGGGCTCTGTCTGATCTCGCCATTCGCCAGACACACTGGTTCACTGGGTCGAACGACAAGCTGTGAGCGTTCATAAAATCTATCCCCAGGATGTGCTCTGCTGTCCGGGGAAGATTTACTAAAACTACGGGGTGCCTTGTGCTAATGTTCCCTAGCTGAATCGCTACGGGTGCTGTGATATGTCCCTGCTGCGAGTGTCCGGTGAACCCGCTAAGTGTGATGGTGGAGGTGGTCGGCCACGTGTCTGAGTGTGCCGTGGTTGTGGAGTTAATGGTGGTGCGGGATCCTCCTGTGTCCCACAGTAACTCTATGGGCTTCCCTTTGACTTTTGCCGTGACTACGGGCCTCCCTGATGAGTCCCATAGTGTGTCACAGACCCAAGTGGGGGAGCCCGAACACCGTCAGTTTGTCTCGTCCACATTGGTGGGTCCTGACTGTACTGTTACATTGTGGATGGGTTTTGCCTTGTTGCGGTTCAGAGTGCCTGTCTGCTGGCCTCTCTGAGATCGCTGGGGTGCATTACACTCTTTTGCCCAATGCCCTAACTGTCCACAGTTATAGCATTCCTGTCCTTTCTGTTGTGGGCTGCTCTTGCCTTCATTTACCCATGCGGGCTTCTGGTGCTCTCTGACTGCTTGGATATCTGCAGCAGCCTGAGCCTCTTCTGGGGATCTAACTTTTCCTTTTGCCTGAAGCGATTGCTCCCAAGCGCGGGACAATCTTTTCAGGACCCATTTTTCGTTATGGGCCTCTTCTGAGGGGTCGTAACTATTGCAAGCGCTCTGTCCTGCTTCTGTTGCGTGTGAGATAATTGTGCGCGTCCACTTAACCATGTTTTCGCGGGTTAAATGCGCTCTATCTAGCTGTCCGAAAACTGCGCTGAAATGAATCCACAGCCTTCCTGCGAATGCTGTGGGGTGTTCGGATCTCTTCTGCCTGCACTTATTCAATCCTTCTACGGGGTCACCTCTATTGTACCCGATGGCATCTAAAATAGCGGTGTGCATCTCCTCTAGGCTGCCTCCTGCCACGTTTTGTGGGTCGGGGAGGGCTGCCACTACACTCTGGTCTAAGCTCAGCACGGTGAGCTTAACCTGCTCTCTCTCATCCAGGCCGTACATGGTAGCCTGCTGTTTTACTTTAGCGAAAAACTGGTGGGGGTCTGCGGTGGGGAGGAACGGAGTGATCTTTTCACAAGCGTCCCTTAGCTGGGTTACTGTTAAAGGGGTGGTGTAAGTTATGTCTGGGGCGCCTTCTGATTCGGCTTTTCTCTGTGTGGTTACGGGATTCATGGGTGCGGTTATGATCTGAGCTGTGGGGGGTTGGGGTGCCTGTCGTTTCTGCTGAGCTGCTGGCGCACATGTTCCCTGAACATAACGCTGCGCTGTCTCGCTTAATTCCTGCCAATCTGGGGCGTTTTCTCCATCTAACTGTGCTCCAAAGGTGCTTTGGAAGCCATTCTGCACCAAAAGCAGAGATTGCAGTTCCGCAATCTGTTTCCTGCATTTCGCGTGGTCAACTGTGCTTTGTCTTTGTTCGGTCGTTGCAGCGTGGAGTGCTCTCAAAGCTGCTTTGAGATCGGAACATTGCCTCTGCAATGCCTCCACCTGCTTTTCCGATTCCTGTCTTATCAGAACGGCACGTTGCACGTCCTGATAGGCTTTCTCATACTGGGTCTGGGAACTGTTCAGATGAGCTAGACAAGACTGGTGAGCCCTCTTGGCATCATCCACCTCTCTACCCTTCTCTGCCAACTTCCCTTTTAATTCCAGGTTTTCTTTCTCGATGTCCCTGACATCGACCTTACTCATTCGGTTCCTTTCCTCTAAATCTGCCCGGAGCGTCCTGATGACCTCCTCTGCGCCTCGCAACTGTGCCAAGCAGGACACAATCGCCATCGGCTTGCGTGCTTTACCTAAACTCTTTTTGTGTATTTGAGAGAGGTTCTCCCACCAAGTATGACCTATACTCCCGGGACCTGTCTCCTCATTTGCACAAAACTCTTTCCAAAGGGGCCATCCCTTTCCCTGCAGATATTTGCGGAGTTCCAGCTCCCACGTGGGACACTGGCCTACCCTGCTACTGCTGCTGGTCGCTGCGACCACAAACTTTGCTGGATCCATCAGACGTTCCATTGCCTACATGGCCATTTCCTCTGACTCTCTTTTTAGAATTTGGAACAGGGGGTTGCTGGGGTGGTGTTTCGAGAAAAGGGTACGGCTTACGCTATTTTCCGATCACAAAACTACCGAAAGTTTGTCGCAACAAAAAGCTTTCAGTTTTACCTTACAGCCCTGTTAGTACGCATGCACTAAAACACACTTCCGAATTTCGCTTATTATTTTGAACACCTTGAATACTTGTGATCTCTTTCTTTCTCTGCAATTTGGAGTTCTAATTCAAATTTCAGGGTCCTGGACACTGTGGTGTTTCCACTTACAACAGGGTCCCGGCGGATGTCGCCACTAAATGTTGCACGTTTTACTATGGGCGTAAAACGCGTTTATTGGAGTGTATTAACACGCCTCCGAGTTCGACGTGTGCTTAACACTACTAGGCTCTGTTCTATGTAATTATTTAGCTCTGGAGTCGCCAGTTGCCGTATAGGCAACGTCACAAGTATTCCAAGGTCAAGTTCAAAGTAATAAAGACGATACACCGATTAGTAAAGTTCAAACGATCAATATTTATTATACAGTTATAATAAATACTCATGCACACACTAAGAGACTAAGCTATAACTAAACTTAAGCAAACAGAATACTTATCTAACAGGAACAGGCAAGGTCAAAGAACGAGGCCTTCGTCCTGGTTTTGTCTGCAGCCTTCAGCAAGCGTTCTGGTACTTGGGAGTCTAGTGGGCTTGGATCGCGTAGCGAGCGTTGAACTTACGGTTTCGGCGGCTGGTGCTCAACGGCTGGAGTCAGGATGCAAGGTGTCAGTCAGAGCCGGAGCACGGGTTTAACAGACCGGACAACACGAGGTCCCTATCTTTTATAGGGGTTCCATTGTCCTTCCCTCTTCTCGGGCGGGCTCTACCTATTGGATCAATTTCTTATCGATACTGGATTAATTCCCCAATGCGAGGGGGTCTCCGTGATGGAGGGGGCGTTTCTTATGTCCTTTTGTTTGGAGGTTTCTGGTGCCTCGATGTCTGGGTCTTGATTAGAATGTGTCCATTCAGAACCAAATGTATCTATTGTGTGGGTGTTCAAGTCTGATGGCCTCATTAGCATGCAAAGCGTTTTGCCATTTGCACCTAGCTAAGGTCTTTTCACCTGAGCCCAAACTGGTTTCTGCTGCTGCAGAATGCAAACTGCTCTTTGCAGACTGCTGTTCTGGCTAAACTGTCTGTTTCCCAGCAGTCTTCCATTTTAGTTTGGCTCAGTGTCCATTTTGCGTGGCCAGCATGGCTACAACTTCAAAAATATTTCATTGGCTGTTAAGTGCTTTGAAATATCCTAAAGTTCTGAAAGACACTATTGATACAAAAGTTTTATTGTTTGTCTTTCCTTCCAATTTAGATCTGCTGACAATTACCAACTCATTTTCATGTAAAATAAGTTACTTTTTTAAAAATTCTTTTCACCCTGTGAGCGTCACTGGCTTCGCCAGCCGTTACTGCCCATTCCTAATTGCCCTTGAGAAGGTGATGGTGAGCCATTTTCTTGAACCACTGTGGTCCCTTTGGTGTAGGTATACCCACAGTGCTGTTAGGAAGGCAGTCCCAAGGTTTTGACCCAGCGACAGTGAAGGAACGGTGATATATTTCCAAGTCAGGATGGTGTGTGGCTTGGAGGGGAACGTTCAGGTGGTGGTATTCCCATGCGTCCACCGCCCTTGTCCTTCTTGTTGGTACAGGTTGCAGTTTTTGGTGCGCTTTTATAGGTGGGCCCAAACTCACTGTGATATGAAGGATAGTCTTACATGTTTCTTATATGGCTTATAGTGTGTCTCCAGAAAGCCAAGACCCTTTTTGATAAACTTACAACTAGAAGAAATGCTGAATTTAATTGGACCTCATATTTCCTCAGATGAGAGATAACACTAACTATTGAATGGGCTGTTCCATAAACTAGGATTGAGTTAACTTTATTTGCAGAACTGAGTGCTAATGGGTGAAAAGATAAACCGTCTCATGCAGTATGAGTTATAGATGTTCAACCCTCATTAAACAATATTGGACCCAATGATCTGGCCATCATCACATTGCTATTGGTGGGATCTTGTTGTTTATAAATTGGCTGCCATGTTTTCCACTTTTGAATGGTGTTTGCAGAGTGCTTTGGAACATCCTGAGGTTGTGAACGGTATTGTATAAATGTGAGTTCATGCCTTTGTTCGTTGAAGTGAACGTTTGGTCGCTGATATTTTGACAAGTTTTATCTCCGCCTCTTTCAGGAAGGTCATAGCTTCAGAAGAAAGAGGAAGATGCAGAGTTTTGCTCAGCAGCAGGTGAAACAGGAGGAAGTAAAGCGACTCCACAGGGCACAGGTAGAGTCCAGAAATTATTCAGCATTACCTTCAGGCAAAGCCAATAACAGCAGAGAGTCGAAGAGGAATGCATCTCAAAGGATGGTTACAGTTTGAAGACCTAGGGGTGTGGTAAAGTAATATGACTGGGGCTCTGTGAGTTATGAAACTGCTAATGCACTTTGAGAATTATGTTAGTAGCAACGTCCACATCCCATCAACAATCAAAAAAAGCTTTATTACACTGGAAGTGATGATTCAACTGCAAAGTCTCTCATCATAAAATCCACTGATCACACTACAGGGTGTTTTGATCGTTAACTGTTAGTTGCCTACGAGTAACCAGCACATCTTGGCAGCGAACTGAATTTTGTAGAGAGTAGCAAGTTGAGGCATCTTCCTGCAGAATGTCAGTTGATTCAGGCTGAAGGGTTAGGGTTAGGGTTAGGGTTAGGGTTAGGTGTCTGGATCAGCTCCAGGTCTACTGCTGAGTTGGCAGGTCCTGGTGTGGGGTCGGGGGTGCTGACAGGGCATGTCGGGGTGTTTGAGATGTTACTGTTGGTCTCGATGACTCGAGGGAGGGAAAGTGGGTGAGAACGTTGATTCTCAATCACTATACAGGTGCTGAATCCTGAAGCAGAGTCATATTGGACTTGACATGTTAACTCTATTTCTGGCTCCACAGATGCTGCCAGACCTGCTGGGTTTTTCCACCACTTTGTGTTTTAATTTCAGACCCGTGTCTGCGTGGGTTTCCTCCGGTTACCTCCCACAGTCCAAAGATGTGCAGGTTAGGTGGATCAGCCATGCTAAATTACCCTTCGTGACAAAAAAGGTTAGGTTGGGTTTCGGGGATTGGGTGGAGGTATGGATTTAAGTAGGGTGCTCTTTCAAAGGACCGGTGCAGACTCGATGGGCCAAATGGCCTCCTTCTGCACTGTAAATTCTATGATAATTCTATGATCTTCAAGATTTCCTGATGGTCTGTACACCTTGATTAGGTTGTCTCCTCCTGATCCAAATGAGCATGTTTACCTGTCTTGTAATGCATGCTTACATCTTCTGGGGTAAGAGTGAAGGATGAGGCCCATTCTATTAATAAATCAGCTTCTAAACCCCCCCCCCCCCCCCCCACACCACCACCACCACCGCCACCACCACCACCATCACCTCTACTGTGTTTTCCATAGCCACAGAGATTGCCTCTAGTTACAATGCTTGGTGTTCAAGTTTGGTTGAACAGGCTCGGGGGCGTTTCTCTTGAGAAGACTGAGAGGTAGCCAGATAAATTCCTGTAAAGCTATGAAGGATTATGTTCGGTAAGATGTGGATGTTGGATGACTCCAGCACAAGGGAACATAAAAATCAGACAGTCACTAATCGATGCACTATCAATTACCACAAAGACGAGAGTAGTGGAATAATCGAGGCTTTATTGAGCAAAGATGTTGGGCGCAATTCTCCGCTCCCGGGAAAAATCGAGAGGGCCGTCGTGAACTCGGCCGAGTTTCACGAAGGCCTCGGAGGCCGCTCCTCGCCCCCTATTCTCCCCTCCCGGCGGGACTAGGAGCGGCGCTCCGTTATTCTCAGCCGCCAGGCAACGCGCCGAGAGTGACACGACGGCGGCGCCTATGTGATGTCAACCGCGCATGCGCAGGTTGGCCGGCTCCAACCCGCGCAGGCGCGGCTGACGTCACGACGGCTGACAGCTCGAACCTGCGCATGCGCGGTGGCCGTCTTTCCCCTCAGCCGCCCCGAAAGACGTGGCGGCTTGATCTTGCGGGGCGGCGGAGGGGAAATAGTGCGTCCAATTGAGACACCGGCCCGACGATCGGTGGGCACCGATCGCGGGCCTGTCCCCTCCCGAGCACAGTCGTGGTGCTCATTCCCCACCAGACCCCCTACAAGCCCCAAAACGGGAATCTCACGGCGATTTCACGACGGCAGCAATCAGGTGTGGTTGCCGCCGTCGTGAAACGTTCGCGAACGGCAGGCCGCTCGGCCCATCCGGGTCGGAGAATCGCCGGTCGCCGTGAAAAACGGAGACCGGCGATTCTTCCGAGCCGGGGGTGGGAGAATCGCGGGGGGCGCCAGGGCATCGTGAAATTAGTCGGCGGGCCCTCCCGCGATTCTCCCATGCGGCGTGGGGAGTGGAGAATCGCGTCCGTTGTGCCTCCTGCAGCTGCCACCAGGATGGCTGCAGCACCGGCGAGCACACACATTTATACGCTGCCTACTGGGCGGAGCCAGCAGGCAGGGATTTACCCATGTACCTCTATTATACTTGTCTTACCATAATACATATAATACGGCTAGTGGTGACTACCACACTCGTTAAGAAGGAATTGATCTACATTGAGAGTGGTGTCAACTCACTACCACATGGAGTGGTTGAGCTGCATACCACATTCTTTTAAGGGGAGGTTCGATGCATTAATGAGGGAGAAATGAGCAGAAGGATGTTGGGGCAGGCAGCGAGAGGGTGAGTAGGGGATGAGGCTCACATGAAGTCTAAACAGACCAGTTGAGACAAATGGTCTGTTCCCATGTTGTTGCCCAGTGTTGTCCAACAGAAACTGCTGACCAACACAGGTGTTGCTACAGTGACACTGTTTTAACCGCAGGCACAAATTTTAGTTGAAAAAACACTTCACACACAATCCAGGATAAACACTTCACCGAACAGACAGCAATCACATTCAGTGATTGAGAAAGTATAGAAGCCACAATGATGAAAAGAGCTCTCAAACATTCTACTCATTGGGCAGGATTTTCCAGTCCCACCTGCCGCTGAGATCATCCAGTCCCACCCAAGGTAAATGGGCCTTTGGCTGGGTGGAAAATCCCAGTCTTTACCCATTTTAACAAGAAACGCCCAGGTTGACACGTGCCAAATGAAGGAATATTATGACCCATGAGAACATTATCAACTTTCTATTGACTAATAAGATCTACAACTTGACACATCTGGGTTCCCAATTAGCTACACGTGGCTCACAAATTGGACGGCACAGTTTATGGGCGGGATTCTCCTGTCTTGTCCATGGCGTGGCCTGTTACGAGTCAGAATGGAGAATTTAGCTTTCCAGTCAAAACTCTATTCATTTTCTGGTGGCACTGGAAAATCCCAGCCGTGAGCGAGAAGGGCCGATTTCGGCAATAGACTCTATTGGGGATCATTTTCTTAACAAAAATTCCAATTAAGGGGCAATTTAGCGTGGCCAATCTACCTACACTGAATATTTTTGGGTTGTGGGGTGAGACCCATGCAGACATGGGGAGAATGTGCAGACTCCATACGGACAGTGACCCAGGGCCGAGATGGAACCCGGGTCCTCGGCGTCGTGAGGCAGTAGTGCTAACCGCTGCGCCACTGTGCCACAGATCTTGGGTATCATTTTAACCTAATTTAAACAACCTTCAAAGGCATCTTGATCGGCATTAGGGCATCATGATCAGCACAAGCTTGGAGGGCCGAAGGACCTGTTCCTGTGCTGTACTTTTCTTTGTTCTTTGTTCTAACTTACCTGATGGAATCCTGTGGGAGCTTGCCCAATACTGCTCTCTCCTGGTTGTGACGGGGAGTAATGTCGTGTGGGTTATTAACCCAATGTTTCAACCTGATCCCATCCATTTCCTGACAGGTGGGTTAGGCTACAGCTGTCCCCGGTTTGTGTTTCCTGCGTAATATTTCTACACCTTTGGGTAACACAGGTGATGCTGCTGACGTTTCAGGTTCGAAGTGGCGCGTTTGAACGAACGTTTCTGTGGGGGTGTGGGTTGTTTTTACAATGTCCTGTGTATGTTGTAAATCTGCTTTAAAGAGGATTATTCTGGCAGATCATTCAGCGTCAGCTGCAGGAAGTCGAAGAAAAACAGCGACTGCTGGAAGAACGTGGTGTGCTGTTGGAAAAAGCTCTACGGGGCGAGTCAGGTATTTACTTCTGCTCATCTTGTGTTCCAGATTGCCTTTGATTTGATTTGATTTATTGTCACATGTATCGAAGCACAGTGAAAAGTATTTTTCTGCGGCCGAGGCACGTACACAGTACGTACATAATAGACACAAGAATAATCAACAGAGAACATTGACAAATGGTACATCAACAAACAGCAATTGGTTACAGTGTGGAACAAGGAGCCAAACAAGCAAACACATGAGCAAGAGAGGCATAGGGCATCATGAATACTGTTCTTACACAGGGAACAGATCAGTCCGAGGGGGGAGTCGTTGAGGAGTCTTGTAGCTGTGGGGAAGAAACTGTTCCTATGTCTGGAAGTGCGAGTCTTCAGACTTTCTTTTGTTCTTTGTTCTGTACCTTCTGCCTGATGGAAGGGTCTGGAAAAAGGCAATGTCTGGGTGGGAGGGGTCTTTGATAATGCTGTCTGCCTTCCTGAGGCAGCGAGAGGTGTAGACAGAATCAATGCGGGGGTGGCAAGTTTGTGTGATGCCTTGGGCTGAATTCACCACAGTCTGCAGTTTCTTGCGATCTTGGACCAAGCAGTTGCCATACTGCATACTGCCATACATACTGTGATGTAGCCGGATAGGATGCTCTTTATCGCACATCTGTGGAAGTTTTGGGTTGTGGGTGTCACTGGGAAGGCTGGCATTTATTGCTCCTGAGAGAATGGTGGTGTGCTGCTTTTTTGACCCGCTGGCGGTTTAATATAAGTTAATATAAATGGCTTGCTCGGCCAGTTCAGAGTCAGTCACATTAGTATTGACCTGGAGTCACATATAAGCCCAGAAGTGGTAAGGACAGCAGATTTAAACCGTGATCGGTGATCCACTAGAGTTAATATAATAATTCCATAGTTCCACCGTCACCTTCGCTGATCCCAGTTTTTTATTTAGATTTCTTAATCTGCCATGGTGGGATTATGTTTCGAGGCCTTGTGATTAATAGTCCTGTTAGAGAAACATGACGATATTGTTCCTGGATTCTCTATATCTGGTCCAGAGCCTCTGTCTTGTTTACATCAAACGTTAATTGACTTTATTTTCTGCCAGCAGTTTGAAAAATTACTATAAAGGATGGATAAATAGCTGCAGGGCTCCTTCCATCCAAGTGAAATATTCTACATGCAAAATTCCAAATGAGGGCTTTTTGCAAGTTCAGAATCATCAGGAATTTTCCTCAGAGAAGGTGGCCGTTTGGCCCATTCGGCCTCTGCTGGCACTTAATCCCACTCCCCTGCTTTTTCCCCCCATAACCCTGTAAATTAGGCCTGATCAAGTACATGTTCTATTTATGTTATTGTGGATTTATCTTGCGATTTGTTGGCTTCTTACTCCAGAAGCGATCTTGCTGGGGGCAATGCTCTTTTGTTCAGAACATTTATTTACATGCCAACTATTTACAGCAGTTAAATATGACCCAGACGTAGCTGCAGCTACTCTCCGAGATGCTTCACACTCATCTCCTCTAATGAGTAACATCCTGTGACATAGCAATTTATGCACATGATCAGTGACCATGTCCCCATATTATTATACACACATTCCCCTATACCTCATCGAGTCATAGAGTCATAGATGTTTGCAGCATGGAAACAGGCCCTTCAGCCCAGCTTGTACATGCTGTTCAGTTTCTATCACTAAGCTAGTCCCACTTGCCCACATTTGGCCCATATCCCTCTGTACCTACTCTGCCCATGTAATTGTCTAACTTTTTTAAAAGACAAAATTGTACCCGCCTCTACCACTGCCTCTGGCAGCCGGTTCCAGATGCTCACCATCCTCTGTGTGAAAAAATTTCCCCTCTGGTCTCCTTTGTATCTCTCCCCTCTCACCTTAAATCTACGCCCTCTTGTTCTAGACTCCTCTACCTTTGGGAAAAGATGTCGACTATCTCCCTTATCTATGCTCCTCATTATTTTATAGACCGTCCCTTCACAGTCCCTTGCTTCAGGGGCCACAGTCTCCTACTGTGTTCTCGACTCTCTTTGAGGATATATAGGAAAAATGCTCTCCAGAATCTTCTCCTTGGAAGGCACCAACGTCCTCAGACAGAGGTTTCTACTTCTGGTCAGCAGTGTCATGGCGGTAAACCAAGATTTTCCTTTTTTTCCTTCCTTCTCTTTTTGAATCATAGAATCCCTACAGTGCAGAAGGGGGTTATTCGGCCCATCGAGTATGCACCAGCCCTTGAAAAAAGCACCCTACTTAAGCCCACACCTGCACCCTAGCCCCGTAACCCAGTAACCTTGGACACTAAGGGCAATTTAGCAAGGAAAATCCACCTAAGCTGCACATCTTTGGACTATGGGAGGAAACTGGAGCACCCGGAGGAAACCCACGCAGACACGGGGAGAAAGTGCAAACTCCACATAGACAGTCACCCGAGGCCGGAATTGAACCCGGGTCCCTGGCCCATTGAGGCCCCGTGCCACCCTCCTTGGATTGCTGGCTATCCTTTCTTCAATGAATGAAGCTTGTTCAGCTCCTATGAAGAGTTGTACAGCTGTAGAGGGTTCAGAAACTTCTACTGCTACAACAGACAAAGGCTGGAATTCTCCGTCCATTCACACCGACAGGAATCTCCGGACCCCCTGCAGAGCCAAATTCTCCGTTCTCGCTGACAGCTGTGGCAGGGCGAACATCGATCGGAGAATCCCTGCTAAAGTATTATTTAATCATAAGTACGTAAGCCTCATCCATGAATGTATCAGACCGAACAAAGAGAAGAATATTCCGAAGAAAAAATTATGATTGTCCTGCTAATACAGTAAACCCCATCCTCACCAACCTGCCTGCCGCAGATGCATCTGTCCTCCACAGCATCGGTATGAGTGACCAGCACACAGTACTTGTTGGGACGAAGACCTGTCTTCACATTGAGGATATCCTCCACCATGTTGTGTGGAGCTACCATTGTGCTAAATGGGATAGATTGAGAATAGATCCAGCAATTCAAACTGGACATCCATGTGGCGCTTTGGGCCATCAGCAACAGCAGAATTGTACTCAGCTACAATCTGTAACCTCATGGCCTGGCATATCTCCCACTCCACCATTACCACTAAGCCATGAGATCAACCTTAGTTCAATAAAGAGTGCAGGAGGGCATGCAGGAGCAGCACAAGACTTAGCGAAAAATGAGGTGTCAACCTGGTGAAGCTACAACACAGGACTACTTACAGCCAAACAACATAAGCAGCAAGTGATAGACAGAGTTAAGTGTTCCCACAGCCAACGGATCAGAGCTAAGCTCTGTAGTCCTGTCACATCCCGCTGTGAATGGTGGTGGAAAATTACACAGCTCACTGGATAATAATGATAATAATAAATCTTTATTAGTGTCACAAATAGGCTTACATTAACACTGTAATGAAGTTACTGTGAAAACACTCCGGCACTCTCCGGTACACAGAGAGAGAATTCACCTCACAGCACGTCTTTCAGGACTTGTGGGAGGAAATTGGAGCACCCGACGGAAACCCACGCAGACACGGGAGAACGTGCAGATTCTGCACAGGCAGTGACCCAAGCCAGGAATCGAACCCGAGACCCTGGCACTGTGAAGCAACAGTGCTAATCACTGTGCTGCCGGAGGAGGAAGTGCCACAAATATCCCCATCCTCAATGAAGGAGGAGCCCAGCACATCAGTCCAAAAGGCAAGGCTCAGGCATTCGCAACAATCTTGAACTAGAAGTGCCGAGTGACTAATCCATTTGCATCTCCTCCAGAGGTTCCCAGCATCATAGATACCAGCCATTTGGATTCACCCCATGTGACATCAAGGGACGGCTATGGGCCTTGACAATATTCCACCAATAGTACTGAAGACCAGAACTTGCTCTGCCCTAACCAAACTGTTCCAATACAGCTACAACACTGACATCTACCCAGCAATGTGGAAAATTGCTTGGGTATGTCCTTTACACAAAAAGCAAGACAAATCCAACTGGGCCAATTACCGCTCTATCAGTCTACTCTCAATCATCAGTAAAGTGACTGAAGGAGTCATTAGTAGTGTTATCAAGAGGCACTTACTTAGCAATAACCTGCTCACTGACGCGCAGTTTGAATTCTGCCAGGGTCACTCAGCTCCTGACCTCATTACAGCCTTGGTTCAAATATTGGCAAAAGAGCTGATTGCCAGAGGTCAGGTGAGAGTGACTGTCCTTGACATTAAGACAGAATTTGATCGAGCATAGCATCAAGAAGCCCCAGCAAAACTGGAGTTAATGGGAATCAGGGGGATACTCTCCCCTGGTTGGAGTCATACCTGGCACAAAGGAAGATGTTAGTGGTTCTTGGAGGTCAGTCATCACAGTCCTGGGGCATCACTGTAGACGTTACTCAGGGTAGTGCCCTAGGCCCAACCATCTCTGGCTGCATCATTAATGGCCTTCCTTCCAAGGAAGGTCAGATGTGGGGATGCTCGGTGATGACTGCACAATGGTCAGAATCATTTGCGACTCCTCAGATACTGAAGACGTCCACGTGCAAATGCATCAAGACCTAGACAATATCCAGGCTTGGGCTGACAAGTGGCAAGTTACATTCGTGCCACACAAGTGCTAGGTAATGGCCATCTACTACAAGAGAGAATCTAACCACCACCCCTTGACATTCAATGGCATTACCATCGCTGAATCCCCCACAATTAACATCCTGGGAGGGATTACGATTGATCAGAAACTGAACTAGCTTAGCCATATAAATATTGTGGCTACAAGAGCAGGCAAAGGCTAGGAATCCTGTGGCGAGTAACTCACCCCGTGGCTCCCCAAAGCCTGTCCGCCACTTATAATGCACAAGTCAGGAGTGTATTTGACTTGCCTGGCTGAGTGCAGCTCCAACAACACTCAATAATCTCGACACCATCCAGGATAAAGCAGCCCGCTTGATTGGAAACCCATCCACAAATTTTCACTTCCTCCACCACTAACACATAATTGCAACAGTGTGTACCATCTATAAGATGCACTGCAAAAACTCACCAAGGTTCCTTGCGCAGCACCATCCAAACCAGTAATCTCTACCATCTGGAAGGACAGGAGCAGCAGATACATGGGAATACCACCACGTGGAGGATCCCCTCCAAGTCACTCACCATCCTGACTTGGAAATATAACATGACTGCTTCTCAGTTCTCTCCCTCCATAAATGAACCTATGTTTTGTTGCTTTCCTTAATGGCTTTATTAATCTGTGCCGCTATTTTTGGTGACTTGTGAATCTGTACACCATTTTTCTCGACAATATTTAGATGGGTTTTTTTCCACGTAGGATGTGGTTTCCTTATGTTGCCAAAACGTACCATCTCACACCAATCTATATTGAGGTTCATAAAATCATAGAATACCTACAGTGTAAAAGGAGGCCATTCAGCCCATCGGGTCTGCACCCCACCCAGGCCAAATCCCGCACTCTATCCCTGTAACCCCAGCTAACCTTTGACCCAAAGGGGAAATATAGCACGGCCAATCTACCTAAACTGTGTATCGTTGGACTACGGGAGGAAACCCACGCAGACATGGGGAGAATGTGCAAACTCCACAATGAGACCATCAATTCACGCGACACGTGGTTAGAAGCGAACAGTGGTTTTAATCGTCTTACAACAGAGCCTGCCTGTAACAAGATGAACTCTAGATGAACTGGCAGGCAGGCTCACAACAGCAACCTTTATACTTCCGGTTAGGGGGAGGAGCCATGGGTGGAGCCATGGGCGGAGCCAAGGGTGGAGCCCAGTACACGCTCCTCATCTCCCCCTATGGGTAGAGCCGCGCAACTACACATGGTCTAGTACAAGGTACAGGCTCAACGCATGTTGTGCAATACAGTGTGGATTATTGGTGTTTATAATTCACCACACTCCACACAGACAATCACTCAAGGTCAGAATCAAACACAGGTCCCTGGTGCTGTGAGGCAGCAGTGCTAGCCACCGCACAGCATATTTTATTTGCAAATTGCATGCTCATTCAGTAAGGTTACTGATGTCTTCCTGTATTTTGTCACAGTCCTCGTCTAAACTAACTGCAGCCCTGATTTGGTGCTATCTGCACATTATTAAATTTTGCTTTTAATTCCGGAGTTCAAATTATGAAAGTGGTGATCAACCCTGGCCCCAGTGCTTATGTGAAACACCACTCCCAGCCTCCACCATTTTGTCACTCTGAGTAACCTTTAACCCCTTACTCTGTTTCCTGTTTTGTAACTAGTTCCCTATTCATTCCACTATCGGTCACCTGACACCACATTCCGGGATGTTAGTCCAGGCATCTTTTATGTGGTACATTTATCAAAGGATTTTTTGTAAATTACCATGGCTATTGAAAAGCCAAGGGCTAACTGTTGCAAGTACAGTTACAATAGCAACACGGTATAATGGCTTTCTTTCATCAAGGTCATTTAATACAGCTTTCAACCTTTGAATGCTGAGCCTTGTAATATCTTTCTTTTCACGCAATTATGTTGCTTTGAGAGTCTCATACCACAGGATAGAAATCCTGACAACCCATCTTGCTATAAGCTAGAAATGTCATTATCCTTCAATTCCAGCCTCATAATCACTTCGTTACATGCCCAAACCTATTGACCCACTCTTCTCCCATTTTCCCTCCCTAAACATGATGGGCATCGCTGGCAAGGCCAGTAATTGTTGCCTCTTCCTAATTGCCCTTGAGAAAATGCTGGCAAGCTGGCTTCTTGAACTGTCGCAGTCCATCTGGTAGAATATGAATACTGGTTGTTGTGAATAATTATTACAGATTAGTAATGAATGATTCTTTCGCCATTAACAATTAGCAGTGGCCGGAATGAATCTGATTGAGCAGGCCAGTAGAGGGTAGCGTTCTCTAGGAGTTGCCAACTCCTGTTGAATGTATTCTTGGAGGTTTCATCACGTAACTTCCCACCTCCAATCGCCCCGCCCAGTCAAACAGTCGCTCTGTTGTTCATTCTCAATTTGTTTTTTAAACTCACAATGAAATAAATTGAAACGGGGATTAAACTTGAAATTCCTGGGGGCTCCAAGGCAATACCGTAGGATTGGCAATCCTGCTGTTCTTTAACCCAGAGAATATTGTGAAATGACTGCCTATGTGGGTTTCCTCCAGGTGCTCCGGTTTCCTCCCACAGATGTGCCGGTTAGGTGGATTGGCCATGCTAAAAATTGCCCCTTTGTGCCCAGGAATGTGCAAGTTAGGTGGGGTTATAGGGTGGGGTGGGGGAGAAGGCCTAGGTAGGATGTTCTTTCAGAGGGTCGATGCAGACTCGATGGGCCGAATGACCTCCTTATGCACTGTGGGGATTCTATGGTTCTACCTAACATCTTTAAAAATAGTAGAATGCCCCAAGGTCCTTTCAGAAATGGAATCAGTCGCACCTTTGTCACTGCATGAGCCACAGAAAGGGGCATTGGAGATATTCCAACTAGTCCCCCCATGTCCATCCTTGGCCTGCTGCAATGCTCCAGTGATACCCAACGCAAACTGGAGAACAACACCCCCATCTTCTGATTAGACATGTTATAGCCTTGTGCACTCAACATTTAGTTCAACGACTTTCGACTCTGACCGTTTCCCTCCACCTTGACCCCCTCTGTGTTTGTTTTTGTTTCCTTGGTTTATCCCAATACAACCCCCCCCCCCCCCCCCCCCGCCCCTCTCATGGGGCTATCTGTCACTTGTTCTTCAGTTTTATTTTCATTGAAAAATCCATTAAGAAAGAAGAATGCACCATTCATGGCTGACTATTAAAGTTGAAGATGGCATTAAATTGAAAGAAAAGGGGCAGGATTCTCCCTTCTGGGGACGAAGCCCCCACGCCCGCTGGAAAATGGGCGAGAATCACTACGGACCTTTTCCTCGAATGTCCGGGGTGATTCTCCGTTTCCAGGGGGTTAGCAGAGCCCCGGCGGGCGTCCCGCGGATCTGGCTGCCGGCGGGGTCCTGCTCGCCAGATCGCGCAGCTGCGCATGCGCACGGCGGACGCAAGCCACACAGCGGGTGCACGCGGCAGCAGGTAGGTCCCTCCCAGATTGCGATGATCCGCCCATCGGTGGCCCTCTATCGATGGCCTGGTCACTGCTGAGCCCCACCACCCCCCCAGGACCGCCACCGTTGCCGTGGGTCCCAGCTCCCGCCGGGTGGTACCACATATAAACCATGCTGGCGCGAGTTCGGCCGGTCGACTGCGAAGAATCGCTGCGGCGGCTTTTTCCAACGGCCCCCGACCAGCGCTGCGTCAACCACGCGCGAGGGGCTGACAGGTCCGCGGAGAATCGCGGAAGCGCCGTCACACCGGATTTCCAGCGTGAACGGCTATTCTCTGCCCTCGCGCCGGCCGCGATTCTGCCGCAGAGTCAGAGAATCCCGCCCAAGGTATACAATGCTGCAGAGATTACTTGATAGCCCAAATTATTGAGAAAATGTTAGAAAATAGCAAAGGATGATGAAAACAAATAAAGAGAGAGAATTTGAAGAATGAAAGAAAACTAGCAAGAAATGTAAAACAGACAGTCAGCCCTTCTTCAAATATAACTCCAAGAAAGAGTGTAGCTAAATTAAATGTTAGTCCCTTCAAGAGTGAGACCAGGAAATTAATAATAGGAAACAAGGGAATGACAGAGACATAGAACAAGTATTTTGTTTCTGACTTCACAGGAGAAGACACAAAGCACCCCAAGAATAGTAGAAAATTGAGAGGCAAAGGGGAGGGAGCAAAGTTAAAAAATAACAAGCATTTGAGAAAAACTGCTGGGAAAGCTTACAGTACTAAAGGCTGACATTTCCCCTGGATCTGGTGGCCTGCATCGTAAGGTCTGAAGAGATAGGGATGCATTTATTGTCATCTTCCAAAATTCCCTAGTTTCTCAAAAGATTAGAAAACCACAAATATGGCAACTCTATTCAAGAAGGAAGGGAGACAGAAATCAGGAAACGATAAGTGAGTTAGTCTTTTTAAATAAATAATCTTTATTGTCACAAGTAGGTGGATTGGCCATGATAAATTGCCACTGAGTGCCGAAAAGATTAGGTGGGGGTTTTGGGTTCAGGGATAGGGTGGAGATGTGGGCTTAAGTAGGGTGCTCTTTCCAAGGGCCGGTGCGAACCCAATGGGCCAAGTAGTCATCTTAGGGCAGCAGGGTAGCATGGTGGTTAGCATAAATGCTTCACAGCTCCAGGGTCCCAGGTTCGATTCCCGGCTGGGTCACTGTCTGTGTGGAGCCTGCACGCCCTCCCCCTGTGTGCGTGGGTTTCCTCCGGGTGCTCCGGTTTCCTCCCACAATACAAAGATGTGCGGGTTAGGTGGATTGGCCATGCTAAATTGCCTGTAGTGTCCTAATAAAAAAAGTAAGGTTGGGGGGGGGTTGTTGGGTTACGGGTATAGGGTGGATACGTGGGTTTGAGTAGGGCTCGGCACAACATTGAGGGCCGAAGGGCCTGTTCTGTGCTGTACTGTTCTATGTTCTAGGCTTACATTAATACTGCAATGAAGTTACTGTGAAAAGCCCCTAGTCGCCACATTCCGGCGCCTGCTTGGGTATGAGAGGGAGAATTCAAAATGTCCAATTGATCTAACAAGCACATCTTTCAAGATTTCTGGGAGGAAATCGGAGCACCCAGGGGAAACCCATGCAGACACGGGGAGAACATGCAGACTCCGCACAGACAGTGACCCAAGTGGGAATCGAACCTGGGACCCTGAAGTAACAGTGCTAACCACTGTGCTACCATGCCACCCATTAGTCTAACACCTTTCATTGGGGAAATGCTAGAATCCATTATTGAGGAAGTATTTGCAGGACATTTAGGAAATTATGATACAATTAAGCAGATTCCGCATGTTTTTGAGTGGGAAATTTGAGTTCTTTGAGGATATAATAAGCAGGGTGGATGAAGGGGAACCAAGAGATGTGGTATATTTGAATTTCAAAATATTATTTGACCAGGCACCAGATGAAAGGTTACTGAACAACATAAGAGCTCATGGGATTGGGGGTGGTTTAAATGTGTGGAGAAACATTGAGCAGATTTAAGAAAGTATGCAGATCTGGGTGTCCTTGTATATGTATCAGAAAAGGTTAGTATGCATGTACAGCAAGTAATTATGAAGGCAAATAAAATGCCTTTATTGCAAAGGCGATGGAATATAAATATTGGGAAGTCTCAAACACGCATTCCTTGTCATGCATACTCGCACACACAGGACATCATTTTACATTGCTTAGCGTGGATTGGCAGGTGAGTGGGGGGGCATAAAATTGAGCAAAATACCACAGCTGCCTTTCCCGGCATTTACCCGACCCGGCTCCAGCCCTACTGCAATGTTATGCAAGACGATGTAGGCGTCAGGCACCTCACCCTCCCTTGGGCCAATTAAGGCCCTTCAGTGGCCAATTAACGTCTCTTCCCACCTCAGTGTGATCATTCCTTCATTTAAAAAAAATAAAATTTATTACCCAATTATTTTTTTCCAATTAAAGAGCAATTTAGTGTGGCCAATCCACCTAACCTGCACATCTTTGGGTTTTGGGGTGAAACCCACACAGCCACGGGGAGAATGTTCAAACTTCACACGGACAGTGATCCAGGGCCGGGATTCGAACCAGAGTCCTCAGCGTCGTAGTTCCAGTGCTAACCACTGCACTGCCTGCCTCAGTGTGATCATTCCTGATGTGGGCAGAAGCCAGAATTTGAAGCCTGCCGGATGCCACTCCTCGAGCTAATGGCAGGAAAGGCGAGTGGGGATTCTCCTTTTCAGACACCCTGGACCTACTGAAGGCATCCCAGGGTCTGGACCTCGGGTTTCTCCTTCCTCCTTGCCTGTGCACATTACCCCTCCCCTCCTCCCATCCCACCCTGGCATCCTAACCTGATCGCACTGAAAAATACCCAATTTACCATCCATCTACTGTATGCCAGTGATGGCCAGCCTAGATTAGTGGGTGGGCCTCATCTCAGTTGGCCACAGAATTGAAGTTGGGCATGTGCACTAACAATTACCCCATGAATAAAATGGTATACATTTAATACACGGCGAATATTTCATAACAAGAAAATGCTTAATTATTCATATAGAACTGTCATCAACTTCAAATGGTAAAAACAAAAGAAAAATTCATGCTTGATTGGATGCAGAGGGAGTGCACAGTCAATGTTGTGTGAAATCTGCGTGCTCCTCACTTCCCTTGTTAACAATCCCGCTCATGTTACCTGAGAGAGTGTCACAAAACCACAAAGCACTATTTCTTAGTTGCGTATTTTTGTTTGGAATAATGTGAGGAACTATATATAAACCAGTGAGGAATCAGACCAGTCGTTGTGGAAACAATTAATAAAGAATATTTATTAACGTAAAAGTAAAGAAAAAAGTCACACAACAAAAGACTAATATATGTTGTGAAATTTAAGTACATTAATAATTAAGCACACCATTTTATCTTAAATTACCCCTTGTTCCCAAAATATACCCACATTCCCTGAGTTTACTGAGACCCTCTTTTCTCAAGCAACATCCAATTTTAGTAACTCTATGGGTCAAATCCAGTTAATAGTTGCTGCACAATACTTAGGTGAGTGACCAAGCCTGAGAACACATCTCTTCCTGGTTCAGTGAAGGTTCAAAACTGTGTCTTATAGAGGAGATTATCTTTAATCTTCCACGGCTCTAGATGTTAGCTGGAACAGGGCTCCGTGGCTCAGGTCATAGATGGAACCGGTCTGGTTGACTGTTGGATGGAGGTCAAGCCTCTTTCCCCAATGAGTGTGATAACAGTTTTCTGATCAGTTTCTTTGATAGTCCACCCTGTGGATTTGGCTGTCTACCTCTCTCAAATTCCCTGGCTTTAGAAGTAATCATTTGTATAGCCTCACTTATCTCTGGTAAACACTGTTCCTATTATGGCCCGCATCTCAATACCTCTGGATGCCTGCTAATCTTGTCACTGGGCCAATCACATCTCATTATTCTTCTAGATGTCTGCCAGTCTTAAGGGGATCAGGGTTTATGGGGAAAGGACAGGAGAATGGCGATGAGAAAAATATAAGCCATGATTGAAGCCCAGACTTGATGGGCCGAGTGACCTAATTCTGCTCCTATGTCTTATAGTCGCATACTTGTCTGATATTTGGTTTTCATCTCAAGTTCACTGTTAACCTTGTTAATTTCCCAAATTTCAAACACATTTGCCCTTGCTTTGCGTTATCACTTCAGTCATACTGGGAGGAAAAAAACTACACGTATGGAAACAAGTGGAATATGGCAACCCGATGCATACATGGGCAATGGTCAACAAAATGTTTCCCGAGCCCCACTCAAAAGGTGCACAGCCAGTGGCCCCCAGGGCCGTACTTTACTCACCACTGCTGTATGCAGTCACAGCAGTGGCCTCCACTTGCAATGCCACTCTGGGAACACAGTGCTGGCGGCTATTTGTTTGGCTGTCAGCCCTGAGAGATGGGATCTCCTCCGCGGATAAGGGTGAAAATCTCACCCTGAGCCAATTAATGCCCCAACAAATATTGAATGGCAGCGGGGTGCAGGGATACTGGCAAAACATACAATTCTGCTCACACACACGCTCTCACATATACTGACATACACACACTTACGCATACAGATACACAAACTCACACTCAAACATCCAGACACACATACAGTCACATACACACGGCGCAAACATAGATACACACACTCACAAACACAGAGACACACAAACACAGAGACACACAAGGGGCGATTTTCCGCAGCGCGGACCAAATGCCCGCGCCGTTGTGAACGCCGTTGCGTTTCACGATGGCGCGAACAGGGCCCAGGCACGACCTATTCTGGCCCCCACAGGGGACCAGCACAGCGCTGGACGGTTCACGCTGCTAAAGCATCCGAGCGACGCGCCAACCTGTGCATGTGCAGTTGGGGCAGCTCATTCCTGCGCATGCGCGGGGAACTTCTAACACGCGCTGGCCCCTCACCAACATGGCGCCGGTGGTCTGGGGCCGCCCGCGGAAGGAGGTAGGCCCGGGGGTGGGGGAGAGGCCGGCCTGCCGATCTGTGGGACCCGATCGCGGGCCAGACGTCATCGGCGACCCCCCCCCCCCCCCGGTGAAGGAGCCCTCCTCCCCCCCCCTACAGGCCGCATCCCACCCAGCATTCCCACCGGCAGCGACCAGGGGTGAACGGCGCCGGTGGGAACCTGTCGTGTCGTACCGGCCGCTCAGCCCATCCGGGGCAAACAGCAAGTGGCGATTGTCCAAGCGGCCCGGCGCGAATCGCTCGCGCTTGTTTCGGGGGGGTGGGAGAATCGTGTGCGAGCGTCGGGGCGGCGTGGCACGATTCGCCCCGCCGATTCTCCCGCCCGGCATGGGGACGAGAGAATCCCGCCCACACTCTCTCACATACACATTCACGCAATCACACAGATACACACACATACATGCACACTCACATCACACATACACACACACACTCACAGCCACATGCATTCAAACACACACACTCACATACACTCAAAAACATAGATACACTTACTACACACACACTCAAACACACTCACACTTACACACATTCAAATGCACACTCTCACACATACTCACATAACCTAAACACACAGATACACATTCACTTAACACACACACTCCAACACACAGATATACACACACTTATATATACCCACATACTCACATAAACACACTCAAACACAAGTACACTGATGCGACCATCAATTCACACGAAACCAGGAGAAGTAAACTGTGGCTTTAATCAACTAGAACAGTGCCTGCCTGCGACTGGCCTGTTAGTGGGAGCTGCCTACAGGGCAACTGCTCTTTCTACCTTCCCTCAAGGGGTAGAGTCAGGGACGGAGCCCACACAGGCCCCAGCATGCTACATTATAGGTAATACCATATAATGGTCCATAGGTGGAGCCCACATGGGCAACAGCGTAATACAGATAAACATATGGTGAATTGTTACAGCAATACATTCACCCCCTGTTAAAAAATGAAGTCCGGCGGGGGTGATGGATTCATAAGTTCAGCCTGTCCGGCGCACGCATTGTGCGCTGTGAACGCCGAAGCTCTGGTGTCGCCGCTGGCCCAGGCGTCGAACCCGTCCGTGCTGGCATTGGTAGTGAAGTCGCCGATGCAGGTACAGACGTGGACTCCGGGAGCGTGTCTTCTGGAACTTCATTCCTGTGGGTCGGTGAAGGGGAAATGGCAGGCAGGAGGGGGTGCGGGTGCCATGTAGGGGCGGGGGCGCTGGTCAGCGTAGGTTGGGCGGGGTAAGATGGGGTGGCGGTGATAGTGGAACCTGCGGGTGCCAGGTCCCCAAGCGGGACCGTATCCTGTTGGCCGTCGGGGTGTTCGATGTATGCGTACTGAGGATTGGAGTGTAGGAGCTGGACCCTCTCAATCAGGGGGTCGGACTTATGGCACCTGACGTGCTTCTGGAGCAGGACGGGCCCCGGTGTCTTCAGCTAGGACGCAAGCAAGGCCCCTGAGGTGGATTTCCTGGGCCATGAGGGGCCTCGTTTGTGGCCGTGCAAATTAGGGACCTAATAGAGTGGAGTGCGTCAGGGAGGACCTCCTGCCAGTGGGAGACCGGGAGATTCCTAGACCATAGGACCAGGAGGATGGCCTTCCAGGCCGTCGCGTTCTCCGTCTCCACCTGCCCGTTTCCCTGGGGGTTATAACTGGCAGTCCTGCTCGAGGCGATGCCCTTACTGAGCAGGTACTGACGCAGTTCGTCGCTCATGAACGACGAGCCCCGGTCACTGTGGACGTATGTGGGGAAACCAAACAGGGTGAAGACACTATGTAGGGCTTTAATGACGGTGGCCGCGGTCATGTCGGGGCAGGGGATTGCAAAGGGGAAGTAGGAGAACTCGACAATGACTTTGAGGAAATATGTGTTGCGGTTGGTGGAGGGGAGGAGCCCTTTGAAATCGATACTGAGGCGCGCAAAGGGCCGGGATGCCTTTACCAGGTGGGCCTTATCTGGTCGATAGAAGTGCGGCTTGCACTCCGGGCAGATCGGGCAGTCCTCGGTCATGGCCCTGACCTCCTCGGTGGAATAGGGCAGGTTGCGGAGCTTGATGTAGTGGAGAAGCCGGGTGACCTCCGGGTGGCAGAGGTCATCATGGATAGCTCGGAGTCGGTCGTCTTGCACACTGGCGCTTGTGCCGCGGGACAGGGCATCTGGGGGCTCATTGAGCTTCCCAGGGCAATATGCTATACCGTAATTATAGGTGGAGAGTTCAATCCTCCACCTCAAGATCTTAGCATTCTTCATTTTCCCCCGCTGCGTATTATCGAACATGAAGGCTACCGATCATTGGTCAGTGACGAGGGTAAACCTCCTACCAGTGAGGTAGTGCCTCCAGTGCTGTATGGCTCCCACGATGGCTTGGGCCTCCTTTTCGACTGAGGAGTGCCGTATTTCTGAGGTGGTGAGGGTTTGTGAAAAAACGCTACTGGCCTGCCTGCTTGATTGAGGGTAGCGGCGAGGGCGACCTCTGACGGGTCCCTCTCCACCTGGAAGGGGACGGACCCGTCCACCGCGTGCATCGCGGCTTTAGCAATATCTGCCTTGATGCAACTGAAGGCCTGGCGGGCCTCGGCCGCCAGTGGGAAGATAGTGGCTTTGATTAGTGGGCGGGCTTTATCCGCATAGTTGGGGACGCACTGGGTGTAATAGGAAAAGAATCCGAGGCACCTTGGGGCAGTGGGGGAGGGGAAGTTGCAGGAGGGGGCGCAAACAGTCGGGGTCGGGACCTAGGACCCCGTTTTCCACAACGTAGCCGAGGATGGCTAGTCTGGTCGTGCGGAAAATGCATTTCTCCTTGTTGTAAGTGAGGTTAAGGGTTTGGGCAGTTTGGATAAATCTCTGGAGGTTGGCAGCATGGTCCTGCTGATCATGGACGCAGGTGGTGACGTTGTCCAAGTACAGAAATGTGGCCCACAGCCCGTACTGGTCCACCATTCAGTCCTTCGTTCTTTGGAAAACCGAGACCCCGTTCGTGACGCCAAAGTGGGGGACCCAGAGGAAGTGGAAGAGGCGGCCGTCTGCCTCAAAAGCCGTGTAGTGGTGGTCCTCCGGGCGGATTGGGAGCTGGTGGTACGCAGACTTCAGATCCATCGTGGAGAACACCCGGTAGTGAGCGATCTGGTTAACCATGTCCGCTATCCGGGGAAGGGGGAATGCATCAAGGTGCGTGTACCGGTTTATGGTTTGGCTGTAGCTCAGCAACCATCCGGTTCTTTTCCCTGGTCCTGGTGACGACCACCTGGGCTCTCCAGGGGCTATTGCTGGCCTCGATGATTCCCTCCCGCAAGAGTCGCTGGACCTCGGACCTGATAAAAGTCCTGTCCTGGATACTGTACCGCCTGCTTCTGGTGGCGACTGGTTTGCAGTCGGCGGTGAGGTGTGCGAAGAGCGGGGGAAGGTCAACCTTTAGGATCGTGTGGCTTCATACGGTGAGTGGGGATAGGGGCCCGCCAAACTTCAGGGTGAGGCTCCTGAGATTACATTGGAAATCCAGTCCCAATAGGAGAGGAGCGCAGAGGTCTGGGAGCAAATATAATTTAAAATTGGCGTACACGGCACCCTGTATTGCTAGGGTTGCGGTAGTGCACCCTCGGACCTGCACCGAGTACGACCCGGAGGTGAGGGAGATGGTTTGATGCGCCGGGAAGTTTGGAAGCGAGCAGCGTCTTACCATGTCCAAATGAATGAAGCTGTCGGTGCTCCTGGAGTCGAAGAGGCAGGGTGTTTCGTGTCCGTTGACCTGCATGGTCATCATAGAGCACCGGAGGTGTTTGGGTCGTGACTGGTCAAATGTGACCGCGCTGAGTTGCGGGTAGCTGGCGTGGTCGGAGGTGCTGGGGTGGCCCCAAGATGGCTGCCCCCATTGGTTGCACATGTCGAGCGGCATTGCAGATGGCGGCCAAGATGGTGGCCCCCATGAATCACACGTGGCAGGCCGCGTGGGCGAGGATGGCCAAGCTGGCAGCCCCTGTGAGTCGCACATGTTGTGCAGGCTTGGAGATGGCTGCCCCCATGGACAACACAAGGTCAATGATGCGTCCGGGGGAGGCGGAGTCGGCAGATACGCTGCCACACTGTGGGATCTGTGGGTCTGTGAGTCCGAGGGTCGGGCCTGCGATTTAGAGTTTTTGGACCCGGCTAGGCAAACTTTAGCAAAATGCCTTTTTCTTCCGTAATCACTGCAGTTCGTGTTCCGGGCCGGTTAGCGTTGCCTGGGGTGTTGAAGCTGGCCACAGAAATAACAGGGTAGCCCCCCCATGGTGAGCGGGCTGCCGCGCGGCACAGGCCTGGGGTATTCTTTGGTCAGGGGTCCATGAGGGGGGTCATGTGATCGGACAGGAATGCGTTAAGGCTTTGGAACGCTACTTCCCGAGAGGAGGATAATTTTACCGTCTCTTCCAGTCGAATTATTGGGTCCAAAGCTAAGGACCACCCCAAAGAATGTGAAATCCCAAAGGGATTAAAAGAGTCACAGCCATGTGTTCGGTCTCTCTTGGCCCTGGCCTACGCCTAAAACCAATTGTAGCATTACGACCAGAAGACAAGTTCAAGCCCAATGATCGCTACCAGATGGATGAGCCCAGCAGAAACAAAGCCACTTCTACCCAGCCATGCAAGATCTGAACAAAGGCCTTGTTCGTCTGCAAAGAGCCGGTTGCCCTGAAGTTAAGTATAAGTTATTGTAGTTTTTAGGTGTAGTTTAACTTGTCGTGTTTTATGTTGCATGTCGAAGTAATCCTTGTGTGTAAATAAACTATCTTTGAACTTGAACTGACTTGGTCTTTGATCGATATCCGATAAAGCCTTGTGATGGTATCATTTGATACCTGGCGACTCTGAAAAGCAATATTATCATTAATAACTGCCATATCTAGTTAATTTGGCAACATTATTGGCGATGCTGGTGGGATAGTATTCCACTCATTAAAAATAGCAACATTATTGGCAACTCCACCGTCACTCGACCTAGAAGTGATTTTGTCACTCCGAGAGAACACACAAAACTTTGCGTTAAAAATCCAATTGAGGAATAGTGAAAGAAACCACAAGTGTCAGGCCCGTATCGATCAAATCACCAAGATTCAGAAGTGTGTACTAACCTGCATGCGTACTAACAGGGATATACGGTAAACTTGTTAGATTTTGCGTAAAACTATCATGAGTATTGTGAACCGGAAAATAGCCTCGGCCATTCCCCCTGTCCCAAATTGACGGTATGAAAAGAGAAGTTAGAAGCAGAGCAAAAGAGAACTTAGAGGTAGGAAAACAGAGAACTTAATGGTAGGAAAACAGAGATAATAGTAGCAATGGCCACAAAAGCGATGGAACGTTTGATGAACCCACAGGAACCCGAGGTCGCAGCGACCAACAGAGCAGAGAGTGACCCATATGAGAAGAAGAGTTGAGGAAGTATTTGAAGGGGAAAGGATGGCCCCTTTGGTCCGAGTTTTGTTCAAATGATGAGTCAGGTCCAGGAAGCATAGGACAAACCTGGTGGGACAACCTAACCAAGGTACATAAGAAGAATGCAGCGAAAGTTCGTAAGCCAATGGCAATAGTGTCCTGTTTGGCACAGTTGCGAGGCACAGAGGAGGTCGTGAGGATGCTCAGCAGCCAGCTAGTTAAGAAAGAGGAGACGAATGAGGGAAACTATAGTGAATGTGAAAAAATTAATGAGCAACTCCGGGAACAGTTGGCAGCTAAAGATAAAGAGATGGCTGATGTCAAACGGGCACACCAATTTTGTTTAGTTTACCTTAGCAGCTTTCAGACCCATTGCGATAAAGCCGACCAAGATACACAGCGCGCAATTTTGGTACGAGAAGAGACAGAACAGCAGGTAGCACAGTTAACAAGACAATTCGCAGATTTAAAGGCAGCTTTACGAGCGCTCCATAGCTCCACTACAGAACAAAGACAGAGCACAGTAGACCACGCGAAATGTAGACGACACATAGAGAAGTTGCAGTTGCTGCTGTCAGTGCAAAACGGATTCAGAGATACCTTTGGACAAGATTTAGATGAGGAGAATGGCCCCAATTGGCAAGAACTAAATGAAACCGCCCAGAGATATGTGGAGGATACAGAAAGTCACAATAGAGCCTCCCATGCCCCGAAAAGGAAAGCACCCACACCACCGACTGCACAGGCAGCACATACCCCCATGAACCCGGTCACCACACAGCGCAAGTCATCGGATCGGGATGAGCCAGATTGCGTTTACACCACCCCATCATCCATCACCCAATTGAGAGATGCCTGCGCCAAAATTGAACCATTCGAACCCACCGCAGACCCACATAATTTCTTTGATAGAGTACGGCAGCAAACGGTTATGTACGGTCTAGACGAAAGGGAGGAAGTTAAGCTTATAGTCATGAGCCTTGACCAGTTCGTCAGCTCAGCTTTACCAGAACCCCAGAATGTAGAAGGAGGACCCCTACAAGAAATGAAAACGGCTTTTTTAGATGCGATCGGGTACAAGAAAGATTTAAACCATTGTAGGCAAAAGAAGGGAGAGCATCCAACTGCATTTGCAGTTCACCTGTGGATCCATTTTAAAGCAGTATTTGAGAATTTGAACCTCACACACTTAGATAACAACGACACAACTAAATGGGCCCACACTTTAGTCTCCCACACCACAGAAGCAGATAGAAGGACAAAAGGCTTGTGTAAATTACGACCCCACAGGCGCCACACATAATGAAGTTTGGGTTTCAAAGCAACTCTCCAGAGCTTGGGAACAATCCCTACATAGGAAGGCAGATCAGGAAAAGGCAGAGGCGAATATGCACCCAATCAGGACTAATTAGGACCCAGCATGGGTAAATGAGGGCAGACATGAAGGCCAGCACCCCAGAGCACAGGCACTACGAGGTTGCTATAATTGTGGACACATGGGACATTAAGCCCGCGAATGCCAACAAAACCCCCGAACCAGCAATCGAGCGCCCCAATGTTAGGCCCATATATAGCATTAGCACCCAAACAGATAATGCAGTAATCAACACGACAGATTGACGGTGTTTGAACTCCCCAACTTGGGTCTGCGACACACTCTGGGACAAATCAGGCAGACCAGTAGTCACAGGCACAGTCCGGGGACACCCCGTAGAGTTCCTTTGGGACACAGGAGGGTCCCGCATCACTTTAAACTCCTCCACAATGTTTCAGTGCGACAAATGGCCCACCACAGACACCATCACCTTTAGTGGATTTACAGGACATGTACAGCAGGGATACATTACAGCCCCTGTAGATAATCAGATTGGAACCATAAACACCAGGCTCCCCGTTGTTTTAGTCGACTTGCCCCAAACACCCGAGCATATTCTAGGAATCGACTTAATGAGCTTCCACAACCTTTCCTTTGACCCCGTGAATGGAAAATGGCCAAAAAAGGGAGAGCCCCCACTACGCTCACAGGAGGGGACTACAAACATAGGATTTGCTCAGTAGGAGACTATTGCTTTGATCCGCAAACAATTCGTACAGACCAGACAATTAGAGAGGTCCTCAGAAAACATAAAGCAGCCTTCGCCCAAAACAAACACAATTGTAGGAAGATCCCAGGCATGGTCACAATTTCAGGTCCCGATCCCAAGCCCCAGAAGCGATACGGTTTCCCACAGCAAGCCGAGGGTGAGATCTCAAAAGTCATCAATAGCTTACTAGATCAAGGAGTAATTCGGCCCGTAGCCTCAACAAACAATGCCCCAATTTGGCCCGTAAAGAAACCCGATGGTTCATGGAGATTAACCATTGACTACCAAGAGTTCAACAAGGTCACCACATTAGCAGCCCCCACTGTTGCCATGAAACGATGCTCAAGCAGGGAGTTCAAGCAAAGTACTTCATAGTGCTGGACATCAACAATGGCTTTTGGTCCATCCCGCTTGACAAGATCTGTCAATATAAGTTCGTGTTCACATTTCAAGGGCAGCAGTATATGTGGACATGCCTCCTGCAAGAATTCCACAACACCCCCTTCATTTTCCACCGACAATTGGCCAACGGACTTTCCAAATGTTCCCGCCCCAAATGCCTTATTCAGTATGTGGATGACTTACCCCTACAGACGGACACAAAGGAAGAGCATGTTAAGCTTCGTTCAGAATTGCTAGGTCTCTTACAATCAATTGGATGCATGGTTAACCCAAAAAAAGCCCAGATATTAAAAGAGAAGGTCCTTTATTTAGGCACCATTATCACCCACGGGAAGAGAGAGATTGAACACAAATGAATTGAATCAATAGTTAAATTGCCCCTGCCCCACAATGTGACTGCACTCCGGTCATTCTTAGGATTAGTTGGATATTGTAGGAATCATATAGATGGTTTTGCCACAAAAGCAGCCCCACTCTCAGAGCTCCGAAAAAAGAACGCCGCATGCGAATGGCTTCCTCAGCACATGGATGCCATTGATGAATTAAAATGTGCCCTTGGCACAGCCCCCGCTTTGCAAGTTGCAGACCCTCCTCTCCCTACACGATAGAAGTAGCGACCACCGACCAAATCCTATCAGCTGTACTCCTACAGGAAAGACATGATCGATTAGGACCCGTAGCCTATGCCTCGCGAATTTTGGATCCCGTAGAGCAAGGATTTTCACCCTGTGAACGGCACTTGCTCACAGTCTTTTGGGCAGTGCAGTATGTTGCTTATATCACAGGCCTTCACCCAGTAATGATTTTAACTGAACACACCCCAACGCAGCTATTGTTAGATGGTAGGTGAAAGGACGGTTCAGTCAGCCAGAATACGGCAGCTCGCTGGACACTGTTGTTACAAGGAAGGGACATTACAGTTAAAAGTACAACGGCCCACACATTGTTAGCAGACAATCTTCCGTGTGCAGGAACCCCACATGAGTGCCAGATCATTGCAGCCAAACACCACACAGGACCCGTTATCCCGCAGTCACTACACACACGAGCAGGCATCAGCACACAGAATCCCCAGACCACGGACAACGCTTTAAGGATCTATGTAGACGGTTCCTCCACCATAGAAAATGGAAAGAGAATAACTGGTTGTGGAATTTATGTGGAAGACGCACAGAGACGTGCATTAGAGGAAATATCTTTAAAATTGCCCGGCCACCTAGGATCACAAGCAGCCGAATTAGCAGCTATAGCATATGTAGTGCAGCACCCAGATTCCTTTACGACCCCAGCGGATCTACATTCGGACAGTTTTGTTTGTCTGCAATAGTTTGACAGAACTCCTGCTCCTGTTGAAATCTCGAGAATTTGTATCCACTGATGGTAGACCTCTACCCTCAGCCCCATTGTTGAAGCATATCCTTAAGACAGCAAAAGGCCGCACATACGGCATAATCAAAGTGAGAAGTCATCATCGTTCCTCCCCACCCGGTAACGTAAAGGCAGACACCTTAGCTAAGTCAGGGTCACGCCACGGACACTTTTAGCAACCCCCGAAAGTGAACCGATACACGCAGTCCAGGTTTCACAGACCAATATCGAGGATCTATCCCAGGCCCAAAAGGCAGGCGACACTCTTAAGCAAGTTTTAGACGGTAACTTCCCAGACAAATTCAAGGACTCACTGAAGGTACAGGACGGTATAGTTTTGAAAAATGGAATTTATGTGGTCCCCACCCAGGACAGAAACCGGATAATTTGCCACTTTCATGACGGACACGGACATCAGGGGATAGACAATACCATTGCCCATTTAAGACCTTTGTGCTGCTGGCCCGATTTAAAAGCAGACGTTATGCATTATGTTGAGAATTGTTTAATCTGTGCACAGAACAATCCTGAAAGGTACTCCAAGAAAGGACAATTGAGACACACCCGACCTGTTAATGGCCCATGGACAAATTTACAGCTCGACTACATTGGTCCCCTCCCCCTCTGCAGAAACGGTTTTAAATATCTATTAGTAGTAATCGACACCTTTACAAAATGGGTAGAAGCATTTCCCTCCTGGACGAACAAAGCGAAAGCCACAGCTAAGATTTTGACCCAACAGGGGCGGGATTCTCCGACCCCCCGCCGGAGGATTCCGCACCTTTGGGGCGGCCCGACGCCGGAGTGGTTCATGCCACTCCTCAGCGCCGGGGTCCTAACGATTTTTGGAATCAAGCAAAAATTTCACATAGCGTATCACCCCCAATCCAGCGGCATTGTTGAATAAATGAGTCGCACCTTGAAAGCAACCATTAGAAAAATGGTGCAACAGCATAACACCACATGGGACACAGACCTCCCATTCACCCTTATGTTTATTAGGAACACAGTATCCAGTTCCACAGGTTTCACCCCCCACATTCTCATGACCGGACGGCCCATGAAAGGAACTGAATATTTATTAGGTCTCGATTTGGCAAGCCCCTCAGTCACAGCCCTCACCCATGAGAAAGCGGTCCAACAAGTCACGGAAAATATTAAAGCTGCAGCTGTCCGCTAGGAAAAAGCAGAGTAAGGCCTGCTTTGATAAAACAGTCCACCACGTAGAGTATACAGTCGGTCAGCAAATGATGGTTTCCCTGTACAGTCCCAGTTCGTTCCTCTCCCCTAAATTTGCAAGACCCTACTCCATTTCAGACAAAGTAAGCCCCTCTGTGTACAAGATAACGTACCCCAATGGTAAAACTGGTTGGTTCCACATCAACCAGCTCAAAGTCTATGGAACCCAATGTAGCCACTCCCACCACATCTCCCTGGCAATAGCAGACAATTCCGCCCTGCCCATCGACAACCTAGTCCAACCCTCCCCCAGCCATGACTGCACATCCACGCCCACAGAGCCGACCTTGTCTCCGCCCACAAGTACGACTTTCCACCTTGAGCTTGATTCAGACGATAGCTCCAGCCTTCCCGAATTGACCACAATCACTGACCACTGGTACAACCTCCCCGGCTCTAGTCACTCCAGCCCTGGGAAACACGACCAGAACATGTTTGGCCCCCAATATCCCCTTCCACAGCCAGAGCCACCGCCATCGCCCGACAACAGTAATTTGCCCTTTGTTGCCACTGCCTCTACGCCTCATGACAACAAACCCCTTTTTGGCACCGCGATAACTCTTGTAGATTGGTAAGACATGACGATTCGGATTCCACGACGGCCCACGCGGCCACTGCACAAAAGCGGTAGGCACGAGTCTGGCAACCGGGAGATGGTGACGATTCCGAGTCTGACTCCCGTTACGGTAACCCTTTTGCAACGTTTTTCGATACAGAACCCTGAGGTGTCCAGATGATGAGAAAAAGGAGCCACATAAGAATTACGGTGACCTACTTACTGATGGAGCCTGCCCGCCTTTTATTTCCTCCTTTCTTTCTTATTGCTACATGGTTTTAATTAATGTCGGCTAGACACCCAATTTCTTGATACAGTCATAGTTACTATTCCGACACTATTTACTGACCAATGGCCATTAAAGGAACAATTGTTGGATGTCACATGTGTTACAAATTCTTTCCGCTCGTTTGGGCCACCCAGGTAGGGAATAACGGCACTAATCCCCGCCCTGCCTGAGGACCCCAAATGCATCCGTTCAGTTAAGGGTAGTGGCTCTACAAAAAACTTATTTTTTTTTTTAAATGAGGGAGTCACACATGGTGACGATTCTAATGGGTAATTGAAGATAAGGAGAGAAAGACAAACAAAACGAGATGTTAACCAACGATAATAACATATTATGCTTGCACCCCCAGGAATATACGAAGAATGGAAGACAGAAGACAAGATGAAGAGAGGACTGATGACCTCCATTGTTATTTATCGCTGTAAATCATCGCTGCACTCCTACAACTGCGGGCGTTACAAGCCTCTGTACCACACACCACACCAGCCCCGAACACCACCACACAACATGATACCCCTAGCCCACATAAAGATAAACACTGATACCCCCACTTGGTGCGAAAACATTGTTAAATGATATTCCCTTTCCTACACAGTAGAGGCCCTTCTGGTGATAGCGATAATCTGCAGTGTCATTCAGACACTTAGACTCCGCAAATGGCGAAAAAGAGCCTCCCGCTCCCCGATATATACACTCCGAGCCCCTTCTTCGGAATTCACCCAACCCAACAATGTAACCACCGATAAAAATAAAGATTGTACACCTCTGTAACATTGATGAGTTAAGTAGAAATGTGATGCTGCCGTTGGTTTAAAACTTTTGTATTGTACTTACAAGTTCCTTTTTATATTTGCCAGCAGCATGAGAATAGCTTAGTTAGTGATAGTTAGATATTCCCTTGTGCGAATAAGTTAAACGTGTAATAGTTGAATGTTTTATAGTGACCCCTTAGAGATTATGAATGTATAATGTGTTAATAAAACTTAGCTAAACATAGAACAGAGTAGTGTAGAACCTGTCCTTGACCAAGGGTAACCGGCACACCAAGGACGGATGAGGGATTAACAGTGTGATCCACTACGCTTCGTGTTCAGGATCAAGAGGACGGGATGTAGCCATCTCAGACGGCAACCTGCAAAGGACCATGGGAATTATGACCAACCCAGGATTCAGACACACTCAGAGCTTGTGTGTGTATTTGCAAACCAGATAGCTAGATGCGATCGAAACCCCCGCTCGTTTGCATTCCAATGGCCCATTTCCCCAGAACAAAAGGACTGTACTCAGGTAACCGATACAGATGCAGACTAACTGGCGCCACTCCCTTTGCTAAGAAAGCCCAAACAGCCAAGGTCAATGACCGCTCAGGACACACCCAGCCATCAAGGTACCAGCCCCTTTATTGGCCAAAATCGAAGGCAGTGATCGAAGCCTGTCGAATTATTGGGTCCACAGCTAAGGACCGCCCCAAAGAGCACGAAATCCCAGAGGGATAAAGAGAGACACAGCCATGTGTTCGGTCACTCTTGGCCCCAGCCTACGCCTAAAACCAAGCGTAGTATTATGATCAGACGACAAGTTCAAGACCAACAATCGCTACCAGACGGATGAGCCCAGCAGAAACGAAGCCACTTCTTCTACCCAGCCACGCAAGATCCGAACAAAGGCCTTGTTCATCTGCAAAGAGCTGGTTGCCCTGAAGTTAAGTATAGGTTATTGTAGTTGTTAGGTGTAGTTTAACTTGTAGTATTTATGTTGCATGTTGAAGTAATCCTTGTGTATAAATAAACTACCTTTGAACTTGAACTGACTTGGTCTTTGATCGATATCCAATAAAGCCTTGTGATGGTATCATTTGATATCTGGCGACTCTGAAACGTAATGTTAATAACTGCCATATCTAGTTAATTTGGCAACATTATTGGTACGGACGCACGCACGCGCACACACACGCGCACACACGCGCACACACGCACACACACGCACACACACGCACACACACGCACACACACGCACACACACGCACACACACGCACACACGCACATAGTAACTTCATTGCAGTGTTAATGTAGGCCTGCTTGTGACAATAAAGATTTATTTTTTAAAAAAATACTCACGTATACAGACACACACATATAAACACTCAAACAAACAAACAGACACACACACACACTCACATACCCTCACACTTCAATACACAGAAACACACCCACACTCAAATGCATAGATCTTCATATTCTCACAGCTACTCATATACACACAGTCACCTGTACAGATACACCCTTACACACTCACATACAATCACACCCTCACACACACAGATGTACACACTCACACACCCATAAACACACACATTCACACTCTTTTATATGTGCACTTGTGCAAACAGATACACACGTTCACATACACACATTCATCACAGATAACCACACTGTCACACACACTCACACACCCATACAGAGAGATACATACACTCTCATACACACTCATACACGTAAACTCATGCAGCGATACACACTCACATACTCAAAAACACGGAAACAAACACACACACTCAAAAACACATCGGTACAACACACACATTTTTTCCACATAAAATAATACTCAAATTTCACATCAGCAAAATATTAATGAAGCACTAAAAAACTCAAAAGCTAGTTTAAAAGATAGATGCAGTCACATTATTGTGAAATATGTAATATAGTGAAATCTTCAGCTTGTTTTACTTAAATTCTGAGCACGAAATTAAATGATTTCCAGGAGGAAAATTCTTATCCATTTATGCGGAGCCAGATTGTACAATTGTGCAGTAGTAACCATGAAACAGCAGAGTGACATCTTTAACACTGAAAATACAACACAACCTAGAGAGTAACCGGTACTGTGGATGCTTTATAATGTATTTTTGATGAAACATGTGTCAAATTTAATGTACAATGAATAAATGGATAGATTTGCTTGCATTGTACGATTAGCGGGAGACAAAAGACCACCCACTAACTGGATTTTTAATCTAAATGTCCAGAGCTCAACTTAAAAGAAGAACCTCAACTGATGCAGAAGTGGTTTAAACTGGTAATGGAAAAGAATGCCCTGGTTCGCTACGAAGCTGAAATGATGATATTGTGAGTAGTCCATTTAATATTTCAGTGGAGAGTATTAAGGAGTTCTTAGTAGTTACTGTCACACTTTGCACACAGCAATCTCCCACAGATAGTAATGCAATAACGCCCAGATAATATGTTCTATTTTTAATGGTATTGGTTGAGGGATAAATATTGGTTCAGGAAAGAGGGAACCTCCCCTCACCTTCTTCCTGGAATAGGGGATCATTAAGTTCCACTTGAGAGGACAGAGAGTGGCATGTCTCATCTGAAAGATAGCACCTCTGACAGTGTGGAGCTCCCTTAGTACTGTGCTGATGTGGCAGCCTGGGTAATAGACTCACGTCTAATGGGAGCTAGATCCATAGCCAAAATATAATACCCATCCCCAGTATCTGAGCCTTGGACTGAGAGCTCCAGTAACAACTCGTGAGAAACAGCCCTGTGTTGCTCCGAGGTTTTACATTTTAACTTTTTTTAACAAACATTTTATTAAGGCATTTATGGTTTTATAACAAAAGATACAAATACAAATGTAAACATAATTCAGTATGTAACACCTGCCAACCAACAACCATACCCCGCCAACATAACTTATACAGACAATTCCCAAGTCCCTCCATCTCCTCTCGCTGATCCTGCCTAAACTAAACTAAATCAACTCCCCCTACCCCCTCCATTTCATTGTAATTTTAAATGGATCCAGAACAGGGCTTTTGCTTTTTTGGAATAACGTCCCTAAAACCCCATTCAGCCATCTATCCCTAGTGGTTGGAAATTTAGACTCGGTGTCGATCCTCTGGTACTCACAGTGTGTTTGGTAATTCCAATGGCCTCCAGGTATGGCATCAGCAGAAGTATTCAGCCCGCAGCGACTAGACTATCCCTGTGCAGGAATAACTCACTTAGTCCCATCCCCCACACTTCCCTACCCCTCACTCCCTCCCCGCCTTGCAGATTTATTTTCCCCTCAGGGACTTATCCAATTCCCTGGCAGTATCTGCCTCCACTGGTTACACTGAGCTGCAGGCCATGCAAGAAGGTTAATTGATGTGTGCAGAATTCCCAGATTGGCAGCATTCCCAACTTCTCCCTTTTGTGCCTCAACAGTGCTCGCGAGTTGGAACTGGAAGATCAGCAGAGCAGGTTACAGCAGCTGCTTCGCGATCGGATGGCAGTTGATGGTGAGCATTATAGCTTGTGACGGGTCTTAATTAAATTACTCAGGCCTTGGCGCTCGGGGGGATAATTGCAAATTACCCAGCAACAAGCTGCCGTGTTTCTGCTGCCAGTGTTTAATTAAAACAGGGACTGTTAGCAATCTGCGTAATCTACATCGGTTTTCAAAGGAGTCAATTCAGAGGTGATCAGAGACGCAACCATGACAAAGCAGCCGGCATGATCAGCACCTCACCTTAAACACTCACTCCCTCCATCACCGGCACACTGTTATTAGTAACCAGTCTTGTGTCGAGTTATACAGCTGTGCCTATCAAACTGAAGTTGTTTGTACAGAATAACATTGAACCACAGCGAATATACAGCACAGAAACCTGCTGTCCAGCCTGACAGATCTATGCTGATGCCCAAGAGCCTCTTCCCACTCTTTTTCACAAAACCCTATCAACCTATCCCTCTGTTCCTTTCTCCCTCATGTGTTGATCTAGCTTCCCCTTATGTTATTCTCCTCAACTGCTTCTTGTGGGAGTGATTTCCACATTCTCACCTTTTCTTGGCTGAAGAAATTCCTCTTGAATTCCATGTTGGATTTAACAGTGACTATCATATATTTATGACTCCTAGACTGGGACTCTTCCACAGATGGTTTTAGACAATCTACTGCAGGTTTTAGGCAGGTCTATTCTGTTGTGGGATGTGGTAGTTGGGTTTGAAAGGCAATCAGTTCAACACGGCACACCTGGCTTGCTGTGGTCATGTGACTATGCCATGAGGCAGTCTCTCCGGAGGCTGCCAGCTTGAGATCAGTTCAATGAAGACTTACAATGAAAAAGCACTGAAGAAGCACGTGTCCTTAAACATGAAACATGGTGTCAGGAGGTGGAGCTGAATTAGAGGTGGTAAAATGCTGAAAATTCAGCAGAGAAGATACTGAGAACCCAGGCACAGAGGACTGCTCAAATCTGCTAAAAATAAGGATAAGGAAAAGCAAACAAACTGAAGGCTGCAAGTAAGGTATTGAGTGTGTGAATGCTGTAAATTCACCCCTCCCAGCTCCTGTTGAAATGAAACATGATATGTGGCAGAATTGGCAGTTTTCTCCATTTCCAAAGACAGAACTTTGAGATTGCAACATATTTAATTAACAAGACTGAACTGAGAAGAGTAGCCACACTCCTAACACTGATGGGGAGGGGCCGATACAAAGTGTGTACCCCCACTAAATCTAACTGTCAAACAAAGAAAAAGACAGCATGGATTGCAAAAGTCTTGAACAAACAATTTGAATGCCAAGTAAAGATTACATATGAACACTATGCACTCAATGCTAGAACTCAAGGTGAAAAGGAAATAATTGAACAGCATGCGACTGTTGCAACACAGCTTGCAGAATCATGTGAATTTGGATAGCTGAAAGATGACCTGATGCAAGGTAGATTCATCATAGGCATTCATGACATCTCGTTGAGAGTCTGTCTACTGAAAGAAAAGAAACTGACTCTCAAGAAAGCGATAGATGTGTGTAGAAATGCAGAAGTTGTAAAATGTCAGCTGTAGAATATATATGGCAGAGCAGGCCATTATGCTGTGAGACACATCACACTAAAGAGCAGAGAACTCACAAACACATGTCAAACTGAGGAAGAGAAGGGCTGCCCAGCTCGGGGAAAAAAGCAAGACATTTCACATGCAAGTGTTTGGCTAGGATGAAGCAGAGCAAGCTTGTACAGATGGCCACTGGAGATACAAGCAGAAGAGTCTGATGAAGAGCTATAAACAATCCAGCAAATTGATTCTCTCAAATCTATAGGTGACAAATGGTTTGTGACTGGTACAGTGTCAATGCAGAAAGAGAGTATCAAATAAACAAGAAGTGTCAGGTAGATACAGGTGCATCCTGTAACATTGTTTTAAAAAATATTTTAAATCGCTTTTTAACATTTTAATATTTTAATTAAACAACACAACAAAGTACAACAACAACAAAAAAACTCCCCCCACCTCCGCCCTCCAACACCCCAGTAACTCAAAACAAATGCCCTCCCATCTCCATCCACCCCTCCCCCCTCCAGCTTCTCCCCTCTCCCTCTTAGCAGCTGATGACAACCCACTCTTTAAAGTGTAATATAAACAGACCCCATCTCTTGTGGAACCACTCACTCACCCACCTCAAAATGAACTCAACCATCTCCTAGTATGGAAACTCCATCAAGTCCCCAAGCCACACAAGGCACAAGCCAGAAAAGCTGACCTCCACCCCAACAAGACCCGCCTGCGAGCAATCAGCGAGGCAAAGGATGAAACATCTGCCTCCACTCCCCCCCTGCGGCTCTACAAGTCCGACACCCCAAATATGGCCCCACCACCCCAGGGGACTGAGCTCCAAAATTTCTCAAACTTCCGCAGCACCAGAACACGTGTACATGATTGGCTGGATCCATCCAACACCGTTCACAAGTGGCCTCCATCCGCTCAAACAACCGGCTCATCTTCAACCTCATCATATATGACCTATTGTACCACCTTTTAACTGTATCAACCCCAGGCTCACACACGAGGTTGAGGCATTCACTCTCTGCATCAACTCACACCAGCGCCATCTCCAGCTCCTTCTCCCACTTAGCCTTAACCCCGCCCAATGAAGCCCTGTCCTCCTCCAAAATCCTCCCATAGATCGCCAAGATGACCCCCTCCCCCCTCCAGCCCCATCACCGACAACACCCCCTCCAACAACGAGGAGGGCAGTGCCACTGGAAAAGTAGGGAAAACTTTCTTCACAAAATCCCGCACCTGCATAAACCTAAAGGCCTCAGTTCGCGGAATGCTAAATTTCTCCATCAACTCCTCCAAACTCATGAACCGCCCTTCTAGAAATATGTCCTTCACTTACGTCGCCCCTCGCTCCTCCCATCCCTTAAACCTAGCATCCATCCTCGCCGGCTCAAACCCATGATTCCCTCGGATCGGCATCAGCTTCAACCCCGCCCCTAACCTAAAGTGCTGCCGAAATTGTCTCCATATCTTCAATGGATCACCACCACCGACCTCCTCGAATATTTCCCAGGGGCAAACAGGAGCGGCGCAGTTACCACACCCACCCGCCTACAAGAGCCTGCCTCCATCCTCAACCACATAACCTCCGGCTCCCTGGTCCAGCCCGCACCTTCTCAGTGTTCGCCACCCAATAATAGTACAACGGGTTGGGGAGGACCAGAGCCCCTGACGGCCACCCTCTCTGAATCACCATATTCTGATTCCTTACTACCTTACTTGCCCAAACAAACAACAAGATTGACCGTTCTGTTTTTGACAAAAAAGACCAATAGGCATTGAAAAAAATTTAAACCATGACTAGATATTCATCTTTGCTGCCTGCCAATGACAGGGGAAGGCTGCCCCATCTCTACTAATCCACCTTACCCACCAGGCTCGTGAAATTCAATTTATGAAGCCGGACCCAGTCCCAATCCACCTACACCCCAAGTACCTAAAGTGGGTAGTCGGCACCCGAAACAGCAAGCCCCCTCCAAGCTAGCTCCTGGCCCCGGCAAAGACACCAAAAAGCGCTCACTCTTTTCCAGATTCAGTGTATAACCTGAAAAATTCTTGAATCTCTTGAGCAGCCCCATTACATCCTTGCCATGAGACCTGGGTTGGAGAAGTGCAACAACAAATCATCAGCACGCAAAGACATCCTACGTTCCATCCCCGCCCTTCGCCATTTCCCTCCGTTTATCCAAGCACCTCAGAGCAACGGCCAAGGCCTCTACTGCCAGCATAAGCAGGAAGGGGGGACATGGGGCACCCCTGCCTTGTTCCCCAATGTAACTGAAAATACCTAAATTCACCTCATTCGTCCACACACTCGCCTTAGATTGCCTACATAAAAATATAACCCACACCACAAACTTAGGCCCACTCCCAAACATTTCCAACATTGCAAACAATTAACTCCACTCTACACGGTCAAATGCCTTCTTCCTGTCTAATGCCACCACCACCTCTGGCTCCCTCCCTTCTGACGGTGACTGCACCACTTTTAACAAATGCCACATAGTCAGAGACAACTGCCTACTCTTTACAAACCCTGTCTGATCTTCCCCAATCACCTGCGGATTGCACTCTTCCAACATCAGAGCCGGCGCCTTCTTGGCATCCACATTTATCAGAGATATTGGCCTATATGATTCACATTCCACCGGGACCTTGTCCATTTTTAGCAACAGCGAAATGGAAGCCTGTCCCATCACCTACGTGAGTGCACCCTGAGCCACCACTATGAACCCATCCGGCCCCAATGCCTTACCCATTTTCATCTTCCTTATCGGCACTCGGGCCTCCTCAATCCCCATTGGCTCCTCCAGCCCAGCCCTCTCCTACACTAGGACATGATACTCCAACTACTCCAACCCCCCCCTCCCCCCAAGAAATCCTTCATATCCACCTTGTTCCGCAGGGGCTCCGCCCTGTACAGCTTTCTATAAAACTGCTCAAATGCCATGTTCACCTGCTCCAGTGCCACCACCAGCTCCCCTGTCCCATCCCGGACCTGAACAATCTCTCGCCTGCCGGTGGAGCTGGCCCGCCAACAAGCGACTGACCTTCTCCCCATACCTACCCCTTTGCCAGCCTCAACCGCCGTACCACTTTCCCTGTAGACACAGTGTCAAACCGTGCCTGCAATTTCACTCTACTCACCAGATGTTCCAAAGTGAGAACCTCTACATACTTCCCATCCACTTCCCAGATTTCCTCTTGCTGTTGCTGCTCTCTTGCCTCCCTCTCCACCTGAGCCTCAAACAAGATGAACCCACCCTTGCCACTGCCTTCAGCGCCTCCCAAACTACCAATGGTGGGACCACCCCATTCTTATTAAACCCCACATAATCATCAATCACCTTTCCCATCTTGACACGGGAATTCGGATCCACCAGCAGCCCCACATCCAACCTCCACACTAGCCTCTGTACAGGCCCCTTCTCCAGAACTACATCCAACCAAGTGTGGAGCATGATCCAAAATAACAATCGCTGTGTATTCTGCTTTCCTCACCCCCGACAACATCGACTTCTTGTGGTGAATGTGTAACCACTATAAATTCACACTGTACATTACTGTGTCCCTGTGGGCTCCATCTGTGAGCCATTGCGCGGCTCTGCCCACAGGGCGGGATGAGGATCATGTACAGGGCTCCGCCCTTGGCTCCGCCCCCAGCAGGAAGTATAAGTGCTGCGGTCCTACGAGTCCGCCTTCAGTTCAGTATAGTCGCAGGCAGGCTCAGTTGTAAGCCGATTAAAGCCACAGTTTACTTCAACTCATGTCTCTGAATAAATTGATGGTCGCATCACTTCTCTAATAAAGAAGTCAGTTCTTGTACTCCCTACACCCTGGGTACAAAAACCACCACGGATTCGCTTCCCCCATCTCCTTCATAAATGCAACCAACACCTTTGCTTCACTCTCTTACTCACCAGTATTGCTACCCGCCCTCTTTCCCCCCCCCCCCTCCCCCCCCCCCCCTCCCCCCCCCCCCCCCCCCCCCTCCCCAGGCCCTGCTGTAGAAGCCTGAATGGAACACCTGACTCACCCAGCCCTTCCAGAGCCTCAGCTGGTCCTTCACCATCAAGCGGGTCTCCTGTAACAGCATCACGTCGGTTCTCAAGCTCTTTAAGTGCGGGAAGACCCTCGCTCACTTCACCAGTCCACCAACCCCTGCAGGTTCCACGTTGTCATTCGGGTCGGGGGTCTCTCACACCCCCTCCCCCTCCTGTCAGTCATGTTCTCCGCTCCCGGTACTGCCTGCCAAGCAGGACCCTACCCCATGTCAACCAGCTACCCATCCCCCTTTCCCCCCTCCCAGACCTCCCCCCACCCCACCCCCCCAGCCACTTCCTCTCGAATCCACTCCTCTCTGCATTCTCCCCACCCCTCACCATTCACACCTCTCAGGCCCATCAAAACCTGTCCACACAAACTCTGAAAGCTGCGGCCCCTTCCCCACCTCACTCCCATCCACTAGCCAACACAAGGAGGTGGCCCCTGCCCGTGCCCCCTCCTCTCACATGCCCAATACCAAAAAAACAACATTAAACCCCCACACCCAGTCCTTCCCCGCAACCCCACGTAATAGACCCCCAAACAAAGGGAAACAAACCCCAACAAATTACCCCAACATCCCAGCATCATCACCTCCAACCCATAACATAAGAAAAAACAAAGTCCAGTCCTTCAGCCTTCACGAACGCCGCCGCCTCTTCTGCTGTCTCAAAGTAATAGTCCTTGGCGTTTTGTGTAAGTCTCAACTTCGCTGGGACGACCACCCCAAACCACACATCACTCTTGTACAATGCTGCCTTCTCCCTGTTGAAGGCTACCCGCCGTCCTGCCAGCTCCACTGTGAAGTCTTGGTATATACGAATACCACTGCTGTCCCACCTCACCTCTCAGCTTTGCCCATCTCAGCACATTCTCCTTCATCTGGTAGCTATGAAAACAGCTCTTGGTGGTTCATTCGCCTTTGGCTTCAGCCGGAGTAACTGATGAGCCCTATCCAGCTCATAAAGGGAAGCATCCTCCTCACGCTCTCCAAGAACTTAGCGAACAGCTCCGCAAAGTGCTCTGTCGGCATCCGGCCCTCCAGTCCCACAATCCGCAGATTCTGCCACCGTAACATGTTGCCCAGGTCCTCCGCTTAAGCTCTCAGCTCTTTGTTGCTCTCCTCCATCCTCCGCAGCTCCTCTCCCATCAAGGGAGCGGAGTAAAGTAGGCCCCCATGGAACCAGTCCACGGGCCAGTCCATTGTGAGCCCCCCCCCCCCCCCCCCCCCCCCCCCCCGCCGCCCCCGGGGTCGGACCCCCCCCCGAGGACGGACCCCGCACAATTACCTTCCAGGTCCCGCTGCGTGTGAGGTGAGTGATCCACGCTGGCGGGACTGCGTCAAACTCGTCGGCCACTCGACCCATCTGGGCGCAGAGAATCGCTGGAGGGGCCGCTGTCAACGGCCCCCCACCGGCGCAGTGGGAATCCCGCTGGCGCCCGATAAATGGCGCCGGAGAATAGGGAAGCCGCCGTCGGGACAGCGGGACGGGATTCGCGCCTCTCCCCCGGGGATTCTCCGACCCGTCGCAGGGTTGGGGAATCCTGGCCCATGATCTTCACAGGCCTGTGCGAAGTAGCTCAATATGGTGATCTAAAATGAAGCCCTCAAAAGTGAGGTTAAGACTATTTTTTTAAATTCAGCCATGGAATATGGGCGTCGCAGGTTGGACCAGCATTTATTGCCCATCGCTAATTCCCTTCAACTTCCAGAGGCCATTTCAGAGTGTGGGTCTGAAGTCACATGTAGGCCAGACTGGGTAAGGATGGGCGATTTCCTCCCCTAAAGGACATTAGTGACCCAGGTGGATTTTTACGACAAGCGACAATGGTTTCACGGTCATCACTTGACTTTTAATTCCAGTTTTTTATTGAATTCAAATTTTACCATCTGCCATGGTGGGATTTGAACCCGGGTTACCAGAGCATTACCCTGGGTCTCTGGATTAGTACATATGATGGCACAATTCTCATACCGGGAGGACAAATAGGGGCTGGTTTAGCACACTGGGCTAAATAGCTGGCTTGTAATGCAGAACAAGGCAGCAGCGCGAGTTCAATTCCCATACCAGCCTCCCCAAACAGGCGCCGGAATGTGGCTTTTCACAGTAACTTCATTAAAGCCTACTTGTGACAATAAGCGATTATTATTATTATTAAATTTGTCTGAGAGCTCACTGCAAATGCAAAATGAAAGATCTAGATTTGCAGATCATAGATGGGACACGATGGCCACGCATTTCAGCTGAAGCCAGTCTAAAGCTTAACTGGTAATCCTGAATGTTCCAACAGAGGTTTACACTGTGACACAACACATAAAGCCACTGATGGTGGAACAGATCCTAGAGGAGTAAAGATGTGTTTACAGGGTTGGGATGTCTTATCAGAAGAATATTATCTGGAAGGAGATGAGAGTGAAAGATCAATTCAGCATCTGCTGAGAAGTGTTCCAGCTGCTCTCAAATCAAAAATAAAAGACAAGATAGAAAACTGGAAAAGAGGACATTAATCAAAACTGTGACAACTCCCTTAGACTGGATTAGCAGCATGATAGCGGTGAAACAACGAGGAAAGCTATGAGTATGCTTAGACCGAAATGATCTAAATAAAGCACTGAAGAGATCAAACTATCCCATGCTAACCATCGAAAAGTGTGCCAAGGCAAAGCTATTCCCTATCCTTGATAGGAAGGATGCTTACTAGCAAGTGAAGCTGGATAAAAGCAGGTTTCTAATGACATTTTGGACACTGTTCAGGGGATACAGATGGTTGCGTGTGCTGTTTGGCTTTCCACAGCTCTGGAAGAGAATCAACACAGACGATATGAGGTAGTCAGTGATTTTCCCAGAGTGCAAACCGTAATGGATTATCCACCAGTCTATGGATGTGGAGACATAATGGAAGAAGTCATAGCTGACCATGATCAGAATTTAATACGACTGCTGGAGAGAGCTCGTCAGATGAATCTGAAGCTGAACAAGAACAAATTGTAACTGAAGATGCCTGAAGTCAAGCATACAGATCATGTATTGACGGCAAAAAATCTCTGCTCGGATCCTGACATGGTGAGATCTTTAGCAGTGATACAGGGACCAATGGATGTGAAAGCAATGCTGAATTTGATGGATTTGTGAAACAGTTAGCAACATTTTTGCCTAATTTGTCAGCTGATTGTGAACCATTACACAAGCTCAGTGCTAAAGATGTGCAGTGGCATAGGGAAAAAGAGTCCACTGAAATCGAACGAGTAATGATGCATTGCTGCCTATGGCGCTGAGGACCCCGGTTCGATCCTGGCCCTGGGTCACTGTCCGTGTGGAGTTTGCATATTCTCCTCGTGTTTGCATGGGTCTCACCCTCACAACACAAAGATGTGCAGGGTAGTTGGATTGGCCACACTAAATTGCCCATTGATTGGGAAAAAGATAATTGGGTACTTTAAATTTATATTAAAAAGTAGTGATGCCAATACTGGTGCTGAAGAACTATGATATCAATGATGGAGTTGCCTTGCATTGTGATCCCAGTGAGACACGTCTGGGGTAAATCCTAATGCAGCATGGACAACCGGTCACATTTGTATCCAGGCCACAAACGCAAGCAGAATGACGCTACGCACAGATCGAGAAAGAGTGCCTGACTATTGTTTTTGCTTGTGAGCATTTTTGTTAGTGCCTGCTTGGGAAAGACAAAATAACACTGGAGTCCAACTATAAGCCACTTCAACGCAGTTTTCGCAATCTACTACTATCTGCTCCAAAGCTACTGCAAGGAACATTATTTCATTTGCAAAGGTGTCATCTGGATATCTTTTTAATTCCCCTCTGGCCACAGGGGAAGTGCCAGAGGACTGGAGAATAGGTAATGTTGTTCCACTTTTCAAGAAGGAGGGTAGAGATAAACCAGGGAATTACAGATCGGTGAGTCTCACATCAGTGGTAGGGAAACTATTGGAGTAAACTCCGAAGGAGAGAATTAATTTCCATTTGGAAAGGCATGGGATGATTAGGGATAGTCAGCGTGATTTTGTTCGAGGAAGGTCACGCCTAACAAATTTGATGGAATTTTTTGATAAAGTGACCGCGTGTGTGGAAGAAGGAAATGCAGGTGTTGTAGTTTATATGGATTTTAGCAAAGCCTTTGACAAAGTCCCTCATGGGAGACTGATTGAGAAGGTTGAAGCACATGGAATTCAAGGAAACTTGTCGTGATGGATCCAAAACTAGCTTAGTGGTAGGACACAAAGGGAAGTGGTAGAAGGCTGTTTGAGTAACTGGAAGCTGGTGTCCAGTGGTGTACTACAGGGATCAGTGCTGGACGGTAGCACAGTGGGTAGCACTGTTACTTCACAGCTCCAGGGTCCCAGGTTCGATTCCCGGCTTGGGTCACTGTCTGTGTGGAGTCCACACGTTCTCCCTGTGTGTGCGTAGGTTTCCTCCGGGTGCTCCGGTTTCCTCCCACAAGTCCCGAGAGACCTGCTGTTAGGTGAATTGGACATTCTAAGTTCTCCTTCTATGAACCCCAACATGTACCTGAATGCGGCGACTAGGGGCATTTTACAGTAACTTAATTGCAGTGTTAATGTAAGCCTATTTGTGACAATAAAGATTATTATTATTATTTGTTGTGTATATATAAATGATTTATACAAGAATGTGAGGGGAAGTATAAGTAAGTTTGCAGATGACACCAAGATTGGGAGGGTGGTTAACAGTGAAGATGAGGGTCGTATATTACAGGAAGATATCGATGGGTTGGTCAGACAGGCAGAGCAGTGGCAGATGGTATTTAACCCTGATAAGTGTGAGGTGATGCACTTTGGAAGAAGAAACAGGACAAGGGAGTATGAAATGAATGGCAGGACAGTAGGAAGCTCAGAGGAACAGATCGATCTTGGGGTATACTATAGGAAGTGATTGCACTGGACGGGGTACAGAGGAGATTCACCAGGATGTTGTCTGGGATGGAGAATCTGAGCTATAAAGAGAGACTGGATAGGCTTGGATTGTTTTCTTTAGAGCAGAGAAGGCTGAGGGGGGATATGATTGAGGTGTATAAGATTATGAGGGGTTTGGACAGGATAAATAGAAAGCAGCTGTTCCCCTTGGTTGAGGAGTCAATCACAAGGGGCATAGTTTTGGGGTGAGGGCCAGGAGATTCCGAGGGGATTTGAGACAAACAAATTTCACTTGGGGGTGGTGTGAATCTGGAATGCAGGGCCTGGGAAGGCAGTGGAGGCTGGAAAGCTCACAACCGTTAAAAAACACTTGGATCAGCACTTGAAACACCGTCACATTCAAAGATATGGGACAAATGCTGGTAAGTGGGATTAGCACCAGATATGGGGTAATTATTGTCAGTGCAGACTTGATGGGCCAAAGGGCCTTTTCTGCACTGTACGACTCTTTGGGCAGGATCGATCGGCCACATCCCACTGGAATCGGGGCAGGACGTGGACGTTAAATACCATCAGAGGTGTCCCCGGGATTCCCGGCAGTTGTTACGCCTCGTGCGATCTGGTTAGATCTCGCGAGACATCGCACTTTGGGTCCTGCCCACAATGGGTGGGGCCCAGTCTTGCACGATTAAGTGAGTTTGTAAATCCATTTAGTTGTGCTGATGCCAGATCGAACGGCCACCCAGCATCTATAGGCCTCGCCGAAGAGACCGCAGCCAAGTGTCGATTAGTACTGGTTCCCACAAACCGGGACCAGATGTACCAGTATTTGGGGCAGGGGGGGGGTCTCCCAGGCGATCAGAGGCCGCCGGGTGGTTGGCCTCTGGCCGGGCTGGCACCCGAGCCACTGTTGGTACCACCCTGGCACTGTCAGAGTGCCCAGGTGGCACATCCAGGCTGGCAGGGGCACAGCCAGGATGAGAGGCTGGAGGGGTTTCGAGGACCTCCCAAAAGGTGAGTTGGGAGGCCCAGGCGAGGGGTCAAGAGAATGGAGAGCCATTTTAAAATGGCGCCCCGATATCCTCCTCCACTGAGGAACTCAGGTTCTTGGAGCTTCTTAGTGTAGAAAATGATGCTGAGTGCCACCTCGGCGGGGCGGGTTCCCCGCCGGGTCAAAAATAGCAACAGAGTGCCGTTAGATAGCAGGCTCTTTCCTGGCGCTACAAGTGCCGGGAACGACCCTGCTAATCCTGCCCACAGTGGACTCTTATTTCACATTGGCTAGATTGCGCCCTATGACTCTATCCCCCCCTCTTCTGTAATATTGCTGGAATTAACAACCTATTCTCTGTAACGGCTAGGAGTGCTACTTTGGCCAAACTGTCAAGCCCAATATCTGTGAACACTTTGAATTTTGGGGCCCCAGCATGGAAGTGGTTTTGTTTTGGACCAGGAGGAGGCCATTCGGCCCCTCAAGCCTGTTCCACGACTCCATCAGGTCATGGTTGATCTCTACACCTCAGTTCCATTAGATCCACCTAAGCTTCATATCCTCCAATAACATTAACCAGCGAAAACCTCAGTTTTGACAGCTTCAGTTGAACCCCCCTGTCGACAGACTTTGTGTAAAGAAGTGTTTCCTGATTTTACCCCTGAATGACCCAGTTCTATTTTTTACATTTTTAACCTTCCCTTGTTAGGAAGGTTCTCCCTAGCTAGCCTATCAAATTTATCATTTTAATCACCTCGATGAGATCAGCCCTCAACCTTCTAGCCTCAAGGAAGGAAAAGCCTATGCAACCCTTTTAGCCCTGGTCTCATTCTGGCGAATCTGCACTCTATCATGTCCAAGACCTTCTTTTTTTAATTTTTTTAAATTTAGAGTACCCAATTCATTTTATCCAATTAAGGGGCAATTTAACGTGGCCAATCCACCTACCCTGCACATCTTTGGGTTGTGGGTGTGAAACCCACGCAAACACAGGGAGAATGTGCACACACCACACGGACAGTGACCCAGGGCAGGGATCGAACCTTGGGGCTGCAATGCTAGCCACTGCGCTACCGTGCTGCCTTAATATATCCTTCTTAAGATGCATAGCCTAGACCTGAACACAAACACCCGACAGTAGTCTGCAACCAGAGATTTGTATAATTGCAGCAGAACTTGCACTCCCTTATATTCCAGCCAGATTTCCATTGATCTCTTTGCTGATTGTTTTATTTTGTACCTGTTCTACACACTGGAGAGTAGAAGTTAATTCCCGGTTATGAGACAGTTTAAGTTTGTTCACCTCTTCAATGTTATCATTCCCAAACAGACTCCACGAAGGCGGAGAAGGAGATCGTTGAGGAAAAGCAGGTTCTGAATGAAATGTTGGAGGTGATCAAACAGAGAGACAAACTGGTAATTCTGCTGGAAGAGCAGAGACTCCAGGAAAAAGAAGAGGATCAAGATTTAGAAAGTTGGCTGGTGGCCAAGGGCTACAAATTCAACTGGTCCTAAACACTTTTATGTATCAGAATCCTTCACTGGCAGCAACACGGTGGAGAATGCAATGATTGGTGGAGGGTATCATTTTTGCCTAACCTGCCCAAGGTGGATCCACACCATCTGTTCTACATTAGGCCCGATTGTACTTTCCTCTGGATTGGTAACAGCTGGTTCTATAAATAACTGGTTAGGCCCTAGCTGGAGTACTGTGCCCAAATCTAGGTGTAACACTTTAGGAAGGACATGAAGAATTTGCAAAGGGCACAGAAAAGGTTTACTTGAATGGTACAAGGGATGAGGAGAGTCTGAAGAAGCTGTGATTTTTGTCCTGAGAACAGAGAAGGTTAGGGGGAGATTTAATAAAAGGTGTTCAAGGCTTTTTAACAGATTAAGCAAGGGGAAAACTGCTTTCACTGCCATTGCACACAGGTGTAAAATAATAAGCTAAAGAACCATGAGGGAAAATGAGAAGATTTTTATTGTAACACAATAAGTTATTATGATCTGGAACCTGCTGCCTGAAAGGGTGGAAGCAAAATCGATAGGAACTTTCTAAAGGGAATTAAATAAATACTATACTTGTAAAGGAGAAAAGTTTGCTGGCCGATCAGGAAAGAGCAGAGTGAGTGTGCGATTAATTAGATAACGCTTTTAAACAGCCGGTGCAGCATAATGGACAAAATGGTTTATTTTGTTCAGTAAGGCGTTTTTGGAGCTCGGCGAAAATTGATTTAATTAACAACCGTCTGACTGACTGAAATACTCAGAATGATGCTGCTGAGAACCTCTTGGTTGATGAATGAGCAAGGCTGCTTGGGGTAATGTTCTCATGTACAAATGTTTTGTGCAATATTTTAAATTGTGTTATTTTTACACAGCCTCTCTTATTGCAGTCCAATGGTCCAGCACTCAAAGCACATTGGCGATCTTGCTGTAAAGCTTCTTTCCAATTGCAACATGATGACTTTACCTTGTGGTTGACAATATAACCCACGTGTTTTCTCATGGCTGCCAGACATGCGATGAAAATAGGTGTTCAAAGAATTTCTGTATTTTGCAGACACTATGTAGCACAATGCTGATTGTATTCGACACAGTTGCAGTGTCTATGTCTCAAGAGTGTCATATTCCATTCTATATCAGGCATATTAAGCTAAGTAAAAAATGTTTTGGTTATTGTTAAGGGGAAAATATCTTCTTATTAAAGGCAGATGCATCCAACTGAATTGCCTGGCAATTTTATTACTAAGTATTTAAAGCACAAAGTACCATTCAATCTGACCAGACTGGTGTTTATGCTCCACGCCAGCTTCTTCTCACCCCTCTTCATCCCCCCCCCCCCTCCCCCACCACCATCTCATCAACATATTCTTCTCATATAATATAAATTGTTGTTCCCTCATTACTGTTGGAAATTTCTTGTGGGCTATCCTGATGAGTGCAAGACGAAAAACTTCGGCATGCCTTTTTTTTCAGTGATACTCAAGTTCTGCACTAACAAACGACTATCCAAATTATTTTATTCCTCTTCTCCTCCAGCTTTTTCTCTTTAACGTATCTATGTTATTTGTCTTGATCACCCCTTGTGGAGGCGAGTTCCCCATCGTCACCACTCCCTGATTTCTCCTGAATTCCATATTGGATTTATTTGTCCGACTTACGATCTCCTGTTTTTCCGGTATTTTTTGTACATTTTTTTTTGGCCTTTCTGCTCACCTGTACTCGTTAAGCTTTGGATAATCAGGCAGTTTCGGCGTGGCCATTTGTAAAAATTCCTTCCAGTACCAGTGACAACACCTCAAGGGGAAATCCAGACATAATCCAATACTCGGGGGGGGGGGGGAACCCCATGATGTCACAGAGGAGACAAAAGTTTCAGCCAAAATATCTGAAGCTTAGGGATGTCCCTTGAGCATTGATTTTGAGCTGTTGTCAGGGAGCAACAGACATGATGCAGAAACACTGACAAAATTGAAAGAATTTAAGAGGAGGCTGATTGATTTACATTGCTTTATATACAATCTGCAGGACAGAAACAGGCCATCCAGCCCAGTTGGTCCACGCTGTTTTTTATGTTCCACATGAGCCTCTTCCCACCCATCTTTATCTCACCCTAACAGCAAAGCCTTCTATTCCTCTCTCCCTCATCTCTTAATCTGTGTTTTCCCCTTCCATATATTAGTGAGTTCCATGTTCTCACCACTGACTGATAAAGAGGTTTCTCCTATTGGATTTATTATAACCATAGAATAGAATCCCAACAGCACACAAGGAGGCTACTGAGCCCATTGTGTTTGCACTGACTCTCTGAAAGAGCACTCTACCCAGGCCCACTCGCCGCCCCATCACCGCAACCCTGTAACCCCCACCTAACCTACACATTCTCGGACACAAAAGGGCAATTTAGTATTGCCAATCCACCCAACCTGCACATCTTTGGACAGTGGGAGGGAACCGGAGCAGCTGGAGAAAACCCTTGCAAACAAAGGGGTGAAAGTGCAAACTACGCACAGGAGTCACCCAAGGCCGGAATTGAACCTGGGTCCCTGGTGCTGTGAGGCAGCAGTGCTAACCACTGTGCCAGTGTGCCGCCCATAATAGTGATTACTGAATGAATCTGTCAAATTGTATTCTTATTGCTGGGATATTGTGATGCTTTGGCTACTGTTTTGGAGTGGCATTCTTCAATTTTGTGGGTTTTTTTTAATGACAGTTCAGTCATTGGCCCTGATTGGGAGGCAGGTCAATATTATAGGTAGATCAGAAAGGTCTGCATGGGCTTTTTGCCCAAACCTGGGAATATAGATTGTCAAAAGGCACCTGGTGCAACAGATTCATTGTCTAACAGTAAATGTTAAATTAGTTTTTCCCTACATAACAAAACCTGTGCAGTGAAGCGTGATGTTCATTAAAGCTCCTGTGGAACACTGTGTAAAACCTGTGTTCATCAGTTCACTTAAACGTTGTTTTGTATTGTCTGTAATTAGTTAACTGCAGTCTACTGGAAAGACAGACGTCAAATGAATCACCTCTAATGTTGAGTGAGTTCCAGTGATGCAAACCCAAATGTAAACATCAGTTACATTCAGCTGATACCCGAATATTTATTAAAGTGTCAGCTGTGGCTCACTCAGTAGCATTCTCTTTCCTTGGTGTCAAAAGGTGGTGGGTTTCGATGCCCTTGCCACACACACAAGCCCACAATCCGTGCCGATAGTCCCAGTACAGTACACTACGAGAGGTAGAAAAATAGAACCATAGAATTCCTACTGTGCAGAAGGAGGCCATTCGGCCCACCGTGTCTGTAGCGACCCTCTGAAAGAGCACCCTACTTAGGCCCACTCCCTCGCCCTATCCCCATAACCCCCACCTAACCTGCACATCTTTGAACACTAAGGGGTAATTTAGCACGGACAATCCATTTAACCTGCACAACGTTGGACAAATTGGCTGGTTGGTTGGTCTACATTATATCCATGACTACACTTCAAAAGTACTTCATTAGCTGCAAGGTGCAGAAGGTCATCACTACAGAAATGCAATTCTGTCTTTCTTTCCATCCAGCTCTCTTGTACCATCAGTCTATTTCCTTTCTTTCCTTCTTTCTTTCTTTTCTGCTTTCGAATCCGCTGAAGCCAAGTGCCTGAAATGTTTCCCCGGTCAGGTTTCCTGCTGTGCCGAGTTCCAGCCTAAAACAGATGATGTTGATGCCTCATCGGCGACGTATTTCTCAAACTGGCTGACTGCACTGCATCACCGTGTTACCTGGGGCAAACATTCATCAGAAAGATAAGCTCAAATGCTCAGCTGTCGCTGCAAGTCCCATGGAGATTGCAGCCGGCGCATTATGATTTCCAGAGACCCGTTGCGGATCCCCCAATCCAATTAAATGTGAGCCCAAGAATAAATAGTGAAATAACCGAGGGGTTTTCATTTGCTCTGGTTTTTGGATTACAGTGTACACACCTGGCTGCCTGCCGTCAACATTGTTTCACTCTGTCATGGTGCTCCTGTATTACAGCCCCACTCCAATCCCCACTCCCACCTGAGGCCGGGGATCAATGTGGACCATATACTGAAGAAAATAAAGATGGTGATTCAAAGAAGCCTCAAGGTGGCCCTCTTCTCCGAGAGACTTGAGCATGTAATCCTGGCTGACACTGAGGGGCTTCTGCATTGTGAGAGGAGCCACCTTTTGGATGAGATGCCAAACAGAAGTTCCATCTGCCCTCTCAAGTAAACATGAAAGACTCCAACATTACTCTTTAGAATAAGAGGGGGAAGTTCTTCGCAGTGTCCTGGCCTCAACCAACATCATAAAAACAGACGATTTGGTCATTATCACATTGCTGTTTGTGGGAGCTTACTGTGTTAAATTTGGCCGCCATGTTTTCCACATGAAAACAGTGACTACACTTCAAAAGAATTCTAATTGCTGTAAAGTGCTTCATGGCATCCGGAAGTTATGAGCTGCGTTATATAATTGCAAGTTGTTATTTAAAACATTGTTTCCAAACCTTCCAATGCAGCTTAATGACCACCTTCCCATTTCCAGGCAGTACTCTATTCCTTATAATGTTCTGCTATTTGTCCCCTCCCTTCTCTGCCTCTTCTTGCTCAGCGCCAAAGCCACGCCTTCTATTGATGACACCCTAACTGCTCTGGGCTTTCCCCTCATGTACGCTACTTAATTTAATTATGCAGACCGCCCCTCACGGCGTTGAGGACCCGTGTTCAATCCTGTCGCCAGGTCACTGTGTGGAGTTTGCACATTCTCCCCTTATCTGCGTTGGTTTCACCCCCACAACCCAATATTGTTCAGGTTAGCTGGATTGGCCACACTAAATTGCCCCTTAATTGGAAAAAAAGAATTGGGTACTTTAAATTTCTGGGGGAAAAAGGATCTCACATCTGAATCTGCTGGAGAGAGCAGCTCAGGAGAGGGCGGGACAGATGTGCTGGTGTTAGCTCTGTTCAGAGTTCCAGGGACTCTGGTTAACAGTGTACAAAGAAAAAACATAAGTCAGGAACAAAGCAGTCTAAAGATGATTTCTTGAAGTATGGTTTTGTCAATTAGAACATAGAACATAGAACATTACTGCGCAGTACGGGCCCTTCGGCCCTTGATGTTGCGCCGACCTGTGAAACCATCTGAAGCCTATCTGACCTACACTATTCCATTTTCATCCATATGTCTATCCAGCGACCACTTAATTGCCCATAACATTGGCGAGTCTACTACTGTTGCAGGCAGGGCGTTCCACACCCCTACTACTCTCTGAGTAAAGAAACTGCCTCTGATATCTGTCCTATATCTACTACCCCTCAATTTAAAGCTATGTCCCCTCGTGTTGGTCATCACCATCCGAGGAAAGAGACTCTCACTGTCCACCCTATCTAACCCTCTGACTATCTTATATGTCTCTATTAAGTCACCTCTCAGCCTTCTCCTCTCTAACGAAAACAACCTCAAGTCCCTGAGCCTTTCCTCGTAAGGCCTTCCCTCCATACCAGGCAACATCCTAGTAAATCTCCTCTGAACCCTTTCCAAAGCTTCCACATCCTTCCTATAATGTGGTGACCAGAACTGCACGCAGTACTCCAGGTGCGGCCGCATGACCCCGTGGCTCCGAAACTCAATCCCCCTGCTGATAAAGGCTAGCACACCATATGCCTTCTTAACAGCCCTATTAACCTGGGTGGCAACTTTCAGGGATTTATGTACCTGGATGCCGAGATCTCTCTGTTCACCTACACTACCAAGAATCTTGCCATTAGCCCAGTACTCTGCATTCCTGTTACTCCTTCCAAAGTGAACCACCTCACACTTTTCCGCATTAAACTCCATCTGTCACCTCTCACACCAGCTCTGCAGCTTATCTATGTCCCCCTGTATCCTATAACATCGTTCAGCACTATCCACAACTCCACCGACCTTCATGTCATCTGCAAATTTACTAATCCATCCTTCTACACTCTCTTCCAGGTCATTTATAAAAATGACAAACAGCAGTGGCCCCAAAACAGATCCTTGCGGTACACCACTAGTAACTGAACTCCAGGATGAACATTTGCCATCATCCACCACCCTCTGCCTTCTTTCAGCTAGCCAATTACTGATCCAAACCGCCAAATCACCTTCAATCCCATCCTTCCGTATTTTCTGCAATAGCCTACCGTGTGGAACCTTATCAAACGCCTTACTGAAATCCATATACACCACATCAACCGCTTTACCCTCATCCACCTGTTTGGTCACCTTCTCAAAATACTCAATAAGGTTTGTGAGGCATGACCTACCCTTCACAAAACCGTGTTGACTATCGCTAATCAACTTGTTCTTTTCAAGATATTATAAACCCTATCTCTTATAACCTTTTCCAACATTTTACCCACAACCGAAATAAGGCTCACAGGTCTATAATTACCAGGGTTGTCTCTACTCCCCTTCTTTAACAAGGGGACAACATTTGCTATCCTCCAGTCTTCCGGCACTATTCCTGTCGACAAAGACGACATAAAGATCAAGGACACAGGCTCTGCAATCTCCTCCCTGGCTTCCCAGAGAATCCTAGGATAAATCCCATCTGGCCCAGGGGACTTATCTATTTTTACACTTTCCAAAATTGCTAACACCTCCTCCTTGTGAACCTCAATTCCATCTAGCCTGGTTGACTGAACCTGAGTATTCTCCTCGACAACATTGTCTTTCTCCAGTGTAAACACTGACAAAAAATATCCATTTAACGCTTCCCCTATCTCCTCTGATTCCACACACAACTTTCCACTACTATCCTTGATTGGCCCTAATCTTACTCTAGTCATTCTTTTGTTCTTGATATACCTATAGAAAGCCTTAGGGTTTTTATCTTGATCCTATCCGCCAACGACTTTTCGTGTCCTCTCCTCGCTCTTCTTAACTCTCCCTTTAGGTCCTTCCTGGCCAACATGTAACTCTCAAGTGCCCTAACTGAGCCTTCATGTCTCATCCTAACATAAGCCTTCTTCTTCCTCTTGACAAGTGCTTCAACTTCCTTAGTAAACCCTTGCTCGACAACTTCCTCCCTGCCTGACAGTTACATACTTATCAAGGACACGCAGTAGCTGTTCTTTGAAAAAGCTCCACATTTCGATTGTACCCATCCCCTGCAGTTTCCTTCCCCATCCTATACATCCTAAATCTTGCTGAATAGCATCATAATTGCCTTTCCCACAGCTATAATTCTTGCCTTGCAGTATATACCTATCCCTGCCCGTTGCTAAAGTAAACATAACCGAATTGTGATCACTATCACCAAAGTGCTCACCTACAAGCTAAATCTAACAGCTGGCCGGGTTCATTACCCAGTACCAAATCCAATGTGGCCTCGCCCCTTGTTGGCCTACATACTGTGTCAGAAAACCTACCTGCACACACTGCACAAAACCTGACCCATCTATAGTACTCGAACTATAGTATTTCCAGTCAATATTTGGAAAGTTAAAGTCCCCCATAACAACTACCCTGTTACTCTTGCTCCTGTCGAGAATCATCTTTGCAATCCTTTCCTCAATATCAAAATCATATTTGTGTCAATGCAAATAATGATTCAAAGCCCATGTGTGTTATATGCAGGGAAGTACTGGCAAATGAGAGGAGAAGTTCCAGATTTTGAAAAAGAAGTGGTGGGTGAAAGATTTCTTCTGACGTTGAGTCCCCATAGTCACTTGTTAACTTATAGCTGATTCTAAATGTAAAGACTACACTCCTATATCTGATCTGTGAAAAACCATTAAAATCATGCCAGTAACACATGAGGCTGTCAACGTTCTGGAGCATCATCTCCCAGGAGTATCCAGTGCTGAGCAAAATAAGCATTTAGCACTATTACCCTTCATGACGACTACATGTGTGCGGTTGGATTTTCCATTCTCACAAAGGTGAAGGTGGCACAAAAGAACCTGGATGAACTCAGCACCTCATATGCACATTGCCCTCTCCTCCTGTGAAGCTGATCGGAGTGAGATCATGAGGACCAAGCAGACTCACCTTTCGTATTAAAGTTAAGCGAACATGGCACGTGTTGCGAAGATCGACCATCATAGATCCTGAAGATCGGCCGGTTGCCGAAAGTGAAAACCTCAAGCTTATCCCACCATTTAATGGGATCATGGCTTATGTGTGGCCTAACTGCATATTCTCGCTTTTGGCCCATATCCCTTAATATATTTGCTGAACAAAAATCTATTGTTATGACACCCTTGGCGAGTGAGCGGTCAATTCCAGACTCCTGAGTCCCAACATAATTAACCAATAATCCATATAAAAATTTGCAAAATCTTTGGCCCCTTGACTCTTGATAAGTTATAGCCACCAAGATTGTAGGTTGAACACAACAACTGTTGATTTATAACAGGAACAAAGCTGAAATATGCAATAATTATAACAGAATAACGGTCAGATAGTCTACTACTCCCCCTCCCCTTTTATCATCCCACCCTCTAACTAAACACACACAGAAGACAGACACACACAGAGGGAGGATGAGAGGAAAATAAGAATTACAATGAAATGGAAGATGAGTGCCCCTGCTTCCGATGTTGAGGTGGTTGCAGCAGGCTGTCCTCACAGGATACTTAGGGATCAAAGCCACCGGTGAACTTCCAGTGGAGATCCTCTGGCATGAACATTCAGTCAGACCTCCCAAATTGTAGAATTCCCCCTGGGGAGTCGCTTTATTAACCTGGGCGTTCACTCAAAGGATCCGCCTCATGCCTATTTAATTCTTACTTGTTTCGGACATCTGGTGATGGCTATGAAGGAGTAAGTCACATATTTGGTGGCTCCCGCTTGAGTCGGACTTTTGGACCTTTTCCCCCGATTTTCAACCGGACTTGAATTGAAAAATTGATGGCAGAAGCTATTGTGAACTGAATTCCCACATCGGTGCATGAAGAGGAGGACTGGGAGTACTCGCAAAGGCAGAAACAGAAAGACAGAGAAGGCTTGGGCTGAAGATGCAGCGGGAGACAGCATGGCGGAGGACCGGACCTCTGGCTTGTCGACACAGAGGTCAACGGAGCAGCTGATGCAAGTTATTCAGGAAGGCTTCGCTAATCAGAAACGGGACTGCTTGCAGCCGATAAAGGAGTCAATTGAACGGATGGAGCTTAGATTGGATGCCCAAGATCGGGCAATCCAGAAGGTAGAGAAGGTGCTGGCTGAGCAGGAGGAACATCAAACTGCAATGGAGTTGGAGGTTGGGATGCTGAGGGGCCAGCAGAATATGCTCCTGGAGAAGGTGGAGGACCTAGCGAATATGTCCCGCTTGCAGAACGTGAGAATCGTTGGGTTCCCGGAGGGGTCTGAAGGAGCGGACGCTGGGGCATACATCGCGGACATGTTTGAGAAGCTGCTGGCGGATGGGGCATTCTCCTGGCCCTTGGAGGTGCACGGGGGTCACAGAGCGCTCGCGAGGAAGCCGCAAATGGGAGACCCCCCCCCCCCCCCCCCCCCCCGAGGGCAATGGTGGTGAGATTCCACAGGTACTTGGATAAGGAGCGTATTTTACAGTGGGCCAAGCAGACACGGAGCTGTAAATGGGAGAACAGTATCCTGCGGATCTACCAAGACCTGAGTGCGGAGGTGGCCAGGAGGAGAGCAGGCTTCAACCAGATCAGGTCGATCCTTTTTAAGAAAAAGGTGAAGTTCGAACTGTTGTATCCGGCCCGCCTCTGGGTCGTGTACAAGGACCAGCACTTTTATTTTGAGTCATCTGAGGATGAGTCGGCTGGACTGGTGAAAAGGAAAGGATTTGTTGTGGACTGAGAACTTATGAACTTTGCTGCAACGTTCATGGTTTTTTTTTTAAAGTTTCTCGATTTTTGTTTTGTGGAAGCTGTTCGTAATGCCTTCTGTATTGATTTGGGACCAGTGGCAGAGCTAAGTGAGTTAAGGTTTACATTTGCACTGTTGGGGGATGGAGGTGTGCTTGTTTAGATTTTGGATCTCTTACTTGACCTTTGTTCGCATTATTTTTTCTTCCTGTTTTTCTGTCGGGTAATTGTGTTGGGATTGTTTGTTATTGGAGTATATATGTATGAGCGGGGTGGGGGGGGGGGGGACGACAATAGGTGGGAGACTTTTCGGCGCCAGGGATGGGGGCCACCAAGCTAGCTGGGCGGGCTAGCTCACGGAGACGTAGTGGGGGGTGTGCATATGTTTGGTTTATTAAAGGGGTTGGGTCACATTGTGTTGTTACTAGGGGGGGGAGTGGGAGAAAATGTTCTGCTGATGAGGGAGGGACTTGTGCTAAAGGACAGAGAGGAGGTTGGGGGCAGAGGCTGCCTGGGGGGGGGGGTGCCAGTGGACGCAGAGCACGGGCTGGAGGCGGGCCCAAAAATGGGGATGACTGATCGACGAAGGGGGGGTACAATGTGCTCCCCAACTAGGCTGATCACCTGGAATGTTTGAGGGCTAAATGGGCCGGTCAAGAGGGCATGCATGTTCGCGCATCTGAGGGGACTTAAGGCGAACGTGGTAATGTTGCAGGAGACGCACCTTAGTGTAACTGACCAGATTAGATTGAGGAAAGGCTTGGTCAGTCAGGTCTTTCACTCGGGACTGGATTCAAAGACTAGAGGGGTCGCAATCCTGATCAATAAGCGGGTGGTGTTTGAGGTGGGTAGAATCGTTTTGGTGTGGGAGGCCGGTACATTATGGTCAGTGGCAGGGCCGGCCCAAGGCACCGGCAACTCGGGCAGTCGCCCGGGGCGCCATGTGCTAGGGGGCGCCAGAGACTCGGGTCCCGCGCATGTGCAGTGGGGCCGGTGCCAACCAGCGCATGCGCGGTGGCCGCCCTCCTCCAGGGCGGCCCCCTCCGCCCCCCTCCGTCCGCCCCCCCCTCGGGCCCGCCCCCCCCCGCCTCGCCCGCCCCCCTCTCGCCCCCCCCTCTCTCGGCCCCCCCTCGGCCCCGCCCCCCCCCCCGACCCCGCCCCCCTCCCCCCCCCCCCCCCCCCCCCCCCCCCCCCGGGAAGGGCGCCGAAGTTCAACTTGCCCGGGGTGCCAGCAACCCTAGGGCCGGCGCTGGTCAGTGGGAAACTGGAGGGGGTGCAGGTGGTATTAGTAAATGTGTATGCACCAAATTGGAACGATGTGGAGTTTATAAAGAGGATGCTGGGGAAGATACCGGACCTGGACTCACACAAGTTGGTCATGGGAGGGGACTTCAACACAGTTATTTACCCTGGCTTAGACCAGCCAAGCTCGAAAACGGGCAGGGTGCCAGCAATAGCGAAAGAACTAAAAGGCTTCATGGGGCAGATGGGGGAGGTGGATCCCTGGAGATTTGGGCAGCCGAGGGTGAAGGAGTCCTCCTTCTACTCTCACGTGCATAAAGTGTACGCCCGGATTGATTTCTTTATTTTGAGCAGGGCCTTACTGGCAGGGGTAGTGGACACAGGGTACTCGGTGATCACAATCTCAGACCATGCTCCGCACTGGGTTGACCTGCAGGTTAGTAAAGCCAGTAACCAGCGCCCGCACTGGAGGTTAGATGTGGGACTTTTAGCTGACGAAGGGGTGTGTGAGCGGCTGAGGAAATGTATTCAGAACTACCCGCAGGTCAACGACACGGACATTTCAGCAGCGGTGGTCTGGGAGGCACTGAAGGCGGTGGTCAGAGGGGAGCTGATCTCAATACGGGCCCACAGGGAGAAGGTAGACAGGACAGAGACAGACCGACTGGTAAAGGAGATACTACAGATCGATAGGAGGTATGTGGAGACCCCAGAGGCAAGGCTTTTAAGGGAACGGCAGAGGTTACAGGCGGAGTTCTGCTTGTTAACTACAGCGACGACGGTGGACCAGCTGAGGATAGTGAGGGGAGGATCTATTAGCATGGAGAGAAGGCCAGCAGAATGCTTGCACAGCAGCTTAGAAAGAGGGAGGCATCCAGTGTGATAGGGAAAGTAAATGATGGAGATCGGAACCTGGTTGGAGATTCAACAGGGGTGAATAAGGCGTTTAGGGATTTCTACAGTAGGCTGTATAGGCCGGAGAGGATGAGGCACTTCTTGGAGGAGGGGGCTGAATTTCCCAAAGGTGGACGGGGAGCTGGTAGAAGGGCTGGGGGCCCCGATCGGGTTGGAAGAGATAGTGGAGGGTCTGAAGGCCATGCAGTCGGGTAAAGCCCCGGGGCCAGACGGGTACCCAGTAGAGTTCTATAAAACGTTCTTTGGGATATTGGGACCGTTGATGATGAGGGTGTTCAATGAGGCAAGGGAGAGAGGGGTGCTGCCCCCGACGATGTCACAGGCCATGATTTTGCTGATCCTGAAGCGGGTCAAGAACCTGGAGCTGTGTGGGCCCTACAGGCCGATATCCCTGTTGAATGTGGAGGCCAAACTGCTGGCCAAAACTTTGTCCTCCAGGATTGAGGATTGTGAACCTGGGCAAGAGTGAGTTGTTTGTGGTGCATCCGGGGGATCAAGAGGAGGGGATTGGTAGGCTCCCATTGAAGCAGGCAGGGAAGAGCTTCAGGTACCTAGGGGTCCAGGTGGCGGGGAGCTGGGGGGCCCTGCACAAGCTCAAACTCACAAGATTGGTGGAGCAGATGGAGGAGAAGTTTAAGAGGTGGAATATGTTACCGCTGTCACTGGCGGGGAGGGTGCAGTCCGTTAAGATGACGGTGCTCCCGAGGTTTTTGTTCCTGTTCCACTGCCACCCCATCCTTATCCCGAAGGCCTTTTTTAGGAGGGTCAACAGGAGTATTACGGGATTTGTGTGGGCGCATGGGACTCCGAGGGTGAGAAGGGTGTTCCTGGAACGGGGCAGGGATAGGGGGGGGCTGGCGTTGCCCAACCTCTGTGGGTACTATTGGGCTGCCAACGCAGCGATGGTGCGTAAGTGGGTAATGGACGGGGAAGGGGCAGCATGGAAGAGGATGGAGGTGGCATCCTGTGTGGGCACGAGCCTGGAGGCGCTGGTAACGGCGCCGCTGCCGCTCCCTCCAACGAGGTATACCACGAGCCCAGTGGTGGCGGCTACCCTCAAAATTTGGGGGCAATGGAGACGACATAGGGGAGAAGTGGGGGGCTCGATGGAGGCCCCGATATGGGGGAACCATTGGTTTGTCCCAGTGAGCATTGATGGCGGATTTCTGGGCTGGCACAGGGCAGGGGTTAGGAGGTTGAGGGACCTGTTTGTGGAGGGGAGGTTCGTGAGCTTGGGGGAGTTAGAGGGGAAGTTTGGGCTCCCCCCGGGGAACATGTTTAGGTACATGCAGGTGAGGGCGTTTGCCAGGCAGCAGGTGGAGGGGTTCCCCTTGCTGCCCCCACGAGGGGTGCGAGATCGGTTGCTCTCGGGGGTGTGGGTTGGAGGAGGGAGGATTTTGGACATATACCGGGTAATGCAGGAGGTAGACGAGGCCTCGGTGGAGGAACTGAAGGGTAAATGGGAAGAGGAGCTGGGTGAGGAGATTGAGGAGGGGACGTGGGCAGATGCCCTGGAGAGAGTGAATTCCTCCTCTTCCTGTGCGAGGCTTAGCCTCATACAGTTCAAGGTGCTGCATAGGGCCCACATGACTGGGACGAGGATGAGTAGGTTTTTCGGGGGCGAGGACAGGTGTGCTAGGTGCTCGGGGAGCCCAGCGAACCACGCCCATATGTTTTGGGCGTGCCCAGCGCTGGGGGAGTTTTGGAAGGGGGTAGCAAGGACGGTGTCGAGGGTGGTGGGATCTAGGGTCAAGCCAGGCTAGGGACTCGCAATTTTTGGGGTTGCAGTGGAGCTGGGAGTGCAGGAAGTGAAAGAGGCCGGTGTTCTGGCCTTTGTGTCCCTAGTAGCCCGGCAGAGGATCTTGCTCCAATGGAAGGATGCAAGGCCCCCAAACGTGGAGGCCTGGATCAAAGATATGGCGGGGTTCATTAAATTGGAGAAGGTGAAATTTGCCCTGAGGGGATCAGTACAAGGGTTCTTTAGGTGGTGGCAGCCTTTCCTGGACTTCCTGGCGGAACGGTAGGGAAATAGGCCGGCAGCAGCAGCAACCCGGGGTGGAGGGGGGGGGGGGGGGGGGGGGGGGGGGGGGGGGGGGGGGGGGGGGGGGTGGGGGGGGGGGGGGGGGGTGAGGAGGGAGGGGGGGGTTTGGATCGGTGGGAGGGAGAACTGTGTACATGGGTTTGTGGGATGTTGTGGGTGTTATCTCTTTCCCTTTTGTTGTTTGGGTGTTCTTTTGGGGTTTTTTCTTTTGTTTGTAGTTGCTTTTGTTGGGTGGGTATTGTTCTTGGGGTGTTACCGCGGTTGTTTTGTTAATAGAGTTGAGATGTTTATATTTTGTAAAAATTTCAATAAAAAGTATTTTTTTTAAAAAATGATTGAGGATTGTGTTCCAGACATTATTGGGGAGGAGCAGATGGAGTTTGTTAACGGTAGACAGTTGGTGGCCAATATAAGAAGGTTATTAAACATGATCATGATGCCCCCAAAAAGTAGGGAGGTGGAGGTAGTGGTCGCAATGGACCCAGAGAAGACTTTTGGTCGGGTAGAATGGGAATATCTGTGGGAGGTACTGGGACGGTTCGGATTTGGACGGAGCTTTATTTACTGGGTCAGGTTGCTGTATGACGAATGGGACAACGTCGGCCTACTTTAGACTGCACCAGGGGACGGGACAGGGATGCCCCTTCTCACCACTGTTGTTTGCGCTAGCTATAGAGCCGCTGGCAATTGCTTTGAGAGCCTCAAGGGGCTGGTTGGCGGGGGGGGGGGGGGGGGGGGGGGGAGTGGGGAGGGGGGAGGTGGAGCACAGAGTCTCGCTTTATGCAGCCGACCTGCTTCTGTATGTATCGGACCTAGTAGAGGGGATGGAAGAATTCATGAAGATTCTTGGGGAAGTTGGCTGATTTTCGGAGTATGAGCAAAATAAGGGGAAAAGTGAGATGGTTGTGGTCCAGGCGAGGGGACAGGAGAGGCGATTGGGGGAGCTGGGAGCTGAGTTTAGATTAGTAGGGGGAAGTTTTAGGTATCTAGGCATCCAAGTGGTGCGGGAATAGGACCGGCTGCATAAATTAAATTTGGCCCGTCTAGTAGACCAAATGAAGGACGATTTTCGGAGGAGGGTCGCGCTCCCATTGTCACTAGCTGGGAGGGTGCAGACGGTGAAGATGACGGTCCGCCTGAGATTACTGTTTGTTTTTCAGTGTCTCCCCATTTTTGTTCCACATTCCTTTTTTAAACGGTCAACAAGGTGATCACTGGCTTTGTTTGGGCGGGCAAGACCCCGCGAGTAAGGAGGTAATGCTTGAGCGGAGTCCGGGAGAGGGAAGGTTGGCGCTGCCAAATTTTAGTAACTATTACTGGACGGCGAATATAGCCATGATCAGGAAGTGCGTGGTGGGGGGAGGGTCGGCATGGAAGCGTATGGAGGCGGCTTCATGCAAGGGCAACAGTTTGGGACCGCAACCATCTCACTTTTCCCCTTATTTTGCTTATACCCCGAAAACCGGCCTCTCTACTCCCCTTCTTGAACAAGGGGACAACATTTGCTATCCTTCAGTCTTCTGGCACTATTCCTGTAGACAATGACGACATAAAGATCAAAGCCAAAGGCTCAGCAATCTCCTCCCTAGCTTCCCAGAGAATCCTAGGATAAATCCTATCCAGCCCAGGGGACTTAGATATTTTCACACTTTCCAGAATTGCTAACACCTCCTCCTTGTGAAACTCAAGCCCTTCTAGCCTAGTAGCCTGTATCTCAGTATTCTCCTCGATAACATTGTCTTTTTCCTGCGTGAATACTGACGAAAAATATTCATTTAGCACCTCTCCTATCTCCTCGGACTCCACGCACAACTTCCCACTACTGTCCTTGACTGGCCCTACTCTTACCCTAGTCATTCTTTTATTCCTGAAATACCTATAGAAAGCTTTAGCGTTATCCTTGATCCTACCTGCCAAAGACTTCTCATGTCCCCTCCTGGTTCTTCTTAGCTCTCTCTTTAGGTCCTTCCGAGCTAACTTGTAACTCTCAAGCGCCCTAACTGAACATTCACGTCTCATCTTTACATAAGCCTCCTTCTTCCACTTGACTTTAGGGGCTGGTTTAGCACAAGGCTAAATCGCTGGCTTTTAAAGCAGACCAAGGCAGGCCAGCAGCATGGTTCAATTCCTGTACCAGCCTCCCCGAACAGGCGCCGGAATGTGGCGACTAGGGGCTTTTCACAGTAACTTCATTTGAAGCCTACTTGTGACAATAAGCGATTTTCCTTTCATTTCATTTTCATTTTCATTTCACAAGTGACTACTTTAGTAGACCACGGTTCCCTCGCTCGACCACTTCCTCGCTGCCTGACAAGTATATACTTATCAAAGACACACAGCAGCTGTTCCTTGAGCTCCACATTTCAATTGTGCCAATCCCCTGCAGTTTCCTTCCCCATCCTATGCATCCTAAGTCTTGCCTTATCGCATCATAATTGCCTTTCCCCCAGCTGTGACTCTTGCCCTGCGGTATATACCTATCCCTTTCCATCCCTAAAGTAAATGTAATCGAATTGTGGTCACTATCACCAAAGTGCTCACCTACCTTCAAATCTAGCACCTGTCCTGGTTCATTACCCAGTACCAAATCCAATGTGGCCTCGCCTCTTCTTGGCCTATCTCCATACTGCGTCAGGAAACCCTCCTGCACATATTGGACAAAAAAGGACCCATCTAAAGTACACGATCTATAGCGTTTCTAGTCAATATTTGGAAAGTTAAAGTCCCCCATAACTACCATGTTACTTTTGCTCCTATCCAGAATCATATTCATAGATATTCATAGGATTTACAGTGCAGAAGGAGGCCATTCGGCCCATCGAGTCTGCACCAGCTCTTGGAAAGAGTACCTTACCCAAGCAGAACACTACCCTATCCCCATAACCCAGTAATTCCACTCAACCAACACTAAGGGCAATTTTGGACACTCAGGGCAATTTAGAATGGTCAATCCACCTAACCTGCACATCTTTGGACAGTGGGAGCAAACCGGAGCACCCGGAGGAAACCCACGCACACACGAGGAGAACGTGCAGACTCTGCACAGTGACAGCATCTTTGCAATCCTTTCCTCTACATCTCTGGAACTTTTCAGAGGCCTATAGAAAACTCCCAACAGGGTGACCCTCAAGAGACTCTGAACCAGAAGCCTCTCTCTCTCTTTACCCTGGGTGAGTGAGGGGAAAGGAAGAAAAAGAGAAAAACTTTTACAAAACCAAAACTCAAAAGAAAACTGTTAAAGAGAGGGGTGGGGGAAATATATACATATATATATATTTTTATTTTTATTTTATTTTTCTCTCTCTCTTCTTACACTCTCTTGTCCCATCCAAAACAAGCCCACCTAAGAGGAGTTGTATAAAAGGGGGAAAAATAAAGTAGCAACGGAAAGGAGGGAGGAGGGAAGAAAAAGGGAAGAGACAAAGAATAAAGATAGGGTGCGGAAAAGGGGGGGAAAGAAAAACAAGGGGAGAAGAAAAGAAGAAAGGGAAGTGGGAGGAAAAAATGCCAGAAGAGAGCCAGAGCAGAGGGAGAAGGGCCACCAGAGACAGACGGGCAAGGGGCGAGCCAGCTCAGGCGAGCGAATCGGCTCACAAAGCGGCGGAACGGACGTATTGCCGCATCATAAAGAGCTGGACCGACAGGTGCACTCCACCCCGGGGCCAGCGGGGAGCTGGAACTGGAAGGCAGACTTTACCGAGGTGCTGAGGGAGCATCTGCAGGTACTCAAGGCAGAGGTGAAGGCAGAAATAGAGGCCGCAGTGCAGGCAGCAGTGGCCAGGGCCATGTCAGGGGTGCAGCAGGCCCTGACCAGACTAGAGGAGAAATTGGGAGAAACTGGAAGCCCAGGAGGCGACCATTAAGGAGCTGGAGAAAGCAGCGACTGACATGAGCTACCGGGTCACGGCCCTGGAGAAGGAGGTGGCGAGACTGGGCGCAACACAGGGAAGCCTGAAGGGCAGAGTAGACGACCAGGAAAACCGCTCAAGAAGGCAAAATGTCAGGATAGTGGGCCTGCCAGAGGGGAGCGAGGGTAGAAACCCGACAGCATACGTGGCTGAGATGCTGGGCAACTTAGTGGGGAGGGAAACTTTCCCCAACCGGAAATGGACAGAGCACATCGGTCACTGCGCCCGAAGTCCAAGGCAGGGGAACAACCGAGAGCAGTCATAGCCAAACTGCACCGGTACCAGGATAGGGAGACAATCCTGCGCTGGGCCAGGGAAAATAGAGCTTGCAAATGGGAAGGCCACACCAATCAAATTTATGAGGATCTTTTTAACTAGGAGACGGGCTGAGTTCAACAGAGCGAAAGCAGCTCTCCACAGGAGCAGAGTGCGTTTTGGTATGCTGTACCCAGCAAATACCCAGGGAATACTTCTTTACAGCCGCCGCTGAGGCAAATAGGTTTGTCGAGGAGCACAGGCTGGAAAACAACCAGTGGGGGTAGGGACGAGGTGCCCCTAGCAAGGGGCAGCAACACAACGGGGGAGTGGGGAATGGCGAGGCAATGCCGCCCCCCCCCCCCCCCCCCCCCCCCCCCACCCCCCGGCAAGAACACCCAGAACAAAGAACAAACCACTGCCCAAGGGACCGCTCCAGGTGGGAGGTCAGGGCCCAGCACGAGGGAACGAGAGCAATGAAGAAGGGAGAGCAGGCGAGAGGGGTGCAGGGTAGGATGGGGGAAGAGCGGGCAGAAAACCGTAGAGGCCAGGCAGGGGAGAAGCGAGACAATAACCCCCGAGAGTGGGGCCACCGTACTAGCAGGAAAGCTAGCACCGGGGGCACGCAACAAAGCAGGGCCGCAGCGCGACCCCAACAGGGGGGAAGGCGCCAGGCAGAGGATGGGGGGCAACACCCGTCAAAGTCGGGAGAGCAAACGGGGACAGGAATAGGGGATAGAGGGGCAAAAGAGGGGTATACGGGGGGAGGAGGGAAAAGAGAGAGACCCGGGGGGGGGGGGGGGGGGGGGGGGGGGGGCACACAGGGAGCGAGAGACCGGGGAGGGGAGATGCAGGGAAGAAGAGACAAAAGAGGCCAGAAAAGAAACAGGGCTACAAAGTGCCACAACCAAGGGCTCGAAACAAGGAACCGCTGCAAGCACCCACCCAGTATGGTCTGTGGGCGAAGGGAGACCCCAGAGTGCAGGGGACTACCCGCGTGGCGGACACACAGTGGACGGCCATGGCGGGTGCCCCCGGGACAAGGGGAAACCTCGGAGCGCAGAGACCCGACCGCATGGGGAGAGCAGCGACAGCGGCCATCCTGGACGGCCCCCTAACAAAGGGAAACCCCGGAGGGCAGGGGTGCGTCCACCAGATAAGTATGGTTAATCCCACAGGAGCGAGGGGGCAGAAGCCCCCCACCAGGATAATCACCTGGAACGTAAGGGGACTTAACGGCCCAGTGAAGAGATCAGAGTCCTCACCCACCTCAGAAACATGAGGGCCGACATAGTCTTCCTCCAAGAGACGCACCTGAGAGAGCAGGACCAACTGCGGGTAAGAAAGGGCTGGGTGGGACAAACCTACCATTCCTGCTATGGGACAAGGGCCAGGGGGGTGGCGATCCTGATCGGCAAGAGGACAATGTTTAGGGCGACAAAGATGGTTACAGACCCAGGGGGGCGGTATGTCATGGTCAGCGGGGCCCTGGATGGTAGTTCTAGTCAACGTGTACGCGCCCAACTGGTACGACACGAGTTTCATCAAAAAGACCATGGCAGAAATCCCGGACATAGCGACGCATTGACTAATCATGGGGGGGGGGGGGGGGGGGGGGGGGGGGGGACTTCAACTGTGTACAGGACAGATCAAACCCCAAAACGGGGAAAACCTCAAGCATGGCAAGGGAACTCAGTCACTTTATGGAGCAGATAGGAGCAGTGGACCCCTGGAGGTTCGCCCACCTGAGGGAGAAAGAATTCTCCTTCTTCTCCCCAGTACACAATGTGTTCAACAGAATTGACTTCTTTGTGTGGGGAAAACGGTGCTTCCAGGGATAGACAAAGTGAAATACTCCGCAATTATGATATCAGACCATGCTCCACATTACATGGACGTGCGGCTAGAGACGGGAAGGGCCCAGCGCCCCACATGGAGGTTGGACGGTGCCTTACTAGCTGACAAGGCCTTCAGCGAAAGGACAGTGCGGGCCATAGCATAGTACAAGGAGAACAACCAAAACGGGGAGGTCTCACCCTCCACGTTCTGGGAAGCGCTAAAGGCCGTACTAAGAGGGGAAATCATTGCCTTCAAAGCGCAAAGAGATAGGGAGGAATGGGTGGCTAGGCAGAAGCTGGTCGACTCCATACTGGAGGTAGACCGTAAATACTCCGAGGCCCCCACCGTAGAACTACAAAGGAACTTTGACCTGCTCTCCACCAGGAAAGCAGTGCACCAACTCCGCCAGGCGCGCGGGACCCTGTACGAACACGGAGACAAAGCCAACCGCCTGTTGGCACACCAGCTGAGAAAGCAGGTAGCCACCAGAGAAATTGCGCAAATCAGAGATACCAGAGGCACGTGGGAAACAGAACCAGAGAGGATTAACGAAACCTTCAAGGCCTTCTACCAAGAGCTGTACACCTCAGAGCCCGCAACGAGGAAGGCTGGGATGAACCGGTTCCTTGATGGACTGGACATACCAGTTGTGGGAGAGGGCAGAAAACGGGACCTGGAAGCACCACTAGCACTGGGAGAGATCATGGACAGCATTAGCTCCATGCAGACGGGGAAGGCGCCGGGACCGGACGGATTCCCGGCGGACTTCTACAAAATATTTGTGACAGCGCTGGCCCCGCACCTGCGGGAGATGTTCACAGACTCGCTAGCTAGGGGCACACTGCCACCCATGTTAGCACAGGCCTCAATCTCGCTGATACCTAAGAAAGACAAAGACCCAACGGAATGGGGGTCATACAGACCCATCTCACTGCTGATCGCAGATGCCAAAATATTGGCCAAAATCCTAGCCAAAAGGCTAGAAGACTGTGTACCCGAGGTGGTCACAGAGGACCAGACGGGCTTTGTCAAAGATAGACAGCTTACCTCGAACATCAGGTGCCTGCTGAACGTGATAATGACCCCCTCCGGGGAGAGAACACAAGAGGTGATCGTCTCCCTGGACGCAGAAAAGGCCTTCGACAGAGTCGAATGGAAATACCTCATAGAGGTACTGGAGCGGTTCGGGCTTGGAACAGGGTTCACCTCTTGGGTAAAGCTCCTATACAATGCTCCCATGGCGAGCGTATGGACCAACAATAACAACTCCAATACTTCCAGGCCAGCTGCACAGGGGCACCAGACAAGGATGCCCACTGTCCCCGCTGCTGTTCGCACTAGCAATCGAACCACTAGCAATTGCGGGGGGGGGGGGGGGGGGGGGGGGGGGGGGGGCAGCACTAAAGGGGCTAAATTTATATATAAAAAAAGAATCTGACGGCAACTCTGCCAACATTTCAAACCGGGGACAGCTTCACAGCGGACTGCCATTTGTGTTAACCACCTATTCGAGCTGGGGAAGCTGGATGCCACATTTGGTGAACGGAGGGAGAGAGGGTTGGAGAAGGTGGGGGATCTATTTTTGGAAGGGCGGTTTTCCAGCTTGGAGGAGTTAAGGGAGAAATTTGGACTTGTGAACGCGGAGTGTTTAGGTACCTCCAGGTGTGGAGCTGGGTTGGAGCGGATTCTATCCTGCCCAGGGTCAGAGGAGGGAAGTATGCCCAGCATGTACCAGTGAATAGCGCGGGAGGAGTTGAGTTCAGTGGAGGGGTGAAGCTGAAATGGGTTGAGGAGTTGGGGCCGATACTAGAGGAAGAGGTGCGGAGTGAAGCACTGAGGAAGAATAATGCAACATCGTCTTGAGCAAGACTGAGTCTTATTCAGTTGAAGGCGATGTTTAAAGCACATCTCACTAAATCAAGGATAAGACGCTTTTTCGAAGGAGTGGAGGACAGGTGCGGACGCTGTTTGAGCTGGCCGGCACACCACACACACATGTTCTGCTCGTGTCCCAAGCCGGTGGGCATCTGGCAGTCCTTTTTTGACACATGTCGGCGATCCTGAATATGCAGTTGGAACCTTGCCCAGTGGTAGCATGTTTTGGAGTCTGATGTGCCAGAACTGCGGACTGGGGCAGGGCGGATGTCCTGGTCTTCGCTTTGTTGGTGGCATGGAGACGGATCCTATTGGGCTGAAGGTCGGCGATACCGCAGAGTGCTTTGGCATGGCTAGGGGACTTGATGGAGTTTCTGCACCTCATGAAGGTCAAATACATGGTGAGGGGTTCGATTGAGGGGTTCTATCGAGGATGGCGGCCATTTATATGGTACTTTTGAGATTGGTCACATTTAGCTGTTGGAAGAGTTGGGGAGGGATGGTGGGGAGCGGGTTAGTTTTGTTGGTTTGGCGAAGGGGTGGGGGGAGTGGGTTTGCGGTTGATGTTTTGTAAACGGTGTTTATGTCTTTTATAACTTCTGTATAAAATGTTAAAAATGTAATAAAAATCATTCCCCAAAAAAAATCACCAACGGTGAACATACTTCATAATAGGCCTGAATTAGATAGGTTCCAGCCATCCCAAAATTTGGGTGTTAATTGGGTTTTTCTCTCTCATCGAGAGACTTTCCTGTAGTGAAGGCAGCAGCTGGTCCTTTGCCATTACACACAGTTCTCTGTCTAATCCACTTTCCCCCTCCCTTCCCCCTCATTTATTTCCTTGTTTGTTTTTTCACGAGTGAAAACCAAAACCAGAAAGCACAGTCTGAGCCTTGAGCCAATTCTTTTCACTCCACCATTACATGGAGAAAGATGGGTAAGCGGGGTTTAAAGGACTAGGCCTCTCTCTCTCTCTCTCTCCAAATTATTGGGCTGTAATCCCCTTACTCTTTCTCTTCCCAACATTTAACCATGGCCAAATAGTGGGGTCCCATCTGTCCACAACCCTTTCAGAGCCTCTCTCTTTAATGAGTGTGCTCTTCTGGGGCAGCACGGTGGCACAGTGGTTAGCATTGCTGCCTACGGCGCTGAGGACCCGGGTTTGAATCCCGGCCCTGGGTCACTGTCCGTGTGGAATTTGCACATTTTCCCCGTGCCTGCGTGGGTTTCGCCCCCACAACCCAAAGATGTGCAGGTTAGGTGAATTGACCACGCTAAATTGCCCCTTAATTGGAAAAAATAATTGGGTACTCTAAATTTAAAAAAAAATGAGTGTGCTCTTCTCAACATCAGTGCTTGGGGTAGCATTGTGTGAAAGAGTTTGTCTGTTTTAAAAGTTATTGTTTGCTGTTCTGTTGCTGGTTGTTGGTGTGCAAGTGACAGTCAGGAGGATTGAAGATGAAGTTGCTGCTGCTGGCCCACTCTCTCCCTCCTCTCTCACACTCCCTCCATCTGCTATTTGAACAAGGGTGAGAAGCTGCCACTACAACAGGGACCTTTATTGGCTACCAGGCCTGGGAAAGAGCTGAGAGCAACCAAAGAGACAGACTGTAACAACTGGGAGAAACGTATACTCTTTGACTAACCTTCCCTCACTTACAAAAACATCTTTATATAAATAACTAACTTGCATCTCTTCCCCCCGCCCCCGTCGATGTCACACGCATACGCATGCAGAAAGAAACGGCTTGCTGCAAGAACTTATTAAAATGAAATGAAATGAAAATGAAAATTGCTTATTGTCACGAGTAGGCTTCAATGAAGTTACTGTGAAAAGCCCCTAGTCGCCACATTCCGGCGCCTGTCCGGGGAGGCTGGTTGGCGCAAGAATCCAGCCCCCCCATTTGCGTTCCTAATTGCTGGCTAGCTTTTACTGACTTGTGAACAAGGACACCCAGGTCCCTTTGGCTATCAACACTTCCCAATATCTCATCCTTTAAAAAATACTCTGCCTTTCTGTTTTTTTTCCACCAAAGTGGATAACTTCACACTTAGTCTTATTATATTCCATCTGCCATGTTTTGCTGTTGTGGGAGTTCACTGTGTGCAAATTGGCTGTCACATTTCCGCATTGCGACAGTGACTACACTTCAGAAGTATTTAATTGACTGTAATGCAGTTTACAACATGCCCAGGTTATGAAACATGCAACAGGAATGCAAATATCTCTTCAAAAGTGCTTTACAGCCAATGAAGTATGATCACTGTGCAGGAAAAGCAGCAGCCAATTTGGGCACAGCAGGATCCCAAAAAAAACAGTACGGTGAATGGCCAGAAAAGATGTGTTCAGTGATGTTGTATTTGGGCGGTGGGATAAGTATATATATTGGCCTCAGGTCAATGAAAGTTATCATTCAGCAACTACACTGCAACTTCCTAAAACTACTGGCTTGCCAAACACTCAATCGTTGCCAATGACAACTCCCTTCACCTTTGATTTCAATCTGACTCTTTGATGGTTGTTACCTCTGAACAAAAACACCAGTCACTGCTCTCTTGATGTAGAGTTTGTGATGAAGTACACAGTTTTAATAACGTTTGTTGGGGGGAGGGTAATAGACCAATTTATAATTCTGGAAATGGAGGCAATGCGATTATATATTTAATAATTGTTTGTTTAGGACTGTCCTCAACAGAGGCAGCATTTCTCTGGGTTACTCTTGGAACAGAGGTTCAGTGGGTGTGGTAGGAGAGAGAGAGAGACGGACAGACAGACACGAGTCCCAGCCTTGGGGCGGTATGTTTCATTCTCACTGCCTCATAACACTGGAATTCGGGACTCGCAGGGAATTCCGTTTCCGTCCACAGTTTTTTTCCCAGCTAAAGGTGTAGTGTGTACACATCCGTCTGCAAAAGAAAGAGCCTTTCCCCATATTCTGCCTGATCCGGAGCCGCATAAGGATTCAGACAATGGCCAGTTCACCCCAGAAATCCCCATCGACTCCCAAATCACCCATCCCGAAATCCCCCGGCTCCAGAAAAGAGGACTCCTTCCTGGGCAAACTAGGAGGAACCTTAGCCCGAAGGAAAAAGGCCAAAGAGGGTAAGTTTTTAATAGCTTGTGTTTTGTTTTAAATTATCAATTAACGTCCCCGAGGAAGAAAATGTCACCAGTTTGATTCAGCAAAAAAGTTTGCAAAAAGTTCCGCAAACTTTGCTAAAAGTTCAGTTGATAAAAGAGCTCAACTTTTTATCGCTTAGAGGCTGGTATTGACACGTTTAGACGGTGCAATGTAATTTAATCCCTCACGAAGTGCAGGATTTTGAGCCCTAAAAGTGGATATTTGTTTTGTACGGTTCACAGTTAATGTCTAGCAGGCTGGGTGTAGTCAGCGTCTTGTGAAATGTTTTCCGGCTAACACTCATTCGGGTTGGTAATTGATGTTCCCCTGCGGTTGGATTCGAAGCTTTTCTCTCTCTGCACGTTTTCGAGTTTATTGCAGCCTAGTGTTTTTGATCAGACGGTTGCAATCTGGGGGAGAAACGTTCATATGCTGTTAAATAGGGGCAGGTATGCAGGCAGTTTAAAAAAAGACTCTTGGCTGCAGGGAGGTCTTGCCATTTAGTTACATAGTGCATTCATCGTGGAGTTATTGTGTTTTAAAACAACCTTGCAGCAATATAATTTCCACTGCAATATTTGAAATATTGATTATCTTGGTTTTTGGGGTGGGGTGGGGAATATACAACACGTGATTCCAGGGAACAGGAAGAGGCCATCCAGCCCCTCAAGCCCAGCCCACCATTAGATCAGCGCTGATCTGATGGGGTGGGGTGAGGTGAGGAAGGATGGGAGGAAGCTTGTGTATTGCACGAACTCTGCCATGTTTGTGCTGAACGTAATACTAACCTGCCTAGGTTCCCCGTCCTTTAATTATTAATACCCTTGAGTGAGTTCCCTTGAGATCAGGACTTCAGTGTACTTGACACTGAATTCATAGAGATGAGAAGGCAGAGGGATTTGGTCGATTGTGTCAGCTCCTCTAACTGGAGCTGACTGGCACATTGATGGGGACTCCAAGCTACTTTGTATTGGCCCAAAAAGCAACACATTTGCAATGCAGTTGTGCTGTGAGTTTGCCACTGCCGCGAGTGAGAGAAGTACAACAGCAGCAGTAAGTTGTGCTAAACCTTTGGATAGACCTCAACTGGGGTCCATCTGTAATTAGCTATCGCCATCTCTCTCCTGTTTCAGAGAGAGACAAGTGGTCAGAGCACGAGCGGAGCTGTATGGCTGATCACTCCCACTTTTACCGCCTACCACAGGTGTGTTGGAAGGATTCACGGACTGAATATCAACCTGTTTGGCCATGTCGTGTTTCCTACTTCTGTGGTCAATGCCACAATATGCACCCATGCACATCATGAGGTAAAAGCAGGCAGTGACAGGCACCCAGGTGAGCCAAACAACGTACAGAACAGAACACAACCAATCACCAGACAGAACACCAGAGGGGGGGGGCTTCCAACTATAAAACACACGCAGCATCAGCACTCTGCCTCCTTCCACTGGTGACAACTGTAGTGACAGTCAGGGTGTACAAATCATTTAACATCTTCTACACATGAATCAGAGCTAGCCTGGTCTAGATCGTTAGAGTTAGTTTACTTAGAGTAGTAGCGAGTCAACCAACAGGTAGCTGCGTGTTTCGTTACTGAAGTTCGATAAATCTTATTGAACTAACGCCTACGTTTGCTGTATGCTTTATCATTTATATGGATCGTGTTGCAGTCTGTGTTACCCCAGGGTGAATAACATGAGAGCCAACAGGTCCTAGAGTGGGATGTGAATCCAGAGCTACTGGTTCAGAGACAGGGGTGCAACCTACTGAGCTACAAGACCACCTCCTCCTCCTCAGCTGGAGTAATGTGCTCAGTTCTGGGCAGCACAGTTGCGGAATGATAAGGCCACAGAGGAGGTTCAGCAGAGATTTAAGAGAATGGATGTGAGACTCGGAGTTGTGGAGAGGTTTTGAGCAGGTGAGGTTAACAGGGCTGGTTTAGCACAGGGCTAAATCGCTGGCTTTTGAACCAATGCAGGCCAGCAGCACGGTTCAATTCCCGTACCAGCCTCCCCGAACAGGCGCCGGAATGTGGCGACTAGGGGCTTTTCACAGTAACTTCATTTGAAGCCTGCTTGTGACAATAAGCGATTTTCATTTCATTTCAAGAGGCCTTTAAGTTGAAGGATTTTGATAGAGTAGATTGGGAGAAACTTTTCATGGTAGTAGGTCAGTGCCCGAAGGAGACAGATTTAAGGTAATTGGCAAAATAAACACCAGTGGCAGGATTTTTCTCACCACGTCGTCGTTTCTCACGGTGGCTGAGGCGTCCCGCCATTGGCCAGCGGCGGGATCAGAAACTGCGTTTCCCATTCTATGCAACAACCCCCACCCACCAGGAAACCCGCACAGGGGTTCGCTGTCAGTGGGATGAAGATCCCACCGGCGAGGCGGGTCAGAACATTCCGGCCAAGGAGTTTTTGTTTCATTTGGAATATGTGGCTGGAAAAGGCAGTGGGAGTCGATTGAAGAGTAACTTCTAAAAAGGAATTGGAGAAATACTTGGGAGGATAATGCTGGCAGACCAAGGCGGAAGAGCAGGGAGTGGGGGAAACCAATTGGATAGCAGTTCAAAGAGCCAGTACAGAATGATGGACTGAATGGCGTCCTTCACTGATACACAGTTCAATTATTTTTAATCTCGGATATTTCAGTTTGGGAAGGAGATCAGTCCCAATCACAGATTTAAATCCTTGAGTTCATGAAGATTCCTGCCTCACCTTTTGTTTTAAAAGCTGGTGTTTGTGCCGGGTGGGGAGAGGAAAGGTTCTAATTGTAATTGAGAACATTCTGTCTGTGCTGAGTACTGTAGGATTTTCAGTCATCCAGGTTCAGAGAAGCCAATTGCCCATTTGGAAGAAGTAGTACCACAGGCTATAAATGCCAAAATTCTGCTTCTTAAATAGACAAATGTTTATTATACAGGTGTCAGACATAAATTAGTGGGTAGGGCTTTCATTTCCATGTCAGATGGTATGGGTTAAAGTTCCTTTCTTAGAGAGCTGAGCACAAAATCTAGACTGACAGTGCAGTATGGAGGAGGGGGGGGGGTGCAGCACTGTCGGAGGGGCCGTACTGAGGGGGTGCTGCGCTGTTGGGTGGGGCAGTACTGAGGAGGCGCTGTGCTGTGGGAGGGACCGTACTGAGGGGGTGCTGCACTGTTGGGAGGGGCAGTACTGAGGGGGTGCTGCGCTGTTGGGAGGGGCAGTACTGGGGGTGCTGTGGGAGGGGCAGTATAGAGGTGGTGCTGTGCTGTGGGAGGGACCGTACTGAGGGGATGCTGCGCTGTTGGGTGGGGCAGTACTGAGGAGGCACTGTGCTGTGGGAGGGACCGTACTGAGGGGGTGCTGCACTGTTGGGAGGGGCAGTACTGAGGGGGTGCTGCGCTGTTGGGAGGGGCAGTACTGGGGGTGCTGTGGGAGGGGCAGTATAGAGGTGGTGCTGTGCTGTGGGAGGGACCGTACTGAGGGGGTGCTGCGCTGTTGGGTGGGGCAGTACTGAGGATGTGCTGTGGGAGGGGCAGTATAGAGGTGGCGCTGTGCTGCTGGAGGGAACGTACTGAGGGGGTGCTGAGCTTTTGGAAGGGGCAGTACAGAGGGGCTGCTGTGCTGTGGGAGGGGCCATACTGAGGGGTGGCCATGCTGAGCGGGTGCTGCGAGGTTAGAGGAGCAGGACTGAGGTGGGTGCTGTGCTGTCAGAGGGGCAGTACTGAGTGGGTGTTGTGAGGTCAGAGGGGCAGGACTGAGGTGGGTGCTGTGCTGTCAGAGGGGCAGTACTGAGTGGGTGCTGCGAGGTCAGAGGGGCAGGACTGAGGGGGTGCTGTGCTGTTGGAGGGACAGGACTGAGGGGTTGCTGTGCCATCGGAGTGGTGGCACTGAGGGGGTGCCATGCCATTGGAGGGGCAGTACTGAAAGGGCACCGGTCTGTCGGAGGGGCTGTATTGTCCGGGTGTTGGGCCGTCGGAGGGGCAGTACTGAGGGCATTGGGCCGTCAGAGGAGCAGTACCGAGGGGGCGTTGGGCCATCGGAGGGGCAGGACTCGGGGGGGGGGGGGGGGGGGGGGGGCATTGGGCCATCGGAAGGGTAGTACAGAGTGGGCGTTGGGCCGTCGGAGGGGCAGTACCGAGTGGGCGTTGGGCCATCGGAGGGGCAGGACTCGGGCGGGGGGGGGGCATTGGGCCATCGGAAGGGTAGTACAGAGTGTGTGTTGGGCCATCGGAGGGGAGTCTTGAGGGGCCACTGACTAGGGTTCTGGTACTAGTTCATATGCACTTAACATGATTTTTCTCATCGTATCATATCTCTAGAATCCTCCTCTGATATTGATGCAAACACTTCACTAGCTCTACCTACCAACTTTGTTTGAACCAACACTACCCACATGGTCTTTGGCTAATTCAATTGCTTAGCCACTTTCTCTCAAATGAAGTAAAAAAGGCTTGCACATCCTTCTCATCAAATCTTGGCAGTGCTTGAATACATTTTAATATTTCCCTACTCGACCTGTGACTCGAAGGTGTTTCTTCTTCCTCTAGACTTTCTCCAGCTTCTGTTTTTCACGCCAATATTTTCCGCTGATCTCTTTGCAGTTCAGTTTCCAAAGTTCAAATTCTCTCTTTTTCCTTATCCTTTACATCCTTTGCCAATCTTTCCATTTCTACCTCAAGCTTCATCTTTTCTGTTTCCTTTTCGGGGAAAAAACCCTCTTTTCCTCTGCCGTTGCCACTCCTTTTTTTCCTGCATCTCTAATTGTTTCATTTGTAATTAAATTCTAGCTATTTCTAGAGATTGAAGCTGTGTCTCTGGAAAATGTAAATGCTGAGCAATTGTTTTTATTATCTCCATTTTCATCATCCCTTTAGATCATCCCTTCAGATAAAGTTAACTGCAGCTTACCCGCCAAAAGTCACGCTTTGTAAACCAGCCTGAGTGACCTCTTCCACACCGAAGAAAGTTTTTGTAACTGTAAGAGCCATTTCCAGTCACTCCCTATTTAAACTGTATCACCTGAAAGAAGGCACCTCTTTCTCACGAAGCTGCTGTCTTTAAGTTCAATAATCCCAAGATAAACAAGGAATCTACTTTTAAATGGACGAGCTCCCAATTTTATTACGATCCCAGAACAGACCCCAGCAGTGGGTAGGAAATGGGACAAACCCCAATATTTTATTTGGCAAGACTGTGAGGAAAGATTCCTCACTCCATAGAACATTCAGGCGCAGTACGGGCCCTTCGGCCCTCGATGTTGCGCCGACCCGTGAAACCATCTGAAGCCTATCTAGATAGATAGAGAAATACAGCACAGAACAGGCCCTTCGGCCCACGATGTTGCGCCGAACTTTTGTCCTAGGTTAATCTGACCTACACTATTCCATTTTCATCCATATGTCTATCCAGCGACCAGTTAAATGCCCTTAAATTTGGCGAGTCTACTACTGTTGCAGGCAGGGCGTTCCACACCCCTACTACTCTCTGAGTAAAGAAACTGCCTCTGACATCTGTCCTATATCTACCACCCCCCCAATTTAAAGCTATGTCCCCTCATGTTGGTCATCACCATCCGAGGAAAAAAACTCTCACTGTCCACCCTATCTAACCCTCTGACTATCTTATATGTCTCTATTAAGTCACCTCTCAGCCTTCTCCTCTCTAACGAAAACAACCTCAAGTCCCTGAGCCTTGCCTCGTAAGGCCTTCCCTCCATACCAGGCAACATCCTAGTAAATCTCCTCTGAACCCTTTCCAAAGCTTCCACATCCTTCCTATAATGTGGTGACCAGAACTGCACACAGTACTCCAGGTGCGGCCGCACCAGAGTTTTGTACAGCTGCAGCATGACCTCGTGGCTCCGAAACTCAATCCCCCTACTGATAAAGGCTAGCACACCATATGCCTTCTTAACAGCCCTATTAACCTGGGTGGCAACTTTCAGGGATTTATGTACCTGGATGCCGAGATCTCTCTGTTCATCTACACTACCAAGAATCTTGCCATTAGCCCAGTACTCTGCATTCCTGTTACTCCTTCCAAAGTGAACCACCTCACACTTTTCCGCATTAAACTCCATCTGCCACCTCTCAGCCCAGCTCTGCAGCTTATCTATGTCCCTCTGTAACCTATAACATCCTTCAGCACTATCCACAACTCCACCGACCTTCGTGTCATCTGCAAATTTACTAACCCATCCTTCTACACCCTCTTCCAGGTCATTTATAAAAATGACAAACAGCAGTGGCCCCAAAACAGATCCTTGCGGTACACCACTAGTAACTGAACTCCAGGATGAACATTTGCCATCAACCACCACCCTCTGTCTTCTTTCAGCTAGCCAATTACTGATCCAAACCGCTAAATCACCTTCAATCCCATACTTCCATATTTTCTGCAATAGTATACCGTGGGGAACCTTATCAAACGCCTTACTGAAATCCATATACACCACATCAACTGCTTTACCCTCATCCATCTGTTTGGTCACCTTCTCAAAAAACTCAATAAGGTTTGTGAGGCATGACCTACCCTTCACAAAACCGTGTTGAGTATCGCTAATCAACTTGTTCTTTTCAAGATGATTATAAACCCTTTCTCTTATAACCGTTTCCAACATTTTACCCACAACCGAAGTAAGGCTCACAGGTCTATAATTACCAGGGTTGTCTCTACTCCCCTTCTTGAACAAGAGGACAACAGTTGCTGTCCTCCAGTCTTCCAGCACTATTCCTGTCGACAAAGACGACATAAAGATCAAGGACAAAGGCTCTGCAATCTCCTCCCTGGTTTCCCAGAGAATCCTAGGATAAATCCCATCTGGCCCAGGGGACTTATCTATTTTTACACTTTACAAAATTGCTAACACCTCCTCCTTGTGAACCTCAATCCCATCTAGCCTGGTCGACTGTACCTGAGTATTCTCCTCGACAACATTATCTTTCTCCAGTGTAAACACTGACGAAAAATATCCATTTAACGCTTCCCCTATCTCCTCTGATTCCACACACAACTTTCCACTACTATCCTTGATTGACCCTAATCTTACTCTAGTCATTCTTTTGTTCCTGGTATACCTATAGAAAGCCTTAGGTTTTTCCTTGATCCTATCCGCCAATGACTTTTCGTGTCCTCTCCTCGCTCTTCTTAACTCTCCCTTCAGGTCCTTCCTAGCTAACTTAGAACATAGAACAGTACAGCACAGAACAGGCCCTTCGGCCCTCAATGTTGTGCCGAGCCATGATCACCCTACTCAAACCCACGTATCCACCCTATACCCGTAACCCAACAACTCCCCCTTAACCTTACTTTTTCTAGGACACTACGGGCAATTTAGCATGGCCAATCCACCTAACCCGCACATCTTTGGACTTGTAATGACTTACCTCGTAACATCGCTCATCTACTGTTGAAACCCTCATTCATGCCCTCATAACCTCTAGACATAGCTATTCCAACACACTGCTGGCTAGTCTCCCACATTGTACCCTCCTTAAACCTTTGGGGATAGATTGTCTACTAATATCCATTACAAGCCCACTGACTCCCACACATACCCCAACTATTCTTGTATGGACTCCATTTCATTCTCCTAGTTTATCCATATCCGTCGAATCTGTTTTTGATAATTCTATCTTCCACAATGGCACTTCTGACATGTTTTCCTTTTTCCTCAATCAAGGATTCCAACCCTACGCCCTCGACCCACCCCACACTGTGGTTGACAGGACCCTCAGCTGTGTCTGACTAATTTCCTGCTATAATGCCCTCCGCCCCTTCCCTCTCAAAGCCGTGATAAGACTCCCCTTGTATTCACTTATCGCCTCACCGGTCTCTGTATTTTGCCCTTTCTGACACCTCCAGCATGGCATTACCACCAAACATATCTTCGCCCTCCCCTGTCAGCATTCTGAAAGGACTGCTCCCTCCACGGCACCCTGGTCTGCACTCCATCGCCACCAACACCTCGTCCCCTTCCCACAGCACCTTCCCCTGCAATCACAGGAGGCATAACACCTGCCTCTGTTCCTGCTCTCTCTGTGCAATGCCCCAAACACTCCTTCCAGGTGAAGCAACAATTTACTTGTGCTATTATCCTACTGTATGCACTGTCCACAATTTGGTGGTCTCTACATTGCGGAGACCAAATACATGCCAGGTGACTGCTTTGCAGAACAAGTCCGCAAGTGTGGCTTCATCCATTGGGTCACGTGCCATTACAATTCACCGTCTCATGCTCACGTTCTGTCCTCCACCTGCTGTGGTGTTCCAGTGAAGCCTAACACAAGCTGCAACGATAGCACTTTACGTCCTTTAGACTGAACATCGAGTTGAACAACTTCAGGCCATGAACTCGGTCCACCATTTTGATTCTGTTTTCCCCAACTGCCAGTGTGGTATGTTGTCATGGTTTTGATATCAGGTAGAGCGGACCAATGCTTTGTTTCATTGATAATTAATGAAACCCCCCTCCCCCCACCCACCAACCACTGACTTACCCCTGACCATCCCTTTGGTTCCACCCGAAGCTCACACATGCGCACACGCACACACAACCCCCATCCAGTTCAGAAGGCGAGTCATAGAAACAGAGCAAATAGGAGCACGAGGAGGCTATTTGGCCTTTTAAGCCTGCTCCTTAATTCATTTAGATCATGGCTGATCATCCAATTCAATAGCCTATTCCTGCTTTCCCCTCCTCCCCTCATATCCTTTGATCCCCTTCACCCTAAGTGCTTCTTGAAAACATATAATGTTTTGAGCCATATTGGACTCGAGGTTAATTCTGTTTCTCTCTCTCTCTCTCTTCACAGGTTCTGCCAGACCTGTTGAGTTTTTCTAGCATTTTCTGCTCTTTCTTAAGATCTCCAGCATCAGCAGTGCCTTGCTTTTATTATATAAGGGCTCACAGAGTTTGCGGTTATATGGATAGAGGATTGATTCACGGATAGGAAAGACACATTCGGGATAAACTGGGCATTTTCATGTTGGCAGTTTGTAAGTATCGGAGTGTCGTGAGGATCACCTCTGGGGCCTCAGCTATTTACCATTTATATTAACGATTTAGAAGAGACCAGGTTTGCCGATGACGTGAGACGCAAGCTGTGAGAAGGACACCACAAGACTGCAAAGGGATATAGACAGGTTAGGCAATTGGTCAACGAAACGGAAGTTGGGATATAGTTTGGGGGGGTGTGTAAGATTATTCACTTTGGAAGTAAGAATAGAAAATCCAAATATTTGGTGAGATCACAGCTGCATTTTTGGCCAGCTTATTAGACAAATTATACACTCGACAGGAAATTTTCACTAGATTTGTTCACGGGATGTCAGGGCTGTCCTATGATGAGAGGCTGAATAAATATTCATTGGCCTATACTCACTGGAGCTTAGAAGATTTTTTTTATTGTTTCGCAAGAGGTTGGTGTTGTTGGCAAGCCCAGTTTTTTTTATTTTTTGCCCATTCTTAATTGCACTTGAGAAGGTGGTGGTGAGCCACCTCCTTGAACCACTACAGTCCAATACAATCTACAATACTATAGAGTAGTCAGAGACTTTTCCCCTGGGTGAAACAAACCATTACAAGGGGACATAAATTTAAGGTGAATGGTGGAAGATATAGGGGGGATGTCAGAGGTAGGTTCTTTACCCAGAGAGTAGTGTGGACATGAAATGCACTGCCTGTGGAAGTAGTTGAGTCGGAAACATTAGGGACCTTCAAACGGCTATTGGATAGGTACATGGATTACGGTAGAATGATGGGGTGTAGATTAATTTGTTCTTAACCTAGGACAAAAGTTCATCGCAACATCGTGGGCCGAAGGGCTTGTTCTGTGCTGTATTTTTCTATGTTCTAATCCATCTGGTGTTAGTACGCCCAGAGTACTGTTTAAATGAGAGATGATCTCTTTGAAACATACACAATTCTGAAGGCTCTTGGCAGGGTAGACACTGAGATGGTGTCCCTCTGCTGGGCAATCTAGAGCCGGGGGGCAAAGTTTCAGGGTAAACAGACCAATCATTTTGGATTGAGATGAGAATTTACTTCACTCAAAGAGTTGTGAATTTTTAGAATTCTCGATCCGAGAGAGTTGTAGATGCTGCCATTAAATATATTCAAGGCTAAGATAGATACATATTTGGACTCTCGGGGAATTGAGGGATATGGGGAGACCATAAGACATAGGAGCAGAATTAGGCCACTCGGCACATCGAGTCTGCTCTGCCATTCAATCATGGCTAATGTTTTTCTCATCCCCATTCTCCTGCCTTCTCCCCATAACCCCTGATCCCCTTATTAATCAAGAATAAGGAGAAAAGTGGAGTTGACGCAGAATGTAAACCATGATCTCATTGAATGGTGGAGCAGGCTTAGCCTGGCAGTCTACACTTGCCCATATTGCTCATGTCTAATGACTTTCTCCAGTGGTAAAATGAGCATATGATTTGAAACTTCTAATCTAGTGGGAAATAGGTAATTCAACGTCACTTTTAATGGAAGAGGTCTGTCTCTGCAGACATCAGGAAGCAATTGCTTAGCAACAATGGAGCTGGGTGGTGATCACGTACCATGAATTAATCATGACTATAAGATGGGTAGATTCTGCTTATCTGTTTTCCTGGGGAAGTTGCACACTAAGCTGCGGAAATGTCCATGTGTTTGGTCATGTTTATATGTCACGTCAGCTCCTTGTGCATTTAGCCCTAGAAAAGGGACAGATTACAAACTTAATAAACTGCACAAATAATCACTATAACCAAACATGCACATGAATTGCTATTGGATAGTCTGGTCATTATCACATTGCTGTTTTTGTGGAAGCTTGCTGTGTGGACCTTGGCTGCTGTGTTTTTTACATTACAACAGTGACGAGATATCAAAGCTGTTTCATTTGCTGTAAAGTGCTTTGGGGATATGCTCAGGTTCAAGGCTGTAAGACCAAAATAAATTACGAGCAAGAACAGGCCATACAGCCTGCAATTCCATTGAATAAGATCATGACTGATCTCTTTCAATTCCACTCTTACCCACCCCCAGTGTTACTGCTCTTTTATTACTGCTCTTGTACAGTGAAACATTTGTAATGGAGTGTCTCTATCTATTCAATGACCTCCTGAATTTAATTTTCAAATACTCTCTGGCCAAAGGAGAGGTGCCAGAGGACTGGAGGACAGCTAATGTGAAACCATTATTCAAGAAGGGGAGTATTGATAAACCAGGTAATTACAGGGCAGTCTAACATCAATGGGAGGGAAATTATTGGAAAGAATTCTGAGGGACAGAATTAATCTTCACTTGACAAGGCAAGGATTAATCGAGGAGAGTCAGCATGGCTTTGTCAGGGGGAGATCATATTTAACAAATTTGATTGAATTTTTCGAGGAGGTGACTAGGTATGTAGACAACGGCAGTGCGGTTGATATTGTCTACATGGACTTCAGTAAGACTTTTGACAAGGTCCCGCATGGGAGACTGATCAAGAAAGTAAGAGCCTATGGGATCCAGGGTAATTTGGCAAATTAGATCCAAAAGTGGTTTAGTGGCAGGAGACCGAGGGTGATGGTCAAAAGCTGTTTTTGTGACTGGAAGCATGTGTCCAGTTGTGTTCCGCAGGGATCGGTTCTGGGCCTTTTGCTGTTTGTCGTGTATACCTAATGACCTAGACGTAAAAGTCGGAGGCATGATCATTAAGTTCACAGATGACCCGAAAATTGATGTAGTGGTAAATAGCCAGGAGGAAAGCCTTAGATTACAAGATGGTTATCGATGGGCTGGGCAGATGGACAGAATAGTGGCAAATGAAAGTTAACCCTGAAAAGTGTGAGCTGATGCATTTTGGGAGGACTAACTAGGCAAGGGAATACACAATGAACAGTAGTGCGCTGGGAAGTATAAAATACCTGAGAGACTTTGGGAAGCATGTCCAGAGATCCCTGAAGGCAGCAGGACAGAGAGATAATGTTAAGTAATGGGTTAAGAGACATTGCAATTAGTTGTCTCATTTATGTTAAGTGTTCAATGATTGTCTCATTTATGTTAAGTGTTCAATGATTGACACGTATATGTAAAGGGGCTTCAGGTGGCCTCTGGATCTGGTGATGTGTAGAGTTCTGTGCCGAGTCAGTTGCAACAAATAAAAGTGTGTTGGTGAAAAAGGAGCAGAATTTTTGCCTCTTCATACCACAGCATTTAATATGTCTAACAATTGGTAGCAGAGGATGGTTGCTGTGTAAATGTGAAGGGTTAAAAGATACGATTTTTCCAGATCAAACCAAGGAGTGAAAAACAAAAAGGGGAGATATGGCTGAACCCAGGACGAAGATGGCTGGATATGGCTATCCTCCCTTATTTTCTGAAAGGGAATCATACGACCAATGGAGAAGTGCGGTAGTTATGTGGACTAAGGTGACTGCTTTAGGAAAGAGAAAACAAGGTATGGCATTGGCTCTTTCTTTACCGTATGGCAGTAAAATCCAAAACAAAATGCTTTCTGAGCTGGAGTTGGAAGAGTTAGACTCAGAAGAAGGTCTGGCGACTTTATTACTTTATATGGATCAGATTTATAAGAAAGATGACTTGTTAAGTGCGTATGAAGCATGGTCGGATTTTGATAAGTTCCGGAAAATGGAGGATTTATCTATGGAAGACTGTATAATGGAATTTGGCAGACTATATAAAAGGCTGCAGAATCACAGGCTGGAATTTCCACAGTCTGTGTTGGCCTTTAAATTACTTGACTGTGCTAGAGTGAGCAACATGGATAGGCTCCTGGTTTTGACAGGAGTTCAGTTTATGGATAACGATACCTTATTCGAACAGATGACAACAGCTTTAAATACATTTCTGAGGAAACATTCGATTCCAATGGCTCTGATGACCCAAATAAGTCAGCCTGCAATAAGGCAGAATATGGAAGATACACTACTAACAGGATGGCGAAATCGTATGGCTACGAACAGGCTTCAAGACTATAAAAGGAGACCGAGACAAGGAAATTATGAAGACAGAAACCCAGTTAGAACCTACAATAGTAGGATGAACCCCAGAAATGCACGGGGCATGATAAATCGATGTTTTTGATGTGACTCTCAATACCATTATGCTTTCAACTGTCCAACTCGTTATGATAGAGTATTTGAAGCGACACATGACACGTAAGAGTCAGAAGAGGAAAAAGATAGTGACCAGAAAGAAGGCATTGTCCTATTAACAAGCTGTTTTATGCCGGTAATGAGGGTGTTGGTTGCAGAATCTTTCAACTGTGCTGTATTTGACAGTGGCTGCACATCTACTGTGTGTGGGATTGACTGGTTAAAATGTTATCTGGACTCTTTGGATGCTGAAAATCGTAATAAGGTTAAGGAATTTAAAAATTCCACAAGTTTCAGGTTTGGGGATGATAATACTCTGAAGTCGCTGAAAAGAGTGGTGATCCCTTGCAATATTGCTGGAGTGAATCATTTCATTAGCATGGATGTTGTATCAAGTGAGATACCTTTGCTTCTGAGCAGACCGTCGATGAAGAAAGCACACATGAAGCTGGATATGGAACAGGATAAGGCAACAGTTTTTGGAAAGACGGTGGACTTGCAATTTACACAGTCGGGACACTATTGTATTCCATTATTGCCAAATAATATTTCAAGTAGAGTGGTTAAGGATCTGTTAATGGCAGTTGATAATGCGACTTTAGCTGATAAAAAGCTTCTTGTAGTAAAACTGCATAGGCAATTTGCACATCCGTCTCCTCGGAGGCTGAAAAATTTATTAAAGGATGCTGGGGTAAGGGATGACAACTATGCTAAACTCCAGGTTAGTGATCGCTGTGAAGTTTGCAGGAAGTACAGAAGGACACCAGCACGACCGATAGTAACCCTACCTTTGGCCAGGGATTTTAATGACATTGCGGCCATGGACCTTAAGATCTGGGATAAAGCAAATAATATATTTATTTTGTAGATTTAGCAACGAGATTTAATCAATCAATGATTGTACGAAGTAAAGAAAAGAGTAATTTTGGATCAAATTGTGGAAAAATGGATCGGGACAGGAATGGGTCCACCAGCAAAATTCTTGATGGACAATGGGGGAGAATTTGCTAATGATGAGTTTAGGGATATGTGTGAAAACATGAATATCAGAGTTATGAACACGGCTGCAGAAAGCCCATTTAGTAATGGTGTCTGCGAAAGAAATCATGCTGTTATCGATGACATGCTTCGGAAAATTTTGGGAGATCGACCAAACTGCACTGTCTGTGTGGAGTCTGCACATCCTCCCCGTGACTGCGTGGGTTTCCTCCGGGTACTCCGGTTTCCTCCCACAGTCCAAAGATGTGCAGGTTGGGTGGATTGGCCATGGAAAATTGTCCAAAATTCTATTATTAACATAGGACAAAGGTTCGGCGCAACATCGTGGGCCGAAGGGCCTGTTCTGTGCTGTATTTCTCTAAATTCTAAATTCAGCTTTAGCATGGGCGGTACATGCGAAGAATTCAGACTGTTTTACGAAAAGAGGGGCTAGTTCACAGAAACGTTTGGATATTGTGAATGAAGGGCGCCTGTTTCTGTGAATGTTTTAGTTTCTTGAAATTTTAGTTTCTTGAAATTTTGTTTTCACCTAATTGTTTTTTTTCTCCAAGGAAGGGGAGACTGTTAAGTAATGGGTTAAGAGACATTGCAATTAGTTGTCTCATTTATGTTAAGTGTTCAATGATTGACAGTAAAGGGGCTTCAGGTAGCCTCTGGATCTGGTGCAGAGTCAGTTGCAACAAATAAAAGTGTGTTGGTGAAAAAGGAGCAGAACTTTTGCCTCTTCATACCACAGCATTTAATATGCCTAACAGATAAGGTGGTATATGGGATACTTGCATTTATTAGTTGAGGCACAGAAGATAAGAGAAGGGAGGTTTCAAGTCATGGGGAGGTGTTCAGTGTTGCTCATGACCTTTCCCATCTCGCAGAACATGAAGTGTCACAGCAAATGGAAGTTTGGGTAGTATGGGACAGCACCAGGAACGATTCAGAGTGGACGTGAAGTGTTCCCTGACACTCGTGGGGATGTTTAGCTGCAGCTCCGCAATCTTTGGCAGCTGTAAGACGATGAGGTGGAACAGTATCTTGCAGCAAATGAGAGTAGGGCTGCTATTACATTGTGAAGTGTTGTGATTGTGCTCCCCATGACGTTCTGGTGTAGTTCAGGACCAGGTAGACCCTCGTTATTATTTTTTTTGTCCAGTGTTGATGAGAGGTTGATGGGTGTGAATGTGCTCCAGACCAGGTGTATTGAGTGGCTAAATCATCTTCCACAGTCTGAAATATTGTTATTTTTCCAGTGGCATTATTGTTTATCAAGACTGTTTTCACAGGATTGAGTCCGAGGTACCAGGTCAGGGAATAACATTTCAGTAAGTTAAAGTTGTTGTTGATTACTATGACCCCAAGTTGTAGATTCCTTAGCCAGGAAGAAACAATCCTCAGCTTCTACCTTGTCAAGCCCCTTGAGAATTTTTTTGCATTTCAATTAGACCACCTCTTGACTCCAGAAAATATAAGCTCTTTCTAAATAATCTCTCCTACAGGAACAACCTCTCCTCCCAGGAATCTTTGCACCCCTTCTAAGACAAATATATCCTTTCTTAGTTAAGGAAACCAGACTGTACAAAGCTCTCCAGATGTGATCTTGCCAAAGCCCTACAATTCCTTGCGCTTAAACTCCAACCGCCTTGTAATAACAGCCAGCATTCCATTTACCTTCGTAATTACTTGCTGTACCTGCAGGCTAGCGTCTTGTGATTCATGTACAAGGACATCCAGAACCCTCTGACTACCAACATTTACTAGTCTCACACTCTTCAAAAATATCCTGCTGCCTATTCAACCTCAGTGAAAAACCTTGCACTTCCTCACATCATACTCCATCTGCAAACTTCTTGTTCATTAACTCAACTAGTTTATATTCCTTTTCATCCTCATTGAGTCCTCCTCACAACTTACATAAATAAGGGCAGCACGGTAGCAATGTGGATAGCACAGTCGCTTCACAGCTCCAGGGTCCCAGGTTCGATTCCGGCTTGGGTCACTGTCTGTGCGGAGTTTGCACATCCTCACCATGTGTGCGTGGGTTTCCTCCGGGTGCTCCGGTTTCCTCCCACGGTCCAAAGATGTGCAGGTTAGGTGGATTGGCCATGATAAAGTGCCCTCAGTATCCAAAATTGCCCTTAGTGTTGGGTGGGGTTACTGGGTTATGGGGATAGGGTGGAGGTGTAGGCTTGGATAGGGTGCTCTTTCCAAGAGCCGGTGCAGTCTCGATGGGCCGAATGGCCTCCTTCTGCACTGTAAATTCTATGAAAAATCTATGAAATATACCATCAAATTTAATATTTCTTTAGAATCTAGTTTGAGGGGCAGGATTTTCCTGGTGTGGAGGTGGCCCAATCCTCTGGTCCCCCTGGTGTTGTCGGCGGCGTTTCCTATTCAATACATTCCTCACTGCCGGGAAACCCATGGTAGGGATGTACCATTGGCGGGATTGGAGGATCCCGCCGGTGTGAATGACTGGTAAATTCTGGCCGAGGAGTCACTGCTTAAAAATAAGGGGTCTCCCATTTTAATCTGAGGTGAGGAGATATTTTTTTCTCTGAGGGTCAAGGGTCTCTGGAGCTCCCTTCCTCAAAAGGTGGTGGAAGCAGAGTCTTTGAATATTCTGAAGGCAGAGCTAGATAGATTCTTGATAAGCAAGGGGGCAGAAGATTCTTGATAAGCAAGGGAGTGAAAGGTTATCGGGGTTAAGTGGGAATGTGGAGTTAATGTTCAAGTCCAATCAACAATGATCTCATTGAATGGAGGAGGAGGCTCGAGGGGTTGAGTCGCCCCCTCCTAATTCATATGCTTGTATGTGACTCAACACCATACTTGGCTCTCTGAAGTGCCTTTGGATGTTTCATTACTTTAAAGGTGCTAGGTTGTTGTTTTTGAATTAAGTCTCTCCTTAAATATCTTTCATGAGAACAACCCAGTAACTCCACATTAGGGCAGCACGGTGGCATTGTGGATAGCACAATCGCTTCACAGCTCCAGGGTCCTAGGTTCGATTCCAGCTTGGGTCACTGTCTGTGCGGAGTCTGCACATCCTCCCCGTGTGTGCGTGGGTTTCCTCCGGGTGCTCCGGTTTCCTCCCACAGTCCAAAGATGTGCAGCTTAGGTGGATTGGCCATGATAAATTGCCCTTCGTTTCCAAAATTGCCCTTAGTGTTGGGTGGGGTTACTGGGTTATGGGGATAGGGTGGAGTTGTTGACCTTGGGTAGGGTGCTCTTTCTAAGAGCCGGTGCAGACTCGATGGGCAGAATGGCCTCCTTCTGCGCTGTAAATTCTATGATTCTATGATTAATTGAAGCACTTCATTCTTGGTACCATTCTGTTAAATCTCCTCTGCGCCCACTCCCAAGAATTTGATTTCCTTTTGCGGAGAATGTACGAATTTCAGATATGTTGTACTATAGGGATTTGGTGCAGTAAGGGTTAAAAGTCTAGGTTTGTGTGTGACTGCTGCAGTCACACTTTTAAAAGAAATCCTAGTTTGAAAGACAACTAAGTTTTGGAGTCAGAGGTGCTATTAAAGCAACATAAAAAGCTTGGGCTAATGGAATGTTGTTTGGATGAAGGGGATTCCCAGTGGAGCTAATTAGATTTCAGCTTTGTAATGGTGATGTAATCACTGGGAGGAGCCAAGGTATCAGGCATTTTGCAGAAAAGCAGTGTTGGTTGAGCATTAGTTGGAGATGCGAACAAAAGTCAAGCATTTCAGTTCGGTTAAAATATATGTCGCTAGATTAGCAGTTTCTTTCCGAGCAGTTCAGAAGAGTGTAATTATGATGGCATGATGGCTCAGTGGTTAGCACTGCTGCCTCATAGTGCCAGCCACCCGGGTTCAATTCTGGCCTCTGGTGACTGTGTGGAGTTTGCACTTTCTCCCCGTGTCTGCGTGGGTTTCCTCCGGGTGCTCCGGTTTCCTCCCACAGTTCAAAGATGTGCAGGTTAGGTGGATTGGCCATGCTAAATTGCCCCTCAGAGTGTTTGTGCAGGATTAGGGTGGGGATTGGGCCTAGCTAGGGTGCTCTTTCGAAGGGTCGTGCAGACCCGATGGCCCGAATGGCCTTCTGCACTGTAGGGATACTGTGATTCTAAGGTGAGCCGAAACAAGCTAAAGGGGCTTCTGAAAAAAAAATAGCCAGAGTTTCTGCATGGTTTTGGCAGGATTCAGATCTTTTTAAAACAGTGGCACAAGATCCCTCTTTTTCAAAGAACATCTCTGAAGCAGGTATTCCTGATTGATAACTGTATTTAAAAGTGGATTGGGATCTGAGATAGCAGTTAAGGATTATTGTGTCACTATTGAATAACATTGTTTAAACTGCAAGCTATATTCTTATGAGATGTTAAAGACCGTTTAATACTGTATTAGGAATAAAGTTTGTTTTAATGTATCTCTATTTTGTGTGAAATCACTCCTGGAGTGAGTTATTCTTTCCTCACTGAAATGAAAATAAACTATTGGGGCTTCTGACCAGTATCCTAACCGCTGTTAAGGTCTGGTCTGGAATCATAATGCTTCTAATTGTGGTCTCCAGGCCTTTTTTGGCAAAACTTTCAGGATGGTGATGGTTTAAGAGAGGGATCTATGTGGACAGGGAGATGTGGCCTCTGGTCATCTGGTCTCTGTGCATTGGTAATCTCTTTCACACACCTCCCTGCTTCTATGGATCCATTTTTCAGTCTGTACTGGACCTGCGACCGTGGGGCCTAGGAAATGAGAGTTTCTGCGCAAGAGACATTGCTGCGGAACAGGGGTTATTTGGACCGGAATGCTTCTGTTCAGGGGCGGACTGGACCACCTTGAACTGCAGCTTTCCATGGCACGGCATATCTCCCACTCTACCATCACCAGCAAGCCGGGGGTCAATCCCGGTTTAATGAAAAGTCTAGGAAGGTATGAAGGTTTCAATCTGGTGAAGCTGCATCACAGGACTACTACTCAAATAGCATAAGTGGCAAGTATTAGACAGAGCTAAGTGATTCCACAACCAACGGATCAGATCTAAGCTCTGCAGTCCTGCTACATCCTGTCCTGACTAAGACCATAAGACATAGGAGCAAAATTAAGCCACTCGGCCCATCGAGTCTGCTCCGCCATTCAATCATGGCTGATATAGGAGCAAAATTAGGCCACTCGGCCCATCGAGTTTGCTCCGCCATTCAATCATGGCTGATATTTTTTTCATCCCCATTCTCCTGCCTTCTCCCCGTAACCCCTCATTAATTAAGAACCTATCAATCTCTGTCTTAACGACACTCAGTGATTTGGCCTTCACAGCCTGCTGCGGCAAAGAGTTCCACAGATTCACCACACTCTGGCTGAGGAAATTCCTCCTCATCTCTTTTTTTAAATTTAGAGTACCCAATTCATTTTTTCCTATTAACGGGCAATTTAGCGTGTTCAATCCACCTACCTTGCACATCTTTGGGTTGTGGGGGCGAAACATGGGGAGAACGTGCAAACTCCACACGGACAGTGACCCAGAGCTGGGATTGAACCTGGGACCTCGGCGCCGTGAGACTGCAGTGCTACCACTGGGCCACTGTGCTGCGCCTCATCTGTGTTTTAAAGGATCGTCCCTTTAGTCTGAGATGGTGTCCTCTGGTTCTAGTTTTTCCCACAAGTGGAAACATCCTTTCCACGTCCACTCTATCCAGGCCTCGCAGTATCCTGTAACTTTCAATAAGATCCCCCCTCATCCTTCTAAACCGAGTACTGATCCAGAGTCCTCAACTGTTCCTCATACGATAAGCTGTTCATTCCAGGAATCGTTCTTGTGAACCTCCTCTGGACCCTCTCCAAGGCCAGCACATCCTTCCTTAGATGTGGGGCCCAAAACTGCTCACAGTACTCCAAATGGGGTCTAACGAGAGCTTATACAGCCTCAGAAGTACATCCCTTGTCTTGTATTCTAGCCCTCTTGACATGACTGCTAACATTGCATTTGCCTTCCTAACTGCCGACTGAACCTGCACATTAACCTTAAGAGAATCGTGAACATGGACTCCCAAGTCCCTTTGTGCTTCTGATTTCCTAAGCATTTCCCCTTCCCCATTTAGAAAATAGTCTATACCTAAATTCCTCCTTCCAAAGTGCAGAACCTCATACTTTTCCATATTGTATTCCATCTGCCACTTCATTGCCCACTCTCCTAACCTATCCAGGCCCTTCTGCAGCCCTCGTGCTTCCACAATACTACCTGTTGCTGTACAGATCTTTGTATCATCTGCAAAATTAGCAACAGTGCCTTCAGTTCCTTCTTTCAGATCATTAATCTATATTGTGAAATGTTGTGGTCCCAGCACAGACCCCTGAGGCACACCACTAATCACCGGCTGCCATCCTGAAAAAGACTCCTTTATCCCCACTCTCTGCCTTCTGTCAGTCAGCCAATCCTCTATCCATGCCAGGATCTTACCCTTAACACCTTGGGCTCTTAACTTATTTAACAATCGCCTATGCGGTACCTTGTCAAAAGTCTTCTGGAAATCTAAATAAATCACGTCCACTGGTTCTCCTTTGTCTAACTTCCTCAAAGAACTCTTAACAAGTTTGTCAGACATGACCTCCCTTTGACAAAGCCGTGCTGATTCAGTCCTATTTAACCATGCACTTCCAAGTACTCCGTGATCTCATCTTTAATAACGGACTCTAAAACTCACCGAAGTCCGATTAACCGGCCTGTAATTTCCCGTCATCTGCCTCCCTCCCTCCCTTCTTAAGCAATGGTGTTACATTAGCCACTTTCCAGTCCTCTGGGAACCTTCCTGCCTCCAGTGATTCCAGAAAAATCACCACCAATGCCTCCACAATCTCCTCCGCTATCTGTTTTAGGACCCTGGGGTGTAGTCCATCCAGTCCAGGTGACTTATCCACCTTCAGACATTTCTGTTTCCCCAGAACTTTCTCCTTAGTGATGGTCACTGAACTCACTTCTGCCCCCTGATTCTCCTGGAGCTCTGGCATCCCACTGGTATCTTCCACCGTGAAGACTGATGTAAAGTAATTATTCAGTTCCTCTGACATTACTTTGTTTCCTGTTATTACTTCTCCAGCCACGTTTTCCAGTGGTTCAATATCTGTTTTTGCCTCTCTCTTATCATTTATATATTGAAAGAAACTCTTCCTATCTTTTATATTACTAGCTAGCTTGCACTTGTATTTCACCTTCTCTCCCCTTATTGCTTTTTTAATTTTCTTCTGCTCGCTTTTAAAGGATTCCCAATCCTCTGGCTTCCCACTAATCCTTACCACTTTGTATGCTTTTTCTTTTGCTTTTATGCTGTCCTTGACTTCACTCGTCAATCATGGATGTCTTGTCCTCCCCTTAGCATGTTTTCTCCTCCTTGGGATAAATTTCTTCTGTGCCTCCCGAGTAACTCCCAAAAATAGTGGTGGACTATTCAACAACTCACTGGAGGAGGAGGCTCCATAAATATCTCCATCCTTAATAATGGAGGAACCCAGCACATCGGTGCAAAAGATAAAGCTGAAGCATTCGCTATAATCTTCAGCGCCAAGTGGATAATCCATCTCAGCCCCCTCCAGATGTTCCCAGCGTCACAAGTGCCAGTCTTCAGTCAAATCAATTTACTCCCGAAGTGATATCAAGAAATAGTTGAAGGCACTGAATACTGCAAAGGCAATGGGCCCTGACCATATTCTGGCAATAGTATTGAGGACTTGTGATCCTGAACGTGTCGTGGCCTCGCCAAGCTGTTCCAGTACAGCTACAGCACTGGCATCTACCCAGCAATGAGGAAAATTGCCCAGGAATGTCCTCAACACAAAAGGCAGGAAAAATCCAACCTGGCCAATTACCACCCTATCAGTCTACTCTTTACAATAAGTAAATTATGGAAGAGGTCATCAACAGTGCTATTGAATGGCACTTACTCAGCAATAACTTCCACAAACATTTACTTGCACCCTCCACACTGATGCACAGCAGCAGCAGGGTACACCATGTACAAGATGCACTGCAGTAACTCACCAAGGCTCTTTAGACAACACCTTCCAAACCCATGATCCCTACCATCTTGAAGGACAAGGGCAGCAGGCACATGGGAGCCCGACCACAACTAATGTTTGCTGACGCTGAATTGCTCCTTATCATAAATCACAGAAGTTGGGATAACAGCCATAGGTGTTAGTGTTGCCGCAGCAGGTGGAATGTTCAAGCTCCACTCTAGAGTCAATAACACGTAACGAAAGCTGACACTTCCAGTGCAGTACTGAAGGAGTGCTGCACTGTCTGAGGTGTTGCCTTTTGGGTGAGACCAAGGCACTATCTGCCTCCTCAGGTGGATGCAAAGGATCCCCTAGCACTATATCAAACAAAAGCAGAAGAGCTTTCTTTCCTGTTCTGTCGAATAGATTTCCCGAAACCAACATCACAAAAACACATGATGACATTTGCTGCTTGTAGGATCTTGCTGTGCACAAATTGGCAGCCACATTTCCTACATAATGACAGTGACTACTCTTCAAAAAGTACTTCATTAGCCGTAAAATGGTTTGGGATCTCCTGAGGTTGTGAAAGTTATGTGTAAATGCAAATTTCTTCTTTTCCGCAAGTTTAGTTTTTAGCAAATAGGAAGCACTGCTGCAAATGTGCCAAGGATATTGGGGTAAGATAACGGGAAGAATTTTGCAATCTGTACAGAGGGTGCTGAACAGCCGAGTTTTTGCTCCAGATATTGTGGCACTCTGCATAAACCATCTGGAGGTGTGACCTTAACCGTCATGCTGGCGGGGCAGGGCTTGATCGAACCGGCAATGCTGTCTCGATAGAGATCGGGACACTTTCTAAAGGGTGCTCCAAGCTTTGCTTAAAAAGAATAGCCCCCTACCCTCTGTGCACAGCTTAGGGGATCTTCTTACAGCGCACCAGGGCAAACCCCCCACACAATAAGGGGCACCAATGGAGCCCCTCGGAGGGCCTGTCAATATGTCTCCACAACCCCCTCTTTCCAGCCAGAACTATATTTACCATTTACCTGTGCGCCCCCAGTGTGATTCCCCTCGGCTGCTTCATGTTTTTAAAAAGCTGCCGTGACGGAACTCTAAATGTGGTGGGGGGAGCATATGAGGGGAAGCCTTGTATTAAAATAGCGAAATCACCCCCACCATTTATTTGCTAGATTAGGTGAGTAATCAGACAAATGTTGACATTAAGTCACATCTAGAGATATCATTCAAATGATTAAAAGCTTAGTCAAGAGGTAGATTTTAAAGAATGTTGTAAAGGGAGAGAGGGCAAGACAGACTGTTCTAGAGAGGCATCCTAGAGCTTAGGGCTCAGACAGCTGAAGGCATGGCCACCAGTGACAAGAGTGATTGAAATCAATATGTGCCACATGCAAAATTAGTGGGATATGGGCATCTTGGGGCAGGGTTAGAGAAGATTAGAGAGGTGGGGGTGTGAAGCCACAAAACAGATTGAACACAACTGTCAAACCACCAAGATCTTCAGATCCTACACTACGCAAAATCGCTCTGCAAATGCTTTGAACGGTGCAGCTTTTGACAAGAAGGACAAATGGTGCAACCACTGGGCTGACACCAATATCGCCAACAAAGATCTGGTGAGTGATCGCTGACAGCAGAGTCTCCAGTGTTCAACCTCTCTCAAAACAGGTGGCCCATACTCAACAGGATTCACACACTCTTAAGCAAGGACATCACTCCTCCAAAAGTAGGGAGCTCGGCATGTGGACTGTGATCACCCGGAACAGATTCTTCACGACTTTGTGAATTGTTGTGGCCCATGAAGGTTTGCTGTAGGATTCAAGGCAATCCTCCTAACAACATAACGCTGCAACTTGCCTGTCCCACTTTGTAAAGCTGCAATATGTCGAAGTCCAAGTCTTGACGAAGAAGGAGCTCCCTTGGGAATGTCTGGCAGTTCCACTGCCAGTCGGGGAGAACAGAGCACCTGGGAAGTAAATCCAAGAGACCTGTACCTGGATAGAGAGAATGAGCAATAGTTTGTTAAAAGGGAGTGCCACTTAGCCTCACAGAGTGTGGCTGGAGGAGCAGGCAACTGGTTAGGATGCAGTAATGGGAAGAGTCAGAACTGCCAGTCCAAGAACACTAGAGGGTGTAGGGAGCAGTGGTGGAGAAATCCAGAGTCAAAAATACAATACTAGACTTCACCCAGATTACCAATCCCAGGAAGTAATCAGTTCATGGCTACTGGACAAAATCCTAGAAGCTGCACTAAATTGGTTTGTGTCTTACAAACACGTGGCAGAATTCCAAACTTCCGGCAACACAAATTGCACAGAATTGTGTGTGTTCATTAAGTATCCAGACACGTGAAATGTGTTCAGAACTTTCCACTAAAATTACTGGTTACAACTGTGTTGTAATGGGACGAAAGAGAAAATGCTGGAAAATCTCAGCAGGTCTGGCAGCATCTGTAGGGAGAGAAAAGAACTAACGTTTCGAGTCCAATGATTCTTTGTCAAAGCTGTGTTGTAATGGGCACTCCTCTAGAACCAGAGGATCTAGTTTAAAATGCCTCCTGATTGCATTTTGGAACTTCAGGAATCTAAGGAGCGATTCCTGATCTAGAATGGATGTTTTCGCTGGGTCTCTCTGATGTTGACACATTTTTTTTAATGAATTGCGCAGATTTGATAAAACAGGAACAAAACTCAATGGGTGAGATTCTCTCTTCACGTCCGTGGTGGTACGCGTCGAGAGCCAGAACGGGAAAATTTGGCGTTCCAGCCAAAACTCCATTAACTTTCAGCGGCATTGGAAAATCCCAGCCGCAAACGAGGATGTAAGATTTCAGCCAATTTGATTTGTGAGTTAGTTTCAAATTGCCCAAGACTGATGATTAAATTCTTCTGTGAATTCTAGCACATCCCTTATCTCATGGTTTCAGCCTAATATAGAATATAAAAACTGTAGCCCTGACTCATTACCACAGGGTGATCACACACACACACACACACACACACACACACCCTGCTCCAAGCTGACATACTCAGTACCCCATTGGGTATGATGTGGAAGTGTGGTCAGACTTGGAAGTGTTTAAATCAGCATCCAAAAATTCACCGCTCTAAAACATGCACGGTTTATAAAAAAAAAAAATTACCATCAGATTTAAGCAGGTGCTAGAAATCGGGAAGTGCTGGAAAACGCAATGGGCCTGGCAGCATCTTTGCAGGGAGAAACTAGAGTTAACACTTCAAGTTCGGCATGACTTCAGAACACAGCAATTTTACTCCAGTCAGAAAAACGTGCATTTCAATAGCGCCTTTCACAACTGCAGGGCGTGATGCAACAGAACGTTACCTTTCAAAAATACTTCTTAGGCTCTAATGTTATAATAACTGGATAACCGACTTTGTGATGTTGGTTGAAGGATAAATGTTGGCCGAGACACTGGACAGCTGGTGCGTGCACGATGGGCCAAATGGCATCCTTCTGTACTGTAAAAATTCTGTGAAGCCTCGGGGGTGGGATTTCAACCCACAGCCTTCTAACACACAGCTGTGAATCCTACTCACTGAGCCAGGCTGAGGGTGGTGACAATGTGAAACTGGCTGTCTGGTAAAGTAGAAGGCGTTGCTGCATTACATAGTTGCTTTGAACCATAAGTGAGACTGCAGAGATATGGGGGCAGTGGGGAGAGTGCAGGGAAGAGACTCGTGGAGTGTAGGCAACGACAGAGAGCAGTGGGGCCGAATATCCTTTTTCTGTGACGTAGGTTTGACTTAATTCCAGTCAGTGATATCTTCTACATCATCATCATCAACTTGAAAACATCTGAATATTTGATGCTGCTCACTTTGGACTGACTCAGCCAGCCTCAGAATGCACTAAGACAGAAAGGTTTATTTCTAAGTCAGATTCACATTTCCTGCACTTTAGATTTCTAGTAAAGTTGTTCGGACAGTGCAGTCCATTGGGAAGCTGTGCAGCGGCAGGAGTCATTCAGTATAGTAAAAAAAGGGAAACAGGAAGTCCCAAGCTCTTATCTCCAGACTGATCTGCTGCCAAACTGGAGATGTAAGGAACAGTTAGTGTGATTCATCATTGCTATTTATACCCACGTGTAATACAGTCCTGACTTTGAGATACTTCTCTGTGGGGAGGGGAGGGTGGGTGCTGGGGGGTGGGGTGTAATCTGAAGATGATGATTTCTTGGGGTGGGTGGGGCAA